>NC_092185.1:19499658-20703158 GCF_043641665.1 Enoplosus armatus
ATCAGTGTGAACAACAAATTAACCAGGCTACAGGCTGAATTATTGATATTACCTGTTTAAATGTACTCATTAAAGCTGCACTAATCAATATTTTTATATTAACAATGGATCAGTGACTACCTGTAATATAAAAGGGATTGCTCACAGTAACAAACCCTCAGAGAATTATCACCCGACTCAGCAGTTTCCTTCAGCTCTATGGGGCATTTTAATGTAATTCAGCTCATTGTTTTGGTTTTTACGGCCCCCAAATAAACTGTTTTGGTTGTAGAAGGCAGCTGTTTTCAATAAAAAAAAAAACAACCTCTGATACGTTACTGTCCCAGCACAAAACAGCAGAGCTAAAGAGCTGAATAATTTTCTCAGGAGATGGCCCAAAACACAGCGAAAAATGTAATGACGTAAAGCTATTTGTTTCCAAAACATTAGTAGTCCTGCTTTCAGATGTTGCCTGCTTCATAAAAAGTGTTTGCTAATGTGTGTATGAAGCACCATATGTATGTACCATGTGTGTATATTACTGACTGTGTGTTGCATCATTATGTGAGTACAGGTGTATGTATATGTGTGTGTGTGTGTGTGTGTGTGTGTGTGTGATTGTGCTCGTGTGTGAAGTAAGTCAGCAGGGAGTAAAGATCAGAGGCTTACGGGGCAGAGAAGCAGAAAACAGGACACAGCAGCGCTGAACTTTGAGAAGGGTGTGATGGAGCGAGTTACGCGCCTCAACACATACATAGGCCGGGGGGGTCGTCGGCATGAGGTCAGAGGTCAGAGGTTCATAAATAGATGCAACACACATTTGGACATATGATTCATGTCCACACATGAATGCCCAGAGAGGGGAGATAGAGTCCAAGCTGGACTTAAGTCTTCACTGCAGCTGTCTCCCTGCTTCTTCTTCCCAATCCCACCAGGATCAACTTTCAGACAGGCGGCGTGTCAGTCACACAACAGCCAGAGTCACCAAGTTATGAAACAAACTTTCTGCAGTGATATTGTAGCAATAATGAGATCGATCGATATTTCTAGGCATTGAGAGAGCTCTCACAGAGCCACTGAGCAGTAACATTGGTGGTTTTGACACCGTCATACCAATGATGCTATGTGTATGTCCTGACACATTCACAGTTGATAATTGGTGAATGTTAAGAGTTGAATGTCACTGATGCTGCCTTCAAATGCAACTCGTGAGGTTGTGTTTTTGGGAATTCTAAGTACACATTGCATACATGTGGTTGAAATCTTGAGAACATAATAGCCAGCCAATCAACAACAAAAATGGAAGTTGCATTGTTCCCTTGTCAACTATTTAATCTTATTCTTGCATCATAATGTCATGTTTAGGAATGACAAACAGAAACACACAAAAAAAAACTTGAAAAAATGTGAAAAGTAACTTCCATGGGCTCTGACATTTTAAAACATCAGCATGTCGCCACTAGCAAACTCTTAAATATGATAATAATGTACCCCACTTAAATGTAACGTTACATGGTCAATGAGGGAACCTGGCATGAGTCATCACTTTACTGTAACAGTCACATAAGCAGGTTGTAAGCAAGTTCTCCTGCCAACGCATCAACACCCAAGTACCTTCATCTTATACACAAAGAAATTAGCAACCACATATTTGATCACATTTATATTGGTCGACTGTCCTTACGCGCAGAGCCCGGAGTGTTTTTAAAGTGACTTTTGAAAAGCAACCAAAGAATGTCAAAAATGAAGTCATTTGTATCCGTTTATTTTATTGCCTTCAAATATTTATCCCTATAGTGACTTTTTATCCAAATAAGTCAAGTCTTATTTTCACTATTGGCTGACTTGTGTGTCCCTCTCTGTCTGAGAAGTACACTTTTCTCATCTTGGACTGAGCTTCTTCATCACAACAGCACTAAACAAGCACTCACGTAACCTAGTAACCATCCCAAAGGACACAATGGACCTGTGGACTCGTGCATGCGCTTGGCAGGGGACAGCGCTGTTGTGAAAATGTAGACAGTAGTGATGAAGAGTCCTGACTGAATACTGTATTAAAGAAAGCCTGTCTGACAGGGCTGGGATTCCAGCTGGGCAGTCATGCAGGTTCAACACCCGAGGGACAGGCGGAGAGCTGAGCGTGAGCAGCCCTCAGCAGGGATTGTGCAGATAATAACATTCATGCCATTTTCATAATCCACATCTCTGTACTTGTACTTCCTTGAACCGGTTGAGCTCCGGCCAACCTGCCACATGGATTGTGGGAATCTTCTTTGCCCCAGATGTATTCTGCGTAAAGTCCTATTGAGTGTGGTTGGGTATTCTGGGTGTGGTTGGACTCTGTTTTATTCTTGGCTTTAGCAGATTTTTTTCCTCAGCAAGGGGTGAGAGGGTTCATTTTAGGCTACAGCACTTAACCGTCTGCACCAATACAACCTTACCTGCGTCTGCTTGTCCCACATTGGTTCTTAAGTTATAACAGGGTGCCACACTGCCTCACTGAAACCTGCCTGTCTTAGGCTACATTTAGTCTCTCTAAAGGAGACGAGAAGAAGAACAAACACTGTGTCACACATTACAGTGAGACCCTCGCAGCCACAGCTCCTGAAAAAACAGCCACATGGAGACGAGCCGCTGACAGGGCCACTGTCCGAGAGTGCGAGGTTACCACGGTAACCCATTAAATTACACCACAGTAAGGCTGACTACAGGATTTTGAGTTACCCAACGTGCTGCTCCACACCCTCACTGGATAACCAAATTATGGGATGCCTGCTCCGGCTGAGATGAGTGTTGTTCTTTTGGGTGACATCCAGCTTGTATTCAGGACACGTGCACTGTAATTAAGTTCCAGTGCGTTCATCTAACTGCAGACCAGTGTAGCTTAGCAGTGTTTGATAGGTGAAGGAAGTAATTTTGGTTTTTCTACAGACTGACACGTGCAGTGAATGTCACAATGACTCAGTGGAATCACTTTTCTCATTCAGGCGTAGTTTTTTTAAGCGGTGATAATGGTAACCTTTCCCCTCCTCTCTTAATGATAAGCTCTGCAGTTCACTGAGACGAGGGCGCGCGAGGGAGAGAAAACATGAGGTCACAGATCAGAGCTGATGTCAGGACGAGAGCTGCGAGCCAAATGTGATTCACACACACGCACACACACACACGCACACCAGCATGTCTTCAGGGGCTTACAAAAGCTCAGCCCTTATTAAACACAAATTCACAGCCAGGAAAAATGACAAGCAATTCCAACATACTGTCCACCCACTAAAAATGTGTGCTAAAATAATATTTTTCATCAGTTTGCCTTGATACAGTTGTTCATTTGCATCTGATTGCAGTGCCAGATTTTGCTTTATTTTTGCTAGATGAGTTTCACTCGAAATTTCGTATACTTCCCTTCAAAGCCAAAATGCAGTAACTACATATATATTAAGCTACAGAAATGAGGAAGCTAGCTGATAGGATAGCCGCGGCTAGCCTTAGCTAAAGTTAAAATTAAATTTACTCCCTGATTTAGTTAGTTTAATTTTGTTGTCCCATATAACTAAATAAGGTTATCAGTGTGAGTATAGTAGAGTGCAGTATCTGCATTTTTTAGGTATTATGTTGGTTCCATGGCAATGATTTATTTGTGTAAAATGATCAGCATAAAAAAAGGCTTGAAATGAAGACATTACGACCTTTCTTTGGTAAGCAGTCGACCGGCCTTTTTTTTCAGCTTCACTACTTTTGTACTTAATGCTAATCATTTTTGCAGGGCAGAAAATATCAAGTGGATTTATTACCAAAAACCTTTATTTCAAAAGGTAAATTGGCTCAACCTTCAAAGACCCTATTTCAAGATGACTCATAACTGTAAATATGACTTATCATTTGCTTTACGTTCCTGCCAGCAATCATTTCAGAAGAGCGAGCATCACATATTTCTAATTAAATCCATCGTAATTCAGGATAGCTCATTTGTGGATGAAACTCCTTGTACTTTTGTGTTGTATGTCCACCAACTGGATAGTATCCTGCTTTCACACACACAGTAACACAGTTACAGAAATGCATTTCAACAGCAACACAATATAACTAGAAGATTACTGAAAGTCGATCACGATACAAAATATTTCTGTGAATCATTTTCTGAACTCTTCCTCTTTCATGTGAAGATGATGACCATGATCGTCTCATGTTTTTGAGAGTGAAAAGAAACAAAGGAAGCCTACGTGGATATACAGTATATTATCTCTACGAGGTTTTAACGAGCCTTCTCTCATTATAAACATGCTTGTTTTATAACCTCATGTTCAGTATTTATGTATCCAGGCACACTGCAGCAACCCAAATGTGCCAGAGGCCCCTCAGATCAAAGTATTATTTCATACCTTCGTGCCTCATGAGGAGCCAAGTCTGCAGAGCTTCATCAGGCCAAGGAGAAAAGCGGACATGACATACACCGTACAAGGCCCCTTCAGTGAGGTCATGCCTCAACTCTGGGATTATCAGAATAGCTGGACTCTGACGTGATCCTCTCTTCTCTTTTACTGTAATTGAAAAGCTGCATTGTCTGCCGATCTGTTTTTCATTTCACAATTAGATACATTTGGCTGGGATGACGTTCTCATAACACTTAAACTGCATAAAGAATCATTTCAAGTCTACAGGATCCCTTAACTCCAAACAAAGGTGTTAATGTTGAGATCCTGCCACAAGGTTTTTAATGAAAATGTAGACGTGTAAATAGTATTTATCTTCATTTAGAACATGTTTTTCTTTTTCAGGACTTGGAAAAAGAAACAGTAGCGTTTAGACCTTTCTAAGGTCTCTTTTCGTTCTCTTTTATGCAACTTTTATTTGTTTCATGACCAAATTACATTCCTGTCAGCCTCAAGTGTACATAGCGGTTTAGCACTAATTAGCAAATGTTGCATGCTTATCTAAGATGAACATAACACCTGCATGTTAGCAGCGACTTTCTGTTGGGGTCTTTCTTTGGTCTACTCAACCCTAAAAACTCTAATCGCTGATCCTGTTAACCACCCAGTCTTGCTCTCAGTGATTAGTTGAATGTTTCTATCATTTAGCCCCAGATAATCCCCTCTGATCTCAGCATAGTATCAGTTGTAAGCGATGAGAGGAAGGACTTAATGTCTGATTTAAAAAAAAAAATGTGCCAGGAGAGGCCGAGGCTTTGTTCGTTTGCTCCCCATCTGTGGTTGTGGTAGAAGCTACAAAGTGCACAATACAGAAGTGTTGACAGTGGGATGAATGAATGGCTCTGAACATCTTGTCAAGGAGTGACGAGGCAGGGCAAACAGCAGAACAAAAGCAGTTTTGTTCTTTCAGAAGATAAGGAATTCAATTACTCTGCGTTCCCTTTGATAAGATTTCTGTTTAAAAACCACCGCTCAATGTCATGTTTATTCAACACATGGTTTATGCAGATAATGCTTCTCCTCAGATTTCCTGATTGCCGTGTTTGCCTCACATGATTGTGGGCTGTAAAGTGGCCACAGTAGCAGTTTCTGCATGTGTGGCTATTTCTCAGAGTGCAAAGTGCTGCATGAAGCGCCGCAGAATGCACAACAAATACAACGCTGTGCGTTTGTTTTGGTGGAGAGGTGGGGATAGTCCGCAGAGATGAGCTCCCTGTTCTCCCAGTCTTTGCATCCCAGTCATTCATTACAAGCGCTCTTTGTGCCAGCCAGAGATCACATGTCACAATATTTGAACAGCTGCAGACGATAGTTGTGCATGTTTGCTCTTCTCCATCGTCACAGAGGGCAGAGATCTGGTTTGATAAGATGGAATGTGAGAATTTGGAGAGCTGAGCAGTGAGAGAAAGAGAAAAAGATTCTATGGTTTGGGACCGTCTTCTCTTCCTTTACCATTTTACTGTCTGAAAATTCATTGTAATATTGTCATAATCCATTTACGCCACAGACTAATATATTACCAGCACAGTACGATCAAATACAAGATTAATATGCTCACAATTATAAACCATCAAACAGAGTGACATCTGAGAATCTGCCCCAGAGCAACAGATCAGTTTGTTGTTATAAGACACCAGTAATGGATTGTGTTAGAAACCCTGTTAGGAGAGTCATTGACAGCTCCATCCGTGCTGTCACTTCTCACTTACTCCATTAACCTAAACCTGTCAATATTAGAGCATGGGACATCATGACGTCTGCACTTCTACTGCATGCTCGTACTGTGTTGGGTGTGTGGTACACCTGTAAAACTTTAAATCTTGTTTATTTTACCTTATTGACCATCAGTAAAAGCATTTAAATGTGTAATACTAATATAAACAGTGCTGTAAAATGTAGTATAGAGAGCATCAGTGTGGTGGTAGCCACAGGACATTCAGTTTAAGGGTTACAATCTACCCAAGGCAGAAAGAATTTGCCTGTTTTTGTCTTCACATGTACTTTAAATGTTAAATACCTGAACCCACCAGCCACCTCCGTCTCGCAGACATGTCCTGTTGTGTTATTAACTCCCAGAAACTGACTCGGAGCCTGAGGGTTGAAAACAGAAGGCAGCGCTGTTGACATGCAGCTCAGAGAAAGCCTTCATTACAGGAGGTAATACTGGTACGATCCCAGTGTTTCTCAAGCATCTGAACATTGTACAACTGACGAGCTTGTCTCTGATGTAGGTCACAGCTATTGAACAGTCAAAAAGAGCTACAGAAGGTAAAACACTGTGTAAATCTCTTGTCTCTGTGTGAATCTCTTGTCTCTTGAAAGCTGCGAGACAAGACTTGCTATTGTTGTAATATTCAGCCTCCTGCAACAACAGGGATCATTGATAATCGTGGGCACCAAGTAGGGGAATGTGTGTTTTTGTGTGTGCAGCGTGTGATGAGGTATTGGTTGTGCATGTGTGTGTCTACATGTGTTTGTCTGTGGTCTCAATGTAAAGACAGGGGGTGTTTGGTTTCTGTCCTTGGGCTGTGTTTGTGCACAGACTCATTGTGAAAGCTGCAGAGCGTGACCATCATGGCCACTTTGTATCAAGTTATCGAGACTCGACTGAAACCATGACCTCAGCCCATATGAGTTGCAATTAAAATGCGAAGTTGGGAGCTGAAAAACTCAAAACTTGTTAGACAAACAGCACCATCTGGGTCTGTTTTCACATTATAAGTCAAGGTCAAGTTGGGGTCAAGCACATTTCAGCTTTGATGCAGAATGAGAAGACAGCACTTCAGCTCAGCTTATGTTGTCTTCTGTGATAAGCTCAAGTTTTTGATTACAGGTCCACCTATAATGCAGACCTCTCATGTCTGTGCTGTCTGTGTGCGGTGATTTGTACTGAGCTTTGAGGTCATGGTGTAAACTGCAGCTGAGCTCTGCATTGTCTCTGGCTGTGATGAAAAAGCTGCGCTCAGGACTGTGTTTACTGACTACAGATTACAGTCAGCGCCCGCTGACAGGGAAATGGTCTGATCAGGCTAGTAAGTATACAGCAGCTTCATAGTCGCTCTGGGAAGAGAGGGGAGGGATGGAGCACATGGAAAATGGGGCAGAGAGAGAGAGAGAGGGCACCTTGGCAGTGCGGAGCAGGGTACAATTAAAATTCTGGTCTGGTCACAAGCACACTCTGTTTGGAGTCTCTATTTGGGAACTACTTAACTCCACTCTCTTTACCATGCTTGGCAGGTAACACTGATGAGTTCACATTCAAAGATACTATATTTACATGATCCGTGGGGGTTTGTAGTGTTTTTCTATTTTCACTCAACATGACACAAACTTGCTCAAACTCTTTCTTTGGCTTTTTTTAAGCAAGATTATTGAGAAATAAATCACTTCAGTATGTTTATATTTTGGGCAGGAGAGTGTCAGCTAGTGTGACAGCCGCTCTATATGACCAGACAAATGTGCAGTAATGAAGTGCAGAAAATATCTTACTCATGACTATAAGATAACACACATTTCCCTTAAGGAAAGCATGTGAGTTTGAGTTTAATCAGTTGAGTGTAACTATTACATAACTGGAGCCGTGACATGTCTAAAACAAATCCATTATCATAACTAATGAAGTTTTGTGGTGAGCAGCATGTGCTTCATGTAGACTGGAGAGGTTCTCTGTTGCACAGCATGTAAATTTCATCCCAGCCATTTTTTGTGCTGTACATAAAGGAAATGAACTGAACCATCAAGTAAACATTCATGCCTGGACAGAGTATAAGCTTGTGGTATGATGTAATTCAACTTATTAAACCATGTAATTCCATGGATTTAGATGCAATTACCCATTTTCATGCTCCGTTGTGTCTGCTGTGTTTTTTCTCTGCCAGCGTATTGACTTCAGTGCAGCAGGCTTAATGGTTGATCCTATTAAGTTAAGATTAAGTTTATATTAAGATTACTGTTTGTGGAAGGGGAAAACAGTATGAGTTAAATAGGAATCCAGCCATACTTTACCAGCCATTGGCATGAATAAACAGTATATGTTTAATCTTTGATAAGGGCCTAAATGAGCAGAGCTAACACCTTTGCTGACTGCTTTTTCCTGTGCATGTGTGAGATGACGTCATGGGCTGTTGGGTGCAGGGTTATAGGCCCTGTAAAGCCAGAAAATGTGTTTTATGGTCTGTGTTGGCTATTTCAATGCATATTTGGGTGTATACATAAACACAGAACTCAACTGGAAATGAAGGTGGTCTCCGAGCAGACAGTGGAAGCCTAAACCTTTCTGTAAATTCTAAATGTGTATAATATAGTACATTTTCCCACAAAGCTGTGTTGTTCTCCCGCCTAAAGATGTGACGTACTTGGCAATATCTTAGCTAACAGGGCTCTGGATTCTCATATTGGCCAGGACAGGAAGAAAGTCTTGTTGCCACGGTAACTGATCATGTTTAAAGCCTTGTTTGTGCCAGCCCAAGGGTAAGTGCAGTGATCTGAGGCAGGCTGCCAGTCAGGGATTGGTTAGTTAAGGTGAGTCCTCGGAACTTAGGAGTTATGAAAACTGGCTTAAATTTTGATAAAAACAAAGTCACAGACACTCAAAGACACAAACCAAACAGTGCTGCGTAGTTGATGTTGTAATGATTTATTAAAATAGAAAGTTGAGTGCTCTTTAGTATGTTGCACGTTGAGTGCAGCTTGTTTATAGAGGTACTGAGAGAGCGCATCCTACAAAAACCACTCAAGGACGGCCTGCTCTTGCTGTGTTCACTGCGAGACAGAGATTTGATTAGTGAATTAGAGTCTGTACATCCTGTTTGTCTTCCAGCTGACCTATGGAAAGACCCACTCTCCTGATGCGTGCACTGCAGTGACTGTGATAGTCAAGACATGTCTGTTTTCTCTGGGTGCAGAACTACAGCTTTTAGATGAAAAATGAATCCCGTATGAATGACAAACTGAATAGAATATATTAATGGCTCGGTTCAGTTAAAAACTAAAAACAAATGTTATCATTTACCAAACCAAGATGGTGTCTATGGAAAACAATTACCTGCTAAACATCAGTGTGTCAGCATTGTTATTGTGAGCATATCAGCATGCTAATGTTAGAAATTGTACCTAGACTCTAAGTCTTGTTTGAATATCATTTTCAGTGCTGTGAGTAACAAAAACAAATTGAATTTACCCCTATTGTATTGGTATAGAAGCAGGAAAACATAACAAATGTCTCAAACCTCTGGCAAGTTAAACCAAAGCTATCTGCATGGCATAAATGAGATTTGTTTTTTGTAATTTGGGTGAACTGAACATTTCACATATTTCTTCTCTATTGTTTCCTAAGAATTGGTAACTAGCGTCTTGACTCATGGGAACCACTCAGAGCCAATCCAATACAGACATCTACAGCAGTTTACCTTTAACCCTGAAACACCCGGAGTCATTGCAGTCACAGCCAAACTTAGGCCAGGAGCATGTGTGTTGCTGAGGAGGAGGAAGGGGTCGGGGTCACAGCCGTGACTTTTGATCCTTTTAACTTCTAGGAAAGGTTAGATTTATAGCCTGCCATGCGAGCGGTTCACGGACACAGTAAACAGCCAGCAGTGTGAGAAATGGGTCCAGTGTGGCCGCACCCTGACCACGGCTGCTGTTTCAGTCCTCACACAGGCCTGGTCTGAGGTCTCCTGAACACATACAGTTAAATTTAGCCTGGCTCAGACTGACCACAGACACAGCCAGACCTCCTGAAATCTGACCTCAGTGTCTGCCCTTCCTCTCCTCCGCCTCTGTCGGTCGTTGTGTTTTTTCACCCTGTAGCTTTTGTTCAACGTCTCTGATTCTTCTGTTGGACCCCCCTGCCACCACACACACAAACACCTCTCTCCCTCTTCATTTCTCCCTCTACCCATCATGCTCAGGGGAAGCTGACTGGAGCTGATTTACGTAGTGTTTGCACAGGGTTAGTGCTCATCGCTGTGGAGGAAATGAAATGTTCAAGTTACAGCACTGGCTGGATTCTTGTTACCAAAAATACTGATGTGATTCTGGGAAGACCTTTTTCAGTATCACTTGTTTGGACTGGGAGGGTTCATGTTGTGTTCATCTGTGGGTTTAAACAATTATGTGAAAGCTTTTGCTGTGTGCTTCCTGGGAATTCAGACATCATATTTATAGATTTGTGGGCATTTGTTGGGTTCGGTTAGTGCTACTGTGTGTGTATGTGTTACAGTGCAAGATGGTCACCTTGCATCATCCACTTATCCTCTCATGTCTGTTTCTTACACTAATGACTAAGCAGCAAGAAAACAGGGTGATCACAATATTCAGTTGTTGGCAAGTTTAGCTGGTCGATTAGACTTTGGTCCAGACTGAAATATCTTTACAACTATTGGATGGATTGCAGTGAAATTCTGTGTAGACATTTATGGTCCCCAGAGAATGAATCCTAATGACGTTGGTGATCTCCTGACTCTTCCTCTAGTGCCACCAGCAGGTCAAAGTTCTCTCTTATCCTGTGAATTGTCCATCAGCCTCCGCTATACTTGGTGTTTAGTGCTAATTAGCAAATGTTAGCATGTTATCTCAATATTAGAAGGCTAACATTTGTTATGAGATGATGGACATGATAAACCGTTATGTGTATGCTAAACATACATGCATGTTAGCATTGTCATTATAAGCATGTTAGCGCCATGTTAACTGACATTAGCATTTAGCTCAAAGCACTGCGGTGCCCAAGTACAGCCTCACAGAGCTGCTGGCATGGCTGCAGACTTTTTGTCTTGTTGACTTGTGGACATTCAGGTGTTGTTAAGTGGATGTTGTTGTACTGCTCTATTTATGTATGACAAAAGTTTAATTTTCCGTTTTTTCCTTTTGTGCTTTTCTAACCTTTTGACTGTGACTTTACTCAGCATCTGCAGTATATGTGTGTATATAAGCAACTGCTGTGATGTTTGTCACATACCGTACAGTGCCTGATGAAGGTTATGTAGACTGGAACATTGTAAATAAAAATGGCCGCAGTAAGCAAGACAGTGTTCATGGTTTTCTTTTCCACTTTTGTTCACATTGTTTTAGCATTGAAATGGTTTCCAGGTAGCGTTGTTTTTCTCGCTACAATACAACAAATAAGAATGAAATTGTATCTTGATGCTTATACATTGCACCCACCCTATGTAGATTAGTCTCCAATTCATCTTACTATCTTGTTTTACTAATACTGGGAATAAAGTGAGATTAACTTCGTTTGTTTCTACTCAGTATCAAGATTATTTTCAAATTGTGTGGTGTGGTGTGGTGAAGCACATTTCTTCATTAGAGGGTTTTGTTTGACTCTCTTTTTGCAAATACCATCCTATTATCTCACTGTCAGACATTTTTTGAGGAGGAATAATGTTTGCGAAGTGTCAGACGCTGTAGTACCTCTGCTCTCTCAATCTATGTCTCTCTCTCTCTCTCCTCCTCCTCCTCCTCCTCCTCTGCTGCCCAGTGCTCGCTGGCCCGTAACAGGTTCCTGATGACGGAGCCATGAACATGATGAGATCGCCTATTAGTATCACTGCTCTCATCATCACCTCCGCCTATTCACAGGAGGAGTGAGAAGGCAGAGAGAGAGAGTATGTATATATAAGACTTGATGGAACTGGGGGGGAAAGCCAGTGACAGCCTCTATATGGTACATTCGCTGACATGACATTCTCTGTGTCTGGGATTCATTAACTGTGGCCTGCCGTCATGTTGTGTCAGAGAACTTGGTTTAACCTGCATAAGCCTACAGTTTGTCATAACTCAGACCCCCATGCACACATGCAGGCACAAACATGTAGCCATAGACACTGTTCTGCTCCACCAAGACCTAGTATTTACTGCATGAATACTGCATGTATAAAACTGTTTGTATTATTATATACTAGTATATTTGTTTTTTAGTTTCACAGCTTCATTTGATTGAGTCGATTCACTAAATGTGGTTTAAAAGTGCTTCACTGTTTGAAATCCGTTTGTAAGACAAAGCTCGACACAGCAAGTATAAAATGTCCTATGACTTACATGGACAGGACGGAAGCCTTGGGAAAGCAACTTGTGACCTAAAGAAAGTCTTACATTATTGAATTCTATGAAAGAAAATGTTTTTGATTAGAGTGAATAACACTTTTATGTGTGCAGTGTCTGCTGGGTGCAGAGAAACAGAAGGCTATGGAGACAGCGGTGCATGTTTTATTTATAAAGCTCACTGCCCAGTTATAGCATTAGGAGAGAAAAGGCTGCATAATGCATAGCCCTGCATGGTTGCCTTTGGTGTGTGATGTTTGAGCTGCATTTACAGTAGATGGGGATAAGAGAAGAATCAAGTGGAATTCTTGAAAACACACATTAAAGACAGCAAAACACTTACTACTTGTTTTAGGCCCACAGTGGAAATATGCATTAGATCCTCTTTGTAGGTTTTAAAACAAAAAAAAAAAAACATATTTAGCATAGAGAAGAGGGATTTTTCATTCAGTTTTCATTTTAATCCCTTTTGAATTTTTTTTTATTTAATTGAAAAATCTGTTTATATAGGAAGGAAAGTGTGTGTCTCTTAACTGGTGTGTATAATTGCTGTGTACTTTGAATGTAATGACACGCCCTGAATATGGCAGGTGTGTGGATTTTTGTCCATGTCCAACAGAGCAAAATATCCAGATGACAGTATCTATTTTTGTCCACCAGGAAATGAAGGGTACACACACAAAAACGCCTCTGTACATTTGCGTTGTAAAGTTAAATGGGCAAAAGCAAATAAAGAAAAAACAACCTAGATTGCCACCAACTTTAAGAACTACTAATAAATTAGACCTATTTTTGAGTTGCTCAATGCCTTGCAAAGGCAACACATGACATCAGCTCAAAAAAAAAAAACATCATCAGATTCTCCCAGAACAAGAACATTTCTCATCTCTGGCAGAACTGGACCAATCCCAGGCCATTACACAACAGTCTGGTCAACAAGCCTGGACCGTGATTACTCATGTTATCGTTGGGAATAAGCGTGAAGTTGACAGAGACCTACTTTCCCTCAAATGGGATGTAAAACACCCAAGCTCTCTTCTCTGAAATCTTTTATTGCCTCAATGAACATGGAAAGCTTTTTTTGTCTCTCTTTCACTCAACAGCTCAATGCTGCTTTCATTGCTGCTGTTCTTGTGCCAAGTTTTTCCTCAGCTTTCGAGTCTGTAAAACGCTTGTAAAATGTATGACAGCAGGGGGCTTATCATTATGCAATTATGGCACATAGGCTGGTCAGCACAAGCCCATGGTGCTGTGTTAGTTTTTTGAATTTCTATCTCTATTGAGGCTGCACATGAAGCTAATTGTGCAGTATTAATGTAATCTTTTAATTCAGGAAATACGTTTAGGTTATTTACTTCAGCAGGAGCAGAAACAGCAGTCTGCCTCTGGATTGTTTGTGTCAGGGACCAAAAGTTCCATCGTTTTACTTTTTGAATGTTTGCCTTTGCGTGCAGTATGATTATTAATGAGTCTAAGACTGAATAGTAGCAGTTATGCATCTGTCTGGTTTCTGCAGTGTTATAAATAGCTCCCTGCGGCCCCTGTAGGAGAGGTTGAAGTGTGGTAGGCCAGCAGGTCAAGCTTCCATACATGGGTGCTCTCGTATGTCTTGCAACACTTGTGTTATGTCCTCGTGCAGTTTGGAGTGCATTTTAGTGGCAGCAGCAGCATCGCAGATGAGAGCGAGTACGGTGGCGGGACAGCTGAGCCAGAGCCGAGTCCGACATCTCAGATCAGCAAGGCAGAAGGGCTATAAGTCAATCTTAAGTCAGTAAAGTAGAATCATCCGTGGCTGTCTAATAGCTGCCCTTCAGCTCAACCCCACCTTAAAAAGACGCCCATTGTGTCTGTGTGTGCTTGCAGGCGGGCTGAGCGAGGATCCCTCCCTTTTGGGAACCGGTGGGCGTGTGACATCACCCCCACATCCCTCCCTCCTTACTTTCATGCGTCAGACCAATCAGTGCCCAGGGAGATACAGTCACGTGAGAATCCCCCCAGTCTTGGTTACCATGGCAACGAGCACTGGTCCAGGCAGCATCTTGCTGTGGTGAGAAGAGAAGGGGGGGAGAGAAGGCGGGAGGAGAGGCAGAAAGAGACGAGGAGAGGGAGGGAGGAAAATAGAAAGAGAGCAAATCCCAGCCGGAGGAATACCTTTTGGACCTTCATCTTATGCCTGTCCTCCCTCTGCACTGTGAGTACTTTACCTTTATTACCCTCTTTGAATGAATGGAGATTCGATGCAGTCCATTGTCATCTGTGTGTGATAATGTGATATGGCAGATGCCTATGAAGATTTCTGGGATAACATCATGTGTAATTCCTTTGTTATGTTGGTAATGTGGGCAGCCGGCCTCACCTTAGGTAGACAACCCTTTGTCTGCATGCTTCAGTCAGCTGGCTGATGACAGTCAGTGAACAGAGGCGTGGTGGGAACCAAGGTGCTCAGTGCAATTAGAGGCGATTTCATAATGGCGAAACTCTCTCTGATGTATTGTGATCCGGCAGCGAGCCATTCTGCTTCTGACTCCTAATCTCTGTCCTTTTTTTTTTGTCTTCATTGTTACTCCTCCAAGTCCGTCTTCCTTTTTCTCTCCCTCTCATTGTCACACAAGCAGACCCGGTTGACATCATGCGTCCCCTGTGTGGTTTGTTTAATTAGCAAATCCGTGCAAATCCAACTAGGGCAGCTTGTTCTGATTGGAGACCTCATATGTGTAATGTCCTTGTGGTGGTGGAGACAGTAAGCTTTCCTGGCTGCAAGTCCTCTCACAGTCATAATGTTGCTGCTTTTAATTAGCTTAGGTTTGAAGCTCATATTAGTATCGCAATGACGTGAGAGATGTGATGCAGTGTTAATGTTTTCAGTTACATAAGAAAGATTTATACATTTTTAAGAAATCCTTGTTTTGAGTTACAAAACAATTATAGAGCTATCATGCACTTACACAGGTATGCAGCCGTACAGAGCCTGACTCACCATGTGCTACAGGAGGAAGTGAGGAGTTTGATGTCTTTGTTTTACCACACTAAAAGAAAGCATTACGTAACCCTCGTCATAAGTCTGGAGCTACACTAATGATTATTTCATTTTCTATCAAAGAGAGACATTGCCTGTGAATGAGCTAATCTGGGTAGTATCTGGCATTATATTGTACCTAATTCAATACATATCCCTGTATCTCTTCTCTTATCAATAATTCCATTAAATATCTCTGCACTTTGTCCTCCTCCCTCTTATACAAATATGTAGTCAGAACAGATGTGCTGAAGACTTGTCAAGTCACTTGCCAAGTGATATACAGTCTGTTGAATGGACAAAAATAATGTTGTAAGAATAATAAACTGATCCTTCCACGTGGCTGTATTCAAGTTGAAGTTTACACAGCGTCTTTGTGAGGGATAACAAATGCCTTGTGTCTCTGTGTGCTCTCAAAAAGCAGCCACACAGGCCTATCTGTCCGGTGACAGGAGGTAACAGGAAGGTATCCGCCTTGCTGGATGCTCGAGAGGGAGAGACCGACTCTGTAGTGTGCAGCGAGCTGATAGTAGCAGAAGGGTTCCTCCTTCCAGCCTGGCATGGGCTCAGCATAGCATTGTGCTCAGTAGAGAATATAGATAAAAGCTTGTTTCTGATCAAAGTGGATGAACTTTATCTTAAGGTGTCACATTTGGAGATTTCACTGTTTTTGCCAGCCTGTGATCCGGTTGTTGTCAGTGGTGCAGTTGAAGCAGCAGTGACTTTGATCGTTGAGTGGGTTTGACGAAGGGCCTGCATGTCATTGACCTTTTCCTTTGAATCACCAAGACACTTACGATAATCATTACAGCTTTTGATAGGTTCTTTGGACTTGCAGTCAGGATTGCTCGGCTGTTTATGTATACAATATGTTTTTGTAGTATAAGTCTTGGATTGTGTTGTGATTGAGACAGAACAATGCAGGGTATCAGTGATGCATATTTCTGCCTGTGGGAAGCAGCCAACGACTCACTATGCTGTTTGAAATGTATAATTTTCCTAAGTTGTAATCTTAAGTGGTTTTCCACCAAGGCAAACGTCAGCCAGTCTAAAACCACAGCACAATCCATGTCTATGCTTTGTTAGAAAACAAACAAATGGGCTTTGAAAGATTCAAGATTCCTTACAGTGGAAAAGACATTTGCAGACAGACACTGAGGAATTACATCCATTGCTTTATGCCACGCAACCAATTAAAAGATGTATCCCTTCTTTCAATGCTGCCACTCAGTTTTCATAGAATTTTATTTTGAGAATGACATCATCTCAATATACAATGATACTGTCACTCATTGCTCTGGGCAATTATTATTATTAGTGATAATAGTGTATCATTAAGCTTTCTTTAGGGCCATCAGTTGTTGACAATAACCTGTCTAAAAGTCTCATGTCAAGTATTTATTTAAGGGTGCACAATCACACACAAGGCAGAAAGGAATATTTAACAGTAAATGAGGATTTTAATAAAAGCTCTTCGTTTCGGCTATAAGGTAAAATCCCGCCCGCCTTTCCGTGTTGTGTAAACCAGTTCTTATGTTTCTGACACCATGTGAAGGCAACAGTACTGCTGCGTCACATTGGAAGAGACCAATCGGATTAAACTGAGTTAAAACACGCAGGCTCACTCCAAGTCGTGGTGGGGGTTTCTCACCTTAAATTTTCAAATAAATCCAGATATATTCTAACATAACATAGTTTGGTCTCTATACAAGGGGGTATTCTACTGAAGTCTTATCTCAGCACCAAATACAGTGAAATTAATAAGCTTACGATGTTTCCGTAACGTGTTGTTATTTATAGACTTGCTAACGCCCCCCTCCTTATCGTGGTTATGGTTTCGACCGATCCCTCTCTGTCAGTTTCAAGTTGCGCCTTCTCCTCTGCTGTGTGGCTCCCTGCTCTGGCCTTAACAAGCATTACCCACTTGAATAATACACCGAGACTGTGGATTTTACCGTGAAATCTGGATCTACACACGGACATGGATTCATCCCCGCCATATATGAGTGGATAATAAACAAACAGGATTCAAAGGTAATGTTCCTCCCGCTCGCTTGACAAACACGGTGCATTTTGAAACGTTGCCCAGGGATCCGCGGACTGCACCTCTGCACGTTTGGGAATGTCACGGTCTGGTGGTTTTAATAGAGCAACTAACGATGTAACTACGCGGTCCTGTAATAAATCCCACCTTTATATCTGCATAGTACATGCACATTGCTGGAATGGTGCATCCACGGTCATGTGCCAACCCCGTTTTTAATTCAGGTTAGCTATCAGCCTGTCCCAGGTCTGAAGGGATAGCCTGTGGAATGTGGTGGATGGTGGCAATACTCACTCCTAGTCAGTTATGTTGAAATATCCTCTTCTTGGCCTAAAAGCTGTCTTTATTGTATTGACGTTTCTTTTTATTGAATTGGCAAGGACATATAATAATACAGATCTGCCTTATTCATATCAACAGCTTGACATCTGAGTTTGAAGAGGCTGGACTACTTTTGACACCATGTTTTTTTTTTTGTAGTAACAGTCACAACTGCACTGGAAAGAATCTCTTAATTACGTGCACTTGATGTGACTCTCAGGAGAGAATACCTGTTGTTATGGTAGTGTTTTTTGTGTGGAACATTTCTGCAATCCTATACATTTCTTTTCACATAAACCTTTTTATATTTTACTAATATTTGTTGCATAATAATAAGGAAGCCACTAAAGTACAATAGAAGTTTGTATCTGCGCTGTACCTATTAGAGGCAGTGTAACATGTACTGATGAAGGCAAACTGTGTGACCTTGACAGTGTCTTTTGATGATGTTGTTGCTTAAAGAGTTTGAGGGGTACAACTGTATAACCAACACTATGTATGCATTATGTTGTGATTCCCAAGTCACTCAAATTCTCTTAATGATGCATGCTTTTATTTGATGCCTCTGTTTTTGGTCTTGTTGACTGACCGCACACTGTCCTCCACAACAACAACAACAACAATACTGTATTACTCCAGCTGACCCAGATTGGACCGTACCTCGACACAAAGCAACAAGAGTCAGACTGTGGCTAAATGGAGCTGTGAGGTCCTGACCTGACAGCCGTCTGGACAAATGCTCTTATCCTGTCTCAGTCGAGTGATGGAGCATTTGTTCTATTGATCAGTGATACTGACCTTTTGTTGCATTTAACCCACCTCCTTTTTAGGCTGTAGCAGCTTTCAATGCTAGACTTTGGACATCTTCTCTGAGGTCACAGGGTGCTGCAGGGCAGGCAGACGCTAACTGAGATGTGCTACCTCTGTTAAGCTGCATGTGTTCTCACAATTCAGAGTTTCCCTCTTAAGAGATCAGGATGTGGAGCAGAGAAGGAGGAGGATGTTTGCTTGGTGGCTGACTTGGCGCAAGGAAGAACTGGTGAAGGCTGTAGTCTGGTTTTCTGGAGGGGAGCTGGGTTGGACTTGTATACCCCTGGTGTGCATCGTCCCCTGCTACATTGGTCGTTAAATTAGACTTAAAGACAGTTGTGTGTCAGTCTACTGCGATGAAAGATTATGTCCACCTTGTCCACTTTATTTATTTAGTTATTTATTTATTTCCACTAAAAATATACATGGATGAAGTTCTGGACGCTGCAATTAATTCATAATGAAGAGTCAGCTCTCTTTCTGTATTAGTCCATGTTCAGTATAGTCCAACCCTGTGTTTTGTCCCACCCTTTTATCCTGTTTGGAGATGAGTCATGTTACGAAGGCAAAACACCATTAAAATGCTGTGTCCTTGTGACAAAGTCGACTCACACACTGTTTTCATAAATGCACTGAAACTGCCCGGCATAGAATTAATGAGGCAGATTTGACGTTGGAGCACGTTTTATCAACACCATTAACGCCACGTGCTGCATCCGGGGAAGGTGGTGTGGATGCGTAGAGGGAAAAGTAAAACTGAGTCACTCTGACCCCTCACTGCTCTGTCTCTCAGAGGGAGAGAGTGAGTTCCTGTCTAGCTCTGACCCCCCACGACCCTACAAAGTACCACGGATTTGGAAACACACTGCTAGATGAAAGGACTGAAGGAAGGAAGTCCTCTGAAGGCAGCTCCTGCTGTGTCATGAGCGGCTAGATGCATCCCAACTGTCAGGTTTTTGCCCAGAGGTCTGTTGCTGTGGTTGACTCATCAGAAGCTGGCTGGCCCCCGCTGATGTCAAACTGACATGCATATTGCAGCAGGTCTAGTCTGCAGTAAGTCCTTACAAGGAGAGATGTAACTGTAACTAGATGCTAATGGCGTGTTGTTAACTGTTTGATGGTAATGTTCTCCAGCAAGCACTTACTGTAAGGAAATCAGTGTGTTGAAGGACATTTACCATGTTACCCCCTCAACTGTGTCCTTTACTGGATGAGGTCATCAGTGTATTCCTGAGCGTTGAGTCAGACAGACATTGTAAAACCAAACAGCCCGGTAGAAGTCATTAAGATACCATTAAGGTTATTATGTTACTGTCTTCAGAATAGAATATATCTGAAAGCTCTAGAGGATAAACTCAACCGATGTCAAGATATAATTCCCGTCCCATTTCCTAAAGTTTTGAGGTCCTGTAAAGACTAGCAGAAAAGTCACAGGCTGAAGTTGTGTGTATGACTACTAAGTATAGCCCCAGTCCATTTGCTTTGGTGATTTCTCACAGCTCCGGATTAAAGACTTACTTCTTCTGCTGTTTCTTGAAGAAGTAGGCCAGTATGACAAATGCATTCCTGAGGCCAGGCCAATGAGACTGTTTACATTCTGCCAGTCTGCTGACCCTTGAACATTACAGCAGGAGACGCGCAATCTTACTTTTCCCTCTGTGTGTGAAGAATGATTTTGAAACACAGGTGTACAGAGGACTCCTGAAGTTATTGTTTCTAGCTTAGCAATATCAAACAGTTTGTCTCTTGTGGCTGTAAAACCGTGTTGTCGCGGCTCATAGGTTGTCATGCTACGTGACTCATGAAGTACATCCTGTACGTGATATCTGTCATGTCTCAAATTATTCCCATCAAAGTTCCAATGAACACTTTCCAAATTATTGTAGCTTTATGGTCTTGTTAAATGTAACTTGCTTTATTGCAACCTGTTGCTTATGCCTGTCTCATTAAGCAGGCTGCTACCTTTTAGCTGCTGACCAATGTGGGATTTTATCAATATCTTTTGTCACTAATTGATTAATGACTATGTGTAATGTGAAAGGTACTGCTTGAATAACCCACATTGTTTGCTAAACAGTGTTAACAACTGTACTGTACACTACGTGCCCTGCAGCAGAGACTTTAGCAGCTAAAGAGCGAGTAGGGAGTTGGAGGAGACCAAAACAAAGGTACAAGGAGACTTACATTCGTGCTCCCTGGCTGGATCAAACTGGAGATGCTGCGGTTACATGGGAGGTGTCTTAATCACTATGCTACCAAGACTCTCTGTTTTCACTTTTTTGCTTTTGTGTGTTTTCTCAGGTCTTTACTCTAATCCATACCCAAAGTTAGCCATCTCCAACCTAATACGTGAACGTGTTGTCACCATTTCTAGGTTTACACCTAAACCTTACCATTTCTTACTTAAACACCAACGTTTTACCCCATACATCAACTTAAAAAGTAATATCTAAACATAACCACCCCACTTTGCACACAAAGACCTTTGTAACTCAAATACAACCGTTGGTTATGTGACTTTGTCATATTTCTCTCAGTTATGTGTGTGCTAACTGCTGATGATCATGCTTAGAGGGTGCTGAATCACATGGAGGTCAGCGTTTTTCTTCTAGGTCCGCTGCAGTGTAGCTTGTTGTCAACACTGTATTCTTCTCAAAGGTTTGTTTAATATCACACTGGTGGAGACTCCTGACATTCAGGGCCAATTTCACCAACTATCACACAACATAGCAGCATTTATCGCAGACTTATCGGCTAAGCTGTTTTTGCTGTTTTAAAATAACATTTCAAAGTGTTAATACTGTCTGATAGTTATCGAGGAACAGAGGATCAGTCTGCCTCTGCTACCTATGCTGGTATTTGGAAGTTAGAAATTAGACACCATTAACTACACCACCTGTTGAAGCCCCAACTCTGGGATCCACACGATAAATGTCTCTGTACTCCAGTAGGTGAGAGGGCACTGACACCTGCTGTTACCAAGCATCAGGCTGGTGTGGCCTGAAAGTCTTAAGCCTTACTGTAACCAGTCAGGTCTTATTCTGACACATCTTTATATTCTGAAACCTACAGGACAGCTTGTCCTTTTCGGGCGTCAGGAAGCATCTGACAGCTGCTCAGCCTATAGCCGTTAACCTCCCTCTCAGGCCTTTTCACTCCAGTAAACTGTTCTTCCCTCTAGAGACCACATCATATTTCACATTCACTCTCTGCTTGTGTGTGGAGGAGCCGCGAGGCCTTGTTATCTGCCTATCTGGACAAGAGACGAATTCTTCTCTGGCAGGCCTGATGGAGAAACAAGCCCACTAAATGTTCTTTCCCAGAAGAGAGTGAAGAAGCCTGCATGGGCCTTGTCTCTCCTGGTCTTTTATCCACCAGAGTGGGGCTGGAGATTTTGGCATATCGACCATAGCTACCCTTTTACCCCGTGCGTAACTTGAGAATCTCGTTGATGCACACGCTCAGGGGTGCACTTCCAAATGGACTACGCTTCCTTAGCAACTGATGCTGTGACAGGCAGAAAGTTAGTTCTGTATCACTCAAACACCAGTATGGGAAGCGAATTGGAGGGCTTGTTTTGTGTGCATCTGCTTCAGGGATGCAACAGTAGCTGTGTGATGAAGTAGGAGGCATAGTTCAACATTTTGAGAAATATATTTATTTCCTTTCTATGTGAGAGTGAGATGAGAAGATCAGTATCAATCTAACATCTGTACAGAGCTGTACAGATGAACCGTTCCTTTAAAATACCGTTACTTAAACTTGGGGTAACCTTTGGTAGGAAAAAGAGCGGGTTTGTGTTGTAAGTGTTGTCTAAAAGAAATGTAGCTCTGATTTAATCAATTAGCCTCTTGGTTCTTTGACAGCAAAATACGCAGGATTTTACTCATTAAAGCTTGTGACCTTCCTGTGTGACTCCTCACATTGGAATTAATTCATTGGGACTCTGCTTCTGTGCTCTATCTGCGCCCCCTCCTTTCCAGTTAATCCATCCCTCCTCCCTCTTTTCTGTTTATTTATTGAATCGTGACTTACAGCCAAGTCCTTAAAGTTTTCATCCAGTGTTTGAATGTAATCTGTGCTGCACCTGTCAAACACTTGATCTGACTACCGCCTGCATCTTGTAATATGTGACAGGGATTAAAGTGTAATTTGGGAGGAATCTGTTTTCATACTTTCTTCTGTGAAGCTATCAGCGTGCTTCGTGGCTCTGTGTGGGTGTTCAGTTACCCTCCTACTGGATCAGCCAGCAGCTCTGCACAGTTCACACAGGAAGGCCGACCTTCCTCTGGTCCTGGGTGTGCTGGATTATTTAGTGGAACTGGCACAAGGGAGACGAAACGATTGAGCAATGTGGGGCTGGGAAGAAAGCCACTCTTACATATTCTCACGCCGCTGTCTGTTTGATGTGCATGTGTGTGCGATCTAGACTATATTTGAGTTCACTTTGGGGCACATTTATAGGTTTTCTTGGTGGGTTTGACTTGCACATAGGAAAATACGCTTTACATACTAATAATGCATACATACTATATACTTTATGTATCATTGCTTAGTTATGTGACTAAACAGTGAATTGAAGAGTTGGTCAAATGCAGCAGTAATGTAAATGAGGCTTCTGTTACTGCCTGAGTGAAAGCCAACACTGAATAATGAGTTTTAGGAGTATGCACTCACTGGCTAACCTCATACCAAGGAGGGTAGGTCTTGGCCCAGCGGATATTTGTATACCTGCTCTCCACAGTCCTTAACTTACAGTCGACCTATTAGGTATCCTGGTCTTCACTCTTGTAGTTGATTCAGTGAGAATATAACCTAGTTCTCAACTGGAGCCCTCAGGATTGCATTACAGCACTCTGACAGGCTGTCACAAGTCAAAGTCTGAGGATGTTTGAGCCCTGGAGAAAGGTCAAGGCATGCAGGTCAAGGTATGGGTGTTGGCTAGTCAGTGTTGGTGCAGAGAGGACTGTCGGTAGCTCATTCTGCTGATTCCCTCATCTTACAATCCCCACACATCCCGCGACTTGTTTACCATCTGAACTCCTCACAACTGCGCCCACGCGCTGAGATTAGAGAAAGCAAGTGTAGGGTATGACAGGATTATGGTTTGTGCTGGCTGCGTGTCACTGTGTTGCATGTCCCATCAAGGCTTTGCAAGGCAGCCATTGGTTTCTCTGGTCTTGTCAGACGGTCATAAAATTATTTCAAATGAGACACTGATGTTGGTAAATCTGGAAAGAATAAATCTTGAATGAAGGTCCAGGTCCACGTGGTAGACTACACCCGGGACATTGTTGTTTTTGTTTTTCAATGAAATATTTTTTTTCTTGCTCTTCCATTGCTTATTTTGGATTAACATTTAACATCAGAATATAGCAGCTTTTTATGCTTTTTCTATCTTTTCTGCATTTTGACAGAGACATTTGCTCACTGACATGTGTCACTTTTCTTTATTACGAAATTTCTCCCTCTGACAAATATCAGAGGAGAAATCTCCCGCCATTATAACAACTATTATCATAACATAATAGAAATAATAGTATCATAACCACAATTTCACCCTCTCAGTTCAGTCAACCCTGGCAAGAAATCACACCATGTCCGTAGCGGGAATATAATTCCTCATTCGTTCTTTGCTTATTTCCAGTCTGCCTGGTTGTTACATTCAGAGGCGCTCCATAAAGACAGGAATTCTGGCCGTTTGCTGAGCCCTCTTCAAAGTTTAACTATTATCTTTGTAATTAATATGGGAAAGAGAGGAGAGAGACTTGTAGAGAATAGAGAGTTGTACGGTAGTTTCCCATGGCCTGCCAGAATGAGAAACATACCTTGGGTTACCCTTTGTGTATTAATGTGTGATCTAGTTATGAGGCCCCGAAGGTCATTTTTTAGGTCTTGGCCCAGCTGTTTATGTTCCTGTCCATCATCCTTCATGTCTGAACACATAGAGAGACAAAAGAGTCAATTTGAGACTTTGGTTTATCAGGAAAAAAGTAGAACCACTCTGATTGAAGTGTGAGATCAATCGAAAAAACCAAACAGTTAAACATGTCCTGTAGCCGGTCTGAGGCATCCTCTCCTTCTCTCCTGCATGCCTCCATTCCACACCGGTCATGACTAAGCCTTGGAGACTAGTCTGTGGTGACTGTGTTTGCCTACCGCTCTCAGATTACACTTCCTAGTTTGCTGGGAAGGATGGATCTGGGTATATGAATAACCAGACACATGCCTCAATCTCACTACGCATGCTGGTGTGAAATATGCAAATCAACAACAGAGATAACCAAATGTAAAAAAATCCATGAAGATTTTTATGAACAGTGCTATTGATAGCTTTGCTTTACAGTGTTTTTGCATTTTCCTCCATCCCCCTTGTGGTTCACTGTGTTTATGGCTGCATAGCTGTGGTGGCTGCTATACTCTTGTTATGAAAGGCATGAAGGTGGGAGAAGTGGCATTTGAGTTGGGATTTGAGAGGTTTCCTAAATCAAATAGCTGCGGCAAGTGCTGGCAGGCAGCTCTAATCGACCATGTTTGACACCCATATGCATGCAGTCTGGGCACAGGCTCATAAACCCCCCCCCCCAAGCCGTTACTAATATGGATTTCCTAAGAAAGACCCTTTGTCGTCAGTAAATATTCCCCTGAGTCGTCTCAGAGAGAGTTAATTTTTTCATTGGCTGTGCTATTTTGCACTTTGAAACCAATCCATTTGAAATCCCCTGTCATGGTTGGAATGGATCTAATATAGGCTAGTAGATTCAGAAATGTAATGGGGCTCAGATTCAGTTAAGCTCTCTCTTTTTAGGGCAGAATGGAGGGTTACCTTGGCAGCACAACTGAGCAGACTGGGACCAGTGTTTATCTTGGAGTACAACGTCTCACCTACAATCACTTTAGCCTTTTAGATTACATAATTTGAGGAGGTTAAGTGGTGCCGGCCAGGTACTGAAAACTACTGACTTTACTTCTATTCATGTACTGCACAATGAGGCACATATTATCCAGGTTATTTATTCACCTGGAAGGTTCTTGCTTTTGAAAAATGGTGCTTATCTTGTCAGATGGAAAGAATTCAGATGAAAAGGGCATCAAATACCCAACTGCATTAAGCAATGGATGGCTTACTGGTCAGACAGTGATGAAGCCGGGACAAACGGAGGATCCTGCTTGCACATGTTGTGCTTTAAACCTCAGTTCACTGAGTCCCAGGACACCAGAGACATGATGAATTTGACTGAGAACATGATGTTTTTCTACTGTGCTGAATATTAATGTGTCAGTCTGTTCAGCGTTTAAGAGAGGACAACATGGAATTCTTATGTTTATTGGCTCAGAGGCTGATCCGTTGCTGGAGTTGATGAAAATTTGTACCAGTTGCAGGAGCTAACATGAAGTGCTCAGCCGCACTGTGCGGCCTGACTGTCAGAAGCAGAAGTGATTCAAAAGCCAGATGGTTTGGAGATGGCCTCTGCCAGCAGCAAGTCGAGTTTCCGTCAACAAATGTTTGTGTAGGGTACACAGCTTCGAGGCTTTGTCTGCTGATGTGAATAGACACAAAACTGTCTCCGCTCCTGTGGCCTGATCCAGTGTATATGAAAAGCAGAATAGTAGTTTGCATAGGGGCATAATGAATATATCTGTACAGTATAAGATATCAAAGAGCGTAACACAGCTATTCATTCACCTTGTTGACTTAAGCTTCACATGTGTTATCATTCTGTTTGTTTGGAGTGACAATCCATTATTACTGTCATTTTGGGTAATTATATTTCTACCAGTTTTTGATGTTCTGGTTTAGACTAACAGGCTCTCTACACTGGTGTTTATAGACTCCATTCTGGATGATACCTCTCAGACTTAGCTCGCAGTCGAGTTTGACCTGAGGCTTTGAATTCCCTTCTTTTGTTTACAGGCAGACAGTAATGATGGGCATCCCTCACAAAGCTCCAGTTCTTTTGAAATATGAATAAAAGAATACGCTTGAAGAAATTACAGTCTGATGCTTTTTATGTTCGAGGGAAAACCCAATTTTATGAATGGACTCCTGCATCTTGCTTGCACCTTAATTGTTATGCACAGCTGTGCAGAGGGCAGACACACACACACACACACACACACACACACACACACACACACACTCCTTTCATGAGGAAATTCTAGTTGAAGGCATCACCGTTTGGTTCCTTAATCAATGTGGAAATTACTGGATATGGTTCAGACTTTTTATCATAATTGGGTTACCCACATAGTCATAAAATTTGAATGCTTACTTTTTCTTTGGTTAAACATTTCAGAATGGACAGACAGCATGATGTTGATGTGTTTCTGTCAGCCAGACGGAGACAGACAGCTGTGATGTTTAGAGTGAACTAGGGAGAAAAATAAATGCCAAAGGACAAAGGGTATGATGAGAATGCTTAAGGGTTTATCATGTGTAGATTTGTTAGATGGTAAGCTGTTTGAGTACAGGGCTGCACCAAAACCCAAGCTTCAACAAACGTAGGTTTGGCATTTTTGCTAAATGCTTGACTTAAATGATTAAAAGTTTGCCAAAATAGTTGCAGATACATTTCCCATCAATTGACTAAAATTGTTTGAGCATAACATTTAATTGATTGAACTTCTATTAATTTTGATTTGATATATTTTAGTTTTTAAAGGAATAGTGTGCTTTCTTGTCGAGAGTTAGATGAACATAGCATACAGATTGAATTTCCTAAAATGTTCTGTGTTTTCATTTACGTGATGATAGATGTGTACTTGTCTTAGCCTAAATGTTGTGCACACAACGCCCGATAAATAATGGAGAAATGCTTTTGTTGTCAGTATGATCCATTCACCCCTGAATAGACCACACCTGCTGCTGCTGCTGCATTTCTTTGTAATTAGCATTATAGTCACACTGTAATATAGCCACCTCCAGTGACTATCATAATGAGTACACAGGGGATGTAAAGGTGATCATTAACTGTCAAGAACAAAGACGAAACCGCAGTTGTCTTAAGGCAAACAGGTAGAAATAAGCGGAGACATAAAACTGTTAAATCCAGCTATTATTACAGGGTTTTTAAGAACTGGTAAATCGGGTGTGGTCTTCTACAAGTTCGATGGACTAAATGTTCTGCTTGTACTTCCATTATTGTGAAGATATCCACTGCTCATGGAGAAGGATCGCATTGCATCCTGCACTCTCCTGCTCTCTGCCAAGTCTCCTGATGGATGAGAGGAGGAGACGGCACGGGATGTTACTTTCATCTCCAGGGTGTCCTCTGAGCATCGGTCATCCCTGAGCTGGAGACTGAAGGAGGACCAAACACTATTTCAGGATGCACACTGACACAGACACACGGTCATCCCTGTTATTCAGTACCGTTATGGCTGGTAAGCAATTTGTTTGTTTACCTCAAAGCTTCTGGATTGTTTTTCTTTTGCTGACCTTGTCTACAGTGAGAGAGCACCTCACCAAACTCCTCTGATTCTCCTTGGTATTCTGTTCTCTGTTATATCGACAGAAAAATATGTTTTGGACACCATATTATTCTCTATTCTCTGTTGCTGTTATGTGTTGCTTTTTTAGGTCTGTGGCTTTGCTCCTGGAATGAAAATGAAATTAGATGCAGGCAAAATAAAAACATGGAATAATGTGGCATCCCAGATTGTTTTTCCACTGTGACCAAACTAGGAAAAACAAACAACAAAGCAAAACATACAAGCCACAAGTTTTGATGAATATTAATTTACAATATACTTAGAAATCAGTTCCTATTTAAAGTCCAGTCTGTTATTTATTGCTGCTGGTAGTGACAGTGTCAACAGCACTGCTGTCAAACATGTAGCCCAGTGGCCTAATCTCTGGCTCTATTTTTAGATTAGAGGATGATGTAATGCAACCAGCCAAAAGCAAAGGCATGCTGTGTGTGTGTATGTGTATACTGGGGGGGGGGGGTGTTATGTGTGTAAGGGTTTGCATGCATGTGTGTAATTCTTGTGTGAATTCTGTGAATGTGTGAAATCCTGCAGCTCATCCAGATGTCAGGAGATGTTGAGTGCGTGCTGAGCCAAAGCTGTTTAGATTTTTCTTCGTTTTATTATCCACTTTAAAGGGTTTGGTTGGAATTTTAGCATTGTAGAAGGAAATAGGAAATAAATTGCTTACTTCATAAACATCCTTTCTTGATACTTTTAATGTCACGTTGCTACTCTGGCCAGTAATATCAATGTGATAATCCGTCATGTGTTTGCTCTCTCCGTCACCATTCTCTCCCAAACAGAAAGACGTGGTGCAACATTTCCTGTTGAGTGGGCATACGGGTCTCTGCAGGAGGCTACTATTATTCAAATTATAGGCCAGGTGTCTTGTCATAAAGCTGGGTCAGGGTGTAGCATGTCACAGCGGACCTGCTTGAGCTGTATCATCTTTTGACATACACGTACTGTGACACAGCATGTCAGTCAGTAGTTGCAACCCCGTTTTCTTCAAAGACCTCAAAGTGTGTTAGATGTTTACTGCTAGCTTTCTCAGATGTGTCATAAAGGTTACAGTATCTTTTCAGCTCCCGTGCTTGGCTTTTGATGCGTTGCCATAAACCGCGTGTCTTCGCAGTAAAATGAAAAGCCCACAGAGGGAATCACTTTTGCCCCTGCTATGAATGGGGAGAGTAGCATAGCAAGAGGCGCAAAGCCATGTAGTGAGATATTGCCCCTCTGAGACCATCCTCCCAAGTTCCTGTTCAGTTTGATGTGTCTTCTTTCCTACTATGGTTTCATGAGTTTCAGATGCCCTGCTTTCCTTTACTCTCCCTCATAAAATGGTCTCAGTGCTGATGAATTGTGATCTCTTTGCTTGTCTTCTGTCATTAAGTTGAAAACTATCAGCAGGGTCAAAGAGCAGAGGGTAAGAATTCAGGGCAGACATTTCAGACTTGTTTTGTTTTCAGATGCTCCTGTCAGGCTTTTTGATTAGATTACAAGTTGTCAGCTGATGTCAATTCATAGATTAGCCTATCGGCACTGATGCTACACTTTTTGCACCTTAACTTATCTGGATTGTTCTTGCATGTACACTGCATGGATGTGATGCCAGAATCTGACACTAATACAGTGGCCCATTTCTTTGTAGAAAATAAACTTGAAGCTCTCTTATATCTATGTTTGTCCGCAGCGTGCTATCACAGGCCCCCTCACTTGCTACACACTTAAGAAACTGCAAGCCTGACTGCATCTCAGTCTGCTCTGCAATCAACCGCAGCGTCATGAGTCCTTGTGGAGATAAACAGGAACAGGCTTCAGATGCCTGATAACTATTTGAGTGACGGTTATTTACTTGCCTTTCCTATTGTCCATCCCACAGTCATTATTATTGACTAGTGAATTAAGGAGTCATTTGTAATGAACATTGGCTGTTTCCTATGACACCCAATTGATCAGAGGATCCCTATTTTGTTTGTTTGATGCCGTCTGATCTTGACTGTCATACAGAGGGACTAGTGCTTGACAGTATTTTGCATATAAGCTACTAAAATGATACCGGGGGGGGCTGTCACAGATGATTTATCGAGTACAGGTGTGTGTATGTGTGTGCACATAAATAACCACAGACCACAACTGCTGCAGGTGTGGGTGGACCTTATAGCTTGTGCTGTTATTTTTACATTTTTTGAGGTGATAGTCAAACCATGGATGTTCACTCAGGAGGAAATGATGCAGCATGTGATCTAATTGCTTGTGTTGGCACTGCACCCTTCAGCCCTGATCCTGACTGACTGAGGCAGAGCCAAACGCAGAGCCCGCTGTTTTCACTGCAGTGAGGAGTTGGCACGTTGTGTAAAGGAGGCCAGCTGACCCCTGTACCTGCCTCCCTTTCATCATGTGTTGCCACTGGGACTGGGACTACATTGGTTTTCATGAACTAGATCAATGTCCGGGACAGTGGAGTACAAAGCTCAAGCTTTTACAGAGAAAGTGGCTGACATTGTAAATATTCATGTGTGTTCCTCAGGATTTCTCGGGAGTCCTGTCTTCACCTGATTGGTGACTTTGTTCTTAGAGCAAAAGACTAGGTCCCTGGAGTCTTGACACTGACTTAACAGATGAGTTTCTTCGCCACACACATACTGTATAATCTTAAAAGAATAGTTTGACATTTTGGGAAATGCTTATTTACTTTCTTGCTAAGGGTTAGATGAGAGGATTGATACCACTCTTATGTCTGTACAGTAAATATGATACTTAGCCTAGCGTAAAGACTGGAAACAGGAGGAAACAGCTAGCCTAGCTTTGTCCAAAAGTAATAAAATCTGCCTACCAGCACCTCTAAAGCTAATTAACATGTTGCATCTTGTTTGTTTACTCTGTACAAAACTGCACATATTATTAGTGAGCTTTATAGGTGCTGATTGGCAGGTTCCCCCCCTCGTATCTAGTCTTTTTAACAGTCTCCTGGCGGTAGCTTCATATCATAATATAAGTGTGTGTTTCCCAAAATGTCAAACTATTCATTTAATATTTTTTTGTTTTCCTAACTGATGCAAATTCTTGGGATAGTCAGTCTACATGTTGAATGGCAGTGAGTTATGTATCCTATTTGCTGAGCCATTGTGAACCTCTTAACAAGCAAAGCAAGTTTCTGCATCGTTGCCCTGCGGCGCTAATGCAAACCAGAGCCACTGCTTGGCTGAAAGCGTATTATTCAGCAAATAGACTGGATCAAACAAGGTTCTTTTTTTTCCGCAGGCATCATTACCACTTTTGTCATAGCGCTTTGTGGCATTTCTTTCATCCTTCCCTTCTGCATTATCTTTCTTTTCATACTTGCACTGATGTTGAGTAACGCTGACCTTTTTAAAGGCTGCTCATGCTGCTAAATACAGTCAGAGTTAAAGACATAGAGCCCATCAAGACATTCCAGCCGTGACAGCTGAGCCACAGACGCCAAACAACATGAATGATCTCGTCCCTTTGGGGGTGAAAAGGCGGAATACATTAAAGTCGCACTGCTGCAAGTCATAGCAGGTAAATCAACAGCGAAAGTCAACTCTCACTCAGTATTTACTCAGGAAGCTATAGCAAACGAGGGGGCATGTACAGTGGACAAAATGGTCGGTGCTATCTATTGCAAAATCATTTTCTTGAATGACTTGGATTGTGTGTTTTGTTTCATAGTGTGTTGGTTATAAACTGGCTATTTCCTGTGTCTGGAGTCTGTCTGTGATTCGTGCCACACAGACATGTCTACACACTTGTGCCCCGTGTGTTTCCTGTTTAGCTTTGTGTGGGTTCAGGACTCTTCCTGTGTCCGGCAGACTCATTCCTACACAGATAAGAGGCTGTTTGAGGTCATGTCGCTGCAGAAGAATGACAGCGCAACCTTAAATGACTTGGGTCTTTATCCTCAATTGGTGCTTTGATTTCTTGTCTGACCAGCCGTCATACGTAGGATTGTCTAATTAGAGAAGGTCTGGGCTCATTTCATTAAGAGGGCGACAAAAGAGGCAAGTAGTCGTGGGCAATCTAAACTTGGTTCCTTGTGTCTAATTAAAGTCTTTGTTTACATTGGATTGGACAGTGTTGATATCATTTGAGCACTGAAAGCTGTAATCATGTAAGTCTGCTTTTCTGCCCAATTTCAACATGTGGTAATGTTTTATACAGCACTGAACTTTGATGCAGAAGGTTGAATTATCTTCTATGAATCACAAGTTTTATTTTTCTCTCTCCTGCTTGCAGAATGAAGATGCCTGAGGCTGGGAGTTAGAACCCTCCACCAGAGAGAGCGTGTTCCAGGGCAGGGGCTGGACCCAGAGACCCCTGCCTGGGGGGTGAGGGGCCCTCGCAGCCCTGTGTGAGTCTGGATCATGGGGGATGGAGGCGCCGGTGCAACTGGAGGAGATGGGGTGAACCGGTCCCATGTCCTGTTTGACAACTTCGTCCAGGCGACCACGTGTAAGGGCACGCTCAAGGCCTTCCAGGAGCTGTGTGACCACCTGGAAGTCAAGCCCATCGAGTCCAGGATTTTCTACCACAAGCTCAAGTCCAAACTCAACTATTGGAAGGCCAAGGCACTCTGGGCAAAGTTAGACAAGAGGGCCGGCCAGAAGGAGTACAAGAAGGGCCGTGCATGTGCCAACTCAAAGGTAAGCCTGGATGATTACAAAATCCATGATTCATTTAAGGGCGGCTTTGCTTGGTGGTGGCTTCAGTTCATTGAGAGCTAAAATTTGATCCTCGATGTCAAGGAATCATGTAATGTGACGCTCATGTTTACCAGCCAGACTGGTGTGTGATTGCTCTACATGAAAGGACACTGCTGGGACACTTTTTCATTTCTGTAGAGGAGACCGTTTACTTCAATTCAGTCTTAGAAATCTGATTTGTCAGCTCCTCTGGTTTGCAGTGTATATGTAGCTGACCCCAAAATAAGGGTTGAGGCTGATAAACCTGCTGTATTCTTGTTGAAAAGTTGAACTACTGTTGAACACAACTGTTGAATTGAAAGACTAGTGCAGCTTTGAACTATGATTCACAAATAACGTCAGTTAACTAAATAAAACAATTTCCTTTGGGATGAATAAAGTTGTACCTTAACTTAGCTTAGCCTAGACTATGTTAGCTTATGGTATGTTAACTTATCTTAGCTTAGTTTATGTTATCTTAGCTTAGCCTATGTTAGCTTATATTATGTTCTCTTACTTACAGTTATTATCTTATCTTAGCTATGTTAGCTCATTTTAGCTTGACTTATCTCCGCTTAAGTTGGCTTTGCTTTACTTATCTTAGCTCATCAACTATTACTGCCTAAATTGATTTCTAGTCTCTTCAAATGCATCCCGTTATTCACCTCATTATTTGGCAGATGCTTTTGTCCGAAACGACAATAAGTGCGTTCAAACTCAAAAAGAACCAGAGCTAGATGTTATCAAAAATTGGAAGTGCAGCCCTCCCAAATAAACAACTAAAAGCGTGTTAGAGAGCTACATCGCAGGTGCTTTTTTTTTTTTTTTTTTTTAAAGAAGTGAGATGTGAGATACAAGTGCCATTTGTAGCCTGCGGCGAAAGATGAGCAGTGAGTCTGCTGTCCTGACTTGGTTTTCCATGTGTATGGTTGATCTTTCTTATAGCTCGTCTGTAACATCTGCGTGTCTCTGTATTTAGTGTCTGATCATTGGTGCGGGACCATGCGGCTTACGCACAGCCATCGAGCTGGCTTTCCTTGGGGCCAAAGTGGTGCTGCTGGAGAAGAGAGATGCCTTCTCTAGGAACAATGTGCTGCACCTCTGGCCCTTCACCATCCAGGACCTCAGGGGTCTCGGGGCCAAGAAGTTCTATGGAAAGTTCTGTGCTGGTGCTATCGATCATATCAGTGAGTACACATGAGAAATTTTCCTCTCCTGTGCATACACTAGTAATATACTCTGTATGACACATGTGTTGTATGAATTAGGAAGTTACATTTGTTGGGTTTAGTAGTTCTGATGTCATTCAAATGTTCTTTCCTTCTCTGTGTTGTATTGTAGGTATTCGTCAGCTTCAGCTAATGCTGCTCAAAGTGGCTCTCCTGCTGGGCATTGAGATCCATGTCAACGTCGAGTTCAAGGGTCTTATTGAGCCCCCTGAAGATCAAGAGACTGAAAGTAAGTGAGTCAAACTGCTGCCAGACAAGCTGAAGAAAAATGAATGGAAACTGAACATGTATTTCGTCAGAGAACTCTCTGTCAGTGGCTCTAAGCTGGCTCTGTTGATGCATTTCTGTCTGATTACACATGCTGTGTTTTCTTAGGGATCGGTTGGAGGGCCGAGGTCCACCCCAGGACACACCCTGTCAACGAGCTGGAGTTCGATGTCATCATTGGAGCGGACGGAAGGAGAAACACACTACCAGGCAAGTCTTCATGTTCTGACTGGTAGAAATACGTTAGTAGTGCAGTTTTTACTTGACTAAACAAGACAAAGCACTATTTGTTTACTAAGTGAAATTGGAGGTTAGTCAGAGCGATTATGATCTCACTTGTGTGCTGCTGTGGTCGGGTGCCTGACCTCACTTTGTTCATCACGTATGAATGAACACTTGTGCACATCTGTGTGTGTGTGTGTGTGTGTGTGTGTGTGTGTGTGTGTGTGTGTTTGTTTGTGTCTGGCTGCTTCAAACCGTATTTCTGACTGCTCTCCCAGCAGAGCAGAATAGGAATTGTTGAATTGGCTGAGCCTCACACACAGCCACACAGGCAAAGGGAACCCCTGTGGAGCAGAGTACCATGACCCCTCTCTGCACTACTGACTGCTGCATCAATGAATGGAAGCAGCAGGCTCCCTCTGGGATAACCATGAACTACAGTCACACAGCTTGAAAAGCTAGAAATCTGTTTACGTTGTCATGATGCAGAACACCTGTTTGCATTTAGCGTACAGTATGCATGTGCAGGATTTTATATGTTGTTATAAAAGCAAACATGAGCACATGAGAGGTTAAAAACCTTGTTATGTGATTTTGGGATTGTGGATTTGCTCTCTGTTTGGGAATTAATTAATGATGCCACAGTTCAGGTCTGCTCGCACTGATTCCTGACCTCGAGGTCTGCTTCCTCATCATGTAATCTTTCCCAGGGTTTCGGCGTAAGGAGTTCCGGGGCAAGCTTGCCATCGCCATCACTGCTAACTTCATCAACAGGAACACAACAGCGGAGGCAAAGGTCGAGGAGATCAGCGGGGTGGCCTTCATCTTCAACCAGAAGTTCTTTCAAGACCTCCGAGAAGCAACAGGTCTGTCACAGCTCTGTTCTGCTCCATTGCTTTAGGATATCCCTGGAAGGGTTCCTGTAAGGAGTGGATGCCAAAGGATGTTTTGGTGAAATAGTCTGTCCTAGGATGACATTACGAATTTGTCAGCTCATCCAATTAAAATGCTTAACATTAGGTCTGATGCCAAGCCTGCCACAATTTATTGCTGACATGACGATGTCCCCGGGGCTTTGCTTTATGTGCTCTGAGTCGTGTAAATTTCTCCTAATGACGACATGACAGCCAGCTATAGCAATAAGGAAAATGATTGTGTTTGGTATGTGACAATACATCTTTCTCTTGGTCTTTGTAGGTATTGACCTGGAAAACATTGTCTACTACAAGGATGACACGCACTACTTTGTGATGACTGCCAAAAAACAGAGCCTGCTGGAGAAAGGAGTCATTCTACATGTGAGTGATCAAAGCCCGGAGCTCAGCTCAATGTGTGTGTGTGTGTGTGTGTGTGTGTGTGTGTGTGTGTGTGTGTGTGTGTGTGTGTGTGTGTGTGTGTGTGTGTGTGTGTGTGTGTGTGTGTGTGTGTGTGTGCGTGTGTTTGAGGGACAATTGTTGAATCTCATCCTGTTTCTCTGTCGACAAAATCAGAAGTCTGTCCCTCCCAAAGCTCACTCTCTTTCATTCTTCCAGTCTTTTATTCTCTTTCTGTCTTTGCCCAGTATCGGTCTAATGGTCTAACCAAGCCAACAGTGTTCAGGAACAAACTGCCAACTCAAGCACACTTACTGAGTGTTTGTGTCCTCACTACACATGGTAGTTTCCTTTCCCTGGCCACTTTCCACAGGAAACCGGAAAGACCTTTTTTACATGTCTGTCTTCATGTACAAACATAACTGAAGGTGCATTATGATTGTGTGGTTGCTTTTGGATTTTAAATTCCCTCCAAAGTCTCTTTAAATTAGCGTTTTTTGCAAACCTATTCTCAGTCATCACTCTTTATATCATTTTAGCTGTCTGACGTAGGCATAGTCATATTTCGGCGGGTATAAGCTGGCCCCCTGCGCATGTGTGTGCAAGTCTGTGTGTGTTTTCATGGCGAGCTGATGACATTAATGAGGTTTTGGTGTACACTGAGGTCTGAAGCCAGAGGGCATTTGGAGTATGTAGGCACATGTTAATGAAAAGGCTGGAAGTTCCCTTTTTAATACAAAGTCCTAGACAGATCCTTTTATAGCAATGAAATTGACTCAGTCCTTCCCCCCTTGGAAGGAGGAAGGGCGGCGAGTCCACACAGTTCAAGGCAGCAACGCAAAATCAGAAAGCCACCCTCAATCATATCTTCCACTACCCTGCCCTTCCCCTCACCCAGCATCACCACCATCAGCCTGGCATTGGACAACCAGGGAGCTTGAAGGTGGAGGAATGTGCCTCTCACCGCCCTCTAGGAAAACATGTCACTTTGAAAGCATGCAGTGATTTGATGCTACATGTTGGAGAGACTTGTGAACGGCACAGTTCATTCCACTGCAAGTGCTAGGGCCTCTTTATAGCTTCAACTTCAAACTGTTCCTTAGTTCACAGATGTATAGGATTCTTGATTTATTTTGTATCTATTAGTTTTTGATATGATATTTGGTTATTCTTTGCTTGATGCTTTGTTTTTTCTGTTACAATGTCATTATCGCCAAATGTCATATTGTCACTTATTTCATGAGATTTTAATTGCTCTTCCACGTACAGTAGAATACCTAACATAGTCTGAATACATGGAGGCAGTATGATAATAACTGTACAGATTGCATCACAACCTCCTCCAAATTCTTGCTGCTTCCAGAATTGCTGATTGTTTAAGTTGTAACAGTTTGATCACATTTCTCTGGACGTCTGCTTTTTTTTTTTTTGAGTTTTCATCTAGATGCCACTTCTAATCTCATCTCTCTTATCTCTCCTGTAGGACTATGCAGACACAGAGCTGCTGCTATCCAGGGCTAATGTGGACCAGGCTGCCCTGCTGTCTTATGCCTGTGAGGCTGCGGATTTCTCCACCAACCACCAGCTGCCCACGCTGGACTTTGCCATCAACCACTACGGCCAGCCCGACGTAGCCATGTTCGACTTCACGTGCATGTATGCGTCAGAGAACGCCGCCCTGGTGCGCCAACGCAACGGCCACAAGCTGCTGGTGGCGCTCGTGGGCGACAGCCTGTTGGAGGTGAGAGAGACAGGCAGAGGTTTTTAAAGCTTTCCAGGAGATCACGTTTACAGCTCTACAGCTCTACAAGTTCAAGTTGTTCTTTAAATCTTGTGTCAGAGTTCTACCCCTTTTGGTTTTTTATATTCTTCTGTGGCCATATTTGGTTGTTGAATGTGGTGTCCGCTGTTGTCTCCAGCCCTTCTGGCCCATGGGCACTGGCATCGCCCGAGGTTTCCTGGCAGCCATGGACTCAGGCTGGATGGTGAGGAGCTGGGCTCAGGGAAAAACCCCTCTTGAGGTTCTGGCTGAGAGGTGAGGGTGTGGAAACACTGCTGCATACACACCGAGACTCTCCCTGCTCTTATACTGACATTCACACACTCATGCACACACAGCCACACACACATGTTCTGTTTCTTCAAACACACCCTTTTATCTCTAAGTGCTTTACTAGGAAATGTGCCTGTATGTGATATCAAGCATCAGTCCCACCTCTGCTAGTACTAACGGGATAAGAGGCTCTTATAAGAACTGAATGGAATGTGACTCCTCTGTTCTGCAGTAACTCTCTGTGCTTTTAAAGAACAATGTTATTTAATTTTTTCCTCTTTGCTTTAGGGAGAGTATATACCGTCTACTGCCCCAAACCACACCAGAAAACGTCAGTAAGAACTTCAGTCAATACAGCGTGGATCCTACCACACGTTACCCCAACATAAGCCTTAACTTCCTCAAGCCCAGCCAGGTGAGTGTGAGAGCTAACAAACTGCAGCCGCCATCTTTGTCTCTACTGTTGCTTCACAATAGATTCATAATATCAGTAAACGATAAACAGTCAATATTTCTACAGGCAAGAGACACAAGTTTTGTTCATGCGATACAGTATGTTTGGGATTTAAGATATGTAGTAATTATGTGTGTGTTGCAGGTGAGGCACTTCTTGGACACAGGGGAGTCCAGGGAAATGCGCATTGAAATGGAGAATGTGATCAACTCGTCGACACCCAAGTTGGCCAGGAATGGTTTGTATCTTTTTACGTGCTTAAAAAAGAGACTGCAAACTGTTTCAGTGGTGTGGAAAAAGACATTCCTTAATGTGCTGATTGATCAGTGTAGGATTTTGCTGCAATCACTGTTGCTGAAATGTAATAATGGACTATTTTCACTCTAGACAATTGCCTGCTTGACAAGCAATTGCAAGGTAACACAAAGTCCAAATGCATGGTGTTGCTTTTCAGGGATTCCTAATAGTTTTAACAGTTTTGAAGTCTACCTGCTATATACTCACAAATTAATCATGCAAAATGAATTGTGGAATGATGGAGCTTGTGGATGGACTGATTGCAGCCTCTGAAATTATTTTGGCGTGTATTACCTCGGCCATTGAGTCTCTCATTCCAGCTCCCTGGTTATTTTCAACATTAAATGTTCATTCCAGCTGTTTTAAAGGTTTCCTGTGAGTTCTGCATCCTTTCCTAACCTCTCATTTGCATCCTTTTCCTCCTTAACATTGGTACATTTTTACAGCTCACGTTACATAATACTTCCTCATTGGCTGTTTAAAACTGGTACTAACATGGATGATGATGATGATGACGCCACGGATGACAAAACTTTATGATCCTATGATCAGCCTTGCCTTACTAAGGCCATGAGATTGCCCAGCAAGAGATGTGTAGCACTGCCCAGAAACAGTTCATATTTCTTTTCATGTTTAATCCAGATTCTGTTCAGCCCACTGATTTAACATTAAGCCTTTTATTTTCCCTCTTTGCCACACCAGAATCCATAGCTCGATCCAGTAAACTGCTGAACTGGTGCCAGAGACAAACGGAGGGATACAGGAACGTTAATGTAACAGACCTTACCATGTCTTGGAAGAGCGGTCTGGCCCTCTGTGCCCTCATTGACCGATACAGACCAGATCTCATGTGAGTAGTTTAAAGAAATACATGTGGAACACACACCACAGGGGGCACCGTTGGCAAGACATTTACACACTGTGCCAAGTGTATCCCATCATGGTCAGAATGAAAGGGTTAAAACTGCTGCAATGCCTGGAACGATGGGCCTGCTGTGTTTATGTGCTTTTGTTGGTTGCAAATTCTGTTTATTGTCTGGCTGGGACCTTGGTTTTGAGTTGTATATCACTGTAAATGAGGTGACAGCTAGCAGTCATAATGGCCTCTTGGGTCCCTTAAGGGAGTCCTCATATCCCTGCTTCCCCCCCCCCCCACACACACACACACACACACACACAAACACTCTCCTTCCCCTCCCACACTCTATAAACACAGTCTCCATCCTCATTGTCTAATGTAGTTTGTGACCCTCTGGAGGCAACGTGGCAATTAACATTATAAGCTATTAGTGTCTGTGTCCTGCCTGAACTTTACCAAGTAGTGTAGCAGTTGTGCTCTGCTGCCTTTGATAGGCCAGATGATGGGAGGAGGGGAGGGAGAGGGATGAGTGGAGGTACCATGGGAAAAGTGCGTGAAGGTGCACGCATGTACAAGATGGACTGTTAAGAGGGAACTGAGTGGAGCATCCTCTCTGTGCCTGATGTGATGTTCTTAAGCTAATGCCTTTAAATGGACTACATGTGCAGTGGAGATGTATTGATGACCAATGGTAATGGTATTTTCAGCTGCAGTATAATGACATTTACAGTAATGCTTTCCACAACGTGTACAGCAGCCTGCTGCAAAGAAATGCTTCTTCATTAGTGTTTAATGGAGGCTCACTGTCAGTTCATTTCCATTAGAACCAAAGCTGCTGGAAAATATAGACTTTTTCCCTGAAGATATTGGGTACGTTAGTGTCTATGTCAAATAGGTTGTTATTATTATTATTATTATTATTATTATTATTGTATGCAAACCCTCATTTCAAATCACATTGCACATCAGGAGATCACCAACTATGATGTTTGGATTGTATTAATCAATATTTTTATGTTGGATGATGGATCGAATGACTGTGTAATGTGAAAGGGGTTGCTCGTAGTAACAAACCTACCGAGAATAACCACCGCTTTAAAGCAGGGCTGTAACTAACGATTATTTTCATTATCGATTAATCTGCAGATTGTTCATGATTAATCGTTTAGTCTATAAAATGTCAATATATTGTGAAAAATGCTCATCACAAAGTGACATATTCAGATTGCTTCTTTAGTCCAACCAACAATCCAAAACCCAAAGACTCTTCATTTACAATCGTAAATGACAAAGAAAAGCAAGAAAATCCTTACATTTAAGAAGCTTGAACCAGCATTTTGCTTGAAAAATGACTGAAACGATTAATCAGTTATCAAAATAGTTGGCAATTAATTTTCTTTCGATGGAGTAATTGCTCTAATTGCAGCTAAATATCCTGATATTTTCCTCAGGAGTTGGCAAAGAGCAAAACAGGGCTCAAAGGAGAGTGGATGTTGGACTTCATCAGGTGGCCAGAAACAGGACTCCAAATGAATGATAATGTTGCTCTGTGTTTGTTGGATTTATAAATAAGCATCTGTTTGTTAACACAATTACCAGATCAACTGGATGACACCAAGTCTACGTTGTGTTTACAGCTTGTTTTTGCTGCCCCCAAGTGGCCAAAAGAATCAGTTAATGCAGGTTTATACAGCATTGATTTTTTTACAATGTGGGTTAATATTGATTACTTACTAATGCTTTATAACAATATTCAAACACATTATATATTGTGTAATACAGTCATGGAGTTCAAATATAATATAATCAACTCTCATTTACTATACACAAATGTGGTGAAGAGTTCACTTGGTTTCCGGTTTCAGTATGGCAGTGTCATAGTCAGTGCTGATGCAAAAGTCACATATTTGTTATTCTCTATTATTTTGTATACAGAAAAATATTAATGTAATTTAGTTTTTTTAGATTCCAGTAATACAATAAACAATCGCAACCTAATTTAATGTCAACAAACTGCAAAATTCAGCAGTGAATGTGTCGCCTATCTGTACGTATTCATGTTACATTTACAGGAACAGCAGAGATTAAGATTATTGAGACGAATGCTTATCGCTTTATGATAAGCTTTGTGCATCCTCCACATCTTTCCTGTCCCATCTCATTCTCTCTTTGTCTTTTGGTCTCTCCCTCCTGCCCTCAGTGACTTTGATTCTCTGGACGAGCGGGACCAGGAGAAGAACAACCAGTTGGGTTTTGACGTGGCGGAGAGGGAATTTGGCATCTCGCCCTGCATGACTGGCAAGGAGATGTCTTCTGTGGTAGAGCCAGACAAGCTCTCTATGGTCATGTACCTCAGCCAGTTCTACGAGATGTTTAAGGACACAGTGCCACCCGGAGGTGAGAGTGGGTGATACAGTAGGGCTTCTTCTTCTGTGATCTGGTTTTGGGAGGTGTCTGTAATTACATATGTGTAATCTTCTGACAGATTCTGTGAAAACATAATTACTCATAATCTTTTTTTTTAATCTTCAGATAACCACAACTTGAGTCCTGAGGAGAAGGCAGCACTGATAGCCAGCACCAAATCTCCCATCTCCTTCCTCAGCAAACTTGGTCAGAGCATAGCAATATCCAGGAAACGAAATCCGAAGGTCAGTGTCTGAGAACTGCGTGTCAGCACGCCTTGATCCGTCTTGGAACCTCAAAAATGGCATTTCATCACTTCATTGTTATAGTAGGAGTGAAAAGAACTCATGACGTGTCTTCAACAGGACAAAAAAGAGAAGGATGTGGACGGTTTGGGGAAGAGAAGGAAAACCAGCCAGTCTGAAGATGTGAGTAGTTCCGACAGCGTCTCAGATGCTGAGCTTGTGATTGTTGGTCGAGCTGCCTATCCAACCAGAACAGACTAATTAATCCCACTAGACTGACAGCAACGTGCAAACTGTTCTTTTCTGTTTTTCTACTTTCTCACAGGAGGAGGTATCCAGGGCCGGCCGTGACGACAGGCCCTCTGTCCCAGCGATCCTGTCGGAGAGAAAAACTGACTCCTCCGCTGTGGGGAACCACAACAAAGTCAAGGTCATGGCCAACCAGCTGCTCGCCAAGTTTGAGGAGAACGCTCCGCAGCCTACGGGACTCAAACGACAGGTATGGAGGAAGTGGTTTATGTTGTGGTGTTACAGCTGAAAGAAGGATGGAAAAAGATTAAGCCACAGGGAATAGATGTTCAGAGTTTCTGAACGTCGTATTTTTGAACACTCCTTGTGATTTGTTTGTCCTCACAATGAATATTTTGATGAACATGTAGATTTCACGCTGTGTGACTGGGCCTCTGGTCTCATGATTGACGAGCTGTAGGCCACTGTATTATGCTAATATTGGTCAGGCTGGGTCATTGTTCCTGGATCGTGTAGGTGGCCTCACAATGCTGACTGGGCTTGCAGGGCTCGGGTGAATTGGTTCGCAGAGCTTTCTGTTTTCTTGCCACTGAGAGTGGGAGGGAGGAGTGGGCCACACGAACACTAGACAGCATTGTTGATGGAGAGAAAGACGACTCTCAACTGTTGCTGTTGGAGAAAATGTCTTGGTACTGTGTGTCGTGTGTGTCTTGAAATAGCTGCTTCTGATTTTATGTTTTTTTTTTTTTTATGTAAAAGCTTCTGTTTGTGTATTGATTTGGCCATCAGACGTCTATGGAAGTAGCAGATTATATGATTGTGTTAGTACAAAACTTAATAACGAGTAATTTGACGGTTTGTATAATGACAGGCTTTGAGGATTTATAGTGTAGCAGTTGCTTGGCCAAAGATATTTCCTCTCTTGTCATCTGTTGTGATGTACATTCTGCATCACATTTACTATTTAATATCTCCGAAGTGCTATAATAAATAGTACACAACTATCTCAGCATGATCTTCTTATGACTCTTTGTCACTTCCTTATTAGTTTTAAACACATATTTTCCAACCACTGTGACTCCATCCACTCATGATTCACTTCCTTCTGTCTGTTTTTCTCTCTCCTTGTTTACACCTCCCATCATGGACTATTTCATGATGCCTTGCATGGTTATTCGGGCCTGTTACTGGCCACACTCCCTGTCACTCATCTTCATCTGGCTGCAAAGGGGGAGTCTCTGCCCAATCTGGACCGCCTTTTGCCCCCTACCCCGCCCCAAACCCCTGTGAATGAGCCAGTGCGCCTGGCACCGGTCCCAGCATGGAGAAAGGTAAAGAGTGGAAACGCCCCACCTTGTCCCCCTAGAGACTAACAACTAGACTGACCATCTAACCATATGTCCCTGTGCTGTGTCATAATGGGGAGAGCTGCTTTGTGTTGACCTAGTACTAGTCTGAGCCTCACCTTCTCTGTAGACAGTCCGCAGATCTGTTGTGTGAGATTCGGAGGAATTAACTCAATAGCTCCTGTCGTGTGGTTCACAAAACTGTGTGAGTGCTTTTAACCTGTCAATCAAGTAGCTATGCAGCTTTGTGTGTGTGTCTGTGTGTGTGTGTGTGTGTGTGTGTGTGTGTGTGTGTGTGTGTGTGTGTGTGTGTCAGAGACACATGAGAGTGCGACACCATCATGGTTTCTCCTCCTTGCTTCCCCCGTCCTGGTTCAGAGACGCACACAGCAGCAGGAGCAGCTGAGCATTCGCTACAAAGAAATGATCAAGTGTCAGACACTGCCCAACAGAGGGGAGCAGGTATGGTTAGCTACGCTGGCCTGGTAGTCCTCCCAACTCCTTTCACATCCCATTAAGTCCAGATTCACCCCCCCTTACAGATGGAAATGGATTGGCCTTTCAATCCAAGGGGAAGCAAGGGGAAGGGAAGGTAGCTTCATTAAGCCATACAACATCTCCTGAGCTCATTACAGAATACAACATCCTGGAAAACATCCACTGAGAACCAAATGAGCCCCAGTGGGGAGTGTTTCATGACTCCAAAACCTTGTCAAAACCTGTTTAAACAAAGTTTTCTTTTTTCCAATATAAAAGGAAATGTTATTCAGCAACTGCATTGAAACAGGTCAGCAGTAAACAAATTCACATTTGTAGGCAGTGACAGCCCATCGAATGGTGGGTTTGTTTAGACACATATAGGGTTGAAGTTAGAAATACAGCTGTAAAAATGACACAATGCTAACAGGCCAGGGACTGTTACTGAGTGGCAATGTTTAAAACACAAAATGATAACAAGATTGACATAATAACGTGCAGTCAGCTTTTGTTAGCAGTAGTTGGACAATTAAAGGTACCCTGTGTAGATTTCTTCCAAACAGACAAAGTTCTGTTTCGATTCATTTTTTCTCACCAAAAAGCTTTATGTGTACCCTTGAGGCCTAACAAACCTGTCGAATGCATTTTCTTCCACATAAAACATTGGCAAAGCCAGTTTGCCTTCTTTTTTATTTGACTTCGGCATGGTTTACATCCATGTTTGCTAGCTTGGAGTCTTCTTCATCCCTGCGTTTTGCAGGTGAGTCAAGGCCACCTGTCGATCAGTGGAATAGTGTGGAAGCATTGGCAGTAATATCATGTCACTTGCGTGGGCATGCGTAAGATACAAACATAACAGGGACACACTCATCAAAACACAGCTCCATAGCTCCAAAAAACTTTACAGAGTACATTATATATTTCTGCTGTGTAGGATGAGTGTATTTTAAGTGTTGGGCATGTGTGTATATTTGAGATAAGGAATACAGAAACAGAATGGGTAGTCTCCTTCTTCGATGTCTACCTTCCCTCTCTTACTTGTTCTATGACCTGAGAGCTCCATGTCAAGGTTTCCCTGCCCTCACCATGGAAGTAGATACAGTTAAGCTGATAAGTTGATAGCCACCAACCCGACCCGTAGGTGTGTCGAAATGTTGCTTACTGAGAAACAAGATCCAGTGCTACATTCACTCCTCCAGCCACAGTAGAAGTCTGCTTGATTATCGTGCTGCTTTGCTGTTCTCTCATGCGAATAACAGTGTCGGCTCAGTTATGTGCCAGCACCAGTTCTCTCCTGCTGATGCTTAGAAAGTTGTTTTTTTTTTGTCTTGTCACTAGATTAAGCATTCACATCACAGACATTGATTTAAAGCTTCAAACCCTCCTCTTAAATGGGGTTTAATTCACTGCTGTTCTTAATTGTCCCCTCATTGCACAGTAAGTCTCTAGCTGCTGAGCAAATTAGCTGAAAGTCCATTGTAAAGACTGGAAATAATCTTGATAATCCCGAGTGCTTGTCTACACAGAATGTTTAGGATAGAATATTTTAAGCCACTCTTATATTCAGTGCTCATTCTTGTGTATTGGCAAAATGTTATTTGTCTTTTTTTCATGAAGGAAATCTCCCTTCATGCCTTGTTTTTATGATTTTCTTGCACTCATTTTCTGTGCTTTGCTTTATGTTTTCATGACCAACAAAGGAAAGTTTCTATACACTAGCCTTTAAACTTTATATCAAAGTTAATTACAGCACCAGTGAATTAAATCCCCTTTTGGAAATTTCTCGCTGACAGCCATTAAACTCTATTTACAAAGTGAGTTTGCGATACATTATGCGTGGTCTGTTTTGTGGGTCCTTTGTATGGAAATGTGTGTGTGCCAGTGTGTCAGGACACCACACTAATTCTGTTAACCACATGGATTACGAAATGTATGCTGAGAATATACACAAATATTTATATCATCAAATATCATTTCACCTCTTGAAAACATTCAAATGTATTACCCTACTATGAATGAAAGCAATTAGGAGTATGAAGCACATTTACTCTTCGCGATAGCTCATCATTCTCATCATCATTCTCATCATCATTCTCATCATCTCCTGCTGAATCTGCTGTTCCTGTCCCTCATCTCTCAAGGCCAGAAGTGGCGCAGACCAACTGTCCTCTCGGAGCTGCCCAAAGAAAACCATTCTGCTCCCTTCTTCCTCCTCCACTTCCTCGCTCTGTCTTCACTCAGAGGTGACACACAGTCTGCTGTATCTGTCTGTTTGTGTCTGTCTCTCTCTCTGCCACAAATCCATGGCAAACCCATCTAGTGTCCCTTAACCTCTACTCCCCTTTTTGTTCTCTAAAAGCATCCTGTCTAATTATGTCCTCTGCAGTGTGCAGTGTAAATAAAAACAAAACGCTGCATTTCCCCAAATGAACTTCCTAGAGAGGTTACAGTCTTGTTTGCTTCCCTGTGAGTGGGAAGTGCGTGGCATCAGAGGAGCTGTTTTCATGCTGAAGGGTATGTTGTTGAGATGTGACGGCTTGTAAATTAATGTAGGCTCGGGGGACCTGGGGTAGTTTGCACTTATTGTCAGAGATTCTGCATAACAAGCTGCTCTCTAACACAATAGTCAGCAACTCCTTTTTGGAAGAATTTGTTGCTCGATGCAAACCAAAAGTTAATACAGTATGTGTGTCTGATCATTTCTGCCTTCAAGCATTTGCGTCAAAGTCCGGAGGAAGAGGAGCTTGAATACTACGAGATGCCTCTGAAATGCGGGGTAGAGTAAATGAGTGATTGCATGGATGTGTTCAACTTGTTTGTGGTTGGCTTTTTTTTTTTTTTACGAGATAATGGTTGGAGTTGGTGTACACTGACCTTTTAGTTATTTATTTATGGAACAAGCAGCCAAATCTGGCTTTTCTTTATATAAGCTACACCCAAAATCATCACTAAGTCTCAACAGAGCTTCCTTGGCAGGAGTGGAAGCCACTGCACCTGACAGACCCAGGACCCATTCACATACCTGGTATACAGGAGAGGGCTGACCGCCTAATCTCCAAGTTTAAGGGCAAACCTGACAGGCCACCAAAGGTGAACACCATGCATGGACATTTTTATGAGGACGTGATTTCCGATGTTGCGTCATCAGGTTTTATTGGGCGCATTTCTTAGCCTGTCTTCGCATCCTCCTGAGTCTAATTCCCTCTTCCAACCATTCCTCTTTTCTCCCTGGAGCCTAAGAAAAAGCCGTCCCGTTTCTTTTTAGAGCAGTGGAACTTGTCCCGCGACCTGACTGAGAGCCCTGGTTCACCACTATCCTCCACTGACTCTTCCAGACAGGTTAGGTTGTTCGTGCAGTGGACTGAGACTCTAACACACCACCCTCTGTGGAAGGTTTTACTTTTTGAGAACAAGACCTTACTTGAAGGCTCACTCAAGCTTGTTCAATTCATGTTTAATTTATCTCAAATGCAGGCTGTTGTGTTTCTGCTACATAGCCTTACTAACTGCAGGGCATTGCTGTCATAGTTTCCTCACTCAGGCCTACATTACTGTATAAATTAAAGTGGCTTACAAACCATCTATGGTCTTAACCACAATGACAAGCTTTTTGGAAAGGAGATTGTTTTTGGAAACTAGTAAAAAAGGCAGACAATAACTACATTTTCCTCCATGTACATCCCTTTTGTGATTGAATCATCTATTTCTCTGCAGGAGCCAGCAAGCCCTCTGCACTCTGATGACCAAATGCCCTTATATGTGCTTAGTATTCAGGAGAGGGCTGAGCAGCTTGCCTCTCAGTTTGAGGGCAAGCCAGCCGCACCAAAGGTGAAATTTCCTTATTAACACAGAAAGTTGAATATCAGGCTGATATTTATGAATGAACACAAGTATTTGGGAGACTTGCCTTTTTAAGAGTACACACCGACATCATCCATGTATCCCCAGGAGGCTGTTGGCGCTGTTAGTTGTGCACGTCAACATGCACCGTTAGGTTAAACTAGTGATTGCAAGTGGGCAGCATGTAAATAAGAACTCACAATAGCAGTAAAAATAAATGGTAAGTGAGAAAAAATGATTTATGGTTTTGTGAAGGTGATGGTTAAAATAAGTCTCTGTTTATGTATTAAATAGACAAAGGTATCATGGCTAACCTTGACAGCAGAGGAGATGACTATAAAGTTTTTTTCCGGGAAGAAATCAACTGTAGGATTCATTACATTTTTATCTTTAAGCTGTATGAAAGTACAGCTAGTAAAAACAGAAGAAGAACTAAGAGTTGTTTATTTCAATAGTGCTCACCTGCCTCCTCTTACTCAGCAATTTATGCTAATGACTTAGCATAGAACACGAGCGGGAATGACAGCTAACGGAAAACACACAATTTTGATGTTTCAGTCAAGTGAAAGTGAGTTTATTTGCCATTTGCACATGTGCAGACGTGAATATTATTAGACAGGAGAAACATAAAGAGCATGAAGGTTGGTGTGAAACAGGACATTTCTAAATAAAATGTCATAGTTAAATTGTTGAATTAACATTTTTGTAACTTTTAATTTCTCTCCCTCCTTTTTTTTTTTTTTGGAGCCTCAGAAAAAACCCTCACGTTTTGTTATGGAACAATGGCACCTGGCCCGAGCCCAGGCTGCCCCCAGTTCTCCCCCCTCCTCCTCTGACACCTTGAGACAGGTAGTCACGTCACTCCTGGAAAGACTGCAGTGTGGTGACACTAACACGCTACACCTGCTCTTGGAAGTCGCATTGTCTCACTCAGTTACAGAAGTTGCTGAACACCACTTAAGCTCACCTGACACGGCTGGAAAAAGCTGCTTGTTGTGAAATATTAAGAAACTCATTTGCAAGTTGTTAATTGTTTACAGTGTTTGTTGTGATTAGTATGTGGACGAGTAAACGGTCCTCGTGACTGTGACTCTATCTGAACAGATATCAAAATATTCTTAGCTGGGGCGTGTTTGAACTAAATTATAACTCCCACAGTTATGTTGCCACGGGAGTCCCGAGTAGTTGTCTTTGATAGGAAGAGCGGCTTGGCAGCAAAAACCTCATCTACTGTAATTCCCATGTTGACAAGCACAGTTCCAACTGTGGCGGAGCAACAACTTTGCAAAGCAGCAAAGCGTGCTCAGATCTCATCCACAGTAGTAGTGTGCATGACTTAGGTTTGCCTCATGTTACATGTGACCTAAATTCTTCCCCTATATAGAGGATAAGATAGCTTTTTTTAAAATTTTTTTTTAGTTTTAATAGATTGAAACCTAATCCTGGTGTAGATTAATTCAGAATTTAAACTAAAGACGGTTTCATCTGCTGACTGATCTCTGAGTTCAGATAATAACAAACCAGTTTGTCCCTTCCAGCATTTTCTTTTGTTCATATTAATTGTTTGATTAGTAATACAGCAGTGCAGTGTGAGTGTGAGTGTGTGTGCATGTGAATGAAAAATGCATGACTGCTTTACTTGAGTATGTAAGCACGTACAGTGATGTTACTGAAGCACAGGTCCATTTAGTAGCTGATGTCTTTCAAAATGTTGAAATAGTTTATCTCTTTTTCTGACGTCCCAAATCCAAAAGTGCTCTTTGTTGGTAAGTAACTGACCAGTGGAATCATTTCTTTGACTGAGGGCAGTTTTTTTTTTTTATGAGCTATATTTGGTTTTGCAGCTAGGTGGAGCTGCCAGAGCATCTAAACACTTGCTCAATCAAGCATGGAAACATTGCTTTGTCATGTCTAATTCTCCTGTCAGACGTTATTGTTTGTGAACGCCCCCTGTGTTGAAGCTCATGCTGCTATGCCGAGTGATCTCCTCCTCCCACCTCTTCCCTCTGTATTCATCTTATCTTTCTTTTACATCCATCATTTTCTAATGTTTGTCCACCTGTCTTTTTTTTCCCCCCACTTAATGCTGTTGATAGCGCTATGTAAGGAAGTACACAGGCGGAGTTAGCACATTGGCTGAGCAGATAGCCAATCAGCTTCAGTCTCAGGAAGATCCTAAGCCCCTACCTGAAAAGAGGGATTTGGTAAGCATGCAGGGGCAGAAGGCATGTGGATAGATAAAAGCCTCACTTGCCAGAGAGTGTTGTTTTATACAACGATATGCTGTTGATACATTGTTTGCATGTTAGTCAGCGTTTAACCTCGATCCATCTCCTTTTAGCTGTAGAGTGTGTGTTTGCTCAGCAAGTAACTGCAGTTTGGGATACCGTTGTGTTTGTAGATCACTTGCTCGATGATCCCCACTCTTACTGATAAATAACCTTTGACTCGCTCTGTTGTGGTCTTGTTATTAGGTTATAAAGTAGCTTAATACTCAGCATACATCGACAGTGGCCTGGTGTGTGAGCTTGTGGCTTGATGTCCACTAAATCTTTGATGTATTTCAGCCTCTCCTCTCCCCTCCCCTCCGTATGTTTTTTTTCTAAGGACTGATCGATGCTCTATCCTTCCACAGGGCTCTCTCAGAAAAGAGTTTCCTGTCAACATTGGCGGCAGCGATGTGTGCTTCTTCTGCCGAAAGCGCGTGTACGTGATGGAGAGGCTGAGTGCAGAGGGGAAGTTCTTCCATCGCAGCTGCTTCAAGTGTGAATACTGTGGCACCACACTGCGACTGTCCTCCTACGCCTTCGATGTGGAGGATGGTGAGAGTAACATTAAGATAGCTTTTCTTTGTGATTGTTCCAATGGTGTCCCCTCCGTCATGAAGCTCTTAAACATCAGCTGCTAAACTTATCACAACACCAGAATAAAGCTTGGGCTAATGTACGCTAGAAAAGTATTACATCAGTCGATGCATCTTAAAACCACCATTTTTAGACTTTGGCGCTCTCTACTGGTTGTATCAAAAAAAGAGACTGTGGCCGACAGACAATGCGCACCACAATCTCCTCCTCCACCCATGGATACAACCCAGAGACACTGAGATGAATGAGCTCAAGCAACACATAGACGGCACCAAATCTCCCCAGGCTTGTCTCATTTTTGTACAAACTGAAACGTAATGCCACCAGAATAATTCCAAAGATGCTATGAAATTTCAGCACTTCCTGGCTTTTATCGTTACATTACATTACATCGACCCCAGAGTCGAGTGCAGTCTCATGGTCCCATATTTTTGCTCTCTGGGAGGTGTCTATTGTGCTCAAGGACAGGCAGCAGATTGTTCATTGACACAGAGTAGCTGTTTTTCGGAGTTCGCCGTGGGACTAAAACCCACTCAACATCTAAAGTGAAACAGAGAGGAGGATTTTTTTTTTCTTTTAAATTCTAAATGACAAACACAGTCTACTTCTGCAGAACAGACGAAGCCTATGGACTCTGTGAGGTGAAATTTGCAGAATATTCAGTGCACATATTTGTTTATGTATTGAATTTATTTGTTTATGTGCTGTCTGTCTCTTTTATCCTGCAGGGAAATTTTACTGCAAGCCCCACTACTGTTACCGTCTGTCTGGCTATGCGCAGAGAAAGAGGCCTGCTCCCTCCCCTGCCCCAATCACTGCTAAGGTACCTGAAATCCTGGTGGAAATCAGGATCGGCCGGCAAATAATGAAGAAATTAATTGTTTGGTTTATCTTCAGCATGCAGTGCTTAGGTAGAGGTTAGCATGTTTCCCACGTGTAAGCCCTTAGGGAGGGAACCTTTTGTTCTTGTGCTCTGAACTTCCAAGAGCACATGTGTCTCCCAACACTTTGCCGTGGTTGACATCATCTGTCTCTCTACCTTCTGCAGGAGAACCATTCGCCCCAAACTCCTACGGCGACCGTGGATGCCCCCGGAAGGGCGATGGCAGCGGCAGCCCCCTCAGCCGAGCTCCAGCCCTCAGGTACCCCACTTTCCTCTCTTGCTGTGGTGGCTGCGCCCTGCCGTCTGGCCATGGGCGTGGGAGTCCCGCTGCGTACCCTCTGCCGCACACTCTCCTGGACCTGCCACCAGGTGGCACACAACCCCCTAGACTCTCCCTTCCTGTGTACCTACTGCATCTACCTCTTCTGCTGTTTCACCATCAATGTCCTGCTCAACCTCCTCTAGCATGACTCTCTTGTCCCTCCTTTTTTTCCCCCCTCTTTACTTCCTTTTACTCTTTGCCAACTAATGTCAGTGGGACTGTATAGATTTAGCTGATTGTGTTGACTCACTGAGCCTGCGGAGTGTTCATGTAAATCTTGTGATTCTTCGTCTCAGTGATTGATTTATGTCTTGAAGATGCAGCATTCTTTCTGTTTCTGTTAGCAGCCATTTTATTGCTTGTGATTGGCCGAGGCAGTTAAGCAGCGCTCTGGCAGCTTACTTTTAGAAGTGAATGGTGCATCTTAAATTCATTTATCTTTCTTGGCTTGGAAATTAAAAAACAGTTGGACAGAGTTCCTCTCCAGGCAGCATTATTAACTATTTGTTTAACAGCTTCCTGTTTTGATTTTATCATGAGACGTGGCAGTAATGTGCCCACTTTCTCAGCTAAAAATATCAGTTCAAATTTGACATTCAACAATACATTCTTACCTCCCAAATGAATTACTTAAATGTGATTTTTGCCTGCCTGTGTTTTAATGAAGAGCCAAGCTTTATTCCTTTGTGATTGTAACCGCTAGTGGCCTGTGACTGCTCTCTTTTAGTCTACCTCCTCCTGTGTGATGTGTTTCTTTTAGAGCCTGCTCTGTGATGTGTTTCTTTCTCACTGTAAGCTATTCTGCACCTACAGTATCCTACCGCTTACTGAAACTCACCACATTGTGATGAAGTGCCTGTATCAGTGCTTTTGTGAGCTTTACCTTTCCCCCTCCTATCAGAGCAGCTTAAAACTGAGAGCTCTACTAGTGCTTGAATTAGTGCCTGTGATTGGTTCTCCTGTGATTTTCACTCCTCTGTCGGACTTTCTCGGCTGCCCTGTCCCCCTGCATCCCTCAACCTCTCACCCCCTGACAGATTGCTGCTAAGACCTTGTTTGTTTGCTCAAAATAGTACATCTTTGCTACATTAATTGCATAGCATATTATAGTAAAATAAAATCCATGTGGCTAGAAAGGGCTGGACAGAACCGGCTGGTAAAAAGAACAATTGGAATTTGAATAACTGAAGTTTAGGCCTGCTGCATTGTGTGGCAAGTGTAGTTTTATGAATTAAAATGGTTACTCATAAATACTGTTGTAATACCATTACCATATGTAATATTAAATAATTACTTTAATGGGTGAATAATAGTATTACAATAACTGATAGATACACATCATTATATCTGTTTAGGTATCAGATTATGTCACATTGTATATGAAGTCAGTCTACTACATGGTGATGGGAAGTCAAAGTAAAATCTACATCTTTATTATTCATTATTTATTCATTATTCATTATTTTTTTTATCACTATTCCTAATATTTTAGTAATTCCCTGATACAATTAATAGTGTTCGTTATTTTAAATATTGAAGATAAATATGAATATATTTGGAATTTGTTAGGTCGTGGGTCGCTTTATCCCTTTTAATGTCAGGGTTGGTTTTGATGGAAAGGTGAACCAACCTAAAGGAAACCATTGCAGTCGCTTGACCACATTCCTAACATAACATATGCTGCCGTATCAAATATCACACATTCATTGTCCCACCCGTCCTTTTTTAGTGGGATTTACACGAGGGCCTTTGCTTTTGGAATTGTCTGTCATTTCGTCCTAATTAGAGGGTTGGAGTCCTCTCTCTGCTTAAGTGAGTGGAAATGTGTGTAAAACACTTTGATCCATTCCACTTCCATTCGCTGACACCCAAGTCAATTTGAAATGTACATTTCAGAAAAAGATACAGTTTTAAGATTTGCCTCTCAGGATGGGAAAAAGGCAAGGCACCAACCTTGTACCTATAACTGTAGTATGGCAGAACTATTTTTAGAGTGTTAAACTTATCTGTGTTTGTTGATACTATTTGCTGTAGGAATATAATCTAATGCAATAAATTCAGTTATAGATCTTAAATTGGTGTGTCCTTGTCACTTTGTCCTTTTTAAAATACAGAGTTGCTGTGTTACAACACTTGCAGTAAATGGGAATAAGTCATTTAACAACAACTGTGTATGGAAATGCACTAGTTTCATTGTTGGATGTGTGATGGATTTGATGCTACTAGGCTGATATGTTGTAGCCATAATCGCAGTGATTTTCACAAATGGCGACACAATAAATACAGTTAAAGGCTTAAACGTGTCCCGCATGGCTCCTGCACTGCAGAGGGTTGTGTTCCCCTTTGCTCCTCTCCTCTCTACTGTTGTACATACCTGATTCTCAGTTGCATTTTCTTTTGTGCTCTCTTTCCTCTGCCTTCTTACCTCCAACCTGCTGCCCACCCTGATGTCATCATTTCACCCGCTGTCTCCACCTTATGCCCGCTCAACTCAACCGCAGTACCGGAGGTCAACGGCCTGCAGGAGCCCAGCCTAGCCAAACGTCTGCGGGGAACTCCAGAGCGCATCGAGTTGGAGAACTACCGTCTGTCCCTGCAGAGGGAGGAGGAGCTGGAGGAGGTGCCAGAGGAGACACTTGCAGAACACAATCTCAGCAGTGTGCTGGACAAGGCCACAGACGCTGACCTGGGCTCCAGGTAAGAGCATAAAAACGATTTGGATATGTGTTTTTTTTACATGGCACTGTTTTTGAATGTCTTAAGCATGCTGAATGTTTGGATTTATAATTTGCTGAAATGAAGATATTGTTTGTTGAAGCTGACCCTTTGCTATTTATTTGGCCCACTAGAAGCAATCAAGCAAAGTGTTCCTGTGTGGCTCTGACATTTTAAAGATTTAATCAAAATATCAATAAATTAATCAAAATAGAGACCAATGATGAAAATAATTGCTAGTTGGGGCCCTACTGTAATTTTTGGCTTTAACACCTGATGTAAGAAACGTTATGGAAAGTACTTATTCTTACAGTCCTACACAAAATGGAAAGTCAAACACTGTACAATAGGAACAAGTTGACATTCATTCCTTCACTGATGTTGCATACTGTCTGTTTTTCCCTCTCCAACAGTAGCTCAGAGTCAGACATGGAGGAGGAGGATGAGCAGGAGGATCAGGATCAGGATCAGGAGGTGGAACAGCAAGCTCAAAGCCCCTCAGACCTCGGTGGCGTTCCCTGGAAGGAGGCGGTAGAGCTCCACGCCAAGCTGAGGGGCGAGGAGGGAGAGGATGAAGCTCTGGCCGATGCAGTCAGCAGAGACGGGGAAGTAGATGAAGAGGAGGAAGAGGACGAGGAGGAGGATGAAGATGAGGATGAAGAGGATGAGGAGTCAAGCGATGGTAAATTTGTTTTTTCACTCTTGGTGTGGTTACAACATGGTTCCTGTGTTTCCTTTGGTGTATGTTAACACCCACTTCAGACCCCCACTGTTCAAAACTCCAATTGCTTTTTATCAAAATCTGTCGAAGTGTCACTGTCTCAGACATTTCTGTCCTCATCCTGTGCTTCTTTCCTTCTTTTCCATCCCCTCCTCTTCATTACCCCCCCTCCCCCCCCATTGACCACTGTTTGTGTATGTGCGCATGTATGTGTGTATCTGTATGTTTTTTTTTTTTTTGGGCCTCTGTCTCCCCCTGCTGGCAGAGGGGGATTACTGCCCCTGGAATAGAGAGCTCCAGTCAGGCCTTTGGCTGGAGAAGCACCTCACAGATGAAGAGGATGTTGGTACATTTAAAGGTAGCAGCAGAAGTGCCTGTGGATGCGTTTGCAGTAACTTTGAGCGTGATGTATAATAATGGCTGGTTTGGGTTTCTTTTTCAAGGATTTCTTCAATAAGAGTGTGGCTGTTACTTTTGTGTTGTCTTTGTTTTTTGGTTTGTTGGTTGCAGTTGTGTTTGGATTTTTGTGTTCATAAGTGTGTTTCACTGTGAGTCTCCTCCCACTTTAACCTGCTGTTTAATACCTCTGTTTTTGTATATGGCTTTAATACACTAACCTGATAAACGTCAGAGACGTTTGTGTTTACCCCCCAGGCTCTGCAGTTATGGTTTGGTATTGAGTGGCAGACTTTTTCTGTTCAACAAATGGATATTATTTCTTTCTGTAGCCAGTTATACCTTTGAAGCTCACTATATGGTTTGACTTCTTTGCTGTCTAGTGCATGCAGCCTCCCTCTACCTCGCCCCTCTGATGATTTTTTTTTTTGCCACTGTATTCTAACTGTCTCTGCTTTCTCTCTTTCATTTTTGTCCTGTTTATTCCCTCCTCTCTTCTTCTTCTGCCGCTATGTTTCTCTACCTTTCCTGCACACCTGCTTTCATCTCTCTTTCTCTGTCTCCGATAACACACAACTTCACCACAACCCCAAAAAACACAACACCACACCATATGCTGACTCCCTCATTTAGCCAGGAACCTGCAGATCCAACAAGTCCTGCAGCCCGTGGATCCCCAGACCATTCCAGGTTTGGTGAAAACACACCTGGACTCTGAGGGAGACAAGGATGGCCAGCCGGCCTCAGCCTCCCAACTCTCCCAACCCTCTGAGCTCATGCAGCCCTCCTCCACAGGTAACCCACCCAGAGGAGCTGAACACCTGGGGAGGCTTTGCTGGGCGAGTCCCAAGCTGTAGGCCTCACAGGGTTAAGGATCAGGGTGTCTCATTTCACCAGTGTGGCTGCTGCTGTTCTGTTTGTGTGTCAGGAGGAGCTCCCTCCCCCAACTAACCCCCCTGTTGTTTATAATCATCTCTGATTTTGTACAGTTTAGTCACATTGCTTTTTTTTGTTCTTGGAATGTCTAATTTTGTGTTCAATCTTTTAATTTGTCGTCCAGAGTCGCTGTTGGTCCTCTGGGGTGAATTTAAAGTTCTTCAACCACATCCCAGCGCGCCATTTAACCTCCTTGTCAACTCTTTTGATTTTGTTCTGCTTTGTTCTATTATGTTCTGCTATGTTCTTTCCCATGTGTCTAATTACTTTACTGTTATTTCCCTGCCATCTATCCCTCGTTGTTCTGTATCTTCGTGGTTTGAACGTAGCCCCCGCCCACACATCCGCCCGACACGAGGCAGTGAGGGTCTGGTTGGAGTCCATGTCTGGAGGTAGCACAGACTTAAAAAGGGATCATGACATCCCGCCTTAGACTCGTACTCTATCTGTCTATCGGCTGGCCTTTCTCCTGGAGCATGCAGAAACACATGCAGAGACCAGTGAACTCACAAGCATGCCCGCTGTAAGGCTGTCGCTCTCACAGAGTTCTGCTCTCTTGGGGTCAGATCAACACCTGAATCTCACCTTTCACTTCCCAACCTCTCATCCAACCCTTCCAACTTCCAAAGTATTCATTTTCTCTTTACTCACATAGTATATTGTGCTGCCATGTAATGTATTCCAGAGACAGATGAGGCTATCAAGGCTTGAAAACACTTAACACCACGGTGTTTCTTGCCCTGATGGGTAATGTGTTATTACATTTTTGGACTAACCCTTGAATGGCACTTGTACTTGCACAAAGTTCAGATAATGAGGCTGTCGAGGTACTTCATCAACTTTTTAAAACCTTGAATGAATAAAATGAGAGTCCTACACATACTATTTGAATTCATAGGCAGCAGTTGTGTTGTGGTTTAAAAGCTTAGAGGAGATGTCCTTGTGTTCAGAACCGCTAGTTCTTTCAGTATGTGCCCGAGCAATGGCCTATTTAATACATTTAGCAGAGGTGACTTTTAAGGTTATTATTATATTATTTCAAAAAAGCATGAATTCATGTGTGTGGGTCATCCCCGTTTTCGTTTTGTTAGAAAATTTGTCTCTCCCAACAAATTTTGTTTACACGAGGCGCTGCTGCTCGTCTCTTAACCAATGTCATTAACATTTTGGTTGTGCTTTTGCTTGGTTCAAATGTCACTAATTTTGAAATTTTGCTAATTTGAAAAATGGAAAGCTGCATGTATCCATTTACTAATGCTACCCTGTGTCCACCCTTTGTTCATATTTATTCACAGACCTACTGGACATGATTTCATTTGTGTGCAAAACTAATGTATTTTACTTGCCAGAAAACTTTCCTTAAAGCTGCCCTCAGGGATTAAAAAATGATATTGATTTTTAAGGCTATTCATCCCTTTTCAGCCTTTAATTTTTTTTGCTGTAGCTGGGCTCTACTCTTCAAAATTGGTCTTGATATATTTTTTCATTAAGTTATCTTGCTACTCTGGTGCTCCTTTTTATTTAGCCTTCAGCGAGAACAGTTCAGTTAAGGTTAGGTCGTTAGGAAGCTGAAAAAGTTCTTGCTCTGTTATTGACTGAATAGAGAGAGAATGTATAACCAGGTGACTCATTTTGCCATGTCTTTATCATGCCAGAGCCCTGTGAGGATGAAGATCTGGAAGCAGAGGCAGACAGTCCAGATATGGAGCCCGGCACAGAGATGGATCAGGGTGAGCAGTCAAAATCATACAAATCATAATGAATCCATCGATTCTTTCACAACGTTTTTGGTTCACAAAGAGCTCTGCTCCATTAAAAGGATACAAAGGAAATAAATAATTCAAGTTGTAAAGCTGTGTAACAGTTCAATATTTCATAATGTTGTGTTTAAATTCCAGATGACATCCCTTCAGATGCAGAAGCTGAGGCTCGTTTCCATCAGTCAGAGCGTGATGAAGTGCTTCCTGAGGAAGACAAGAAATCAGAAAGTCTGAGGATGACCTCCAGTATTGGTAGATGTCACTAATAACTCCTCAAAATTGATCACTCAGATATATATTTTTTACATGAATAAAAAGCAGCACCATTTTTGTTGTATTCAGAAGCCTCCAGCATCAGCCCCATGCAGAAAGAAGATGTTGTTCTTTCCCCACTCAAACCTTCTCCAGAGCCTGAAACACAGGTGAGATAATTCCACACCCCTCAGTTTGAACGTTTGTGATGTTAGTTTTGACTAAATCTAAATCCCAATCTTCTCTGTTTCTTTTCCAGATAACTCCGGTAAAGTCTCCTGGCATTCGCTTCTTCCCAGAACCGTTCGTACATGAGGAAATGAAGTCTCCATCTCCTCCTCCAGTCGCCAAGAGCCCACTCTGCCCTTCACCTGTTCCAGTCCAGGATCCTTCCTCTGTCCCTTCTCCTACTCTTGCTGCTGCTGCTGCTGTGTCCCCTGTCAGTGTCCCTGCCTCACCTCCCCCCATTTCACCCACCAAATCACCCATCAGCTCTCCAGTCCAGCCAACCATCGAGTCACCCGTCAGGTCACCCGTCAGATCGCCTGTCAAGTCACCTGTTAGCTCCCCAATCTGCTCTCAGCCCACCCCCCTGCCGGAGACCCGCAGGCCTAAATCTCCTGTCTACCCTCACCGCTCAATTTGCCCTCTCACGGGCAACCCCCTCTCCCCAATCTGTGCTCAGCCTTTGCCCTGCCAGGAACCCTCGTCACCCCTCACCTCTGACTCGCCCGTCAGAACTCAGCCTGTCCCTGCAGTCACTTCGACGCCCATGACCAAAACAGACAAAGGTGCGCCTGAGCTCTCGATGTCCACAGATTCCTCAACAGAGGAAAAAAAGGCAGATATCATTGAGGAATTTTGGTTAAAGAGTGCTGAGATCAGGAAGAGCCTCGGTCTGACTCCTTTGGACCGCAGTAGTAAAATCTTGGAGAAGAGTGTTGTTAAGGCTCCAACACAGGACTCCACCCCTGTTAAGACACAGTCTCCAGAGGTTTCTGAGGAACAGAAGCCTGCTTTTACTGGCCGCGCTGTCATTCGTAGACTCAACATCACTCTTGAGGGTCAAGTCATTACCCCCATTGCTCCTGCTGAGCCCAAGAGTAATGGCTCTGATAAGAGGGACCTCAGCAGCAGCTCCGGCTTGGGGTTGAATGGGAGCATGGCCACGAGCCAGACGGCAAACAGTGACAGCTACAACACGTCTGACTCCGCCATGCTCACCCCGCCCTCCAGCCCACCGCCACCTGTGCCTGCTAATCAGTCTCCGGCCGTGCTCAGGCAGCAGAGACACCAGGTGTCCTGGAGCAACGGAACAGAAAAACCTCCCTCTGAGCGTGCAAAAGAGCCAGCAAAAACCAAGAGTCCCGTTGCTGCACCGAGGACCCAGCTGAGCCCTGTGTCTGCACCCAAACCCGCACCCAGGAAAGTCTCCTCACCTCAGGCAAATCCAGAAACAACTCCAGTGGTTGTCATGAGGGAGAAGAAGAAGAAACCACGGCCGGAGGAGGTGAGGAAGTCGTTTGTGGAGACGGTGGAGGAGATTCCGTTTGCTGATGACGTGGAGGAAAGCTACGATGAGCGGACACCAGAAACAAGCATGAACAGGTACTATACTCCACCCACTAGCAAGCCCAGCAGGAACAAACCTCCCCTGCATCTGGCTCTAGCAATGGAAAACGGTAAACCCAATATCCCTGTCAACCCAACCTCTAAGAACCAAAGGGCAACTCAGTTCTCCCCAGAGGCCAAGGAGATCGCTGAGGAGAGAATAAGGGCCAGAGAAAAGTCTGTGAAGAGCCAGGCTCTGAAAGACGCCATGGCCAAACAGCTGAACAAAATGAAAGAATCGGACATAGACAAGGGTGCCTCACCTAAAGTGGCCTGGAGTGTAACCCCAGACGCTGCTGGAAAAGGTAAAAAGTCAGCTGGATCTCCGAAGGCGTCCGCAGTGAAAGCTCTGGAGTCGAAGAAGGCCGAGACAATACCCGAGCGCTTCTTCAGCAGCAACAAGAGTCTGGACAGCTCGGTGGCTTCCTCAGACGGCTCCTCCACGAGTAAAAGCAAGAAACGTAGTTCCCTCTTCTCTCCGCGCAAGAACAAGAAGGAGAAAAAAGCCAAGAACGACAGCAGCAGGCTCTCTGGCACAGACGAGACACCGCCCAAACACAAGTCACTGTGGAAGGCTGTCTTCTCAGGGTACAAGAAGGACAAAAAGAAGAAGGACGATAAATCATGTCCGAGCACGCCGTCCTCAAGTTCCACCACTCAGGAGTCTGGGAAGAAGAAAACGTCGCCTCTTGGGAGATCATCAGGTGGGAAAGGTGACCCAGTGTAGTTCTTGAATATGATATTTCTATTGTTGTATTTCTGGGAAAAGTAACAAACTAATTTCTGTCTTTGCTTATTGTTTGCAGACTTGAAATCGCGCAGAAACTTGAGCTTCTCGGAGGACTCAGACCTGTCCTGTGATGATGTTCTGGAGAGGTCCTCTCAGAAGTCAAAGGCAGATGTGAGTAACGAGTAACACGTCACATCTTTGTCATTAGGCATTTAGACACGTATAGCCTCGCAAAGCCTGTCTGAGCCCCTTTTTGATGAGGCATTTGATAAGACATCTGCAAAAGTAAGCCTGTTTAGCCTTTCCAGACCAGAGTGAATGAAACATTTGCAGGCTTGTCAGGCTTAGCGAGGCTAGACATGTCCTCACCATCTATTGCATCCATTTCTGTTTTACTTCCTTTAAAAAAAAACAAAAAAACACTTTCCTTTAAATAATTTCTTCCACTCCCAGCGGCATATGGACATCTTTGACCTTGTGTCAGGCATGCAGAAGGAAGCGATAAAGGAGGAGAAACTGGAGAAGGAGAAAAGGAGGGAGTTAAAGGAGAGAAAGAGGGTGAAAGAGAGGCATAAAGAAAGGGAGCGGGAAAGAGAGGTTGATCGAGAAAAGGAGAAAGACGATGAGGAGGTATTGTGCAGAAGGGGGTGAAATGATTTTGAATTTTATATATACATAATTTGGTAAATGGGCAAATATAATATTTATAATATTTTACTCACCTTAAGTTCACAAAGCTTGCTTCTGGCTTTTACACTGACCTCAAATTAAGCTTTAATACTTAATTTATCCATTTTTAAAGTAGTGTTAGAATGAAGACGGTTTCCTCAGGTGATCTCGGAACAAATCATGCAACCGAATCATGATAAACATTTTCAAGGTCTCCAACACCACAATATGACATGTTAAATGCACATCATAATGATATAATATAGCAAAATGAATAAACGAGTGAATTCTTCAAAAGGCTGGACTCATTGAATATGCCGGTCGCATAGATCTTATTAGGACTATGCAGAAATTCAGCGCCCAAAACCCAATTTCTATAACACAAGTTCTCTTATTTGAATCCATTTGCATTCATTATGTTTGGCTGAAATTCAAAATCATTGTCTCTGCTGCTGCTCAGTCTCTGTGTGTGTGTTTCTGGTGGTTTAGATAGATACAGCTGAGTTAAGGGCCAGAGGCATGAATTCAATAACCATTGTAAACACTTTTTCAAAAAACTTTGGCGACATAGAATGAATTGACATTTTGTTATTCTTATAATAATAATATCGATCTGAATATATGTATATACAGCCACAGTAAAAGGAGGTTAACGCTGATCATGCCCGCCAGGCCATATGTGCAATTCAATAAGAGCCTGCAGGAGTCGTGTTGACTCGTCTTTAGTGACTGTTGTGGTGTTTATAGTTTTCCAGATCTGTGAGTGTGTTAGATATATTCTCGTAGAGATCGTTGTAGACATAGCATTGAAAATAAAAGACCTGTTTTAGGGTAAGACAGGTCTCTAAAATTCTTGTTTCTTATAATGTGATTTGTAACTGTTGTTTTGTTTGACTAATTTCTGATTAACATAGATGTGTAAAATGTCGCTGCACCCTGCCATTTTTTGTTCTGGTGTGGGATATTAACATTGCCTGTTCTGATTGTACCAGCTAAATGATTAATTTTTATTTTGACCAATTTAACATAATCATTAACCCATTTAATCATATCATCTGTATCATGTTTGTTTCCTCCCTTTTTTTGTTTTGTCTTCCCCAAGTCTGTTTATGTCCCTCACGCACTGGCGTTCAAGAGATCGTACGCCACAAAGGTAGTATTACATATGTTCCCATTGATAACCCCACCACCTCCACCCCCCGCTCCACCCCTCTGCGCATGTGCCGGATTTACTGCCATAACACCTTATGTGCGTCTGGCTTAAAACTAACCGTCCTCTCTGGCTGCATGTGGCAGTCGGAGCGCAGCGCCTGCTCACTCACTGCTGGATATCCACTCTGTTAAAACATGACCTCTCATGGCTCACTTTTCTGGTCACCATGGTACCTCTGCCTCTCTTGATATTGGGGGCTGTTCCTCTCCCACTGGTATGATATTAACCTGCCTATCTGTCACTGTGGCACTTTTTTTTTACTCCAGTCTGGCCACTGGAATAACTTTGACACGTCTTTCTTCAGTACTATTCTCTCTTCCTCTTAATTTATGCCAGCTTTTTACATCCTCACAAGTCAGCTAATAGGGGGAAACGTCCCTGCTTTATTCACATAATATATTGCCTATAATTATGGAAGATTTCATAATGTGAAGAGGGATTATAACTGTGAGAGCTGCAGTGAAGTTGACACATTGTGTTCTGAGATGTTACCATACCTTGAGATTGCAATTTATAGAAACCTGTAGATGTGAAGGGAAGTTTCCCAGCTAGGTTACATTGTGCTAGTCAATGTTGTCCCTCGCCTTCTGCAAGATCCAGTCAGAGTTTTCCCCTCCTCTCCCGTTCAGTTTTTTTCTGAAGGCCCAGGAGCCCATGGAGTCAACTCCACATATGAGCAGCTTGTGAATGAGACTTCCCCATGTTCTTTTTATTGCACCAGAAAACCTACACAGAAGAAGAGCTGAATGCCAAGCTGACACGAAGGGTCCAGAAAGCTGCGCGACGACAAGCCAAGCAGGAGGAACTCAAGAGGCTGCACAGAGCCCAGGTAACGGACCTTTGGTGATCCTTTTCCTCTATCTCCACGGTGAGGTGGACGTGTGGGTTTGAGGGAAATGTCTCTGCAACTATTGGATGGATTGCCATGAAATTTGGTACAGATATCCATGTCCTCTGGATGAATTGTAACGAGTTTGACGATCCCTTAAATTTTCACTTTCATTCAGCACCATCATCAGGACAAGATTTCAGTTTGTCCAACACTTTGGAATCTGACCAAATACCTGCAAATTTGAGAAATCCCCATCAACCTTAACTGTACTTTTTTCTTAGTGCTAATTAATTAGCATACGTGCTAAACTAAGATGATGAACATGGCAAACATTATACCTGCTAAACATCAGCATGTTAGCATTGTCAAGCACAGCTAAGCACAGAGCTGCTAGCATGGTTGCAAATTCTTGTTCTTTCATTGTGTTTAAAGTAGGTTTAATGCTTTCATTTGTGTTTACTGTTTGTGTGCCGAATAGCTCGTTCAAACAGTCAAGGGTCTTTTCATCAAACTATTTGATAATTATTCATGCCATGCATGTGAAACTTGAAATTCTTTAATAAAATGGGTTACATATACGTCTGTATTGTTAGTGGTGCACTGGAGATAGGCTACATTAGTATTGCTGGCACTGTAACTCAGTGTTGTCCTGTTGTTTTTTCATTTTTAACTTACCATATGGTCACTCTGACGTGACTCAACCCTCTTGGAGTGAGGCCAAATTCATCCTTGAGTTAAGAAATCCACTGTGATTGATGTTGTAACTCTGCAGTTAGGCTCCCAGTGCACTGACTCAGCGCTAAGCCACAGCTAAAGTCTCTTCTCCTGGAGCGGCGGTTAGCTGGCCTGAATTTTGCTTCCTCTTAGTGGCTATTTTCGCTTCTTGTTCAGCTCCTGTTGCTGCACGGCACTGATAAAGTTCAGCACTGACAGAAGAAGTTGGAGTCTGAGGGGAAAATACAACTTTTAAATTAAGCCGTATTACCCTTTACAAAATGTTACCCACATTAAACCAACTGTTATTTTGATAGTTGCCACTCATCTGGTGATATAGATCAAGTGCCCTCCACTCTTCACACTAATTGATTTTGATTTAAATGTTTGAAAGGCTGGACACTTTGGCTGCCCCTAGCTGTATTTGTAAATGGAAATCTGAGTTTAAAATGGGCGCCCAAGGCTAGGGTGAACCAGGCCAAAAACAAGAGAGAGTCTGGAGTGGGCTGCAGAGGGGACAACTATGAAATATTTCCCCGTGAAAATTATGAAATAATATTTGCTCGTCGGAACAGGCTCACGTACTTGTAGACATCAATACAGTGCTAATTAGCAGTACTCCCTGTGCGCCTGGAGACATTTATTTTTAATGAGGGTAAACTGTTGCATCAATTGAGTGTTAGAGGTAACCTCTGCAGCCGCCTCCCTTAGAAACTTGTGGGACAAATCACTTGTAATCAGTAATTAGTGGTAGATGTTATTATTTTGTGCACCCAATGTGAGGTAACTCAAGTTCATTAATAATGTGACTCTAACCTGCTTGTCCACTCAGATCATCCAGAGACAGCTGGAGCAGGTGGAGGAGAAGCAGAGGCAGTTGGAAGAGAGGGGCGTCGCTGTGGAGAAAGCTTTGAGAGGAGAAGCAGGTAACAGCTTGTCACTTATACCTTCATAAAACATTTTTTAATTAATCTGGCCATCTCATGTGGCGTGGTGTATCAATAATGCAACTGCAGATACACATAATGCCCGTATTCAGCGAACTAAAGGGTGTAGTACGTTTCATAGCGCATATAACTCTCTTATTATTAACATTTTACCAGTGATTTACTATATGTACGACAATTAAATCTTGTGTTTGTGGCGGCGCTGGCTCCCTGAGACCATGTTTTATCTTAATATAATATGAGTTCAGCCTTTTCTAGCGCTCTAGAGGGAATAATAATAATATTGATGATTAGGATGATGTAACCTAGAATTGCATTACCTCAGAAAAGCTGTCCCTCTGTGATCATTTCAACTGTGTTGAAATCGCACTCTGCATTAACCTTTTATTCAGTCGTACTGAAGCGCGTAGATTTGTGTGCAGAAAGACATTTTTATTTCTCCAAAGTAATAAGGCTAAATTGTTCTTGACAAGGGACTATCACAGACAATATACTTGTGAGATGAAGAATACATTGTTTGTTAGGGAGCAGCACAGTTCATTATTTTGGTGCAGTTTGAAGCATGAATAGTGCTCAGTAGCAATAACACAATATTTACGTGATGTGAGTTTTGTATGCGAGTGAGGTAGCGAGGTTGTCCTTTATAGAGCTGACAGTGTATTCCATCCTAATTTACTTAATGGTGATGGCAACAGAGAGAAATAGAAGCTTTTATCATGCAGATGCTTCACATAGATTTGGCCGTTTTCCCCACCAACCGAATAACTATTTACTTTTCCCACAAGCTGTTTCTCCAGTCCAATGTTTTGAGTATGTTTTAACTTGTTTACTACTCTACTCTCTTAAAGGATTGTATAAAGGTACTTATACATTACCCAAACAGCACAAAAGAAGATCAGGTATTAGATTTACTGTAGTTTCCTTCCTTCCTTTTATTAATGACATGTGACACTGTTATGTAGGCTCCATCTGTGGTGACACACTGCAACAGTCCTCCATCTCTGAACATGTTGATCTTTGTCCGTTCATGACATGTCCGCCATCGTCCGTCCGAGCTGCATGCGATCAGGAGAATGTGTGTCCCGACATAGATTTGTGTGTGCTCATTCTGGATGTGTTTTATTTTTTTGTGTCTCCTTCACTGCCTCTCAATGAGGAGAGTTTCTGTACTCTGATCAAGACTCAGATCACGTCACATTTTTATAAATGCAATCAGAACGTAAAGAAATCAAAGATAAATTGGTTTGCAGGCTGACAGCTTTTTTATTAGAATATTCTCTGCAAATATTTTGCTGTGGCTGAGTGACTTGATACAGATATTTGTCGAGATCTTATCTATTATCTATTTTTTTTATTTGTATCTTGATGAGTAACAGCAATCCAGAGTTGTTTCTGACTTCATCTGTTGTACTCAAACATCACACTGAACACTCAGCTGCTCTTTCAATCTGAAATTATTAATCAAACGTTGGTGCACACGGATTGGATAGTACATAACTGGAGGACATTAAAGCTTTTCTCGCAATTTGAGTACAAATTAAATGCACTCAATAAAAAAGAAAAAAAAAAAACAATTACCTCGACATGTCAGCACACAACACAGGTGCTGTGTGATATTAAGCAGACTGAGCCAGTAAACAGCAATGCAGCAAATCTATGTTGCAGTCTCTTATTATTTTGGAAAGTGCCATGTACTATTGCACAAGCTTGACTGCATTATGTACTGTGGTGAGTACCGACGGACTCTCTTTGTTCTGAGTGTTGCTGCGGTGTGTATGTGTCCGTGTGTGTGTCTTGTGCGTTTGCAAGAACGTGCATGACTTGCTGTTGTTGGAGTATTGTGTGTGTGTGTTTGTGTGCCCAGTTTGGGGCTGTGTGAAATAACTCCTATCTTTAATATATCCCTGTCATTGTAGACTATTGGGGAGATTCTAATTACAGTGAAATCCTGGACTTGCATCTGGGCGGTATGTATTTCAAATCTGTCGCTTTAAACTAACCTAATGGCTAACCCAATCTGTCCCCCCCCCCCCCCCCCCTTTTTTTTTTTTCTTTTTACTACTTGAGCTTTGTACCCCTCATATCTACTGTATATTGGCTGGCTGACTGGCTGGCTGGCTTTTAGCCTCATTGCAATACTTTCTGCTCATACCCCCCCCCCCCCCCCCCCGTTCTCCCTCCTCCCTCCCTGGGTTTCTAGTTCAGACACTCTTTACATCAAACAGAGATCAGACACTTGGCCTCATGCTGTCCTCTTAAGATCGTCTTTGATCTCTATAAACTTATGAATGATAAATGAATGAATTAATGAGTAACTTTTATTTGTCACTCCTCCGTACGCAGTCTGCACAATACAAACTGCAGCCGAGATACAAACAGCAACATATTGCAGACGCAGAAACAGCAGTATGCATTCTGACATTCAAAGAAAACCCTGTGCACAGAAACACAGAGGACTACTCCAACAGAGACAACAAAATAAAACATGGTAACACAATGAAACAAAAGTAAATAAGGCATTGTTGAATTTCATACTATTTACAGCTAAAACAAAGACCTCACCAAATGCACTGTTTCTCGTGTTTTAGTAATGTTTGCTACCAAAAATTATGAAAAAATGATGTAGTTTTTAAGTTTTTAATAGTTAGTCTTAAGTTGGAGCCAATGGGCTAGAGACTGAGGGCGTCCAAAAGTGTCCTGACTAACATACTGTTGGATTGGTCTTTTCATTTGTTGAGAATAAGAAAGCTACAGAACATCACCAGCCTTATCCTTCAAAGGAATTATTATACAAAGAAGACAAAACTGTCAATCAGCAGCGGTAATATTACATCTATGGATGTGTTTGTTGTGCTAATTGTATGACACCATATTTAAATTCTATCTCTGTCTCGACATGGTATTCTGCTGCAGCTGAATGTGAGATTATGTGATCCGACATTTTTGGGTTTGTCTCATCTCACGTAGATGAATATAAGTTTGTGCAGTAAAGCTGAAATATATTGATATTGTAATTCTTATTGTACCAAAAGTATCATAGATGAAGAAAAGGTACATTAACATACAAAAGAGACTCATCTTGCAGCACACACATTTAAAAACACAGAACCCCAGCCCCCCTACACACATACACAGTGTAAAAGTATTGTATAACCTGCCCTGGACTGACTCACACTAAACTGCTGGCATGGCTCTTAGCTTCCCCTCAGAGTTCTGTGCTGCTGCAGATCTGTCCTGTAGTCCCAGCAATGGCTACCCTCTCTCATACCTGCTCAGTTGCATAACCCCCTCAAGTGTGTGTGTGTGTGTGTGTGTGTGTAGTGTTGCAACCATTGACCCTTAGCTGCTATGTCTAAGCTGTGAATGGTCAATAACAATGTCCACCGTGTCTGGGTGGGACGTCTCGTGGTATCTGTTGCCATCTTGTAGACTGTGGCCCTGTTTGAATATGAGTGGAATGCATCTTTTTCCTGCTCGTGTCTCCTGTAAAGTAAGCAAGCTTTTGTTAGAAAGCCATGTTTGCTTTGTAGTTACTCTGTGTCAGTGGAATCCCTCAATAGGAGTGAGGAAAATGTGAGGCATTTCCTCATAATTTGAGCAGGGCCTGTGCTTCTCTGTGGTTTTGTCCTGCTGGTTGTTGTCACTCATCAGACAGGAGATTGCGTGGAGTTTTTGACGTAAAGATGAAAAAACATACATAAAAGGAGATTTCCAACCTAACCGGTTGACCAGGGCTCTTCTTACAGGGGCATTTCATCAGCTCGAATCCAACTTGTTTTTATATTTTTGAGTTGATAGAGGTGATTCATTCCATGTAGTATGTGTGAATGATAAAAGCTGTTCTTTGGTGTCTCACTTTTAATTTTTGCAACTGGACGCGGTGTGCCTGTAGCATTCTGAATGTGTTATGGGTTTCCTGCGTGCTGATAGCTTTCTATTAGTCCTCTTTGCCTTTTTTGCCGTGTTTGCGTGATGGGGAATTATAACGTTTTTGACTGAATACCAGGCTGTACTTGAGCCCTGCTGCGGGCTCCAAAACTAAAGCCAGGATCAATATGTCTCTACTCTGAATTTATTATCATATATATAAATATATATATATTATCATTTTATTCCTCTACTGTTATGATTATACAGTTAAGGGTTTACTGAGTGTTTACTAACGATGCATTTCATAACCATACTTGCATGATTTGTCTGAGCCATAAAAAATGTATTAGGGCTCCAATCTGTCCAAAACAGATATTCTAAACTGCAGTTTTCCCAACAGAATTAGATTTTTTTTTCTCTGTGATAGTCCCTTGTGTCTCCCAGCTCCTTCACCCACCAGCCTAAGAGCACTGGAACCTAAAGATCTGTTTCCCCCAGTTATCTGCATCTTCTTAACTTTAGTTGGACTTTATCTGGGGGTATGTTAAGGTAGCATGGGGGTATGTTAAGGTAGCATGGGGGTATGTTAAGGTAGCATCCACTATCTATGATCTTACTTTTGTGAGAGAGAAAATCAGTTTACCGGGTGCATATTAGAAAAAGTCCTAATTTGCACTTCAATAGTAGCTACACTTCAAAAGTCGCCACACTGGCAACAAATTGAGCCGGGTGGTCTAAACAAGTTTAAATAGTGTTTACAAGGAGAGGCTGAAACATCTTCAAAGATGAAGCAATTATCTGTGTCTGTGAGGGAGATGGATCTCCTGGTGATCAGTAATGGCTTTAATAATGGGATTAAATCCTGCTGTGTACTCTGATAAACACTGGCCATATGTGTAGGCTGTTCCAGTTTCATAACTCACATAGGGTGCTGTTGCCTAACTGAAGATTATCTGAAGAACTACAGATGCAAGATCAAACAGGAGGATTATTCTCCCTCTCTGTGCTCCAAGTTTTCTGTCTTCTCTTGTTTCTGTTTCCTATTTTTACCCCTTTTTTCATCCCTCACACCACACAGCTGATCTCTCCCACCTCCTCTCTCTAGGTGATTTGTCTTCTCCCTATCACAGTGCTCCTGCCCTCTTTTGATTTTCTCCTCGATGTTCTTTCTCCCTCATCACACCCCTCTTTGCCCTCCTCGCCCTTCTCCTTCCCGCTCCACCCACACTCTGTGTCCTTTACTCCTTTTCTTTCTGTAACGTCCTCTGCTCTTCCTCTTGCATTATTTTCCGCCATCCCTCTCTCTCTCACCCACCAACGCACCCACCTATGTCACCCCCTCGCTTTCTTTCCCTCTGTCTTGTGGAAGTGGAGCCCTTTGTGGGGATGCCACGCCGAAGACCTCTCTCCTTCTGCCCCTGCTGTTCCCCTGAAGGTAACGTAACCTTGCCGCCTCTGCTGACGGTTGTGGCGGGTTACCATGGCAACCGTACGGACCTCCAGAACTGGGCTACCCCCTTTTGCGCTCCTCCCCATCATCCTCCCAACCAGTCCTCCTCCTCTTCCTGTCCTCACCGTTTGTGTTTGATCAGGCTCAGTAGATTTCCCCAGAATCTTCCCAAAACTCAGTGAAGTATTAAGGCACTTATCATGAGGAAAGTGATTAGAAATGTTGAAAAAAGCTGCAGCAGCTGTTAAAGGTATTCGTCAGTTGGAGCAGGACAGTGCTGCTATGATAAACTCTCATGTGCTAGCATCTTGGCTCCCACAGGGTAGACGTTCCAGGCCAGAACAGGTATTTTATAGAGTTACGTAACCTGAAACCCCACAAAATGATTTAGTTGGCTTATGACATGCCCTTTGACTTAGAAGGTAGTAGGTTACTTCTGTAGGTAGTAAGCCAGTTAGCTGGGCATGTTAACGTTTGCAGCTTATGTTGGAACAAACACACTGTAATCCATTCTTTACATGTTGGCTCTTGGTGTTTGTGTTGTTTTGTAAAGGCTAGAAAAAGGCACTGCCATCCAAACTTGGTATAGTGTAGCTCTTACTAGAGCGTAATACACACAGTTTCAACATCACAAGAAATCCAAAGTTTGACAGGTCTATATATTTAATTGGGCGGCTAAAAATTACATGATTGGCCAATCGCCTTAGGTTTAGCAATTGTAGACAGGCAATACACTAAAGAGAGCATCGGAATTCATACTGATGCATATACTGTATGTTGTAGTTGTAATGCAGTTATAATATTTTCATTTAACCACACAAGCATAGTGTCTCAGAAAATGCAGGTGTAGAAAAGATATTAGAAGCTACATCCACTCAAAGGGGAAACTACTCTGCTGTCGTGTGTCTTTTAATCAACAGCATGTGTTCTGTTTTCTGTTTAGCTAAAATTAATCATGAAGCTTTATAGTCCTTTGCAGTGTCCATTGTTGCTCTAGTCTTTGGGAATTCTGCCTCTTCCCCCTTGAATAAATGTTAAAAGTGTCATGTAATGATAAAATGATAATGAAAGCGAGCGGTGAACACCTGAAACGCGGCTAGCTCGCGGGCACGTTTGTGGTTCAAGGAGTGAGAAACTTGCATGGTGTGATTTGTTATAAATATTCAAGTCTCGCACAAAACAAGTCTTAAAAAATTCATGGATCATCTGGTTTGTTCCCGTGTCTAACACCTGTCAGTGGAAATTTTGCCTGAGCTCCTAATCCATGTAAAGAAACATGCTTTTGTGTTTGTGTGCGATCTGGTTTTTTGTTCCTTTTTATTGCTGTTACTGCCTTGTACCGGTGGCTCTTCTGTCCTTTGTGTTCGGAGCCTTGGGCTGAGGGGTGGCGGCGGTGGAACAGGTGTTGAAATAGTTTAGGAGAAAAAAAGAAAACACGCTCATTCGTAGGAACAAGTTTGGAAACTCAGCCATGCTTTTATAATTCCTCCTTTGTCTCCACATGCTGGTTTCCTCTCCAGTGTGAGCAGCACTTCTCCGGCTTTGCCTCTCTCTGTCCCTTGTCTGTTAATTAGCGAAAGCCTGCCCCCGAGACCACAGCCATGCGATTTATGTGTGTACACTGTTTTTCCTTCTCGTTTTGCAAGAACTTCCTCTTCCCCGGCTAAGTATGTCACGCTGCATCGAGGTTTGCCTCCTGGTGTTTCATTGAAATCGCTTGGCTCCACCTGCTGCAGACAGATAAATGAGGAGGATGCTCTTCCTCAGCAGACCTTTTCTGAGCATGCCACATAGACCGAGCTGGGACTGCAGCAGAAGTGCACAGCTGTTCTGCGCTCTGACTGATTGTGCTGATAATGAAAACTACACAACTGCAGTGCATGATGCCAGCAGCAACGAACATGCTTTACCCTGAGGCAGACTTAATAGTGGAGTGTGAACTTGGCAATTGGCCTCAATGATAAGCCATCCTATGAACAGTTGACCTTGTAATTGAATATGCGAAGACCGCAGAATAATTCATGCATTTTTCCTCGATCCTGAAACTTTTCGGCATGAATGGGATCTAAAAAGAATTTTATTTCTGCTCGTGGGTCAATATGTGGGCTGGGGAGGATGAAGAATTTCCATAGGTCCTTGGGTTTATTTGTCTGAAATGTCTAGGCCACTGACTGGTGTGTTTTTTCTCATTACCCACCCACTCTGATAAAAGCTGATAGGAGGAGGTAGTTGCTCCCAAGGAGCAGCTACGTCTGACACAAAATCCAAACTGGGTAACATAAATTCTCAACTTTGCAACAATAGGTATTGTCTGTTTGTGCGTGCGTGCCTGTGTGCCTGTGTGCCTGTGTGTGTGTGTGTGTGTGTGTGTGTGTGTGTGTGTGTGTCTGCGTGTGTCTGCGTGTGTGCAAAAGTCTGCCAAAGTTGAAACCTGTAGCTCCACGCCATCTTCTGTTCGCCATCGTTAAGTATGGCGTGCCTGACCTTGTTGGTGTCGAGTCCGTTATTCCACCTCACCATCCCTCAGCGAGGACATCCTGGCTTGGCTGTCATTGCATTGCCTGTGTCAATCCCTGTCTGTGTGGCATCAGTGTCATCTCCCAGCCATCTGGCTTCTAACTCCCACTCTGTGCTTCCTCCACTCCCCGCAGGCATGGGCAAGAAGGACGATCCCAAGCTAATGCAAGAGTGGTTCAAGCTGGTGCAGGAGAAAAATGCTCTGGTCCGCTATGAGTCAGAACTCATGATATTGTGAGTACATTACTTGACTGTTGAGATAGATAAGTTAATGGATGAACTGATTCATCAAAGGTGCTCTTCATTTCCACGAAGCATAGCTTAGCTGTGTAATATTGGTTGCTATGCCAACTCTTGAAGTAACCAGGCAGCCAGTTGGAAATGTTTTCTGTTTTATTTAATTTTTTATATTCTCATGTAGATACACTTGTATTTATCAAACACTCAGAATATCTGAGTTATGTTATAACCTGTTGTGTTATAACTATCAATGTAGTAGACATGGCTATAAATTGGTCTACTTTCTCAAGACTAATATTCATCACCTTCAGCTGCTCTTTGTCAGGCTGTAGTTAGGCTCAGCTGTGCCTTGAGCTTAGAGCTAATTTTATCTTTATAACATGCATACAGTTAGCTTAGTAATGTGATACTGTCTCACATGCTTTTTTAGCATCACTCTCAAAGTACAGCTGAGGCTGATGAGATGATTGGGTGGTACATTTTAAAGGTATCCTGCCATGAACTCGAGCCGTGGAACATTTGACATGTCGAAGGACCACCAAAGTTATGAAGACTGATTGTGAATTGTTGAGACATTTCTCTCTGAACCAAACGGATTATTGAACGACATTGTCATCCCTAATTGCCTGATGATGTAACACTATTTCATCATTTATGTACATGGCAATTATAACCTGATTCAGAGTATACGGACGATAGAACAATATTGACTTATTACCTCATTGGTTTTATGATTATTATTATTATTATATCATGAATTTCAAAAGTTTGTTAGCCCTTATGAAGTCGTAATCATTTTCAACATAATGATATGATAATAATGATTTGAACTTTATTACATTCTGACAAGTCATTTAATTGACCAGTGTTATCTCATTATCAGTTACTAAAAGTAAAACATTTGACCAAGTATTCATCTTTTTTGGAACAAAGTAATAATTAAAGAGATATCCTGCTTAGATAAATGAAGATACAGCCAAAAAACCCCAGAAATATTGAAAGCTATAATTCATCAGTGAAACAAACTTAGCTTGTCCATCTTTTTTCTTTCTGTCCCCAAGTGCCAGAGAGCTGGAGCTGGAGGACCGACAGAGCCGACTGCAGCAGGAACTCAGGGAGCGAATGGCTGTGGAAGGTGAATGCGGGAGTGGTCATTAACTAACAGCTGGTCCCTTTGGCTCTAAATGTCTATATTTGTATAATCTGCTCTTTCTCTCTTTAACTCCTTGTTTTCCCGGGCCTCCCTCAGACCACCTGAAGACGGAGAAGGAGCTCGCTCAAGAGAAGCAGATCCTGAATGAGATGTTGGAGGTGGTGGAGCAGCGTGATTCCCTGGTGGCCCTCTTGGAGGAGCAGAGGCTTCGGGAGAAGGAGGAGGACAAGGACCTGGAATCTGTCATGCTCTCAAAAGGCTTCAACCTCAACTGGGCTTAAGAAAGAGTGAAATAATTGCTCATCGAGTCCTGGGAAAAGAGTTGACTTGCGATAGGCGGACTCTGCCTCGCATTGGTCATCTTTTGATCAGAATAGTCTGCTGAACACCTGCAGCAGTGAATGTGTAAAGATTCCCCCGACACTCACACAAACACTACGGCTGCCTCTGACTTTGGGGCAGTCTGCAACGTTTACATATCCTCTGCCCAAAGGCAGTCCCTAGTTAATCACTTTGCAGTTTCGCTTGCTCTCTCTCTCTGTGGGTGGAGAGGCGAGTACATTCACAGCTTTATCATCCCAGCCTTGAAGTGGATCCGCTTAAACGGGGAGGGGGGGGGGTCTTTGGGAGAATGTTTAAAGACTTGTTTCATTCTTGATTATCTAAAGGGAAGAATGCAGTGTGGTCCTGCTGATGTAAAGGAATTGTAAAGAATTGTGTTTTTGTGTATAGTTGTTTAGAACAAGTCACATTTTCAATGGAGGGTCGTCTCTTTTCTGAAAAGGACTGCCTCAGAGGTGTGTTTAAATGCTGGAGTGACGTCTCCAGTGTCAAATCTCCAGATTCTCCCTTTCAGCCTGACTGTAGGAGGGACATCCTCTGCTGAAGCTGCCTTTCTATCCAGTGACAAACTGACTTCCGCATCCTAATGAACTACAACGACACCATGAAAGGCTATTTTTCCCCCCTTTTTTCCCCTTGCAGATCGTTTAGTGGGTCAACACTAAGAATCCATTAAATAAGGCCATGTTTTTATGTATTTATTATCTTTGTTTTGCTTTTAACAGATTAGCATTTTTTTTCTTTTTTGTATTCACAGGAGAGTGCCCAGAATCTCATTATCTTGCACTTGTGCATAACTCCCATGCACCCATAAGCCATTGCATGTCAGGAATGAAGGCTGCAGGCAAATAGAAGAACTTAACCTTGTCTTTGATAGCGAGGACATCGAATACTGACTATAAATGAACACTTAAGCATTTCACATGACGCGATAATGATGGGCCTCTCCGTGACATGCCGTTCACTGTATATCACACTGACGGTTAACGTTTACAAAACCTTGTCCATATTAAAGATTGGATGTTTGTTTCCTACTATGGTCAACAGTAGTGAGGTAAACCAGCGTTATAAGGATTTGTCTCGGAAGGAATTGTCTCTTCAAGTTCAGATACGTTTCCTACCATATGTGTTAACATTAGGTTGTTATCATTAATGAAGCCGATTTCACTGTTGTTAATGGATGATCAGCGTAGCTCACATTACTCATTTTGTGCCGCAGGACTGTCTGTGTTGGTGGATATGCTGCAATATCTGAGGAGTACACCACAAGAACTTACACACTACACTACACTTGCATCAGTATACGGCAGTGTTAATACTTTACCCTTGAACAAGATGCCTTTTTCGTTTTCATTCTCTATACTTAAGTTATATTTTATTTTTCTGAGTTTACTTGTTTTGGAGGTAGTCACATCTGTGTATCCCACTGGAACTCGAGATTTTTACTTCAAATACTTTTATCCAGCAGGTCCCCAAACAAACAGATAGATGATTTTAAATGGGGTGCTGAAGAAATGCAAAGTGCTTTATGAGCAACTTGTATCACATAGGAACATTATGGTTTATCCGGTAGGCAGTCAAATCTAATAGCCCTTTTTTGACAACTGTAAAAATCCAGGTGGTCACTGTTTTACAGCACAGAAACACTAGAGGCTATATTTATGACTTGGTATGAGCTGTGAATAAAAAAAAGTTACATAATTTTAAGGGTTGTTGTTTTAGATGGTGTGTCATACGTTTGATTGTATTGATATTTATTAACGTGTGCAAACTGTATTATATGTAAAGAAAATGAATCCTAATTTTTAAACTGTTCTGTTGACACATGACTTGTAATGTAAATGCTTCATGTAGCTAAAATGCATAGGGATGTTGGATGTATGCTGAAAAACGGCAATAAAACAATGCAGTTGTTCTTTTAAATGTTTGTCCACTAAAATCTCACTTTTTAATAATATGGGTTATTATTATGAACAAGTTTTAGCTTATGAACCACAATTGTAAGATAATCATATTTGGCTGCCCCCCCACCCCGCTGTGTGCTAATTAATGAGGGAATTTAATTAAATAAAAGCAGTAAATAAAACCCGCAGTTTACAGCGCGGATTTTGTCCATTCCCCCCACTACCGTCAAAAAAATGTACACATAAAAAGTTTATTGTCGGAAGTACATTTTCCTTCTATACAATATGTATTATACGGGTTTTGTTCATGCACTTATTTTGAAAGCAAGCCGAGTATAGTTAACTTCCGGTCTTTTTTTTTTATTGGTTCACTGTAGAGGTGGAAGTTTGGAGAAGTTGCACTATTAAAAATGACTGCTTCAAGTTTCAGGGACTGCAAGGTTAGTGACTGGGCTTAAGAAAGACGTAGCTACATCAGAAAAAGAAAAAAAAAACATTTTGGCAAAGAATAGCACTGTTTATTTGGTGTGAAATAAACAAAAAGTGGCGACCACGGGATTGATACATGTTGCAGTTATGCTAGCACTGACGGCAAAGTAAAGCGAAGATTTGGCGATGGGTTGGTATTAACAATGCACATTCAGAGTAACATTGAAAACCGCGTGAGTGGGCTGATTCAGCCTTCTACATCTTTACATTGTAGGTTTTGATTTTCTGTCTCCAAGGTGACTTGAAAGGCAGAAATAACCTGCTCGGTGGCAATTTGTGTGTATGAATACAAAATTTAAACTGATTTACAGTAATCATATCTACATGCTATTACTTCTGTCCCTGACAGGCATGGAGGGCAGAGGGTCTCCAATTGTCCACCAGCAGTAATGAGGCTTGCAAACTATATGACGCCATACTCACTCAGGTAGCCTACTTAACACACACACTCTCTCTCTCTCTGTCTCTCTCTCTCTCTCACACACACACACACTGTGTCTACACACTGCTTTACATATCAATGAAATTATAATTTAACATCTCAACTTTGTTCGGCTCCCAGTATGTGAAATGGCGAAATGATGAAACCTTGGGAGGATTTGAAGGATGCATTTCTGCTATCCAGGCAGCTGACCCTAACTTCGGTAAATAGACATGTGGTCAAACATTGCTTATTAATTGTGTTTAACCATGTACCTAACCAGGTAAGTCCTGATGACACATGGAAACTCTCAAAGTACACCTGGCCACGAAACAGCAGCAGAGGGAAAACATATAAAAGGAATAAAAAAATAATGAAGGTAACGGTGCTAATTTTAGCCACTGCAATATAACTTTATTTGAAATGACCTCTATACTTGTAATAAGGAAGAGGTCGGTTCCTCAAAGTGCTTTTGTAGGGAGTGCTAGGGTGACGGGAGCAACAGTCACAAAAGCTTTCTTGTCATCTCTCATGATTTAGGGCCATTCAACAGTGTAAAATTAGGCTAAACATACTGAGTAATCTAAGCACATAAATAGAAGGGAGGGTGATCTGTTAAAGGCGCTCAGCTAAACAAACAGACACTTTCCAAATAGACTTTTTAACAGCAGACAAAAAAAATGTTATTATGTTAGTGATAACATTACTAATGACTACAATCCATATAGGTGAATACACTGTGAGTTACCAGAGAGCCACCTCACCTCAGAGGGCACACAGTGGGGATGAAAACCTTTACGTTAACTTCAACTCTTATTGAACATGAACAGAAATTGAGAGGTTTTGCTTAAGAAGTAAAGGCACTCACTTAAAACTGGCCCTTTTACATATCTGGCTTCCCATCAAAAGGAAGAACATTTACAAACACGTGATTCGTCATGCAAAATTGCAATAACAAAGTCCAGAAGAAGAGACCAGTGTTATCTGCTTTCCCTGTAGTTATGGGCCATGTGATCAGTACGGGGCTGGAGCTGGCGGCAACGACAAGCTCCACCCGTCTGAATGAGCGTCTAGCCAGTGCTGTGAGGCGAACGGTGGAGCTGGCCAACAGCCAGGACATCTCTCCCAGAGAGAGGCTCCATGTCAAGGCCATGGAGCTCTTCTCATGTGGGTAAGATCCAGAGCCAGGTTTCTTGCCACTGGAAATACAGTCAAAACAGAGGGATAAAAAAGACTTTGTTCATACAAGGGCCAGTGGTTACCAAAGAGGTCAAGGTCAAAGTTTTAAAACAATTTAAAACAACCACAGTTGACCAAAGTGCAGGAGAGGAATAAAATACCAAGTAAACATAAAGTAAATAACAAATGAGAATAAACAAATATTATTATTAAGTAATAATATATTTAAGTTTAAAATAAAGTGCCATTCCATAGAAACTAAATACACTTTCAAACTTAAAATAGATAAGCACTTACTACTTACTTTGGGTTGTGGACAGTCCAAAGCTGTCTGTGAATCTTTCTGACAGAAAAACTGAACGGCATATGATTTGATAAGATGATTTGTCTGTCAATCAAACCGATAATGTTCTTAAATGTAAATTCAATTTCAAGGAACTGAAAGGAAAACGTGCTTACGACTGAAAAAAAAAATATGAAGCTGTTTAATAACACCTCCACTGATTTAATGTAACATGCTTTGTAGTGAGAGCTAAAGTGCATTTAGTGAACAGAAGGAGCACCAGATGAAACAGGTTTCCTGTGAAAGAATCTCGACACTAAGGACTGAAGAATGTGTTTTATCTATCAGGCAAGATTCATTTCTCCCTAACTTCCACTGTGTCTCCTCCTCGTGATGTAGTCATGCTTCAGATCCTCAGCATTTGTGTGTCGTATTTTGTCTTCTGTAAATTCCAGTCACAGTCTGGCAAGTAATATTTCTGTTTTATCTGCTGTGTCTTTTTTCCCCATGGTGTAGTGGGATATACTGTGATGTTGGGAAAAACAGGATACCTCTGTTTTTCAAGGGCCTCTAATTCCCTCCATTCAACACAAAGCATATTGACGTCTTTGCCACTCTCATGGTACACTCATTGTGATGTGTGTCCTTCTTTGCTTCACAGTCTTTAACAGTGACTCATGTTTCTTGTAGAAATTTCCCAAAGGCCTGCGATGCATGGGAAGACATTCTGGTCGATCACCCTACTGATATGCTGGCTCTCAAGTTTGCTCATGATGCGTACTTCTACATGGGAGAGCAAACCCAGATGAGGGACTCTGTGGCCAGGGTGCTGCCCCACTGGAAACCACATATGCCTTTGTCCAGGTACAGAAGACAGCACACATTCCAAGAGATAACCTTATAATCATATGAAAACTCATTGACCTCAATGTATTGGCTTAGTTATAGAAGCAATGGGAGTGAAGGGGGGCTTTAAAACACTTCTGCATCAGGCTTTAATACATACAATATGTAACACATAAACTGTATACGTCATCATGATTATTATTTGATACTGAGCATTTTGAAAATGATGGGTGTTTGTACTGTATACACGTGCTGAGTTATAAATACAATGGCACTGAATGGACCTCCATAGGCTTTAATGCATTATATAACTCAAACTGTACATGTCATCACAATGGGCTAATATGTCAGTGTTTCCCATACATAGATGCAAGTCCTTCTCCCCACAGCGTTAAGGCAGCTTCTCACTGCAGATTCAGACCACAGTAACTAATGCCACAGGAGTGTTTATCGCTGCAGATATGCAACAGTACTCGGCCATAGAGAATGCAGAATTTAAACATCTGGTGAAAGGGCTTGAGCTGCAATGTGCCATCAGTGTGCATATATGTCAGTTGTTGTTCCTGCCTTGTATAAACCAGCACAAGCTGCAGTTCAGTAATTATCAACAGGTCAGAGTCTTATGATGGAGCATTACTGACATTTGTGTTATTATTAATTTTTTTTTATTGACAATAGGTCAGTATTTGAGTGTATTAACTGTTTCAGAAAGAATTATGGCCAATGAGTCACTGTTGAATGTTTACATTTTTCAAAATAAATGACATGGCATTTTTTGTTTTCCATGCTGTACCGAAAACACAACAAACCATGACCCCAAAACCGAGGTACCGTTACACCTCTAGTATTGGATGCCTAAAAAAGAATACCTTGTCGTATTTAATGTGTTAATGTTAATGTTACACATGTTATTTTAACTTATAAGGGTACTCTGACTACCGCCGCCATGCCGTCACACATCGCAACACTGAATGGGCCTCCAAAGGTTTTATTGTATTGTATAACTCAAACTGTGCATGTCATCACAATGGGCTAATGTGTACAGTTGATCAGTGTGCAGCATTTTACTATTTTAATGGAGTTTGTACTGTTAAGGTGCTGACTTATTGTATAAATACAATGGGCCTTAATGGGCATCCGTAGGCTAGACATGTCATCATCATGAGCTAATGAAAAAAGAACTACATACAGTAGCTGTGATATAAATACTATGAATGTCTACTGTTTTTATATCTTAATAATTCTATAACTTAAATAAGTATTATTATTATTATGTAACAGTTATCAATAAGCAAAATCATAGCACCCATCAACAAAGAAATACACACAATTTAGTATCATCTCGGGAGAATTTAAACTGTAGGAGGACATACAAAGAAGAGGTGTCTTTTAAAGCAGCTACAATCAATATTTTTACAATAGCAATGTAAATCAAATGACAACATGAAAACAATGTGACTGAGTTTCAGCTCATAGTTTAGCTGTCTGGCCCACATCTTCACCCTTTTGGTTCACTCACTGCTCTCATCGGTTCTTTTTCGGCTGCAGCTGTTTTCAGCAAAAAAGCTCTACAAAAACAACTGCACACCACCTGCTCACACCAAACAGCAGACACAGTTAGCGACTAGCTGGTGAACATCGTGGAGCATTTAGCAGTTAAGGAGACAGATATTTCCCTCAGGAGTTGGTGAAGAGACCAAAAACAGAGCTAAAAAAAGAGTGAATATTGGGCATACATTTGTCAGGTGGTCAGACACACGACTCCAAATGAATGTAAATGTTGGTCCTTAACTGCTGGTTGTGTAAATAACCGTTAATAACACAACACTGACATATAATCAAATATGCAAATTAAATGAAAACACAGGAAACTGCATAAAATGAACAGTATATGTAGCATAAATGTTTTGGTATTTTTTAGTCGTAAGGTGAGCAAAGAAAGGCATGAAAGAAAAATAAGTATGCAAGGAAGTACGCAGTTTATACAAGGATCACACAAGGATGTGCAAACACATCGTGTAGATACTAATGTGCCTGTTTAGTGCAGTTGTGTGGCTAGTTAGCGGGTGGTCGTAAGGAAAGCGGTTCTTACTGAGAAGAGAGAGTCTGTCGGTGTGATTGAACCATACTGTCCTGCAGAGGGTAATTTCTCACACGGGGGTAGCCTCCGCTTTCACCCTGCAATTTTGCGCGCCGTTTGTGGGTGACACCTTGAAGCGTACAAATTCTTGTTTTCTTCCACATATTCCTTCAGCAACACATAGTCAAAGTATATAGATGAGTCAGACCAGACAAAATCCATTTCATATTTTAACATTTAATGGTAAACCTCATGCCTCACAACAGCGATATCTTCAAGCTATGTCTGTATTACGGAGACAAATCCTCAATATGCTGTCACAACATTACCCCAGTGAAAATAAAAGCCTGTATCCCCACATAGCAATAATGTGAAGGCAGTTATCAGCATGATCAAAAGTTGGTGATGGCACAGAAAAGTTGACATCAATGTAATGATCATGTTGACTTTTTTTTAAAGCAAATTGGGGTCACTTCAAATCCCTCTCATTCATGACCCTAAGCTGTCGTTGCTATTGCTCGAGGCATGTTATTCACAAAGCCAGTGTCTTTTACTTTTCATGCTGGATAAATTAAATAGGTGAGATAAAGTTATTTCTGCCTTGTACTTTGTAATGAGAGATGTCTTGTGTGGTTGTTTGTGCCCTCAGCTATCTGAAAGGACTGTATTCCTTTGGTCTCCTGGAGACTCACTTCTATGACCAGGCTGAGAAAGTAGCCATGGAGGTGAGATTTTTCTTCTCCATTATAGTTTGTTTTATACGCTGCTGTCATTATCCTGGCTGCGTGGTACAGGCTGTCTGTCCCTGCGCTGATTGTGTCAGTTCTGTACAGCAGGTAATTTGCTGTCGGAACACCAATAATAAGCAGCTCTCTTCTGTAAGACTCTTCTGGGTCTGAATGCGTAATGCATACAAAGTAGTTGGGACATGGAGGGTCACTTGAAAAAAAGATTGAGGAACATCATAGATGAAACGAAAGATAGTAACTGAGAGTTGAGCATGCCATTATTTTTGAATTGTCATTTTATTCTGGTGTAACAAATACAGCATTTTTTACTGCATCTGTATTGCTTCTCTTTACTTCAAACGGTTAAACTCTCTTCTGCAGGGCCTCGCTCTGACTCCAGATGATGGTTGGGCTGTCCACTCTGTAGCCCATGTTTGTGAGATGAAAGCAGAGGTGGACAAAGGCTTGAAGTTCATGGAGGGAAGAGAGAATGACTGGCAGGTACAACCTTTAGCTTTTTCTGATGAATCTCATCTCAGCAACCTTGTTGATCTGGACAGTTTGTCAGAGTCCCCTGAATTAAATTACAAATTGAAATAGCCCCAGGGAAAATATTTCAAATTGTATTGTTTAATTCCAGGTGTGTGACGTGCTGGCCAGTCATAACTATTGGCACTGGGCTCTATATTTCATCGAGAAGGTAAAGATTATAATGAGTTTTCTCAGTCAAGCGAGTAGTTGGCAGTAGGAGTGTTTGTGGAACTTGTATTTATGATATCCTTTCCCCTGGGTAATTTGAAGTCAGGAGTTGATTATATTTCAAGATTAATTTGTGTTTGCATCTGTGCAACACAGCCTTATCAACCTCGCTTATCTCTCAAGTCTGCCGTTATTCAAATTCATCTTTCTCACCTCCTCCTCCTTCTCCACAGGGGCAATATGAAGCCGCTCTGCAAATCTACGATTCTCAGGTTGGTTTGTGTTGAGAGTTTGTGTCAAAACTTTAATGGTATATCTATCTGAGTACATACATACACACTGAGTCCTTTTCAAGAGCCATGTGTGGGGGGATGCAGACTAAAAGTAATGTGTTGTGCTTGTTGTGAGTCAAGAAGACAAGTGTGAGCAAATGGAAGTCAAATCCATGTGAAGATGAGACCCCCCCCCGCCCCCTCCTTCAGTGTCAACTGCCAAAGCTTTTATTCACTCTAAAAATAGGAGCCACTATTTTAAAGGAAAGCCCTGTGATGTCCTGTACCTTTACAAGAACATTGCATGATGCTACTTACCACTGCTAAAAGTCTGAACACAACAGACATTCTTACATCAAATTAGCTGAAATTCATGAATGTTTAACCCCTCATGTCAGGGGAACCCAGCAAGACAAGCAAAACTTTTATTTCTCTGAAAAATGTCATTGTGTGGGGGCAGTTACATGTTACATCCTTGAGTGTTTAGGTTGAATCATAATAAAAGTTTGTCCCATTTTCCTAAGGTATTCAGACGTTGTAAGGCCACAGGATCCATGTTGGACACTGTAGATGCCAGTTCAATGCTCTGTAGACTGGAAATGGAGGGTAAGATACGGGCTAATAAGGGAATTCACAGGGCATCGTTAGCGATGGCTGCATTAAGGAAATTGGGAAGGGAGTTTTGATCTCCCCGTCCGTCTATCACATACAGTATCAAACTGATCAGAGTTTGATTAAAATTCTGGAAATGATGCGAGTCACTGCACTGTTGGAAATGTTCAGAATTACACTGATTGGCCTGATGTAAGTGCTGCAACATTTGTTAATGTGTTGCTAATGGGCTGAAGGGCGACTGCAATGTCTAATTTGAGACAATTTAAAATAGTCTTAAGTGAAACTGCTAATGAGGTGAGATAATCTCAGTTATCATACCTCATTAATCTGAAACTGAAGGTATAATTTGCAGAACCTTTACCCATATTTGTTACTATATTCATTGTGTTGGTGCATGTGTCAGGTGTGTGCGTGAAGGACCGCTGGCGAGAGCTGCTCCAGGTGACGCAGCCTCACACCGATGATCACGTGACCTTGTTTAACGACCTCCACTTCCTGATGGTGTCGCTGGGAGCTAAAGAGAGCGGGACTTCTCAGCGTCTGCTGGAGGGCCTCCAGGAATTGGCTAAGTAAGTTCTGCACCATTTCTTCTCTTCACTGCACACCTCACCACTCTGTCAGCCTTACATAAGAGCCACACAAGCCTTATGTAAAGCTGAGACAGAAACCAGGCTGAGCGTAGGACGGCGAGATAAAGAGCGGATGCAGTCAGAAAGAGAAGACCAGGGTCTTCCCTCTGCAGCAGATGTACCAGCAGCTGCTGCCTCTGTGGAGTTTTGTGGTTATAATGTGTTCTGGCATCCCCAACCATGGACAGCCTGTGCTCTCCATTTAGACTGCCCACAACCCACAGAAAAGCTGCCATTTAAAACCAGTTCTTTAATTGTCTTGTTTTTTAGTGTTACATAATATAATGCAAGTCACAAGAGTTTGGGAATAATGCGCCTTCGGGGGGTGGGGGGACACTCTGTGTCTTACTTCTTCTCCTCAACAAGGCTCTACTTTGAACTCAGGCGAGCCATGAGGGCATATTTGAGCTTTGCATTTATTTCATTCCTTTACTTTTATTACCTTGTTTTGGAAGGATTGCACAGTTTTACATAATCCATATTTTGCCATAATGACATTTTACATACTTCCTGTTACAGTTGCAGGCCGTGACTCTAAGCATTAGCTAAGCCTCACAACGGTATGGAATCCTCTGCCTTACAGTGAAGTGAATCCCACTTAAACTGATGTTTATGTCTTTCACAGTTCAGTAGAGTGAAGTTACCTATAAAACCTTACCTTTATCTCACTTATTGTTTGAAAAGCAGGTTGTGAACGTCCTGTTTATTTAAACAGTTTTCTGTTTGTTGAAAATCCCTATAATTAAGGGATGAATTTAATAAATATGAAACATGTTGCTTTATCTCTTTTCCTCATTGGTGAAACAGTTACTTGAGCAGTATAGATAAAACATATTAAGTAATAAACAGAATAAACATTATATGCTTGCCATTCCTTCCAGCTGTACCAATGAAAATATTTTGTTTGTTGTAAACCGCTCCTTTCCTTACATCACAGAGAGCCTGGGGACAATCAGCAACATCAGCAGGCTGGGACTATTGGTTTACCAATGTGTCAGGCCATGATGGACTACGACCAGGGCAACTACAGTCGAGTTGTGGACCTACTGTACCCTTTACGCTACCGCATGGCAAATATAGGTGGCAGTGATGCACAGGTGAGGTCCACAGACATGGGTAACTGTGGCAAACTCAAAGCAAACAAGAAACATGAAACAAAATCAAGTCCAAGCCAAACTCCAGTTCTCTTTGACTCATTTGAAAAGCGTACAGCCTGGCTTTACTTTCTTTGGATACCATTGATCATTCTGTATTTTGTTTTCTTTAGTGTAACAGAAATCCCTGTTGTTGTGAAACAGGCAAGAGTTGAAGAACGCTCTGCATAAGAGCTAAAGCCTTTCAGTCCATGAACACACTACATAGTGTGAGAATGTGGAGCACAGTGCTACAACGTATGAATAATGAATCTCAGTGATGGATGCTGATGGCATTTTATGTTCTTTGTGTTCAGAAAAACTGTTCCCCAAGGTGCAACAGTGTACATGCATACAGTATAAGACAAAAGTGCAGAAAAAACTATATACAGTGTTGGAGCAGGTCTATTTTTACTAATGGGTTTGTCCACTGTTGTTTACAGAGGGATGTCTTCAATCAACTGCTTATTCATGCGGCCATGAAATCAGAGAGTAAGCACCACCAGAAACTGGGAAGGTAATGCACAACAGGGATCTCTGGCCAAACTGAAAGCTGTACTCTTTTCTAATTTCAGTGCTGTGCATCTTTGCCATCCATGTTTTACAGTGTGTGAAAATCTGTTGAGAGATTGTGGGAGAAAAAAAGAAAGATCTCATCTTTCATCATGATACCGTATGGTTGCTGTCGGGGCTGCTGTCCACTCGAGTTGTCTTTAGTTGCTGTCTTTCCATGTGCACATAAAACACAAGCTGTATGCTCCCATTATGTAACAGACATCCCCTATCTGTACACCATGTCATATTTTCATTATTGATCAAGTTAGCCTCTCAGCTTGCACTCTGTCTGAATCTGTGTTCATCACTTTGTGCTGGGCTGAATTCCTGCAGATGTCTTCTGGCGGAGCGCAATGCCGTGAGGCCAAACTCCCCCCTGACTGATCGTCTGATGCAGAGAGCCCTGGCTCTTCACGACTAGGCTGACTGTAAGGTGTGCAGAGCAGTTCCCATGCAAAAAACATCAAAGCAACACCATAACCTGATGTGCTGCTGTTTGGCTTTGGGAGACTCCTTTACAAACCGGCGGGCACTGTTGTCAAGACATCTGAAACTTTTTATGCAGCACTCTTTTAAATGTAGAGCTCAGTGCCCTTTTAGATTGCTGACCTGTTAAGCTTTGTAAGTGGACATATTTGCACATTTCTCAAGATTATGAGCTAATATTAACCACAGGTTGCCAATGCATGATAAATAGTGTAAGAATAATACATAATCACATGCTTAATATGAGTTGATTAATTTAGCTTATAAAACTGACGTCTTTAATCAATACAGAGCAGTGCAACTTTCTTCTTTGGAATTTTATTAGCAAACATCACATTTAAATATAAATTCTTTTCAGAAATAAAATCTGCATGTCAGGAGCAATACAAAAATCATGTTCAAAACCAATAAATATACACTTTCACTTTGCATGTGATGACTTTTTGAGTAACACAATGAAGTGCACCACACTTTTTATGCCGGTAGACAACAGCACGTTTAGAATAAGAAGTAGTGAAACAGTAGCAGTAAAAAATATGTCCTTGCACATGTCGGAGGAGCTGATCGGAGTACTGTACGTTCTTTTTCTTCCTCTGTCTCGACCCGCTCTCACAACACTGAGGTAATCTCATCTTGGATCTGAGAGATCAGCATCTGGGACAGCACAATGCCTGCAATCTAGAGGACAGCAGTCACTTTAGATTGCAGAACAGACTCTCTGTAACTGTACAGCCTGCGCCGATCATGACGGTGGGGGGGGGTGTTATAATTCCATATTTATGGAATTATAACACTTTATACATATCACTTCCTATAGAGCTGTTCACAAAGTGTTTCTCAAAGCGAGCACACACAAACGCAGCTTTTAACAGAGCTTTTCAATAATTAACAGTTTGATTAAAATGCGGCTTGTTATGCAGACAAATCCAGCAAGGGTGTTAAGTAAGAGAACTTCATCATCAGATTTACCGCACATCAAAGCAACTGGAATACTAATGCAATTGTTTTGACAGGACTCATGGGTAATTCACATGCTTCCCTCTTAGCAGAATCTTTGGGGACCCAATCAGCCAGATATGAGAGTGAGAGAGAGATCAGGCTAAAGATCCAGCAGCAAAGCTGTGTGAGAACGCAATGTGACAGTACCTGAATCCATTTGATAAGTAATTATTTTGAGGCTGCTTTTGATAAGTGCTAAGTTGATTTCATGGCCAATCTAACATATTGACTTGAGTTATTAACAGTACTTGATGCTGTGGGATTTGAGGTGTGTTGTGCAGTGGTGCTCAGCGAGTACGCGGGGATCGTCAGTATCCTCCTTTCTTAGGCAGATATTCTTACGTTATCACACGCAGACTGCAACCGCGCTTTCAGTCTCGAACAGTGTAATAAATGAATAATGTGCAGTTAAAATTTCATTGTCCCATTGCGCCTAGTTATTGCTGTCTAGGTATAATCCTCCATTTTGAATCAGCTCTATTCCGGTGGCCTCCCATTAACCCTACACCCTGTTGGTTTCTTTTAGAGTAAGATTTTTATTTGATTTTTTCCCCCTTGTGCCTGGACGACGTTATTCTACGTGAGACACTCTGTGCTTGTGCAGGGAAGTTGTTGGAAGCTCTCTGATTGATTTGTGCTTCTACTAGGTGAAGGGTCCTGATTGATGAAGTGTTGCTCTATTTCGCAGCCCTGTCCAAATGCAGCATGCGAGTCTGCTTTTGAGGGAGCAGGGCCCGTCAATATGTTGATTGCTACAAGCTCAATGTCGTGAGCTGCCAGTTGATGCCTCTATTGACATTTGTGAATGTGTGCGTGTGTGTGTGAGAGAGAGAGCTTATCTAAGACAAGACTAGAGTAATTTCAGCCCAGAATAGTCTGACGTTACCAATGGCAAAGGACTGTTGCCAGCCTGCTTTAAGTGAGTGCATGTGTGAGGATACCTGAGGCAAGGCCAGACCCAGGGCGAGAGCGCCCACCAGCAGCAGATGAGACTCGATCCACATCACTGCTCTGTCCGCACAGCCTACTGGGTAGATTGACTTGTTTGCCTCCAGGTAGTTCTGGGTTTGAACCCCAAAACCGCACATAGTGTTGATCACTGCCTGTACGCCACATGGACAAAGGCAAAGACAGAGACATGACAAATTTTCAATAAATATTATCTTTTTGTCCTCACCGATTAAACCTGAAACACTGGAAGTAGTATTCAGAAGATGCTGCTGTTTCACATCTCTTGTATTATTTTGCAACTATTGTGACAGCCATGGGAGAGTTTTGCAGAAGCCTGTTGACTGTAGAGACTTGGAATAAAAAGAGGAAAGAAAGCAGCAATAGAGCGATACAACCACAAACATTTGATGTGACAAGGACGGCTACTCAGCACTTGGTGTGGCCATGCAGTTACAGGCTATGAACAGCAGGTTGCAGCACTGCATCGGCTCCTCTCGTGTTTAATTAATTGATTTTTCACCCATGTAGAAAAAGGTTGCTGTGATCTGTTTGCCGTGTAGCATGATGTATAATCAATATTAGTGTGATGGATCTACATGCACTCTTTAGTCTTCTGTCTTCACACAAACCAGAAGGAATTGTCATCGGTGGCCTGTAAGCTGTGCCGCTGTGTGTGAGCGTACACAAGCATTTTGCACTTGCCTTTGTGTGGCTGCAAATGTGTGTATTCATGCATGTGTGAGTACAGCATTTACATACATGCTGGACGTGTGCTAGCATGTATCCTTATTCTGCACACATTTAATTTCTTATGCATGTGCAGGCAGCTGTGTGTGTTGATTCTGTGTAGACAAAATATAAAACCTTCATGAAAAGGGGCTCAAATTTAAAACACTGTTAAAAATTAACAGCTGCCAATGCTGCCAGTGGTTGGTCGTGTTACTGTAGGCTGCATATCAGACTGCATGTCAACGCTCTAGATGTTGCTTGTGTAACTCTGTTGATGCAGTTTGTCTGGCTTAATTTTAGGGACTTTTCCCTCGATTATTATATTGGTCCGAACAAATGGAGCTGGCTCATGACTTACTAAGACACTCAAGTCGCACACATCATTCATGCAAGCTGCTATAGGGTGAAAGTGGTTGCTCATTATCAGACCTTTTCTTTGCACGACAACTTACTTCCCCCAAGGGGAAGGAAAGTAATACCAGCAGCAGTTTATACCTGCAGATGTAGACATGTTGACGTTGCCCCTAGGCAAAGAAATAAATAGCTTCTGCAGTTTTGACACACTTGTGTACTCATCCAATGTCAAAATAATGCTAATACTGTTTGTCACTGTCAAGAAACTCTGGCTACATTTCAGTGTCCACAGGCCACTAACGGTAAGGTATGTTATATGCTTCACTTCTTTATTTTCTAATTAATAGCAGCCAGTCAGTGTGTGTGGGGTGGAGGGCTGTAACACCTGGAAAAAGTCTCATTAAACCTCATAATCAGGAAATTGCCATTTCATTTCACTTTAGTCATTCAGCCTGACACAGTGTTCATGTTAGCCCCCTCGTTGGGAGGTTGTTTTGTTTTGCCCCAACCAATCAGTAGGGAGTGGCGTATCTGTCCCTAGCTGGCCGTTGTTCTTTTCATTTGACATGGAAGCTGTGGAGCAGTTAACTTTTTCAAAGCATGATTCAAAGGAATGTGTGGATTTAAGAGTTGTTATCTTTGCGACTTACAACAGCTTGTACAGCTGCGTTGATCTCCTCCACGCTTGTCGTCATTTTTCCGTCACTATTTTTCATGAATGTAGCTTGGTAGCTAGCTAGCTAAGATGGTGTCCCTAGTCTTAATCCCGTGTAATAAGGTCTGATTGGTCAGTTGTGTCTCTTAGCGCAACACCAAGTAAAGTTACTACTTTACAGTTTTCCATGAAGCTTTTACATCGGTTTGTCCACACAGTGTATGGTATGAGGCCACGCAGAAAAGCACGCACCTCTCCAGGAACAGGGGTGCAGCAGGAGTAAGGCACAGCACAGCGCTCGGAGCTGGGGTTCTCATGTGTGCAATTAAAGTACAAGTTCCAAGACCAGTCTGTGTAGTTGTTCCACCCACAGCACTTGAACTGAGTGAAAGAGAGAGAGAGAGAGAGGAGAGCACAGTGCAGGTATATATTTAGAAACATGGTCATGCTCTGTACTGTACATCCTGCCAGTCTGGGCTTCTCCCATGGGAGAACCCAGGCTCTCAAGTGTGCCAGTTTGTACAGATGGAGGAGGAATATCACATGAGGAAGACCCACAGAGTGCAGGAACTGTATGTAACGTGGCCTCTCATGTGGAAAACCCTCTTTAACATGAGACATACAGCTCTGAGGTCTCTGGTTGTGGTTTCCTGGTTTAGTGCTCAGACGTATTCAATAAACCACTAGCTGTGATCAATTTAAAGGCTTGTGTGATGTGGATAGTTACAGACAACAAACACAGCCACTCTAGCTAAGTGGAATTGGCCAGGGCACCTCTTTCTGGATGTAATCCATCAGGTTCTGCAGATCCAGGTCATCCCTGTAGTGCACGATGGCTTTCTTCACAAACTTTCCTAAAGCATCCCGAGTCTAAGAGAGGGGACACGAGAGAGTTTAAACACAGAATAATAGCTTTAATATCAACATTGCCGTGTTCTAAAGAAATTAGTTTTAATAACTTCATTAAATTTGCCAGAGGTGAACTTATCCACAAATGTCTCTCAGGCTCCTAAGGTGCTCAGTAACATGATGAAACCTCTCAGGTTTTGTGCCTCAGTTAATTACTTTGTTTGCGTCTATGGAGGATTGCAAAGTTGCTTTCTGTGAAACCTCCTTTGGACAGACGCTGTGGAAATCCTCACACGACTCAAAATGGATCATATCTGGGATCTTTTCAAATCCAAGTCAAAACTGCATCTGAGGAGTGATTATATATGTAGTCATGGTTGATCAGGTGACTGTCTTTGGATTTCATCTACTTCTACAGTACCTTTATTGTAATTTGCATATAACGTATTTACATGCATGTTGTTATATTGCCCTGCAAATGTAATTTTTTTTATAAAATGCCATCGAGGAAGAGCTTTTAAACAATAAGTGCCTTGATATGTGGCATTAGTCTCCTCGTTCAATATTTCATGCTCACGTATCCGTCCATATGGAAATAAACATAAATGGTAAACATCCTCTTGTTTGCGATGTATGAGCATCCTGTGGGATGTATCTCGACCAGACAGCAGCGGAGCAGGCGCTGCTGCAGCAGTGTGATGGCTGCAGGAGTGCAGCAGAACGATGATAATAAAACCACTCATGCCTCTGATATCAATACACACAGTGCATACCAAATGCAGAGCACACACGCAGTCTTTACGCTATTTCAGCTGCGGTAGATAATTGCTTGAACTTACTCATTTGTTATTATAATGTGGTAATTTTCATCAGCTCCACTTGTGCTGAATAAACAAAACTCCGATGAAATATAAATGAAATACATTGATTTGTTTGAATAATCTGTAATGAGGATTTCAAACTAAATGAGGTTGATTCAGACATTAAAATTGTGTGCTACTTTATTTTGTTAGCTTTCATTGTCCATTATATTCCTTTTCTGAGTATTAATGAGGCTTTGCATTGTTCACATTTACTTTTTCTATTCTCACATATAAATAGAATGTTTGAAAAGGTATTTAATGCAAATCTCCATCCTTTAAAAATTTGAAAACAAGGAGGGCCATAGTTATACAGACTGAGTTCAGATGTAATATATGCTAATAGGAGTGCTGCATGCTAATAAGCTGCTGAACTTTAAAATTTCATTAAGCTGGAAAAGAACTTCTGTGAGCAGTTTGCTGAAGGCTTTCTGAATTGTTCGTATTACAGCCCGCGTTAGAGCAGGTTATGTTGATAAATACTGTGAGCTGTATCAAAATAGCCCAAAATCCTTCTCCTGAATTAGTTTTACTAAATTGTGTTAGCATTTCTACAGTGTCCCCCCACCCTTCCCTCTGTTTCTCGTGCTTCCACGTGGTACAGTATGCTCGTGGGCTTCGGAGCCCACCGTCACACCTCCCCACGTCATTAGCGGCAAAGTCTCCTTCAAGGGATCTGTTGAAATGGAACATTTGGTTCCACTTTGAAGTGCCGAAGCATTTGAATCATTTAGAGAGGAAGGATGCTGGGAGGGTTGTTAAACTGCTCTGTTTAGCAGCAGGCAGTCCGAGCGCTGACAGAGAACACAAGGGAGAGGAGAGCAGAGGTATCATCGGGCACGAGGCTCCTCGCCACCAGACACTGATGTCAGGGAATACTAGAGGGGGGATCAGTCGCTTCCCCCTAGCCTCCAAATCAATCACTGGGGTCATATACGGGGTGCAAACGGATACATATACACTCACTGAGCGGGTCACCTGTTCTCACACATACATTATTATTATTTTCTAAATGGATAGAAAATAATCCTCCACACAAAATTTATGTTTATTCTTCTGGCTTGCTCTAAACTTTTTATTTTAAACACTGTATGATTCTGAAAATTGAGTCATATGAAACAATCTGAGAATGCAATATTGCTTTTTGATTGATCTGCTCTCAAGTCAAAGTGTCCCAATTCCATACTAATTGTATACAGTATGTAATATACACTAATTTATAGGGTGTACTGTTTATGCAAGTAGTATACAAGAAATCATCACACTTTACCGTTTCACACTACCAGGAAATAATACAGTGTAGTGTTCGGCTGGACATCAATCAATACAATGCACTGTGTACATGAATATTTATAATTTTCCTGAAAATTGTGTTTTTTTGTATATGCATATATGACTTTTTTGAGTAATGCTGAACAATTGGTCGAAATATTATCCAGGAGCTGTAATTTTTTGATAAATGTAAAATGTGTCACAACACACCATTATAAATGAAGCATTGTGGTGCTACAGAGATGCTTCGGCCTACACATCATATTCCCTAGACGTAAGGGAACATGCTTGTTTGGTACAGACCCCAGCAAATGTCGTGTCATCATCATTTTTATATTTTTTTTCAGTGAAAATGAAATGCAAAAATTACCATTCCCACTAAAATCTTGACTCATATCGCAATCACAATATCTGCTAAAATATTCGCAAAATCACCTTTTTGCATATCATTCAGCCCAATTTTTGAGTAATTTTGTCACTTTTCATACTGTAGTTTCGATGTGGGACACAGCTCATGTTTGCTCTTGTGAGTAGCTCCATTTCCTTTGGGCATTGCGCTGTGGGATATTAATGTTCAATAACAGTACACATCATTTCGGTTATATTTGCCAGAGTTATTCACAAAAATCTTCATGTAAACTATTTAATTTGGAGGTAAAACCGAAAATGAACGCACCCAAAAAGAATGTAATAATCCCTAATATCAGAGAAAAACTGCGTGCATGCAGAGCTATGGCAAGTGCGGTAGGTCAAAGTTGAACCAGAAGGTGGGTGTGTAAACCGTGATGGACAGTATTGGTAGTCATTTTAGTCTTCATTTTCTCCACCAAAGGTTTGTTTAAAAACTGCTTGATTGTCTGACCCCAAGTTGCAATTAACTGGAATTATCCTTTAAGTATTTTCCAGTCAAGCCACTTTAAGTCGATGCATCCCAGAGAGAGAATTAAAGTGTTTTCCTCTCTTTTCTGGCAGTCTCACGGCTTAAAGACACAAACACTGATTTCCACTTTAGTATTGGTGTGTATGTGGTTTTTTTTCTGTGTATGCTGTGTGGCTCCGACATTGACAAGACCTTCCCCCTGTGGGCTCAGTGGGCCCATCTGTGTCTTCAGATGCCACACCTTATTAAGTTTTATACACTTCTGCTTACAAGTGCACAGAATCTCCAAAAGCCGGGAAAGAATACACAAAATCAATGGAGCTCTGGGGCATTCATGGTCAATGTTGGTGACACTGAGGAAGAGAGCTGGAGACAAAGTGTGACCTTTTATAGTGACTTTGTATGATAGAATAACTAAGCTAGTGCACAGAATTGTCAGTAATAGAGACTCGAGTACCTGATCGGAGTAGAAGAAGCCCAGAATTGCTATGGCCAGCTGGGTGAGGAAGACCAATGTCAGGCTGAAGGAGAACTAGAGTAAGAAAAGACACAAATATTAAAAAACATAGTCTGACTGAGACATAATCATAGCTGTCAGATGTGTTGTTACACATGAGATGTAAGACTTGGCTTTGGATTAAATGCAATGTGAGCCACCAAAGCAGCAGTATTAGTAATGTGTCTATTATGTCTATTACTGTCTTGAGGAGGCGAATGTTCTCTCGGAGGGCTCCAATGCAACCGCAGAAAGTGATGAAGAACATGACCACCCCCACCACAATTAGGATGACAGCTGGGTCGATCAGGAACGTGTCCCGCACCGTGTCTGGCAGAAAGACAGGAGCACAACCGCCCCTGTTTAGATATCTTTCCTCCTCCACTCCTACCTTTTCATCTTTTCCTCTCTGTTTGTATTTCTATATTTCTATCATCGTTTCTAACCTTTATTCCCTCCCTCACACTTTTTTTTTCTTTTCCCACCCTCCCTCCCTAAACTGACAGCCTTCATTCTCTTAAAGCATCAATGATCTGTGATTATGCAGGACACAGAGGCGTAATCAGTGGAATGAACCATGGTTAATCCTTTTTGTTGTCCATCTACTATGTATTGTAATTTAAATGGGAAAATAATGACACAAGGTAAAATGAGGATAAAGCTAAAACCTGCTGACCCATTAAACGTGACAGACTATTGCTTTGTGTCTGGGGAAGCTCAACAGGTGTACAACTAAAAGAGGCCGCCATCTTACACCAGCACAGCTTGAGAGGCTGCAATGTATGGAGGAACAGTTTATCCCAGTTCTTTTATTCACTGTGAACACAAAGCAGGAGCTGAATTGACATAATATATAATAAATGTTCACTTCCTATAGTTGTGACATAGGATAACAGGCAATTTCTGTAGAGTTTGAGAAGTGTCTTCGCTTGTACCTGAATGTGGAAAAAGTGTGTCATGAATATACCTGTAGCCTTCTGGACTTTAGCATACACCCCAATGGCAACAATCAACAAGGAGAAAACCTGGGGGGAAAAAGAGGGAAATTGTAAAGGTTCAACCACAAAAAAGACATGAATCAAATGCTCAGTTCTGATTGTGCTTCACGTCATCTGGTAGTTTCAGATTGGCTGCCAAGTAGTGCTGCAATCACTTGTTATGATGATGATGATGATGATGATGATGGAAAACCACACATGGGCGAGGGTTTTGCCGTGGTTAAATAAAGACTTGGACATTTTTAGGAAATACGCTTATTTCCCTTTCTTGCAGAGAGTTAGATGAGAAGATCGATCCACTCTCATATCTGTCCGTTCAACATGAAGCCACAGCCAGGAGGCGTTAGCTTAGGTTAGCATAAAGATGCAGGGGGAAACAGCTTGCCAAAGTGGTATAAAAAATGGCCTTCATCCATAAGAACACCTGTATAAGTAGCCATTGCAAAACCTAGAAAATGCACCAGTAATTGATGCGTAATTCTTCTGGGTGTACGCTTTATCTCGTGGTGGCTCCTGTTTTGAAGAGACTTTGTTTGCACTGTCGACCAGGACAGGTGTGATCAGATTAGCGGTGATGAGCCTTTCCTCAGATGCTGAGTATACAGAATGCCTGTAACCGTGGCAACTGAGCCCGATGATGTGTTTACGATAAACAGACAGATGGATGTCAGCGAAAAAACAACAACAACAAACATATGGATCTGGGCTTTAATGTGGAACATCGAGGTGGAGGATTCATTTTTTCTGACAAGCTCAGTCCACCTGTGATTTCAAAAGACGATCCTTCAGAATTCGAAACTTCTTTCTTTCAGCTTTTACACAAGAGTATTTCTGTATGAATCTCCCTGTCGAGTAGAACCTGTCGAGTGGACTATAGATAATGCTTTTTGTCTTCAGTGTCTTGAACTACAACAGCAGAGACAGAGAGGAGAACTCAGAGAGAAGGGAGAGAAGGTGTGTGTGTTTGAGGAGTTCAGGGCGTTGATCTGTCTGAGACCGGCTCTGTGCGTTTCTACAAAAAAAAAAAACACACAAAAAAAAACATTACAGTAGCAAAAAAAAAGGCTCCTGCTGTGTAAAATATTGAACACAAAAGAGACGGCGGCAGCCCACACTGCATGCAGCGGATGAAGGGAAGAATACCTCCTTTAATGAGGTCTCAAAACAGTGACAACATTCAGGCACAGGCGTGTGTGAGCTGTGAGTAATGGTGTCACTTGAGAACTTGTTGTAAAGCTGCTATGGCTGTGTGTTCACCCTAACAGAAGCTGCACAATAAAACAGCGAGCAGGGTGGAAAATAGGTGGAATTAGAGCTTCCTGTTGATTGCATTGTCAACATTAATTTCCATCCTTTCTCTGATTGTTTTTCTCACCTTGAATAACAATCTGCATGGTTTGGCTTTCACTTCCAGCCTCCAGATTCAGACAGTCTCCTGATTACTAATTGTGTATGTGTCAATGTGTGTGTGTGCCTGTGAGTATACAGAATGCCTTTTGTTCAGTGTGTATTAACATGGATTTGTTTGGTTTCTCTCTGAAAAGCCTGCATTGGATCTCTGGAGGTCAGGGGGATCCACGGTCCATGGCATAATTTGCTGTGTAAGAGGTGTAATTTTTATTTGGCAGCCTTCACGTACAACCCAATTTTTCCATGTGCTTTGGAGAAGTAAATTGTTACTTTGAAATGGGACGTTTTATCTCCTTCACATTTTTGAATCAATAATCTGCCTTTGTGAGACAATAGCTGACAAAACACAAGACATCGATGGTGCACATTTTCTTTGGGACTGAAGTGTTTAAAAGATCTTTGAAAGCACAGTTAGTCTTTTGCTTTTTTTTTTTTTTCTTCTTCTCAGATATATTCTCTGTTGTGTTGGAGTGTGTGCACCTGCAGCTCCATTTGTCAGTTTGCCACTGTGTGTGCTTATGTGAACACGGGTGACAGTGTGCATTTGCAACAGGAGACACACACACACACACACACACACACACACACACACACACACACACACACAGTGAATGTATTCCAGCTCTGTTTTCAGGCTTTTCAAAGGGATGAATCAGGCTTCTCCCGGCGGATTGTGTGCGGAGGTGAAAGCCAGCTGAACTGAGCCATGGGGACGCGGGGACAAAGGCCTGATGGATTAGGGCTGCAGTGTTCACTTCTGAGCCCGTGTCTGATAAACAAAGTCAACACAGGCTGGGCTGTGTGGCTGCAGTTATTGCTGATTGGCTCTAAACACAGTAAGTGTGCGGTACAGTGTTTGCCCCCTCGCTGTGTTTGTGTAGGATTGGATATACAGGGATATGAAGGATGTGTAGGGACACTAGTGCTACAGATGTGATCCGAGTAGTAATATAATAAACGGTGTGTGTTTGTCTGTGTGAAAGCAACTGCTGAGGGACAAAGGGCCTGATGGATGGTTTATTGGCAGCATCAAAGTGTCTCCTATACCTTCCTCTTTCTCTTAACCTGGCCTCTTGGTTACACTAACAATCAGCAGTGGAGCTTGAATCATTTGAGAGTTTGTAGCCTTGTTATATACTGTATCCCCACAGCTCTGTCAGATGAACCCTTAATGACACCCCCCGTCATCTTCCAAATGTGTTCATTCGAGTTGATTTTAAACTGGAAGTTATTTAACTCTTTAAAAAGGCAGAACGTATGGCTTGTTTTTCTTTTGATCCATTGAGATGCACAGTACTTTGATTATGTTATTATCCTTTCTACCTTTTAACTGTGATTCTCATAGTTAAACCGATTATTTACAATAGTTTTCTCTCGTCATGTGCCATATTTTTCAATACAAATGTAACTCTTGTAGTGGCACAAGTTCTTTGCTTCAACCATATATCCAATACTTTAAGCCATTTCAACTGTTTATCAGCCATCTATTTTAACCATTTATCTGTTACTATTAGCTTACTAATAATTATTAGCTAAAAGTAATGGATAAACATCTGAAGTTCTAACCTCACACCCATTACCTTTAGCTTTTTCAACCATTTATCCAATACTTTAAGCTGTTTCTACTGTTTATCCATCATGTTTAAGCTAACTATTTTAACTGTTCATCAGTTACTCTTAGCTATCTATTTTAACCATTTATCCATTACTTTTAGCTAACTATTAATTCTTTCAACTGTGTATTTGTTATCCAAATTGTATCAAACTTTAGACTTATCTCTGCTTTTCACCCATTCCCAATCTAGTGTTGTGATTGCTATATGATATGTGGATTTTAGTTTCTTTGTTTTTTAAATTGTCATTTACCCCCCTGTGGTACAAGTACCCTTGTTTAGGAATCACTGCTGTATATAATACGGACTCCAAATTTGTGCAGTCATGTTGCGAAACAATGCAGCCTGCAATATATTCAACAAGGGCTGTCAAGTAACAGTACTTAACAGAAAATAGAAACATTCAGCTACAGACTACCAGCAGGCTCACACAGTTGCCAGGTGTTTTGTAGTTCAGTATGAGTCAGTGTTGAACTGATTTGATAAGACTGCACCATTCAACATTTGCTACAGTGATGTAGGAGTGATCTGAGTGTCCATATATAGCTGTAGTAAACTTAAAATAGGTGGCAGCGGGGAGTCTATGTGCTTCTGCTGTTTGCAGCTCTGGATACTATCTGAATTGTATTCCTTCATTTATTATTTATAAGCTTTTTTTTTTAGTTTGGCTTCCTTTTCTAGCAGATCTGACTTTTTTTCGGAAAGCTCCCTGTTAGCTGGTGATTTGTATGCTCATAAATATTAAGAATATATGGTGTACAAGGATGCCATAACAGCTGTGTTATGGTGTGTCTACACAAAGAGAAATCCTTCAACGGTGCAACTCTACTCACCCAAAATAAGAAGCTGAAGAAGAAGAGAAAATATCTGATCCAGGGGTTGACGAAGGAGAACGTCTCAGCTCGGTTCAGATTCGGTTTGGGTTCCATTGTCTGTTGGTGTTTTTACAGTCACGTAGAGCTCTGCAGTGAGTTTTACTTCAAAACAGTCCCCAGATCCAGCCCCACCCCGCAGATACTCAGCCGCCATGTGAATCTGTGAGGAGGGGGGTCGTGTGCCGGCTGTGGGGGTGTCAGGCTGGCTAAAAAAGGGGGCATGGGGCTGTGACGCTGCCCCGCCATGCTGGTAGGGCCCAGAACTGTCTATGTAGACAGGCGGGTCAGATTACAAAAAAAATATCTCTGGCTGACTGCAGCTGAATGGCCTACAAGCTTTGGAGTATTGTCAGCCCGCTGCTAGATTGTGGACCTTCTTTCCCCTCCATGCACCCTCTGTCTTGCTGTCTGTCACCTCAAAGTGTCGAGATCCTGTGTTATAGTCATACAAACCGCCCTCTTTTTTCAGTATCAATGTTTATTGCTTCTGAAAGGCTTGTGTTCTCGTCTACAAATTACAGCTTCAAAGACAGACGCTCTCCTGCAAAGACTAGGGCAGAATGACAGTTGACAAAGGCTGGACAATGATATCTCTGAGAGGAAGGACATCTAATGCAGTTAAATGACATCAGGCTGTTTGTTCTGATGTTTCCGTTGTGCTGTGTCCTTTTGTGCTTGAGAGTGAATATGCCGAGTTTCAGCCAAATAACACTTAAAGGAATCAAGAAGCAAACATGTCAGGCCATTTATTCTGTAATGAGATTTAGATGTAAAACTCAACTGATAATCGTCTGGCAAAATAGATCATCTGTCAGACTGACCAGAGGGATTATCTGAGGATAGAGTACAGGAAAAAAAAAATCACACAACTATAAATTTAATGTGAATGTATAAAAGATTCACTACCGGCTCTCTTCTAACTCTAGCTCATAATTCATAAGTGTAGTCTGTAACTGTCCTTGGAAATAGGAATACTGTAAGTGAATACTTAATCACAGGGTTGGGTTTTTTTGTTTAATCATTACATCAAGTGTCTCCGGTGGAGTGACAGAAGGACACAAGGTCCCTCAGGTACGTCGGTGCCTTGCTATAGAGGTACATGAGGACTTAATGAGATTGATGTCTCGTTTTTTTGACAGGTTTTTTGAGTCCGACAGGCGCTTAATTGGGAGGAGTTTGCCCTTCCTAATCAGGCAACGTTTTGCTTTACCTTTTGTAATGTTTAAAGGAAGAGTTCAACTTTTGTTCAGTTAGATGAGAGGATTGATACCACTGTCATGTCTTTCAAGCTACTGCTCGCAGTTGCTGGCTTAGTGTGAAGACTGGAAACGAGGGGAAACCAGAGTGTAAAAACGTCACGTTATGTTTTTATGTAACATAACGGCACATAACCCCCATAAAACCATAAGTCAGTTTTTGTATGGATTTTCTAATTAGAGAGCTTTTGTTACCTTTGGACAGAGCCAGGCCAGCTTCCATTTTTTGTGCTAAGCTTGTACCGATTAACAAAATCTAACATCTTATCTTATCTCTGGACAGTCAGGTTAGAAGGTTTCCCCGTTTCCAGTTTTTATACTAAGCTAAGCTAAGCTAAGCTAAGCTAACCAGCTGCTAGCTGTAGCTTAATATTTACCATACCCAAATGAGAGTGGTATCAATCTTCTCATGCAAGAAAGCACATAAGAGTATTTCGCAAAATGTATTACTAAACTAAAAAACCCACAGCTTGAAAAGGTTTTACAAATAAATTGCATTTATATAAACATTGTAAATATAAAATCTAGCGTACTTCCGACAGGACATTTAAATAGACCTTTTCAAGAACAAATAGTGATGCTACAGTAAGCCTGCAGCAGTAATAGTCATGCTGTTTCTGCGTGTGAAGTCATGTCAAAACAGCATGACAAAGACCAAAAAGCCTCACTTCCGTGCAGTTAACAAGGCAGCGAGTTTACTCGGAGAAACATGACAGATTGAGAACAGATAGCAGCAGAAACAACCTGCATATCACCTCCACTGCAGGTTAACAAGCTGAGTAATGCTGTGTGGGGACAGACTAAACAGCCTCATCCAAATGAAAGCCTTCCCAATTCAGGTTAATGAAATGAGTTCTGCTGAGGATGAGGTGGAAAAAAATGTGAAATGCTGTCATAACAATTAGGGGAAAAAAAAGTATCCACGGTTGATTCTGTTCACTTTATTTCAGTACATGTTACTCATACAAAATAATCTGTACAAAGGCTAAAATAGGTCATATTTTTGCATAGAAGGAACAGTGATGTAAAACAAAAAGCCAGGATGGAATGGCACAATAAACTCCACTCACTATCACACATGGGCCTGATAACAATTAGGTAAAAAAAAAAAAAGGGGATAAAGCTCCGTACAAAAATACTCTGCTGCTCACTGCCAAGCTGCAGAAACACGAGACAAATTGGTGATGGTTCCCACTTTCATCATCTCCCTTTTGTTCTTTAAAGAAACCCTCTGCTCGACCGGCTGACTACCATTAGCTCATCTCAGCGTCTTTAGGACAACAGTCCCTCAGGTTTTGTTATTTTTTTAAAAAAGAGGCCATTTTAAGGCGGCGATGCCACTCTCTTTCATTCAATACACCATGGGATCTGCTGCGACACTGCTTCACTTTGCTCTTCATGCCAAGTCCTGTCTTCCAACCCCCCCAAAAAAAGAATCCAGCATCAAACACTGTTTAAATGCTGCATACATAATTGACAGTGACATAAAAAGGGAATACATCAGGAGCATCGAGTCATTAAACATGAAAGGCAATGAGCGTACGGTATCGTGGGATTTTGTGACACTCTTTTCTTTATTTAAAAAATAGTTGATTTAGAGAATAAAGAGAAGGTAGTGCACCACCTAGTATAGATATTCAGAGTGCTTTCACATGTAGCAGAAAAACTCCACAGGACAAGGCTGGCAAGTTTCAGATAGTGCCACCCAGCAGAACACAACATCAAACACACCATTTCTAGAGCATACATTTCCACTGCTCAGATATTCAGCGCTAGCACGGGGGAAAGGATTAGGAGGAGATTACAGAAATAATATGTCAAAGGTGGCAAAAAAAAAAAAAAAACAGTTTCTGTCTCAAAATTGTCTGTGGCTTGTTGGGAGTACTTTCATTTAAACTTAAAAAAAAAAAAAAAACCAACATATGGAAAAATATGTTTTACTACAAGATGCAAATGCAAGTCAAATAAAATATGAAAGCCATTCTGACAGAAATTTACATCAAATGTACACTGCTCCTGCAAGAAGAAGAACAGAGGCAGAAAAAAACATTAAACATGGAAAATGGATATGGGTGGTATGTCAAAAGAGCATGGGTTGTTAGGCAATTCAGAATTAGTAAATGGCAATTCAACCATCAATGTAAATGTGATTACAAGTGGTAAAGTATGAAAGTAAGTTACATCAGTTGTAAAATGTAAAATGAGCATATTTACATCCGGGGCAAACCTACAGGGCTGATACACTGTAGTGACATGAGCTCTGTGATGGTGCGGCGTCATCTAATAGATCATGCTCTAGAAATACATAATGGGCCTTGCACTGGCAGTTTGAAAAGACATACTGCAGATTATACCAGCACGTCCTAATTTAATTAAACTACAGAAGGTCCTAATACAGAGAAGCACGACGACAAGCGTGCAGTATGTCTTTTGTGGGCTTCACCCGATGCTATATGGCAAATTTTCCACTCTATCAATTCTGACTTAATTGCTTTAACTGCCTGTAGCAATGTTAAGACAGAAAGGCGTTTTTGCACCTTGTAGAGGAACATCGCAGAGACTAATCCTCAAAGAAACAAATGCTTAATGTTCAATGAGCGACAATGAGCTTCTGTCAAGAATGAAAAAAAAAAAAAGCCAGTAAAAACAGTCTACAAGAAAAATAACAGTATATCGTATAAAAACAAACGTTAAAACAGCGACAACCAATGTACAAAAATAACATCATCAAACAGCTTTTGTTAAAATGGCATTCATCCCTGCATTCTAAAAACATGGAGGAACATTTTATGACAAAACCACGAAAAAACTAGGTGACAGTGGCAGAGCTGAGGGGGAGTTCACACAGAGCAGAAAAATGTCAGAATGTCAGCACAGTCAGATCAGTCGGGGGCAAAGAGTTACACAGTTTGCAGGCTGCAACTCTGAAGTATGACGTCAGATTCGGAGACAGACCATGGATTTGTCTTATTTCCACACTCACATTTTTTACTGGGACACTTTTCCAACCCATGCAAGACTACGCAACACAACAACATTTTTATCCTGGAGTTCTAGTCGACGTCTTTGCCTCATTCAGTCTGATTTACAGAACTAGTTCCGGCTATTTCTCCCATTACCCCTCCCAGGTGCCGGATATACCTCACAGCTGCTTCAACGTGGCCAAAGAGGAGCACAGCTGTATTTCTACAGTGTCAGTGCTGCCAGCAAGCGTAAATGTAGCGCCAGGTGTCTGCAGCAAGAGGCAGTAAATAAGGGATGTGTAGAGAGTTTGTGCAAGCATCCAAGCAGAGGAGATGTGACCACTCGTGCCTGCGCTGTACATCAGCAGCTGTCATGTTCCCCCCGTGGACACAGCAAGAGGAGTTGGAGCATATGGGGGCAGGCAGTGAATCACAGCCAGCAGGGTCGCTGCACATCGCAGCCCAAATCTGTGGCTTCCTGATGCGCAACCCCCCCCCCCCCCCCCCCCCCCCCCCCCCCCCAAAACTGTCTCTCAGATTAAGTCATAATAACACCAATTTAAAAAAAAAACAAGTTAAGAATGACTTCAGGTGATACTCTGAGGCATACAGGCTGCCAGAATGGAAGAATGTCTAATGAATGAATCTTAATGGGTCATTTTTGTCCATGTAGCAGCAATGATGCACAGTGTCTGAGCTCCAAGGCTTCATCCAAAACTGCAAACTCTCCTGTCAACCTTGGATACAGATTAGAACGCAGCCATGTCTGGTCCCCATGATTTATCTACTCGGTTTCCCAACAGCAGCGAACAAATGATCACCTGTCTTCTCCTGTTAAAAGGATAATTCCAGTTTACTACGACTTGGTCTTATTTCTGTAGTTTCGGCCGTCATCCCTATCAAATAGTAAAAAGTAAGTTCTATGCTGAGATCTGAAACACATAGCCTTGTTTCCACCAATTGATTTAGGTCTGGTCTCGGACTCATTGATGGCTATTTTTTGGTTGTTAAAGAAACAACCAAGCCAGATCAGAGCAACGAGGACTTCGCCACTGTGCCAGAACCACAAAAATAGGCTGTGTCCAAAATCACTCCCTATTTGCTATACAGTGCGCCATTTTTTACTGTCCCACATTCTCAGTATCTGAATTGTGTGTGTGAAACGTATGCACCACACAGTGCCCTCCAACATTCTCACAATGGATGAATCAGCCAGAGTAATTGAAGACACCTGAGTGGGTGTGCAGGGCTTTTTTATCGGCTTATTTCTTTGACCATTGTGAAGGACACCGACAGCTCCTCTCAATTGTGGCTGAAAATGACATCGTCACATACACACAGATCACAAGTCACTGCTTATTGAAAGCAAAATCAGCAACCCCCCCCCCCCTCCATCAGTCTGGTAATCAGCCTAAGGAACAAGAGCAGTCGGACCATCATTGGTTTTAAACAAACTCCAAGATTAGCCATATTTATTTGGAAGAGAGTAAAATTCTTACTTGAACTGTCTGTTGAAAACATCAGATATGACAGACGTTATATTCAGGTTCAGCTTTGACCTGTTGCACTGGCTGTAGATGTGCAATGAGGGATTATTACTGACATTTGGAGAGCACCCACTTTGTGTTTTCTGAATAAAGTGGTAGCTAATCTGGTTAAACTGCTGGCTTGTTTACAACCTGTCTGATCGTCTGACAGCTTGTTTCTTGCCCTGTTGGACGTTGTTGACACGTTGCAGCCATGTTCTCAGACCTCAGCATTTCCTTTGGTGACTACAGTGTTGATCAGAACTGATGACAAACAATCATAACCAAATGACGGCCTGAACTAAAATGATCCTTTAACAATGAGGTAATCCTTTTTCACCACCGCCTCTCACACGCTCAGAAATGTTGAAGCCTGAAGCCGACACACTGGAGGGCATTTGCTTTAAGTCGCCACAGCAGATGAAGAAGTATTTTCAGTCTTAAGGAGGCAGACTGACGCTGAGGCCTCCTGCAGCGAATCAGACCTAAACAGACATGTCCTACAGGGCATGTTGCCATACCTATCTGTCTCTCGCTTTGATCTGCCTACACTCCCGCCACCCCCTTCTCTGAGCTAGAAGACAGAGAAAAGAAAGGGATGCTTACGTAAAACCGGTGTAGTTGCAAACCAGAGGTGTGACTGCGTGATGAGCAGGAATGTCAGCAGAGGTATAGTGTGTACGTATGGAGCATAAAGCTCGGTGCTTTCTGACATCTGGGAAAAACATTTGGGGGGGAAAATGGAGGCAGGGGAGAGTTGACAGCCAGAGAGAGAAAGAACGAGGAGGGCAGAGCAAATGGATGAGAGCTCAAGAATACAGAAGAGAGAGGCTCTAGCCGCCTCCGCTAGCACAATTGATGGCAGCAGGGAGACAACATGTCTCGTATGTTTTTGCCCCTTGTGCCCTTGCTTCTCCGTGTTTCTATGTGCTTTTTTTTCTCTGCAGCTTGGACAATGTGATAAAACACACCCACAAAGCTACACACACACACACACACACACACAGACACACACAATTCAGTCTGTATTCTCAAAGGGGAACTTCATCACCCAGATCTCTTCACTTGACAGTCCTGTTGGAGCCCTAATAAACAGCCATTTTACACCATTTGTATTGTCTCACAGGGAATGGGAATACTGCTGCTGTGTGGCAGTACAAAGTGTGTGTGTGTGTGTGTGTGTGTATGTGTGTTCACAGGCAGATTTGTGCATTACAAATTATTATTCAGAGGATACTACAGAGTTTGATATAAAATAAATCCACTGATGATTCCTCACGCTTATATGACGCTCCTCCATCACGCTCGCTTTACCCAAATCTCTACAGTCAAATGAAAAACATATGAATCATGGATTACATTAAACACCACTCCGACATGTCTGTTCCCCTCTGCAGCAACGTCACGCCAAATCCAACCCCACACACACACACACTGCATGTCTGAGAGCTAATTGCACTGATCTGTCCAACACTTACATTCCACAGGAGCGTCGATGACACTCGTACAAAAAAAACAAGACAAAATGAAGACGTTTGACATTTTGACGACAAAGGTAAGGTAAAGTAGAAAACTAGCATGCCATGTTGGAACTTTTTTTTCATTTACAAGTGAAAAGGGGGCTTGACTTAAGTCAACATGAGGAAAAAAGGGTATCATCAGTTTCATATGTTCTCTTTGCCTCAGAGTGGGGTGTGTGGGCATTAGTAAAGTCTTCATTGTCTCAAAGTCCGTCCTTCCTTTCCAGCAAATTGTTAGTCCAAGCAAAAGAAAAGACAAAAATAAAATAGAAATGTACTCAAGAGGAGTGACAACCAATGGGATTCTCTTCCTTGCCAAAAGTAGGTGTCCCTTCTCTTCCAGTTGTGTTACTCTTTGGCAAAATGAATGGTGAGAGGAGAGAGCGGAACGCAGTGGGGACACAGCTGGAATCTGTACAGAAGGTCTGGAGGGGGGGGGGGGGGGGGGGGGCAAATGGTGCTCTAAAGAGGTTGTAAAGTGAGGGGGAAAGCAGGGGTGTTTAAATCAGAGTCTTATCCCATCAGGCAGTGGGGCTCCTCTCCATTGGGTGCCTCCCCCCGAGGCTAAGCGTCGTACTTCTTCCCTGTTCTGTGGATGTGGTGGAACAGCGTCATGGAGAACGCCATGCCCAGGAGCTGTGGAGGAAACCAGAAGGAGATAGTGAATTTGTGTCAGCATGTATCGTGCATATGCATGTGTTTATGTGTGATATATGTGTGTCTCTGTGTGGTCTTTTTGATGTTGATGCCTCGGGCCGCCACGTGTTTTGATGCACAATAAATCCTGTGGTGAAGCACAAGCACATTTTCGCTCACTCTCTTTTTCTCAGATGGCCTTCAAACGCGAGATCTGGAATCTTTGTGATGGAAAAAAATGTACGGCATGCACAAGCATTAAGTCAATGAAGTAAATTGAGATGCCACTGAATCAAAGTAGCCAGCTATCTCTTTGAAGTTTCCATTACCCCTGATACTTCTACATCAAACACAGTCATAAGGCTGATCCTAAAACCATTATCTGGCAAAGTTCGGATGGCAGGGAAACTGCAAAGCGCTGTATGGTGCATAGTCTTTATTAAAAAAGGCAAGGTGGACTTCCTGCAAACAGCCTCCGCTTGGGATTCCAACGGGATGTGATTATGCCAGGGAAAGCTGCTGATTCTCTTCTTTTAGTTTCACTCAAAACCTAATTCATAGGGCTGCTTCAGGGAAAATGCATCCTTAAACCCTCGACTGGGGTATCCGCAGTTTTTGTCTTATCTCACAGGTGCTTTGTTCTATCATTCTATCTTTATTCTATGTTTCACGACTGTGTCAATCAGTTTGTTCCTAATTAGTTCATGTCATCGCTTTGTTTTAATTAGTGCTTTTTAAAAATACTGCCTATGCAGTTTGAATAGATGGAACTATTTATTGAGTTCATGTTTGCCATTGGTCCTAATTTAAAGCGTCACACACTATCAGGGGTAGTAGGGGCACTCTGACAGATTTCTTTGTGCTTAGATGGGTAAGATGATGCTCAAAGTCAGAAATTACATAATATGAAAATGTAACTTTGCTAAAATAATAATAATCTGTTTGTTTTTTTCAGATGACATTAATTACATAAATGTTTTGAGAAGAAATGTTTTGCCATGAAGGTTGTTTCTTACAGTAGTTTAGCCGGTAGTCCTTGTGCGTTAAATGTGTTGGTACAAAAGGTTTAAGCAGCTGTCAGTCAAAACATGAAGTGCCATTTGAGGTAAACATCCAGCTTAGAGGGAGTTAGGACCAATGAAAAACTGTCTTAGAGCTTCAAAGAGAACCCAATTATGTACATGTGGCTCAAAGTTCTTGCTGTCTGCTTCATTCAGTCTGAGTGAGACAGCATGGCAGTCGCTCCTACAAGACTCCCCAAAGCTCAGACATCATCCATATATAAAGACGGCTGAGATTTCTGAAACCATTGTGGGTGAAGTCAAGACATATAGGCTTTCGACAAAGTCAGTCATATATGCTGCTGGTCTAAATCATTCATAAGCCACTTCTCCGTGCCTCTGGCTATTATGTAACAAAGCAGAGTCGTGGGGGCTTTTCATGATGCGCATCACTCTCACATCCTCCACCTTGCCTTTCCAGTCTGCTAATCTGACAGCTCAAGGTCTGTTTCTCGACTCTCCCAACCCTCACCTGAATCAGAGTGAGGAGTGTGTGTGTGTGTGTGTGTGTGTGTAGAGAGAGAGAGAGAGAGAGGGAGAGAGATGATTACAATCAATGTCAGCCCAGTCTGTTGTGGGGTTCCATTTTGCATGAAGACGTTATCAGTCTCCAAACAGGACGGATATTTATTTCTCTGTTCTGCATGTGCAGAGGGATGATCAGAGAGCAAAGAGATGGTGTCAGGCAGAGAGAAAAAGAGTCTGTGAGTTTGAATAACTGCAAGCGAGCATGTAAGAAGAGTGTGATCTTGTCATGAATACATAGTGATCTGAAGTTGGCCAATATATAATGCTGACTTTCCCTCAGTGAGGCTGTGAACTTGCACCGGAGTTCAAGCGCCAACTTCCCCAATCTTACAAAACTCAACATGGAGATTTCATAGTGAGGCCACCTTGCTCTGAATGAACCATGGATCCATGCATTAGCAAACTGAAGGCTTGACTTGCATGAGCACAGGGAGGGCAGAGAAAATAAAGCAAGAGGGAATGCTGAAAGCAAAAAAGCGGAATGCAGGAGATGATACATTGAATGAACAGGAATTTAAAGTGTTTCCATCGCATGACGTAATGTGCAATGGAAACAGACTTGGCGAATAAATCATGACATACGTGAAGCAGAAGCAGATGAACACATCAGATTTGTGTGGGCTGATGAATTGATATGTGAAACAAACACAAAAGACCTATTTCCATCACGTTCTGCATCGTTTCTGCATTTTCTAGTGTAGATTTTTCTGTAAATTCTGTTAAAATTTGTGCTACATTTGGATGGAAAGTTGACTATTGACAAGTGAGTGATATAAAGGTATAATACCTAAAGGTTGCAAGGAGAGCGTGTGGAAGTTACACAGACAATAGATCTGTATCTTAATGTGTGCTGTATGTGCTAGACGAGGGACTGAAGGAGTGACTTGTAAGACTTGCAAGGCGAAATGTAGCCAAGAATGTTAGGGAGGTGCAAGAAAAAATCAAATAGACTGGAGAAAAAGGTGCAGCACAGATAGCCATTATTAGAAAGGTTAATCCAGGGACACCATTACTCCTGAGGTGTGTTCAGACTGAACGCAAAGTGAATCTCAGACAAACCGTGACTGCATACTAAGTCAGGTAGGTGGGAAAAGATTTGCTCAAGGCAAAGACATGTCAGTCCATCTATTTACATTAGGCATGAGCCAGGGTACCCTGGACAGGTTACCAGTCTATCACAGGGGGGCACATATCGATTGACAATCATTCCCACTCATTCCAATGCGCAATTTAGAGTCTCAAATTGTCATCAACATGCATGTCTTTCGACCCACATGGAGAAACTGCAGACTCCAAGGCCTCAGCTGGCTGTTTCTGTCCTGCTGCTCAGTGTGCTTGCCCATAAAAAAAGTCAGGTCCGCGTGAGCTAAAAATATTTCAACTTGAGCAAAAACGCTCATCGCAGGGCTTTATGACTGCATTTCATTAACATACAGACTACACGAAAAAACGAGAGACATAGAGGAGGGTCACAGAAAGAACTGGAGTTCCTAATGAGTTCTGAAATGAGTCTGAGTTGTCACACAAACACAGCACAGGCTGTCTCTGCACACACACACGGTCGGTGCATTGCTAGCTAGATACAGCTAACGCCTGTACAGTCAGTACCATGGCTGTCTGGAACGAATACACAAAATTGTGCAAACGCAAGGCAAAAATACTTTTTGCTTTGTTCAGTCTGAAGACACTTTTAGGACACAACCTCCAAGCAAATGGAAAAACTACTGCAACGACAGTGAGACACTCATTGTACAAAGAGGGATAGATGTAAAGAAGAGTTTAGGGCCAAAGAGAAACGGTATCTTCGGAGGAATATCTTTCACTCCTCCCTACAGTGCCTTTAATCTGCAACTCTATACCTGCTCCTCTGATGGCTCCTTATTCATGACTACAGCCTGCTTGGCACAAAGCCAGGTGGCTTTGATTCTCCCAGACAGGATCAGGGTGCAGAAGACAGTGACTTCAATATTTCAAGATATGTGGGTGCCCAGAACGCCCACTGAGCACAGGCCTCATAACTTCCTCAGTAGATGGTGGTGGCACTGAGGCCACTAGATGCACATGTTTTTTTATAAACACATTAAGAAGAAACAGAGAAGGAGAATAAATGACCCCCCCCCCCCAAAAAAAACAAATGGAGAAGTAAAGAACAATTTATCACTAAGCCTCCTACCTGCACTACCAAGATGACCATGCCTATGGTTCCCAGCAGGTGCTTGTTGTTATCCAGCCATTCCTCCACTTTCTCGAAGCAGCCCTGAAATGGAACAAAAGCTTGTCAAGATACTACTGAAGAAATTTTCAGTGTGGCAGAGGAACCATGTCACTTTACTTGCAGTGTTGCACGTAGCCCGTTTGGTCACCTAGAAAAACCATCCAGTTCACGCTTTTACAGAAAAAAATGCATCTCTTACATATGAGATGTATCCTCGGGTGAATGAGCTACCAGGTGAGGTGTTAAAACTAATGAATTACAAATGAGTAATGGCTTTTATATGCAGACGTATGGGCCGTATGGACAGACGTGTGCACTCACTCTTTAATGTATTCCAACCTGGGTTCATTTAGAGGTCACTCACTGGCAGGGGGGTGGGGTGAAGGACTTAATGGTGGTTTCACCTGCAAAGTGGTGCCCCTTCTTGAGTGTGGGAGGCAGCATGTAAGGCTTAACTATATAGTGTGCGGCCGTCTCCTCTGGGCAGGATTACACACAAGCTTTTAGTGCTGCGCTTTCCCAATGGGCCAGCTCAATGTCTGCCTATTCTCACTTTGGCAATTATATTACAGCTTTTAATCCTCTACTTTGGAACTGCTAACAAACCACATGCCAGACCAATAGCAGATTAGACTTGTAATGGGGGGAGATTGGTGAACATTGTGCTGCAAGGGGTTTTGAGAAAAAAAGGGCTGTTGTCTCATGCATAATGGAAAAAAAATCCGGCGTGATCAGAATTCAGCAAGACGAAAACTTTAAAGCTGCTTTCACTACACACACAGAGGGTTGTAAAAGCAACTGCTGAACAGATGAACTGATTTCAAATATATAAGATTTATGATTTTTATGTCCGCTGTGAATCCCGTACTAATATCAGTCAGTCTCCTAGATCTAAATAATTATTATTTGAAACCACATGTATTCAAACACAACTTGATGTGAAAGACCATATGGATCTGGCTGATGATCCCAGTAGTGTTGTATCCATGGCCAGATTATGAGACAATGCGCCCCTGGGCACAAACGTGTAAAAGGCTCCCCACTCCTCCTACATAGAAGCAAGACACAACACATGATAACTCTTTGTAGTTGTTTTGTGCCTCTTTGTAGTTGTTCTGCATTTCTTTGTGGTCATCCTGTCTATCTTTGTAGTGGTTTTGAGTCTCTTTGTAGTCATTGTGTTTCTCTTTGAAGTAGTTTTGTGTCTCCTTGTGGTAATTTTGCATCTCTTCGTAGTCACTTTGAGTCTCTTTGTAGATGTTTAATTGACTTTCCAACAAGAAATGTTAAGAGTCAGGCCTTATAACCCCATGGGCCCCCCATGCCAGGTGGGCCATTTCAGTAATCTTCCATGGTTACATCATATGTATAACAAAAAACATGTTATCATTTACATTAGATGCAATGTGAACTCACCCTGTTCCAGAACATGTTGGTGGAGTTACGCCCACAGTTCTGGTAATGCTCCTGGCAGCAGCGGTCAGGAACGACCTTCTCCTTCAGGGCGTCATGCCAGTCGGTGTACGCTATCACACCACAGCACTTCCACTGTGAATGCCATACACACACACACACACACACACACACACACACACACACACACACACACACACACACACACACACACACACACACACACACACACACACACACCAGATATAAGATTAGTTAATGCTTCCTGTCAGTCCGGGGAGACCTCAAACTAACTTTAATGTAACAAGTCTAGTTATGATACTTGTTACATTAAAGTTAGTTTGAGGTCTTCCCGTTGCTTTAGAGGACTGCAATAATGGAGTGAATGAAGCATACTTCAACAGCCCGTTTTGACTTTTAATGTTACATTAATACCACAGCTAGAAGCCAGGAAATACATTAGCTGGAATATTTCAGTAAACCTTTGCATTTATGTATCACTTCTAGCGTTGTGAGTGAACATCCACGCTAATGTTTCTAATATTTGATGTAATGCATTAAATATTAGTAATGTGAAGTCTGCCTACCTCTGCCTGGATGATGTTCCAGGCATTTCGCAAGCCTATGTTGTTTTCTGAGTTGTAGAGTGCCAGGCCGTCCTTCAGATCCTGCTTGGCGTTCTCACTCACCTGGAGACGAAAAACACAACACCAGCTTTGGTTAGAGACCTTGGCAAGAACGGTTAATGGAGTTCATGGAATTCACTATAGTCTTTATTTTGAAATAGCTGAGTGTTTGTAAGGCTGAATTCATATTATTCTGCTCTTTTAAAACTGACAATGTCTTTCCATGGTGTGCAGTGCTTTTTAGTGTTTTTAGAGGATTGTGTATGATTGATCACAGATTGTCAACTAACTAATCATGATAAAAAGAGTACATAGACAGCTGACGGCAACAACCAGAAAATACCAGCGGAAGCAGCTCAGTTACAGGTAACCTCTTTTTCATGCCATCTAAAAATAACCACTGCAGTGACTTGGACTTTTGAATGATGACTGCAGATCTGACACTTGTCATGTGTCGCTTCGCGCCACACACACACAGCTTCAACATGCCCTTCAGCAGAGCTAGCAAATCATTTTCCTCTTGACTGAACCCCAACAATGTGCTCAGGGTTGTGCCATGTCTGATGGAGATTAATATCTCATTGGATGTGTTAATGAGATACAAAATCAGAGCTTTAGTTCTCCTGCAGTTTGCTTTGCCCGCAGGGATTTGCTAACTGCCAGGACAGATTGAGAGGCGCTTCAGATAAGGGGTAATTATTACGGGAAAAATGACATGCACTGCCAGAACCATGCTGTACGTCTTCACAGGCAATACAAGTTACATCACAACAAAAGGAACGCGCTTGCTTTAACAGTTAAAGCTTAAGGCCTCATAAAATGTGCCTGGGAAAAAAAATCTGCACCATTAAGTAATAAATCCCCAGTTAAAAAAATAATAGAAGCAGGAAAATTGAAGCAGCCTTGTAGATAATGTCTGTTTTTATAAAAGAAGTACAAGTTTAATATCACTTGACTAATTACCTGTGTAGCTCAGCAGAGACCTGTATTCTGTACACTGCACTGTATATAAGAGACAGACCAAACCTTCCTTTGATCGTACAGAAAACTACATGTAGCTTTTAATTATGTGGTTCAGCAATTTATTGGTGGGAAGAAAACCCCTCAAACCCATGTTTTCTGAGCTGCAAGGCACAAGAAAACTATTTGCTGAATTAAACATAAAAGTGAAACTGATTTTTTACTGAGCAATTAAAGTTCGCCTGGCAATAAAATGCTTTAGTAATCATTAATCATGCAAAACCCATTTATAACATCCTCTAAAACCTTTGAAATAAGATTAGCATCATTTCAAATCACATTCTTCTCTCTCTCGCTCTGCAACTTCGCTGATGCAGAGGAGCGCATCTGTGTACTGCACCTCGGGCTGCAGGCCCTACCATATCTGTCCTTGTGCGGGAAAATGAGATGAAGAGCAGCATCATCAATCTCTGCCTCGTACTTTGTTTCTATCCTCTATCTTCTCCTCTCCATCTAGGCTGTATGTGACGCTGCTCGCTCATTACTGACTCCTCACTAACACAGTCACTAGAGAGCAGGAGGCCCCCTACTACAATAAAAATCATCTTCTGGGTCTCCAATAAGTCTCTGTACAGCTTCCATTTCGTGTGGGGACATCTTTGTCACAGCGTGAAATGAAACTTAATGATCCAGATTTACCACCAACGATAGGCAGACAAATGGCTGCAGAACAAACAGGCATTTTATCATGCAACGCTCTGCCCCTTTTTCCTTGCAAAAAGGAGCACATACAAACACATCTTTGTTGCATTAGATCATTTTTTTCTGATAAGGAAAATTAACTTCTTGACTGAAGTTCATGTTGCTGGTACTGGAAATTGTTCACAAACGACGGTCCAACATCATACTCTGGCTACACCTAACTCCTGCTAAGTTTTTTCCTGAGAGTTGGCCCCGGGCATCTCTGCAATACCTCAAGTGTGGCATATTGACAAAACCCTGAGACAATGCTCATACTTCTCATTAAATAGATAAGAGTGTGGCTTCCTCTGGGCTGACCAAGTCCATGCTCAGCAATACAGGGCAGCACATTCATCACAGAAATCTAAAGGGTTCAGCTCAGCCAACCGGGTGAACACACACACAAATCACAGAAAACAGAGAAAACAGATATACATGTTGACAGGACGGAGGAAGGAATAAACTTTCTATCCAAATTGGTGTGTGTGTGTTTTCTGTCACTGTGCACAAAAGCGGAGAACAGAGAGTGGGTGGCGGTTTGTCTAATAAACACCTGTCTGTCACTTGAGATGCTGCAATAACACAATACATCCAAGCCAGTACTGAAATTACCAAGTTCAGTTCAGTATTTCATGTATTTGTGTAGCACCAGATCATACAAAAGCAGTTCAGAGTGCTTTATATAAAAACAAGATAAAACAGCAAAAACATGCAAATAAACAGAGACATCCATGCATACATACACACATAGAAACATCCTGTACAAATACAGTATATGATAAGGTATTAGAGGTATTCTTTGTTTCATTTTGTTTTATGCTTTATACAATGCTATTTTTCAACTTTACCAAAGTCTCAAAAGCAAACTTCTTTAGTTTTTTTTTTCCAGTGCAGAGACATTAATAATTCCAGTGCAAGGACTCCTTACTGCCAGAATTGGGCCCCAGATCTGGTGACATGTAAACACCTTGGGGACCAGGTACACTGGGACCTGTCACCGTGCAGACATGGAGCCACAGCAGGGTACACAGCCATGACCGAGCTGACTGCTCCAATTTTCATAAATATGATAAATCTGATCTTTGCGTTGGTGTTATGATGTTGAATATGAACCTCAAATCCAATTTTCCTGTTCAGACAGCAAAGGTCACATCTGTGCCATGTTGTCATCCTGCCATGGAGGAACACATTTAGAGATGTGCGAGTGTTGATTCCCTTGTATTTCTTTCTTATTAGTTTTGCCTCTGAGGACGACTGGCTAAGTGTCTCAGAGGGCAGTTTGAGTTCCTCACAAAACACAAGAAAAGTATTGCTTATTTACAGTAGGTGGTGTGATGAGTGCATAAAAGAGCAATTAGTGTATTGTGTGAGCTTTTATTCACATTTACCCAACTGCTATTTATAATTTTGAGTGATTACAATCTTCAAACGATGTTACAGTGTTTAATTCCAAATGAATCACAGTCTCTGCAGTACAATTTCACAAAAAAACACGACATTACCACTCTGAGAAAGAGGCCAACTAGATGGAAAAACAACCCATCTGTGAAACACGACAAGTAGTACAGTATGTGAAAATGTAGCCAGATATAAGTGAAAGTTTTTCATTGTCTGATACATTCGGCCAAGCATAACTGAAGCAGAACCAAGGCATTGGTCAAAGAAAGTAAGTGACGTTAACATTAACTTCTCATTGAAAATGATCTTAACGTTAATCAAATCTTTTTGGCCACTTGGGGCAGCAGACACAAGATGTGAACAAAACACCAACATGTTATCTTTTTTTAAGTTTATATGACTAACAAGTTTATGCTGCTTGTTTCTAGCCATGTGAGTCCAATATTCACTCTCCTTTTAGCTCTGCTTTACTTTCCACTCACTCCAGAGAGACATATCTGGTTCCTAAATCCTCCACTATGTTCACCAGCAAGTTACTAAGTTTGTCTGTCTGTCGTTTGAAGCTGGCCAGGTAGCCAAGTGATTTTTAGGGCTTTTTTGCTTAAAACAGCTGCGGAAAACAATGCGCGACAGTGAAACCACACTGAAAGCACATGTTCTGGTATGAAAAATGATGGCTTATTGTTCCATAGCTACAGATTTGCCTTGGTCACATTTAGGTCAAGTTATTGTGGTCATGGTTGAAGTTGAATTTTGATGATGATTTCATGATAATACTCGATGAATTAAGGTGCAAGACTTCCAAACTATAACCTGGAATTTTCCATTAGAGCAGGCTTCAGAATCAGGGCAACGGCAAACAGAAAATGGGCACCAACCCTTTACTGCAAAAGAGATGACTCTAGGTGGACCAAATCTCCATTTCGCAGGACTATTCTTCAAATTTCTATTCCCTGTTCAACTAACCACCCCCCACCACCTCATCTCCAGTCTTTAAACATGACTCATTCTATGAAGTCTTAAACAGAACAAATTGTCACTTATTTGACTGTTTCTTCAAATGAAAAAAAGTCTTTTTCTGTATTGTCAGATCACAGAGACACTGTTGGCTTGACTCCAGTCGTACAGCAGTGCTGAAAGAGCGTTACACCTCATAACCAAACATTAAAGTGACAGCCACACTCCCATCCTCCATCATTAGCTGCACACTTTTCACAGTCAACCCATAGCATCTTCCCTTTTCACATCTAATTTGTTACATTCACTCTAAGGCACCTCTTTCAAAAGTGCTCTTTTACTGTGTTCCACAATCATTCTTGGGTCACATGTACACAGGGCCCACTGGCTCTAATCATCACATCCTTTGACTCCGTAGGACCCTAAGAACTGCAGCTAACAATATTTTACAGTTGCTCTGATTACGCAGCTCTGGACATGTGCGTTAGCTAACTGCCTGGAAAAGTGTAATAAATGATGTAGAGAGAGGATCCCAGCCAGAGGTCCCTAACAGCACATCATTAAACAGGATACTTAATTCCCTCGGTTGCTCTGCAAGCCTGTGCCGGGAACCCTGAGGCCAGGGCACTCGACGGAGCGAGGGGAAGGCCCTGACTACTTCTCTGTAATTGGTCTGGAAAAAAAGTAAAAGCACGGCCGGGGACTGAACATAATTCTGCCTATACACAAATACAACACATGACTAGACGTGTCTGCTGGTTTGTTGGGCTGTTAGTAAGATAAATCAGGGATGTTGTATGGCCCTCTCTGCTCTCTGAGCTTGTCTTTTATGTGACTAAAACCTTCCTTCCTCCTTCATGACACCATTGCCTTTTCTCCCGACTCTCTTTTTAAAACTCTACAGTGACACCTCTCCTCTTTCATCCTCTCTTCAGACTATTTTTAAGAACTTCTGCCTCTCTCTAACAATTTCCCTCCCTAAAAACATTCATCTTCCTTCCCTTCTCTGCTTTAGATATCTCACCTCCCTTTCTCTCTCACCTGTGTCCACCTGCTTTTCCCTTCCCTCTGCACCCCCACCCCCCCACCCCCCCACCTTTCTCCCTACATCCCCATGCACATGCTTCCCTTCTCCGCTTGCCAGGTTCTGCTTCCTGATTCGGAGCTAATAAACCTTCACTGGCGTTCAGCTCGGCATGTTGGGTCAACGGAGGCACAATGAGGTCACAGCGTTAAAGACGGATGGCTGTAATCTGGTTTGTGGCCCAGCCATCTGCTGTAGTCAGCTGCTTTCTAAATGCAGGGCCAGCCTTTATTATACTACGGCTTCTACATGGCATTTAATCACAGAGCTTAATACCACTAGGCTGTGGAGGGAAAGAGGGGGTACCTACACATAAGCCATACCTGGAGGCAAGACTGCTGGGGTGAGGAAGAAGGAGAAATTCTCCGTTTAAGAAGAAAGAGCATTACCTCTTAAGCAGGATTAAATTTGTGGGAATGTGAAAGTGATGGGGGGGAAGGCAGGACGCCTGAATGAAAGCAACGGAAAAAAATGTGTTCCTCCAGCAAAAACCAGATACTATGTGTTCGGTTTCTTCCCCACATCTCGTCGACAGCTTGTCACCCGGAAGGATCACAGGGGCGTCACTCATGACTTAAAGATGACCTATTTGAAAGACTAAAATATCTGTTTTGCAGGCCTCTGTCGATATACATTTAAAAGCTGCCAACAACTATATGTCTTCCAGACTTGTTAATAAATGCCTTGTGATTAGAAGATCAAATAGGAGAAGTGAATTAGTGATTCCTCTGATCACAGCCTGTAGCAGAGGATGAGGAGAGCCTCACATGGCATACTAGATCTCACTGGAGAGACACAAGCCAAGAGGAGTGAGAAAAACAACAGAGCAACAACTGAAGACCTTGTGTGATGGACACTGATTGTTCTTAATCTAATCCTCACGTTCTTTATCATAAAATGCCATCTGAGTAATAGCACCGCACAATTTCTTCAAATTTGCAGGACGTCTTATTTGGAGGCAGTCTGAAAATGCCATCTCCAATAACATTTAATTCGCTGTGACGGCCTTGCTTTCCAATGACATTTGAAGACTAATAAAGGGGAAATAAATTTGGCAGCGATCAGCATTATCATGGTCTCACATCTCATTAGGTCTAAACCAGGGTAAACACACTTGTAATGTGGCAAAATGGGACAAACACAAAATACGGTTGCTATTCACTGGAACTTGTGTGAATGAGACTGTTCAACTAACGCCCCATCCTTTACTAATGCCGACTCATTTGATTTCACATTTAAGAAATCCTCAGCCCTACTTGGCTATCTTTTCCTGACTTCACAGGTCATGGGAAGGTGCTGCAGTGAAGTCAAGAGGCTCTCTATTAAAATACTACCGGAGGGATCAGGGTTTGGAGGTTTCTTTTTTTTTCTTCTCGAAGTTAAGCCGGTAATATTTTGGAGATAAGGCCGCAGACATATTTACTCCTGACAGGGTGTGCCTCCGAGACCTGATCCAAATCTGAGAATGGATTGGCTGCTAAATGAATTCCTTTATCTGCCTGAGAGACTAAGTTTGAGCAATAACCTCAGAACAAAGAGTGAGAATTAGCCAGCATCCCGAGGGCCGCGTGACATGGAGACTTTGAATGTATAAATAGACGGCGTGTCCTTGAAAACAGATAGAAGTCTTCATTGCTTTTCTTGCGCAAGACATTTGTCATCTTTGGGATGAAACGGTTGTGGGGCGATTTAATTAAACATGAAGAAGGATCTAGCCTGCGCATGGATGGTCAATAATCTCCAGAGCTTTACATATCGTCATCTGTCGTCACCACGTAGACATACACCTGACTCGAGCCCATGCAGGGGTCATGGGAAATGTGCTTGGGAGCAATTACAGGGAGCCAACTGGTGGGGATTGGGCTGCATTTTGTGGCCTAACCTTTGACTGCTGGGTTAATGGCAGAGTGAAGACATTCAACCCCCTGCATGAGGAACAACCAAATATAAAAAGATTCGGATCCCCGGAAGCAACTGGAACATGGATAATCACACTAACACTTTTTATTGCTTTGTGCAGTTGTGTGTGGTCCTGCGTGTGTGTGTGTGTGTGCAAGCTTTGAGACATTCATTTTCTAAGTCTAGGGCGTACAAACTGTAATGCACGCCTCATAGCCTGGGCATGTATAAGCTGTGGCAAAGTGTTAGACCGCGTAAAGGAAATGTCAAGTTAACCGGAACAATAACAGACGTTTGGCTTTAACATTCAGACATAATGTGGAAAACAAAATTAACTTACCTTATCTGAGTACACAAAGAACAGGATGAGTAATATCAGCTCTGCCAGGAGAATTATCAGCAGGACAATGAAGAACTGTCAGAGAGAAGGGGGGAGAGCGCTTGTTTTAAAAACTGCTTTGGCAGTATTGTAAATCTGCCTTGTCATGCCGATGAAAACATGTTGAATATAAAACTGAGATATGAGGCCTCCTTTGCGGTCATTTTTTTCTCTGAGTGCTACAGGATGTGAGAAAAAACAGCCGTGACATGACTACATGACCGTAGATTACATACGTGACAGTTTTTACACACTTTATAATAAATAACATCTGTGATTTTTACTGCTTTTGATTCTACCCTCAAATGCAATGTGATTCTATGTCTGTGCATGGAAACAAGTCAATTTGGGTTACAGGAATAGTTTTGTGAAATATGCTTATTTGCTCTCCAGCAGCCTGTTAACTTATCTTAGCATTAACACTGAAAACAGAGGGAAACAGCTAGGCTCAGAGTCTCCGCTGGTTGCCTGGAAACTTCACCGAAAGCCTACTTTGCACGCTAGCTAAGAAAAAGCACTTAATCAAACAAGATATAACCTGCTAATTAGTGAGCTTTACAGGTGCTGGTAGGCAGATTTTGTTGTCTTTGGACAGAGCTAGGCCAGCTGTTTCCAGTGTTTGTGCTAAGCTAAGCTAACTGACGGCTGGCAGTAGCTTGATATTTTTAACATACAGACATGAGAGTGGTATCAATCTTCTCATCTAACTCTCTGAAAGAAAGAAAATAAGCTATTTTGCAAGACTATTTTTTTTAAGGGCTACAGTCAATGATCTCGGTTTGTGAGCAGAATACACAGCAACCCAGATTCATCAATAATACAATAAAGCACATACTCAACACAAAAACACTCAAACAGGATAAGGAAAGACAGAAAAGGAGATGAAGGAGGAGGTGGGAATGACAGAGGGAGGAAAGAAAGGAGAATCTAAGTGCCGGAGGGCTTGTGAACGTGTGAGAGGAGGGGAAGATGGTTTAATACCTCCCTAGATTAATTTCCAGCACAGCCTTGGATCTCATCTAGTATGCACCTCTCCCTACTTGACTCCCCTTCAGCTCAATATTTACCAATCTCTTCTGCACAGCATGGGAGGAGGCACACGAACCTAGATTTTAGAAAACCCCATACTCATTTGGGAGGAAGGGGGGTAGATTTGTGTCAAGGCCCAAATGAAAGTTAAGACAGTTTGTTGTTGGTTGGAGAATCTGGGTTGCCAGTTTAGTGTATCAGTGTTGCGCCTTCACAGTCGGTTTGTCACATTTTCCTGGTGCTGACAGAAGGATCAGCTTCTGTACACTAAATTAGTGGCGCTCTGATGGCTCTGTGCGAGTATGTGTGTATACGTATTCACATGCAAACACAGCTTCGTGGGCGTATGTTCTCATTTGCCAGCGGTTCACACTTTCAAGGTTTTAAAGATTTGACGTTTCAGCCAGATATTTCATTGTTTTGGCTCCCACTTTGTTTTCTGTTTTTTTTAATTTTTTTATTAAATTTGTCTCAGTAAACTATTTTTGGCAGCAAAAAACAGAGACTGAAAATGTACTGCAAAGGATGTTTGGGCTGTGAATATTTCTAATCCAGAGAGAGCTGTCCTCAGAGTTACTTCAGAGATAATATGTCAAGGTAGACGCTCGGATCTGTTTGCTCCGGGAGATCTAAACCCACTCTGATGTTTCCACGTCACCCTTGGGTGTTCTGAGCCGGACAGGCAGAGTAAGAAACAACAACAACAACAACAACTATCAACGGCGACTCTGCACTAAACTGAATTATCGTGGCCAAATATGAAATGTTGCTACAGGCAGATGTGGCAGGAGACTTAATGAGAAACATCAGAACTGCTAGATTTTCCATTAAGTCTCTCTTTTTTCTCATTCCAGCCACTTTCTGCTCCCCACCCCCACCCCCACCTCCTTCCTCCCTGCACTCCGTTCTCTTCCTCTCTCTGCTTCACAGTTGTTAGGCAGGTGAAGGAAGCCATGTCGAACACTAAGGATTTGGTGGGGCTTTTGACTGATGCAAGAGCTTCAAGGGATTGAGCTGTTTGTGATGTTAAGTACCCAGAGCCCCAACTCCACTTCCTATTTAAAGTTTCTATACATGAAAGTTTTTTTTTCCTTTCTTCTCAGCGGATCCACGTCAACCTCATTCCACTGGGTGAACTTTTGTAATTAACTTGTGCTTAAGATAAAACACTTGTACAACTTTGGTAAAACAGTTCAACGTCAAGACAGAGGAGTTCTTTGTAACGAATAATAGAACATCCTCAATTTTTTAGTGTCTTCAGTGTTGCTATGTACATACAGTAATTCAACCACATTGGTGACACAAAAGGCCTCATGACTGACAGCTCTTTCACTGGGCTGTGACCAAAGCCGTGGAAATGACATGAATGCGTTGGTGTTAATTTGCAGAAGGGGAGAATCCCACTGCTCGGCTTTAATTTTCCTCTGTGAGCCCCTGAGGTTTGATACAATGCAGAGCGAGCTTCTCCTGTCAGTCGCCTACCTCCGCTGAGATTCCGGCTGGAAGACAAATACAAATATACTGCTGAGTTCTCGCTGGCCTGTGACCAGTGTGTGTAGGTGTATAGACGTATATGTGAGAGGCTGTCTCCACAAGACATTTCTGTCAATATTTGCATGGGTGATATGGGGGAAGGTGAGAAAAAAACCCATCTAAAGTAGGAGAGAAAGAGTAGGTATGTAGATTTAACTCACGCTCAGAAGCAGGCACTTGTTCTCCTTGATGGCACCCAGGCAACCGAGAAAGCCCGTTACCATGACGATGGCGCCGATGGCGATGACCATGTTGGCAGCCGACAGAGAGGGGAATGAGGGCGAGAAGGTGGCGAAGCTGCCCTGGGACACCGAGAGCCAGATGCCCACGCCGAGCAGCCCACAGCCGCACAACTGCAAGGCGAGAGATAAGACAGATGACAAGGTGAGAAAACAAGCAGCAGTCACTTTTCAGGGTTAGCAACAGAAATTATTGACAGCCATCATTTTCAGCTCTCTCTCCCCTGGCGGATTTTGCTCATAATGACAGACTGCACAATATACAACAAACAATATAGTAATCTACACAGTGACATTAGGTTTAAATGAACACAAATCCCAGCTCAAAAAGCCGAGTGCAACAGGCTGTTTCCCTCTGGTTGCCCGAGGAATTGCCCACGCAGTCATCCATCACCCAACACCACTCAAAAAACAAGAGGGTTTACACCAATTACAACTAAGATAAACCAATAACAGCTCTGCAAGAGATTAGAGCAAAAATTGGACTTGGGCCGTGCTGGTTTTGCATGTTTGAGCAGATTACGGTTAAATCCAGAACAAACAGATTTGTAATTACTGCCACCCCCTAAAATGAAAACTTCCAAGCTTTCCAAAGCCACCTGCAGTGGACTTGAACTTCACCTAGGGGGAGCAATTCCCTAATTCCTCTCTGCCATCCTGTCAGGCCCCCTGTGAGTGTGTGATGTGAGGTCTGCAACACGAGTCCATCAATGCAAGAATGTGTTTATGGAAGGCTTTGATTGGCAAAAGTTGAGTGTCCCCACCCGCTGATGTGTTGGTCCATTTATCAGAGATAAGAGCCGAACAACATGCCCACCACTCTGGGAGGTAAGTGGTGACATTTTTACCTTCACCTAATAGAATGATATACCCAGGGCAATCTTGCCATGAATAAAAAAAAAATCCCAAATGAGGTAAAATATGGAAAGGCACCACGGTAAATCACCGCGCTGCCGCCCTCCTATTCACGGCGCTCCCCTCCTCCTTTCTCATCTTCGCACCACTGCTCACTTTAATGCCTGTCAGCAATATGTACAACACACACACACACACACACGCAAACACATTCATATACAGTTTACACACACAGTCATCATCAGGTGGGAATTATGGACACATCTCAACTGTTTCCTTTTTCTAAAATAATGACTCCACCAAACACGACGCACATTTTTCTTGGTTTAACTGACCAGTAGCACAACAACTGATAATAAGCCGGCAGCACTTTCACAACAAACAACCGTGGCTTCAGTGTGACGAATGGCACAAGTCTGTTGATCAGCTATGTGGCAAACAAAGTGACTGAGAGCTACATTACAAGTCCACTAAACTCAAAAGTGTCTCTCAGAGATGTTGGGTGATGACGTGTAAGACAAACTTTGGGGGTTTCAAATGCAGCCCTGATGAGGTGGTGAGAGACGCCTCGGGTCTAATGAGTCCTATAGAATCTGTTTATACATAAACCGAGTCCAAGCAACCCCCCTCTCCAGTGTCAGGTGAGCACGGCTCCACTCTCCTTAACCTGTGACCTTTGAGCAGTGAGGTCTGACTTTGTGCAGTCGCAACCCCCGAGGATGGGGGGGCTTCTTCAGTAAGTGTTCAGCAGCACACTCAGGTGGATGAATGATACACATTCTCTCCAGAGGACTACGAAAGGACTAAAAGCAATTAAAAGTGAGGACACAGAGAGCGAGAATGAGGACTGTACGTAAATGACTCAGGTTAGATAAAAGCCCCATTTAAGTGTGCTCCAATTCCAGTGCTGATTGACTGTGCTGCCCGCGGTGTGAATTTATGAAAGATTTGGAGTCGCTGCTAACAAACAAAGTCAAAGTCTGAGTGCTGCTGTCAAGGTCGAAGGCGAGGGGTGGGGGGGTGAACAGAGCCCGCCCAGCAGACTCTGAGACTTGTTTAGTCACACATGGACGACAGTAAAGTCGCATTTTATTTCTCACCAGAAATGAACGAGTGGTCCTAGTGAGACCCCTTAGATAGAGAGAGAGAGAGAGAGAGAGAGAGAGAGAGAGAGAGAGAGAGAGAGAGAGAGAGAGAGAGAGAGAGAGAGAGAGAGGTGCAGACTTTCAATCATCTATCGTCTAAATAATTCAGAGGCAACTGTATTTGCTGGGAGGCACCCACTGGCCCTTTATGCTACCCTGATTAAAAACAGGAGAATGAAACGTCAATTGAAAATGCTGGTAAAGGCCACGGCCCCTATGCAGAGCGGCTACGGAATCACAGCCGACACTCTTCAGAAGGCCAGATTATATAGAGCGCGAGGAAAGGTTCGAGGGAGCAGTGAATGGTAAGTTTAAGAGGCCACCCTAGATAGAGCGGATTTACAGCGAGCGGGGGGAGCACCGGGAGGTTTAAGAGCCCAGGTGGAGAGGGATACAGGGCCTTCACTTAATTGTGTTTAATGCCCAGCTAAGGGAGCTTGTCCAAGTGTGTCGCTCTCTTAAGCGACTGTGAAACCACCCAGCCCCCGCTCAATCTGTCTGATCTGAGCCTACCAGGAGCACGAGCTAATCTCTGCCCTGCTTCTACTACCTCTACTACTACTACAACAACAACAACAGCACGCTGCCATCAGACCTCTGTGTCGGTGCCACAGGAAATACCTCCAGTATAAGCTCTGATCTCCTTGGTTATCTGACCTTGGTGTGTGTGCGTGTGTGTGTGTGTGTGTGTGTGTGTGTGCGTCTGAGTTTGACCTCGAGCCTCTTCGCTGAGCTCCTTATCTACTTTTAATTGTGGGACGGTCATGTTTTGATATCCCATCTGCGGAGGAAGGATTAAGGAATCCCCAAATACTGGAGAAGCTTGTAAACAGTCACGGAGGAGGCTTCCTATTAAGGCAGTCATTGTTATTGCATCAATCAGAGTGGTAGATGCTGCAGGGTTGTGATTAACATTTGGGCTGGAGCAATACATTGGCGTATTACCATATTTTCTAGGGACGTGGAAATACAAAAATAACAGTTTACGCAAGGATGTTTCAACCCGCTTGTGGTCTGAATGATGTAAGTCAATATGCCGACTGATGCAATGACTTCTCTGATCTTTTCTGAGACTAGCTCTCACACACGATCTGCTATACAAATGTCCCACTAACGTTACCAATGTGTATATAAGATTATTTGTTGTCAGGGTCCCTATCTGTAACTTGCAACTTGACCCAGTGTGATTCTACACCAATTATCTGCACAGACAGAGGCAACCAGCACGGACGCTCTGGGCTGATGCTCTGCTTTCAGGCTCCATGCATGTAACTTTGCAGGGCACCGAGCCATCATTAAACAACTGAGGGCGACGCATGACAGCTTGCCAGGTCCACTACTATTTCAATTTTAACAAGCTTCAGCGAGGTTCCTGTGGCACTCCAGCTTGTCAAATATGTATCAATTTCCAGAACAATTTCTGGTTTAGTTGCTTGAAAAACGCTGTCAAAACAACTTGACTGTTTTGTCTCGTGGATGTTCTGTTTTGTCTGACGTTGCCATGCATACACGCCGCGCAGAGATGCTTCCACCCTGTTTATCACTTACTTTCATATTTGAGGCTGATAGGAACACAACCTCCAGCCGTGATAATGAAAAATCCTTTGCCGCCTGGATACACAAAACTTGCTGCTCTTAGCACCGAATTGAGTTCAGAAAGTTAACAGCACTTCTGACAGGAGGGAGGGATGCTGGGCGCGTGTAATTGTGGTTGATAGGGAGTCGTTTTATTTATTTATTTATTTATTTTTTAAATCGATGAAAAAGGGTAAGAGCGGACTGAGAGAATATGTGACCTTTTCATCCGTGCTAGGCAATATTTTGAGAGCACCTCCATGGCAAGACAGAATGGAGTCCGGTGTCTAAATGTCATTTGTGGAAGAAGTGACAAAATGCACCCAGCGAAGAGGAGCGGAGCAGAGCAACATTAACTTTCTTGGTGGAGGAAATTAGAGGACATGAGATGTGACTCTATCTCTCTGGATAAATGGGGTCCTACTGTTTTGCGGCCCTGTAACAAGCTCAGGGTGAAAATAACTGCGATAATACTGTGTGAAGCAACTGTGAGGCAACTTTCCAACCAGGAAGGAGAGGTGGAGGGGGTCGGCCATAAGGTGTGTGAAAGAGGGATGGAAGGCATTAAAGCCAGAAAGATTGGACGCACACATGAGAAGGGTGTAGGAGAGAAGAGATATTGAGCTTAAACGGGAGAGAAGAAGAAGAAAATACAGGCTGACCCTTCATCCGAGTGGCTGGCTCCGAGAATTATCAGTTACTGCGGTAACTGGCTCAGTGACACGGAGCCACCCAACACAGGACCCCACTTCAATCTCCCCCAGAGGAAGGGGGTCTGAGAGTGGTGTGTGTGTGTGTGTGTGTGTGTGTAAGTTGGAGGAGATTGACCTTTTCACACTGTGAGCTCTCAGAGACGTCACCTCCTCCACCACCTGAGTTTGTAAAGTTTGAGTGAGTATGTGAAGTGTGTGTGTGTGTGTGTTCAGTTTACTAAAGGCTTTACAGCTGAGAGTAATTAATAGTAAATAATTGTTCAACAAAGACACCGTCTTTTTCCACAAAAATAACAGTCTTCTATAGACATCTGCAGTGTCGTACTGAAAACTAACCTTTTGTTTAGGTAATTAGAAAGCACTTCTTCCATTACAGCACAATAAACCATAAAATTGGAGAAAAGGCCAACCTGCCTGCACTGCTTGATGATGGAGCCACTTTATCACTTTACGATCCCTTCTGCCCTTTACTGCAACTCCATCTTTCTTTTTATTGGGAAAAAACATTTCTTATTCTTTTTTTGTCTTGCGGCACACACAACATCCTCTGCTTTAGCCGGCATTGATTTTGCACTGAAATGAAGACAGAGGATATTCACCTCAGATAAAAGAAGATTTTTCATTTCTCGCCATGTGATCCCGCAAGCCTGTGATTCATGTTACCATATAAGAACTAAGTGGCCTGCCAACAGCGTGAGGGAAACAGCATCACACAACAACAACCGTAATAAAGCTACTAAACATCAAATAAGAGCGAAAGAAAAAGCCTAAAAGTAAAGACTAGGCTATTTGTATTTCCTACCCAGCAAGTGGAAAAGGTCTTCTTTGAGGCATGCTGTGAAAGAAAAAGGAGTCATTTTAAGAGTAGACTCTCCAGAGAGTGTTTGTGTGTGCCTGTCACAAAAGGTTATTTTTTTTAAGATATCTTCCTGATAAATAAGTACTTTTACCGCCCTTATCCTCCATGGTGTGCACACACGAGCAAACAAAACAAATAGCCCAGGTGCCACAGGAGAACAGTACATTATTTTTCACATTATCAATCTAGATTTATTCTTTTCACTCACGTCTTTCTTGACAAGCCTTTAGAAACCTTGGTTTTAGTTCCTTCATTGTTGTTAGACAATATGTCCATAGTAGAAACCGTACCTGACTTCTGACACAGCTCTTTGTTGGATTCAAGAACAAACATTTCTATAATGAACAAATATCTTCATTTCAGCATTACAGCTAAATACTCTTTGCTTTGCTGTTAGCATGGTTAGCTTCCCACGGTTGTAAGCTAACTGCATGAGTGGAAGCTAACAGAAGCTGTGCATAAAGCCGTGAGAAAATATAAGTGTTTGTAACATACTGAGCATCCGGATGGACTACAGAGAAGTGGATTGTGCTGCAGTTGTGGTTTAAGTTTCTATGGATATTTAGATTTTCACTGAGGCGTAAGCTACAAATGTTTCAAGCCTACATGGTGGTAAAACACAGGATTTCAGTGGAGTATTCCTAATGACTATCATTGAAATCTTGCTTTTCTTATGCAAAACATGCAAAAAAAAAACAAAATATCCAGATGGATAAGATACTTGGGGTGATTGAGGCTGCTTCAAAAAAACACATTTATGAATAAAAACAGACTTGTCAAGATGGACATCTTTCATTCATCAGACTCCCTAACCTTTCCATTATAAGGCTTGTGTGTTTAACTAGATACCTTTGCAAAATATTTATCCTGATGATGATAGACAAGCTACGCTGTAGGCAAAACACAGCTTTCCAGTAAAACTCCCCACCCCCTCTCCCAGGCTTCCTAGGGGCATCCTAGTCATTCCCCAGTGAATAGCATATAGCTGATGTGAGTTGTATAACAAGTAAATTATTCACAGAGTCTGTGATGGCGGCTGAGGGAACAGTGCTTTCAGGCTCAGAATAAACACTGCATGAATTCAAAGGGCCGGGACAGATGCAGAGTGTAAGATTAAAAAGCTATATCTGCCTGGTTAAAGTTTCATTCACCCAGAGGAGTCCTGGCGGATTCACACAATGTGATTACTTAGGAAGTCGCGCTGACTGACGGACCCACTGATAACACAGCACGCCGCTTTCTATGAACATGTACGCTTTCATTTGACGACAATTGAGCGTTTATGGGGTCAAGTGCATATTGTCTACGCATCTCAATTGACTTTCAGCACCTGTCCGAGTCCTCTAAACACATGGCAGACAAAAAGACATGTCTTTTCCATTCTGTGCTCATATGTTGCCACCATCCATCACATGCTTAGTCAAGCATCCAGAATGGTGCAATTCTGTGGTGGTTATGGTCGGATGCCTTAACTGGCACTTTGAAGAGGGAGCTGAGACAGCCCTGTTTAGGGGTCTTCAGTGACGCACCTATCAATGATGCAGGGCTTGCCATGTCTCCCTCCCTCCCTCTCGCTCTCTCTCTCTCTCACTCCCGAGCTGAAAGCCCTATTCACCGCAAAGTGACTTTAAATCAATCGCACCAGGAAGGATTAAAGACAGACAAGCCTTTCTCTGCCTGTCCAGAGCTATCCCTGCTGTCTGCGCTGACGCAGCCACACTCTTTCACACCTGACAACAGCCTCTACCCTTAGAGGACAAGACACGGAAGGAAAGAAAGCTAGGAGAATGGCAGAAGAGACACTATTAGACATCCCTGACTAATTCTACCGTTAGATCTCTACCATCCCAACAAGACTCTTCAATCAGCCTAAGAACCCACAGGCGCTTCAATTATGCATAGAGAACAAGTGGGAGAGCACCAGGAAGGGGAAAGTCATCACATGATTGGAGCCAGAGAGCGAGGAAGCCCCAGTTGCCAAAGTCAGAGGGAGTAAGAGCGTGGATGGAGACTCGGAGAGATGCGCAGGCCAATGGGGCCTGCGAACCAAGCGCAGAGTGCAAAGCACAGTGCCAAAGACCAAAGCCCTGGTCCAAATACAGACAAACACTGCCACCGGAGAGCAAAGCTCCTTTTGCTTCTTCATGCTGCGGATGCGGGAGGGCTGCATGGATGGCAGCTGCCCCGTCTTACTGCGATCTCAAACTAGTCAGCTCACAGCCAACGCTTAGAAACCGAGTGTACTCAGTCCTTTAAAGAGATGAAGGACCATAAAAATCCCAGTGATGTTCTAATGAGGACAATGAGATATAAATACATAAACGGAGCTGATAACAGAGGGAGACGTTCCTCCACAAGGCGCTAATTAAATGTGAATATTGCTGCTTGCTGTTGACATCAAAGGTGGTTATGAAGATATCTTACGAGGCATTTGCGTACAATAAAGTCAACGCGTTAAGAAAAATAAATATCTATTTATGTGAAGGCAGTGCTTTTTCTTTTTTTCTTTTTTTTACGAGTGCCTGTTTTCCACCACATAAAGTGCCTCGCCTGCAGAGGCACACAAACATTTGTCTCTTATAAATATCTCACTCTGGTCTGCCAGTGCAGCCATGCCGAAAATCCTCAGAGGCGGGCAGACGGTTGGACAGTCTCCCATTGAGTTTCACTAGTTGAAGCGCTTAATGAGTGTGCTGGCTCAGCAGAGGTAGAGCATGGCCAGAGACTTGTGCATTAGACAGATTGGACACTCGACCTGTTCCCCGCACACAGTACCTGGAGCAGAGGTCCAAAGATCTCAAGGAAATGGGAAAATCCCTAATGCACTATATGGCAGCTATAGTGTGCTGTAAGTAAAAGAGAGCGCAGAGTGTTACACTCAGCACATTTCTCGGCTCCTCTTCACCCCTTACAGCGTAAGAATGAGCCCAAGACTCAATGTCACTGTTGAGGGCATCAGCTAAATGGACTTGTACGGGGGCATCTGCTACAGAGAGTTCCCCAACAGAGCTGCCCATATGCTCAGTACACCCATATCTCTCCACTTGTGTCCCCATTTCAGGGAACCACAAACAAAACAACAACATCCTCCACCAACAACATCAACAACTGCAGCATCATTTCTTTTTCCTAACAGGCATAGGGACTTTGTGGGATGAACTAAGGTGACCTTGGCTAGCTGTGTTGCCAGGAGAGCAAAACATGTCGTTACGAATGTATTTCAAGTGGCTGACTATCGGTGGGCCTAAAATGAGGTGAAAAGCAGCCTTGGGATTTCTCCCTGGAAATGAGCGAAGAACTTGGGCGTCAGAGGGGCATTGTTATGGTTTTATCTACATGGTCAGTCTGCCTGACCTTGTGCAAAAAAACAAGCAGGCTACTGGGTTCACTGTGAGCTGCCAGGGGAGAAAGGTGATACTTAGTGTGCATCTGTTAGTGTGCCAGTGCGTGTGTGTGTGCATGCAGATGTGTGTGTATAAGGTGGTTTATTATCTCATTTCAGCAGGAACAAAAGATGGAGTGGGCGCACGGCCTTGCTGCAGGGATGGTCTGAGTACTGCACAGTGCATCAAGATCTGACCTGCTGCTGCTGCTGCAGCTGCTGGAACACAACATCCATTAGAGACAATGACGCAAGCACATGGCCAAACATTTCAACACAATGTAATGAAGGCTTACCCACACTCCTAATGAACAGGGGGCGGGGTTTACTTGCCAACAGGAGTGGTGGCTAGAACCCAAAAACGAATATGAGGGGGTGAAGCGAAGCCTAGCTCTGAAGCTGTGCAAAAGCATGCCGTGCCTATTCAGTATTTGTGCTTTCAGGTTTGCAGAAGGGTGGAACAAATTTTTAACAAATGCAAAAGAGTAAAATTGTGAACAACTAAGCATATGTTTATTCCTGGAGCGGCGGTACTGTGAATGGAAACATTCCTGTTATGCAATGCGAGGCATTATGCATCCCTGGAGGGACAGAGGGAAGATGAAGACGCAAAATATGCACATCAGCTTAAGTGAAAACCAGAGCACCAGGCGGATGCCTAGCGAGAAAAGAGGATATTCAGATTGAAAGACATATAATCAATAGTCACTCTGTATGCCATGCCACAGGGTAAATGACTATACTCCTGCACTTACTGTATAAAGGGCTTTAATACCCCTTTCTCTTCATACTGTAAATTATTCACCACATATTTAAAGCAGACCTAAGGGAAGATACTGTAGGGGAAAGGTTTGCTTATGTTATTACATGCTACAGTATGACGTGATAATGTAGCCTGACAGTGCAGCACTGGAGCTCTTATTATTGGCCCTGTTCCCCATCTCCTTGTTTCTTATTTGCCCCCCTGTTGCTTCTTGTTGTAGGGAACAGTTCTCTTTCTTCTCATTTCTACCCGAGCACGTTGCAGCACACCCTATAATTCATGCCATAATTCAAGCTGTATTACGGCGCATTGGGAATATTTTGCAGCTGGAATAAGGGAATTCTGCAGAACACAGCATCTCCCTCTGTTCATCACGAGGTTTGCAGCGCCACAAATCCTGGAAAATTGACCTTATTCCGTGAATGTGTGCCACAGCCGACTTCATTTTGGAGATAATAAATTTAGAGTGTGAGAGAACACGTAGTGAAAACAAGACCTCACATTAACCAATACAGAGAGGCAATCTGTATTCATGGAGGTGCCGTGTGTCTGTGGGCGCCTGTTTGAAAGTTGATGGCGCTCTGTCCACATGTGCTCCACCTCCGGAGGGGAAGAGAGAGGGGGAAGTGATTCCATTTCACCTCTGGCATGGCAGTCACAGCACCTGAGTCTTGTCTAAAGGCCAAAAATCTCTGCTCATCCATCATTATGAAAAACTCACTCTTGATTTAGACAAAAAAAAACAAAAAACAAAAACGCTATTGATGCAAGATAAAGCCTTGACAGCTGCAGCATTAACAAAAATGACATTCTTGAAATACTTCAGCTTAAATCACAATGAAACTTCTTTTTAATTTTAGGAAAGAAAACTTGAACTTCTAACTTTTAATGTGCCTCAAATTGCCTTCTATTGCCATATGGTGAAGCCCTAACCAGTGTTCCCTGTGGTTGTTGCAGGAGCTATCTCCCTTTATACCTCTCTCCTCTCTCTCCGAATCCCATTGCTTCTCTCTATTCATTCGAAAACAGCTCAAGTGGCATGGCGCGGTATTGTGTGTGTGTCTCGGGCTCCAAGAGGATAGGAAACTTGTCACTGAGGGCTCCCTAAAGGAATGACCTTCAGTCAGCACTTGAGAGTAGTAAAAATCTTCCTGGCAGTTTCCACTCAGCACACTCCACGCCGCAAACCCATGTACATTTGAGGTCTGGGCACAACATGACAACCCCCCCACCACCAAACACACGGCGCTAGTGAATGCAGTCTTCCCTTTTTGCCCGGTGTAAAGGTCAGATTTTAGTCGCAGTCTGATGGCACAGAAAAAGCTTCCTTGACGGGCTCTGCCCCTGTTCCCTGCCTCCTCTCTTCACCCCTAAACGGCTCATTGAAGGCGCCTTTACAGTTGACATGCTAATTAGCGCGGCGGGGAAATGGACTGTGTAACTACTCCTTTCTGGTCAGCCAACCCCCTGAATCCCCATCAGCCCCTCATCTCGACGCACTGGACCGCACAAAGAGACATATCACTAAATAATAACAGCATCAATCCCTGTATTAATGTTGTGATATAATCGTAAGCTGTATTATTCACTGTAAGCCACCCCAGGGTGTATGAGAAGGAGACGAGGAGAGAGAAAGCAGGGAGAGGGAGAATAAACGAGGCTTCATTCAGGCTATAATGTTGCATTGAGGATGCTGTAATACGACTCCATCGTTGACCTCCACTGGACATCAACCCACATCACCTCCCACAACTCCACTTCCTACCCTGAGTAAATGCTGAGTCAGTACATAAAGGATGTGTGGTTGTAAGCATCAATACAATGAGGTTAAACAGCATTACTCTGTTCTTGTTTTCGGGGGACAGGGTGACTAGCTTGAAACTTATGGATCAACGCCTGCTCAGAGAATAAATGAATTGGAATAAATCAAGACTTAGATCTGTCAGAAAAGCAATACTCTGTACTGTATGAACTTGCCTTGAGCTTGTCATAGTAACCCTTTCAACATTCATATGTGTTTTTCCCCAGTGAGCGTGTGAATGATAAGGAGCCTGTTTCATGCTCGAGCAATCCGAGAACTCTTGGTCAGCTGGTGGAGAGTAGGGTGGGGTTTCAGTTGTTTCAGTTGGTGCTTTAATGTTACACCCCCCCCCAGCCCCCTTCAGCATGTGCATCTACAGTAACTCCACACACTCAGTGGTCTCCCCACACCCCACAAGTGTGCATACTTTATCACACATATCTATGGATGACTCCAAAATGTCCTGTGGGGACAGTTAATATGTGCATGAAAAGAACCACAGTCATTCAATTTAATGACAACTTACATCATCTTCTTTTATAGTCCCGATTTCTTATCCTAACTGTTGTCTTATACATTTCTGACATTTCATTGAGTTTTTTGGCTCATTCTCTGAGATTCTATATCTATTCCCTGCTAGCACAACCTCTGGTGGATTAGAAAAACAAGAATATGTGCTCCGGCGGCTTTATCACTGTCCTTGAACCGCTTTATTAGATTAGACCTTTCTATTCAACAAAGCCAGCACTGTTCACTTTGGTAATGCATTGCCATGCTTTGAGTAAAGTGTCTGAAACAGTTAGTAAAGTATGTGCAAGACTTGTAAAGTGTAGCTACAGTTTGGAAAAGACAAAATGTAAGTAACTAGAGAGGGAGACTTAAAGATTTCAGTGAATTACTGTAATTCGTCCATTAGGCGCAGAATTGCGGAGCAAAAAGACCCTTCAATCAAATCATGGGCTCAATCACTGCAGAGCATGTTGTTAAAATCAAGGTACATCATATATACTGTGGACTGAATCAAATTAATGATCAGCTTAATGCACACAAGGCCACGTGTGCGCTTATGTGCTGATTGCATGTACGCGTATTTCACTTTCCACTTGCCACTAGTGACCTCCAGTCATAACTTGAAGAATTCTAGCGCCTGCAGTGGAGGCCAGCCTGTCATCAGACACGAGTTCAAAGACAAAGCTAACAGGGGGATTAGTTTCAACAGAATATTGTGTGTAATTTCTGTACGTGATCGCCACGCCGTCACACTGGCAGCCAGCTTGGTCGACAGCCAAAGCATGAGTCACGCTGGGAGAGTGTAACATTTTGTCAAGAGCCCTCAAATATGAAACATGGTAATGGCGATCCTAAAAGACTTTAACCTTTCCCATTTTCAGTCAGCGTAACTGTGCACAAACGCTGCCATCTTGCTTAAAATATCTTGCATGATCACAGATCCACTTTTAAGCAAAACTATTTAAAATCAAGGCAGCCAAAAGGCTCAAAGCACGGACGCAAAGGAGCCAGAAGTGGGAAGAAGCCTTTTCAACATCAAAGTCTTCAAATATGTAAGAGCTTCAATAAAGTACAAGACGCGGTATCCTAATTTTGTCGACCAAATTCACTTTTCTGTATTTGCAGCACAAACTGTGAAGCAGCAGAAATTCACTTTAATTTACTAGTCGGAGGTTGATTATTCAATCCAGAGGGGAGTTTTTTCGAGATAAGATGTCATGAGATTACATGAGATGAGATAAAATGAGATGATTTTGTTTACTCAGCCTCTCAAAATGTTGTGGTGATGAATTTGAGAGGGAGGCTGAGCGGGCTCTCATGTGGGCAAACTCTTGCTGGCAAACAGGGGATTTCACACAGGCGGACAAACCTCTACTACATCCCCAAAAAAACATGATTACAGAGTAACACGGCGAGTTACAAATCCTTTACAAATCCCAGTCACCACTGTATCTTCAGCAATCAGTTTCCCATTCCCTGCCTGTGTATGAGGGAGAAAGAGTTCATCACCAGCGGAAAAATGTAAGCGAGTATACATCTGGAGGCTTTTCTTTGGATTATCAATGTAATTTTTTCACAAACTGAACCTTGTTGGGCTTCATGTATGGTACCTATAACTACTGTATTTCTCAGGCTCTCTCAACCTCTACCCCCCCGTCACTCTCTGGTGTCAAAGCAGGAGTATGCAGGGGTGAGGGTTCATGTAGGAGAACTGCCGGAGAGGTCACATTTAACTCTTACCTCACATGTAGTGGTAGCAGGGCAGCTAATCTTCAGATCCATTTACTGCTCATTCTCTACTCTTTGCGGATGTGTGTGTGTGCATGCGTGTGTGTCTGAATGTGTAAAAATGCCTCTCGGCCGCTGCTGCTTCCTGGAATAGAAAGGTGTATGTGACTATCAGGGTTCGTTCATTGCTTTTGTTAACTGTGTCCTCGTGGGAACACGGTGGCCCCCGGCTGATTTAGAGACCTGTCAAGCACGCCTGTGGTCCAGGTCAGTGTCAGGGGGGCTAAGCTAGGTCAGGTCCCAGGAAGGAAAATGACACAAGTAAGCAAAACCCTCTGTATTGTTTCCTGTCACGCCAAGTTCATCTTTCGCAGTGACACCCAGTCATTTAAATGCAAAGTAAATGGGGGAGGAGGAGGAGAAGCTGCAGGCTGTAGGTTTTATGTGGGAGTTGACAGCTGACGGGTTCATCATTTGTTGAGAGTCCCCTCAGAATAGCAGTTATAAATAAATACCTTGAGAACAGCCTTTAAGTTTGGAGGAGTCAGGAAAAGATGTTATTTTTCTCTTTATAACCAAAAAAAGGTACACAGGGTTCCAAGAGAAGTTGACCCAAGTTATTATACCCAGTCAGGCAAAGACGATGCTAAAGGAATGCTGTGTTCACATGGGGTGTTCCAGGGACGGGTTGACCCTTGCACTACTGGGTTGTCCACCTTGAATTTCAAAAGGAGTTATTTTCAAAGATTCCCTAGCATTTCATATATCTCAGCCAAGGCCATGTAGCAAGGACACAACCCTCTGGAAACAGTAAAAGAGGCATAAGCATTGATCAAAGGAAGGGTGTTTTAGTAACCTTTCAGTCGGGTTGCTGGTGTTTTTGTGGAGATTTGTGAACCAGAGAATAACAAATCAGAACTTGGCAGCCATCTTGGATTTAAAAAATGGCAACCTCAACATTTATTAAAAATGTATACATGCATACATTTCAGTAGAGGGGCAGGTTGACTAACAAGCTTTACTGCGTTTCTCCCTTTGTTGTCGAGGGTTTTACACATTTTTCAAGGACAGTTGTGTTATGCACTTCTGTAGAAACTGTAGGCGGCCATTTGCCAGTGTTTCTACATGAGGACCTGAATTCCCACTCATCAGAAAGAGCATTAGGTCTACATGCCGTGTCAGTAAAACCATGAGTCCCTCTGGCCCATATAATGCAGTAAGGTCAGCTGAAGTCCAACCAGCCGCTGAGCTGATTGAGGTGGTTATATATAGATAGCACTGGCAAGCTAACTCATACAGGGGACCAGGTTGGGGCTCTGTCACAAGGCCTGCGGTGATTTAGTCTAAGATCTTTAATCTAAAATCAGCCAATGGCGTAATGGAGCCGGACCCTTTTCCATGACTCAAACCAGAAAAATATTTCCCGCGTGGGTTAAGGAGATGAAGTGAATCAATTCAAAATAAATGTGGGATGATGAGACATTAATTGTGGGTGCACTAGAGGAGGGCAGCAGAGAGTTGAAGGGGCAGATCTCAAAAGCAGGGCAGCAGGGAGGCATGACGAGGGGGGGGTCAACCCTTTACCTCTGTGACTCAAAGGGAACATGCCTGTGGGATCCAGGGTACATGATCTGAATAGCCCAGTATTTTGGAAGATGTTAATGTGTGTGGGGCTATGCAGTGTATGTGGGCAGAGGGTTTCCAGTGGAGAGGGGCTGTATGGCCATCTTTTCAATGTCGCAGGCGGAGCAAAATATCACTCACACCAAGGCAGCAAAGTCTTATTCTTGCCGAGACGCATAGGTTATTAGTTAGTTATAGTAGATTAAGTCAAAATGTAAATGCTGGTAATCAGCTGGTAAATGCTAAAATGCAGCGTAACAAAAGCACAAGTAATAAAAGAAATAAAGTAAAGTTTGCTAAAGTTAGCTAACGTTAGCTACCATAAGCTAAGTCATACCAGACCAAGGAAGGCTGTTGTAACAAAACCCCTAAGTGTACTGAAGCAAGGGTCAGTTTTATTATTTATGAATTAAACTTTTCAACTGTAACTGTGCGCTCAGACAGAACCAAGGCGAAATTTAGAGGCAGCACGACTGCATACAAAATGCCCTCCAAGGGCGGCACTAATTGACACGAAGATGCTTGCGTTCAAAATGTTTCACTTGAAAATAATTTGCACTTACCCCGGCGCTTTATGAATCTGCTTCATAAATGTACAGAGATGAGAGGACAAAGGAGAGAGACTGGAGGGAAATAACAGACAGAACTGGAGTTTCCGGAGAGTTCAGTCAAAGGCTGAGCTGAACACAAACACACACATAGGCACAGTCCCACACACACAGTCGGTGCAGCGGTTGCTCGCTAGCTTACAGCTAACGTCTGTACAGTTGGCACATGAGCTAACACATGAACAAACACAAATTACACAAACAGTTCAGTGGTCAAATTTGGTGAAAATTGCCTTTGCTTTCTCTCTGAAGACACCTTTAAGCTTAGTCTCTTGATCTTTCAGTCTCATTCACTTTAATTCAAAGCTACACTATGTAACTTTTGAAGGAAGAAATAACACGATCTTCCTCTGCATACAATCACGAAATACAGACCATAAGTAAAATGTGTGTGAGCCTTAAGTCAGACACATGCTACATGAAAAACAGAAATCTGCACTTTGTGATCTACAGTACTCCTGACTGTTTCTGTCCTGATGTGGAAAAAAACTTTTGAGTCACATGAAATGAGACAAGATGAGTGGAGACACTATAGTTTAAAAGACTACTGTATAGGGCATATTTTTTTGGGCAACATTTTAATAGAAAATGCATTTTTCAGCCTAGATGGAAATAAGTGCAGGGTATATCTTTTTACTACTTAGCTTAAGTCTCGCCTAATTCTTTCTTGACAGTTTCCTTCACAAGGGGACACTTTCTGTCTTGATTGATGGGCTTCCTGATAATAAAAATGGAAAGACATTCATTAAGCTTGATCTTCAGACCCTGGACACACACTCATCACTCGCGAGTGAGTGCGTAAAAAAAAAAGGAAGAAAAATCCATTCATGCACGACTCATGAATGAAAATGAAAGTAGAAAGAGAGGGAAACATCAGCGCATAAGCAGTGAAGACTTTAGACAGGCGGTCATTTTTTTCCCCTGCCATCTAAATGAAGTAAAAATCAGCCGGGGATGAAAAAACCATCCATCTCTAACATTAATTATTGAGTCCATTACACACCACTTGCCAGATACTGTATGGACCACTATGGCCACAGACACACACACATACACACAATCAATTGTTAAATGTGCAAGATGCATAAATATATAAACAAATAACTAATCAATCAAAAAATTAATAATATAATGAACGTGTGTGTGTGTGTGTGTGTGTGTGTGTTGTGTATACTGTATACAAGGGCTGGCAGAGCAACAGAGGAGGTGGAACAGAGGTGTATCTCTCTAAATGTCAGGGATGATTAATTAACTTAAGCTACATCTGTCATCCATGCTGCTCAGAGTTAGCTTAGTAAACAGACTTTCAGTGGTAATCCCCGTTAGCTGAGCACAAATAGGAGGGATTGAGGAAATGAAGACCTTTGCGGCAGCTCGCCAAACGATTAAATCTGACTTGGGAGTTAAGACAGACTGACTGAATAGACTTCTTACAGTTTAATGACTCTGACTGCAACTAAATAAAATCTAAGTATTTACCATGAATCATTACTTTTATGGTCTGGATTGAGTATAACTGGGCAGGCTACGTATAGAAAAGGTATCATACAGCTAAAAAAGACCTGGCCTTAACTTTTTTTATTCCTTTTATATGAGATCTGGAGCAGACTGGTCAGTATGCAGTCAGTATACTCAGAGTCCACACGCTCCCTGGATAAATCCTTGACTGTGGCTGGACTGGAGGGCAAATAAGGGCATTACTGTACATGACCAAGCAGTTGACAACCTCCCCCGGAATATCTACTTTTATATGTCAGTCGAATGGGAGGGCAAAGGGAAGCCTTTCATGTTGTGAAGGTTTCACACGTGGCTGATGGGTCTCTATTCAGAATGAATAAGGATGAGAAAGCGAGTGAAGTTTCGGTGAGGAGGAAGTAAAGCTCAATGGATTTGTTTTGAAAAGTTGAGCATCTTCAATTTGTTTGAAGGCCAGAGAGAGGCATTTTTGTAATCATGCCTTTTCTGCTGATTTTCTCATGAGCACAAACTGCACATTTCCTGATTTAACTTCTTATTTAAACTTAGATCAAAAGAAGATAAAAAAAAAAAAAATGTCGCCTTTTCCCATGTCCTCTCTGGTCTTTTGTGCTGTCACAGATAAAGATATTGGTAGGCAGCCTGGTGTGATGAAAGGCCTTCTAGGTTATCTTTTCCACCCAAACACCAAACCTGCTCTGCTCTCCCCATAGAAACATGCAGGCATCCTTCATCATTTGGAGTTAAAGAGAAAAAACATGTACTGCAAAACAGAGCTTTAGACCAAACAAGCTAATATGCTTTTTGCAGAATCTCAGAAAGACCACAATGAGAATGCAAATTTTACAAAATTATGAAGAAAAGACGATTTTCCACTGTACTTTACTCCTTTCATCAGTGAGAAACATAAAAACTGGAGCTGAAAGACTGCACCACGAGGGGAAATGACTGATTTGACCTCTTTGCTAAATTATGAAGAAATAATGCTTAATTAAGTAGAGTGGTTCCACACTATGTTCCCCAGCAGTCTCGCCCTGCTTTCCTTTCTCCGAAGTTGCTGAAACCCTCCTCCAAAGGCAGTAATCACTTCATTCTGCAGTGCTCTCCATTATGATCCTCCTTGAAAGGTTAAGCTGCATCCCCTGTGTCATCTCACGAGAGAGAGCTGCTATTACGACAGAGCAGGCCTTTCAAATCATCTGATTGTCTCTGTGCTCTTCATGTTGCCAATCCACGTAATCTGGCATGAACTCAACACTGGCAGGAGGGCTTTTAAATAGCAGTTTGATCAGTTTCTCCCGCTGACTGACAGAAGAGACGGACACAATGAAAGAGTCTGAGAGAGAGTGTACAGCGTGTGGAAATAAAAATGTAAGAATTTCAGATATCAGATGGTGATTAGTCGAGCATCTCTATCTCTATGTGTCCCTGAGGTTTAGAGTGGTGTCAGAGAGGGTTCTCATTAAATCAGATCAATACGCGGTTGGGTGTTTGTTTATTCACCAAGAACACAAGACAAAATAATGCAAAGCAAATACTGCCGTCTCAGGTTTTTTTACTGCCAGAAAATTCAATTGGCTTCACTGAGCTGGGTGTTTCTCTCACGACAGCACAGGTCTCGTTAAAGTCTTGCAAGGCACAATTTATTTTATACCAGTTTACAAGGCTACAGCTACTTAAGCCTTTGCTAATACAATTAATAACACATTTAAATAAACATCTGCAGCATGACAGATGTTGCTGAATAATTCAAAGCACACACGTCATACTTTAACAATGCTGGCACTGACTTTGAAGATTAATTTCGTTGACTTCCTTCAAAGTGAACAATGCTTTAATGTAAGCTATGGCAGTGTTGTGTTATGTCATTGGTTTCTGAAAATTAAAAACACAAAAGGAACCTAATGAGGCACAAAGGAACAAATGTTTAAAGGAAATAAAGAGCAGATCTGTGTGCAGAACACATGCGCTTTCGCTCTCATTCCCGCAGTGCTGCTGAATGAATGCATGCTGTGATGTTTTGTCAGTGTGTGCACAATCTAACCCCATTGACACATGACTCTCTCTAGCTCCATTAAAACAAAGGTTTCCTGAGACGCTACCACTGAGTCGGCCCTGTGTTAACCCTTGAAGCCTGTTTGGGCAAAGACAGCGACACAGTGGAGGGAGAATGAGGAGTGCTGAAAAAAATGAGAATGCTTTTATGTCATTGTTTTAACTCCAGCCCATTTCTGGAGACTATAGATAAAAGTAAGGAAAATTCATTTGCAAATGTGCACATTCCCAGTGAAACTATTCCCTTCTGTGAAAAGAAAAGCTACAAAAAACAAAAACAATTCTCCATCATAATAAAGAGGCTTCAAAATTGGATTTGTGTGGTGCAAGTGCTGAGGGCAGAGGACGGAAATTACACAAGGAGATGCACTTAACATGTGGAATTACTGTGGAACCTGAGCACTACTGTGGCACTTCGATATGTGTGTGTGTGGATGATGAAGCTTAATGCAGCGGCTTGGGCAAACCCGGCAGGAAGTCACTGCTTATGGACTCAACTCAAACTCCTGCTCAGAGAAGATCATTTTGAGTGTATTACAGCATGCTGTCCAGGTACGGGGAGCGCACTCGTGGTGGAAGACTCTGCCTCGAGTGCCTCACCTTATTTGACATTGCCAGTCAATAACAGGTCACTTTGTAAAAGTACCACTAGAAAGTGTAAACAATATCAAGCTTAGGAAAGACTTGAGCTGTATGTTTACAAAATATTACCTTGCATGAAAAGGAACCACTAAAGGTGATGAGGGAGTAACTTTAATTACGTGATGCAGATGTGGGGGATTCATTTGGCCGTGTTGGACCTCGAGTGAGCCGTGATATTTGCTTTGAAAGCAGAATTAACACCATTGTCTGATGTGGAGGTCCTGTGTTGTTCATTGGACAGCGGCTGATCTGAATTAAGAAACAGACTCTCATTACCCTTTGGAAACGGGTTAATTGCGCTGGCCTTTGCTATGGTGTCAAAATGCTAGTGCAAGTGGAGCCGTACTCTGCGGCTGATGAAACCAGGGCTCTTCAGAAACAGGCCTTTGGAAAAGTGATTATTGCGGTAAAATATGCACATGACCTTAAGGACATGTAGTTGACAGTCAAAATACTGATTCTGTGTCAGAGCTGGTTGTTTTTTTGAAGATGGGATTTGTGCTCTGAAGTCAGAGAGGCTGCCCGTTTGTTAACCCGGTGGATGTCAGGTGGAGGCAGCGGCGGAGGGCTGCTTCTCCCAATGTGAGGCCGGATCTATTAGGGGAAACGGGAGCCCTCGTGATTGACGAGTTGCTCCACTTCATCCATCAGGCCTGGCACACAGAGGCCTGACACCGCCATATCCCTCCCATGTGGCCTGGACTGCTACAACCCTGAGCTATATTTGCTGGCTGACATTAATGCCTTGCTCTTCCCCAACTATCTAAGCCCCCCCCCCCCCCTCCTTCCCTCCCTCTCTCTCTCTCCCCCTCCCTCTCTCTCTTCTTCCATGACGCTGCAAATCTATGGCTACCCTATCCTGTGCTACTTCATTACAGCGGCTTCTACATTACAGCATGTGATGGCTTCCCAAATTCTAGGGAGTAAGAGCAATTTAATGCATAACAGCTACGGTTCTCCACACTTTCACAGCCTCCAGGTGGTTCACACATCATGCACATACAGCACATTTGGGAAAAGTGATAAATATACACTAGAACATATTTAATATACAGGCCAGGAGCTGAGGCTACTGATTTAATTCCTGTTTCCCGTCAATAATTTAGTACAAAGTTGACATTATGCATAAGATATAAACAGTCAAACATTTCTCACTTGTATTTTGGGTATTCCCCTTACTTTTCAAATCTTTAATTATTTGTGGTGCTGTTTAACAAGAGATACTGTAATTTGTATCCATTTTGATGCTCTGCAACACAGAAATAAGAGAGCCACTGGGAGTTTTTAGGATATTGATGAAAAACTGAAAATATAAGAGTCCATATAAAATGGCCGACAGGGGAGGGGGAGATGCCCATATTGTTGGAGTCATGGAAGTTGTTTTATGGGAGTCGTTATTCGTCTGATGAGCGTTGTCTAGCCTGTTTACTTCCCCAGCCTGTCTTCGTCTTCATTAGAGTGTACTTGGCTGTTGATCCATGCTGTAATTTTAATTAAAACCCATAAGCAAGCGAAGGCAGAGAGCAGCTCGGCTGTTGAAATAGGTTTTTCCTCCTTAAACTTGGGAGTCTAGAGATGCGAAAGAGCCTCTTCACACAGTGGGAAGTCATGAATAACAGGAGAAAAAAAAACATAATGCTGCTTTACATTCAGGTCAGGACTGAAAAAAAAAAAAAGCTGCAGCGTGCGCAGCTCACCTTGAACCTGCAATTAAAACATATCACAAGACAGGTGTCTGTATTTAAACAGCTATGGGAATCTGACATCATCAGCCAAACATTCAATAGAAATTCACAGATTACTACGACACTAAACTATACTTATTATATCTAGATATAGCTACAGCTGGGCTAACAGAAAACACAGGAAATAAGACACCATGAATTCAAACATGGCCGCGGAATAAGCTATGTTATGTACTGGAGCGAGGAGCTACGAGGTCTTAAGTGATGTTTTATGGATTGACATTAAGAACCAGGCAGCTGTAAAACCCAGCTTAGGCATGCTAACACTTCTCATATTTAGTGAAAGCTTCTGCTAAGTGCAACATGAGGGACATTCAGCCAAGCAACAGGAAAAAGGTCCACTCTGGGGACCCTTGCATAATTCTCTTGCATAATTTCCTCTGTTAAAATCCTCCTGCATCATCTTAATGTAGTGTAATTAATGAGGACAACTTTGCCCTGGCTAATTGAAAATCTGCAGAGTCAGTCTCCCAATGGAAGTAGAGAGAGAGTGAGTGAGGAAGGGTACACACACACACAGGGGGAGAGAGAGAGAGAGAGAGAGAGAGAGAGAGAGAGAGAGAGAGAGAGAGAGAGAGAGAGAGAGAGAGAGAGAGAGAGAGGGGTTGTAATGTGTCTCTATCCTCAAACGAACTCGGCTAAAAAGCCCCTGCAGTATATACGGAAAGCTCCCTCCGTATTCGTCACCACCTGAACAATATATTTTCTTAGGGTTTTTCCAAATCCAATTTGAGATGGCATCTCCTGCCTCCGGCTGGGTGTTTGGGTCGTAGCTCACGCGCCGACTGCTTAGAGAAAAGGAGGAGCAATTATGATTCGGCGAGGGAAGATGAAGGGATGGATAAAAATAAAGACTCTTAGTTTAGAGACACCACATGGGATAAATGAAACCTTGTGACTTCTGTCAGGAAAACTCCTCAGATGGCCACGTCACTTTCTATCTTCTAATCCAGCCCGGGCCCTCCCGCACATTACCACACGCTCCCTTCTCCTTTCCCATTCATCTTCCCAACAGACAGTTGAGCCGGCAATTTGGCTGATGAATAATGAATGACTGTCAATACTTCTTGTGAGACAGGTAAAACAAGTAGGGCATGAAAAATCTGCTCCAGCACAACAAAATCATAGCTCCTCTATCTCAATGTGTAAACACTTAGTGTGCTTTGGAATTTGGCTAACAATGTCGCCATCACAACTCTCACACTAATGATGCATTTTTTATTTCACTCATTCCTACTTCACGAGGCCTTTAAGCTTTACGCATTTGGCCTGTGCTCACACTGAAGTGTTCTGATTAATAAATGGGTCAGGGTTATGGCAAGATTGCTGGTAAATGCATTAAGAGATCAAATAATGGATTCATTCCACAGATGTGCACATGTCTGAAACATGCAATCACACCCTGATAATTAAAAGAAAATGTAATAAAAACAAATCCCATTCAGGGTGACTAGAATATTGAAATGCATTGCGACCATCCCACTGTCCATTAGTCGCATGCCCTGTCATTTCGTCTTGACTTATAAAGTCATTACGGGAGTGAAACACTCCATTTGGCATTGTTGTGCACACTTAATTTTCCTCTTGATTGAGCCTGCCTATTAGTGCTTTCCAACCTCAGTACTGCTCACCAGGGACAGAGGATTGCTGAGGAAAATGCACAAAAAAACAAAAAAAACAAAAAACAAGATCGCACGCAAAGCCAAGCCTCTGGGGCGGGGCGAACACTTCAGCTCGCAGTTAATTAACAGTATGTTTGAAATGATTTTTGGTTTCTTTATTGGGAAGAAAACTTTACGGTTATGAATAAAACATGCAGTGTACCTTATCATGATTATCATGAGGACCCGACTGAGGCCAAGCTGTGCTGCAGGAGGCAGTTTCATTTCTGCCTCTGTGCTGCAGATGCATGCACATTAGGATTCTGCTGGATAACTGCAGGTCCGCCTGTCTGCCTGCGTGCCAAACAGCGAGCAGACAGTGTGGCCCGCTGAAGAATCACCTGCTGATACTACAACAGTCCCTCCGAACCCTGGATCCACCACGTTCAGCAGTAAGGTACTGGTGAATGATAAGGCACTGGAGGCAATAACTGCTCTCTGCTACATCTCCTCTGCTGCTATTAGACAAGCTGGACTTCAAAACAAGACAAAGTGACATCTAAATTGGCATCTTTGGGCTGTTTTCTGGTGCACAGCCTTGCAATGTTCCTGTGCTTCTCGTATCTCTTCATCATGCCGGGCTGGGGGGTTCCTGGAAGAAGATTCAGCATTACAGAGCTGATATGTGAGTCTGCAGGCTGGACTGAGGCCGAGGATAATGCAGGCTGCGGTAGCAGAAGAAGGAGCAAGTAAAGATGGGAAGAAATAGTTTCAATGTGCAAATAATTGGTTTGATGTGGGGGGTGGGTGTGAGCTCCCCTCATCATTACTGTGGTGGTTTGTCTTTGTCTTTTGTTATAATGAGATCCCCAGTAATCAGTACCAAATCAGGTCCTCTGGGACACAACAATGAGAATTAAATGTTTGGACTAGCCATGGAGGATGAAAATGAAAATTACAGCTGACGAATCAACAGGCGGCCGGCACCCCCATTGTGCATTTGTTAGCACCTGATTAGAATTAAAACACACAAACACCCCCAAGTCTAATGCTACTTCTAATCTGTACATCTGACCCAGCAACCCTGTTTGCTCTCTCTTCTCATACTAAGCCATTATTACTGTCAAGTAGGCATTTATAAAAACTTACACACACGCACTCTCCAGAAGATGCGGTGCATATAAAAGAATCTGTGTCAACATGTCAAGACTGATCACAGCTGCACAATGTAGATAATTGGGTTGTAATTGGATGAGAACACACCATAGGAGGTCATGTTGTGTTGAAGCCGGCGTACTGCCGCTGGAAATGGGCTACGAGAAAAAAAGCACTACACTGTAGCTGTTGTGCATGATCGCCTGTCGAGGATAGTCGAACTAAACACGCCAAAAACATACACAGACGTATGCGTACATGGACACACACACACACACACACACACACACACACACACACACACACACACACACACACACACACACAGATCCTTCTGTTAGTGGGCTGTTGACACATCACTGAGTTTGGTTTCCACATTCTGCCCTAAGGGAGATGGCGCCTTGCCAAGCTGCTCACTTCTGAAATATTAAGGCTAGCATCCATTGTATGTTGCTAACTCGAGAAAGTGCTGAAAAGGGACAGAAAGGCAAGTTAAGAATTATGTCCCCATATTTTTCTGCACTCAAAGTTCTTCTTCATCTGTGCACAGAAATGACAACACGCATCATTACTGAGATTAAATAAAATAAACAACACCTGCCTTATCAACAGGGACAAAAACATGACTGCACATACATTTACATATTCTCAGATGCACGAGTCTGTACTGTAAGTGTCAGCGAGTGGCCAGAACTGGTAAACAAACTGTGGGCCAGAGTGCAGGCTGCCGATTTCAGGCTCTTGAATCTAAATTGTGTGATACAGTGAAGCCCTGCAGGAAGTTAACCCGGCAGCCTGATTGTGATGTCATGTAAAATGTCTGAAATATAAACATTTCTTTGTTGTTCTGCCAGATCGGTCTCATCTTGAAATGTACAGGTCATTACTAATAATCCTAGACTATTCCTGTACAAACAGAAAATATCAATTTACCAGAACTTTTCTTGCAGATCTCACCTGCGTCAATAGTCTGCCTGCATGGGTATCAATAATTAATGTTCGTGCCTCTGCCCCTGCATAGTTATGTTCCACTGCAGGATAACTACTATAAGGACTACAGGAAACGGATGCCTAGAGTGCTCCATTTTTGTTTTGAAACTTTGTGTCTACCATAATATTTCATTATCCTTGTTTCCACTGGAGTGATGAGGCTGCAAGAACAAGAGCAGCAGACGCCTGGTGGCTGATATCTCGCCGTTTTGTTTATTCAGAAGAGGATGGGTATATAAAAGGTGATTTATATTCCGGACAATGATAAGGTAAAGCCTCTTAGCGGCCCCCGCTCTCGGCGAGAGATAACCAGAGGCTGGATGTGAAGAGCATCCCTTCTAGTGCAAAAATGTTGGCTGCCTAGGAAACTCAGTGATCTGTGAAGCTCCACTCTCGAGAAGAATGATCAATACACTCCCATCTCAAAGAAATCACTATCCGCTGCACCGACACAGAGGAGGTGTGAAGCGAAGGCGGATAGCAGTGGGCGGTGAAGGTGGTCAATTCAATTATCCCTCTGTCAGAGCACATTTTCTATTCTAGACAGCCTGCAAACTGCCTAGGAAAAGGGAATGCCAAATACTTTGGATTTCTCTCAATTACATATCATCGTCTTTATCAAAACCCATTTTGGTGTGAATTTGTACAAGGATTAAACCATTTCTGATACGGTTTAAATGAAATGGGTGTCAAAATCAAAATTTCAAGGGCTGTAAAACGTCGACAATGCTAATTTCTCTGGAAGGTTAATAGGATACTTGGCTGCAGACATCATCTTTTGAATATATGCATCCACTTATGTCTGTGTGTGTGTGTCTGAGTCACCGAATGACATGGAGGGCTGCGCTGCGTGATAAGAGCAAACGCTGTGAAGCAGGGAGGATAAGGTATGGTAGCTAAAACCACAGGATGACTGAGTCACAGAGAAAGAAGTTCGGGTCGGTGACATGACTCAGACTCTGTGTTACAGTTGGGCATCCGCCCTTTAGGGGTTCATTAACAAATATAAAATAAGCTTGGATCCATTTCTGAAACAAAAATGTTTCTAGAACTAGTCGTGATCGAGTCTAAGTTACAGGAGACATGAAAATGATAGGTTAGCTTTCATGTTAAACCCTGAGGGGGGCTAAAAAGCTTTGTTCAGCTCCCCATGAGCTGCTGTGAACTCGGTGCCATTCTTTGTGGCATTCAAGGAAACTAGGAAAAGTCTTTTCTCATACTGCACATTATTAGTCATCATCAGTCTATGAATATTACCATAGAATGAAAGTTATTCTGTGATAAAAAGCTGTAATTTACTTTTTTTCGGTACAACCATTTTCCCGCAATTTCCTCTCTTTGTGCTTTTACTTTTAATTATTTTGTAATTTCTCAGAATGCCCTTGAACGTCAGTTCTGTTAGCTGGAATAGTGTGTGCATGACAGGAGTATAAAGTTTACTTGCAGGAGGATGAACAATTTAAATTCTCTTTTGCCAATATTTCCTTATAAAACAGCTAACATGGGAAACAAGCCACAGAAATTTGAAGGATTATATACACTATTTATACATCCTAACGTTTTCCTTTGCTATTTTTATAAGCCAGTGGGGAAATAAATCTTGACTATCAGGCTAATTTCCATCTGGTGTTTATTTGGAGGTGAAGAGAACAAAAGTAGAAGTGTTAAAGCAATAGCTCTAAAAGGTGTAACAAAAAATATATAAAAGATTCTATTAAATTAATTTGCAGCTGCAGACATCTCCTTATGTCAACTTTGACCGAGTAAATATGAAAAATGACCAGATGAGAAAATGAAATCAGATATGCAAGGTTCAACAACAGCAAACAGCAAATAGATGTTTAAAGAGTTTTTAAATGATTCAGGATGAATCTTTCTTTAAGATCCGTGTCATCCTGTTGAGGAATGTCCTCATGGGAATAACACATGAGGGTGTGTCTGTTGGATAAAGAGGTATAAATCAACACCAAAGAGGAACGCCAACTCCACATTTGGCCTTCGGTGAAAGCCTGCATGGTGGTATCCCAAATTAATACTTTTTTTTCTCCATTATGTGCAATCACTCAGCTGGAATCTGACTAACAAATGGGGTGGAAAAAGTCACAAGGAGGTAATGATAATAGTAATTGTAACAAATATGACGCTGATGTTTGCTGATTTCCAAGCAGCCGCTGATCCGGTCCAGGTTCTCCGTGCTCCATCACGGCGAGGTCAGCAGTGTTTAACCAATACTGTGGCGCACATCAGAGAGGAATACAGGCGAAGCAGAGGGATGACTGGTAATAGATCTGACCGAGAATGAGGCTGCTGTAAACACTATTTCCCCAACGGCTGCTCACGTAGCTCTTTCGCTTCCCCTCCACATTTATATTGTAAACACCTGTCTCTTCTCCAGTCGACTCCTCCCTTGACTCGCTCCATACAGCGACAGCTCATCATCCAGTGCAGGCTTCTCTGCTACAGTAGTTATCAGCTCTGGCTACATTTCATCTTCCATTCAGACACAAGGTAAACCCAGGCTTCATGTGTCTGACCTGGGTAAACAACATCTGACATTTCAGCTCGATCTCCTGTCACACAAGGCACTGGGATTCATTGTTTTTGATTGATTTAAGATTGCTGGCTACATACGATGCAGAGTTTTGATAAAATGTGCTGCAAAATCTTAGAAATCAAATGTAAGTTGTAACTGTGTTTTGCATGGTTAACATACAGGTAGGGCTGCAACTAATGATTATTTTCACTGTGGACTGTTTGGTTTGGTCTGGTCTATAAAACATCAGAAAACTGACAAATGCCCAATGTCATGGAGCACAAGGTGACGTCATCAAATGTCTTGTTTTGTCTAACCAACAGTCCAAAAATGTTTGAAGTTTAACACTAATTTAACAATTAATTGATTATCAAAATAGTAATAGTTTTAATTTCCTATTGATCAAACAATCGATTAATCAACTAATCATTGCAGCTATAAATGGAGCCACACTTCTTATAACAAGAGTCTGTAAGTCCCTAAGAGGTTGTACTGAGCTAAATGCTAACTTTAGCACGATAACATGCTCACAGTGACAATGTTAATATATTGATGTTCACTGTTCATCATCTTAGTTTAGTGTGTTAGCAGGCAAACATTTGCTAATTAGCAGTAAGTACAGCTGAGGTTAATGGAAATGTCATTAGTTTTGCAGGTCTTTGGTCATAAATGACAATATTCAATTTTGACCTGATGGTGGTGCTAGATGAAAGATCAGGGGATCACAAAAAGTATTGATCAATTGATCCTGAGGGGGGACATGAACTGACATTAAACATGTCATGGCAATCCATTCAACAGTTGTTGAGACCAAAGTGGCAGACCGACCGAGGCTGCAGTTTAAGAAGTATTTCCAAAATTAGTCCTGCTGCTGATATGTAGCCTCTCGTGGTTTAATGCAATAATACCAACACAGATTTTTTTTGCTTGATTAATTATGCAACTCTATTTTTTTTTTAAATGATTGATGAGGACGTCTAGAAAATATACAGTTGACACATAATGCATGGATAAAATTTGCATTTAGATGGATGTTCTTAGTTCAAACATGTCTCTTAAAGACGACATAGTTATTTGAATATTGCATTTCTACAGTATAAGATGAGCTTCCAAATAGGCCTTCAATATGCCTGCAGGCTATACAACACTTGAGTGTGTGCTTGTGGGTGTATACAGTATACAAGTGTGTTTGTCTGTCTCCTTGTTAGAGTGTAGCTTGGCGCCGATGTTTTCACACTTATTTCGAGTCAAGCAAAACTTGATCTGAACACTTCCAAGGTACAGTCTGATCTGTCACCCACAGAACATTGTTAAACGACATACAACAGAGCAATCACACTGCAAACAAACATACACTGAGGAAGAACTCCTGTGGCGAGGAAGTGCTGATCCAGAGACTGCAAAGCTAACAAGAGCACGAAGGAGGACAAACGCAGCACAAGCCACAGTACGAGCGAATGAACAAATATTTTGTTTCGCTTAATCCTTGTTCACGGAGCAGCACGCCTACTGAGCGGAAAAGTAAAGTTAAAAGTTCAAGAACAAAGCAGAGGTTCCCTGATAGCGAAGAATGTTCTCCGGCTTGCTAATCACTGCAGTCGGGAAACAAAAAGATCCCATCTGCAGCCACAGGCAGCAGTTAATTGAGGAAACAAATCTCTCAGCAAAACCATTCTCTTCGGTCTACACATAATGAAATTCTCCACCTAAAATTGTTTATTTGACTGCCCTGACCTCTCTCACTCTTCATTTCAAGTGTAATGGAACAGCCTGCGGTGGGGAGATTGTGCAGAGATGTGGATAATATCAGAAGATTTGCCGCCACTGCTGAGTCTAGTCCTGCTACAGCATGCGGCCACTGGAGCCGATAACCCGGGCTGCTGCACGCAGGGCGGCACAGAAAATATCACTTCGCTCATGCTATTAATACTCAACCACCAACACTGCGCTCCGGTAGAATTTGACAGATTAAGAAACAGTCTACTTTGAGCCACAGCTACAAAGGTTTTAAAAAACTATGGCAAAGGTTACCCGCTACATGGAACTACAGTGTAAAGACGGTGCTTAGTACCAATGTTCCCATTATGACATGGCATTTGAAGAGATTTCACCTGTAGGTTTGATAGTTGGAGTGAAAAGGGTTTGGTGAAATGCAAAGCTCTGCCTAATGGTTGGAATCATTGGAAAGTAAGACACATTGACGGTGCACACAATTCAATTCAATTCAAAGAGGCTTTGTTGGCATGGGAAACAGACGTTCACATTGCCAAAGCAAGTGCGAAATAAAAACATAAACATAAGCGGAAGAATTGTGGTTTTGTCTTAATTATACATGTACTCGTTAGTTGCTCAGACTCAGCTTTGTCTGTGCTTTGTTGCACTCACTAAACACAGCCAATGTGAAAGAAAGAAAGAAACAGTAAAAACTCTTTTTGAAAGTCGATGAAAAAACACTCAAATCTCAGGAGGAGAGATTGAGCCAGACTGCTTTCCCTCATAAATCAAAGCACATCACAGACATCCACCAGCCACTATTGCAACAGGTGTCTCGCTCCTCCCTTTTCTTCTGCTTTAGCATGCAAATAACCCTCTTCGGAGTGGGCTTGTTTACCAAGGAACGTCTCCATATTACACACGCATTTAAAGAAGTGCTGTGCAGGGCGTCTCTCAAGAAGGCCACCTCAGATGGATCCAGATACAATGAGCGCTTGGAGGGCACTTCCTCGCTGAAAGGCAGCAGCGATAAACATTCTGCTCCATCTTACGCGCTTCCCCCGGCAGTTGCCAAAGTGACAGGGACATTTTCAAGAGGAAGACTATCTGCCTGTCCACCTGTCGAACCACCGTAACAACATCAGAGGTGTCGGCTCAGCTAATTTGCTCCGTGGCTCCCCGCTGTCTTGACATGCTTCTAGCATAGCCTGTCTCCCGTCTGCTTTGTCCTCTAATTGTCCTCCATCCTGGGAGTTTGGGCTGGATAATGGTGGAGTGACAAGTCTGCTGTACTCCGCCACACGTACCACAAACAGGTGATGCATCTAAAGAGCCTGTCGTTTTGTCACCGTGTCACCGCAGGACGGCTGCCAGCAGATAGCGGACCTATCTCGTTTAGACAGGAACAAATGAGGCAGAAGATAGAGCTAAAGCTGATCTGTGCCATCAGGACTTATCGCTGTGTCCAGAGGCCATTTCAGACTGGAGGTCTGCTGATTATACTAGCTGCTTCTGTGGCAATATTTGTGCCTCATGTGTACATGTTGAAATGTTTACTTCTCCATTATTTAAATATATATAAAAAATACTGCCTGAAAGCATGTATGATTAGACTCTGGTTTCTCTGCATTTCTATGAGCTAACATCAGAGAACATGAAGAGAGGGTATTATTAGTACAGCTGCTGATGGGGGCCATTTGTTCCTCTTGAGCTGCTTGAGTTACCCCCTGTGTGCACTGCACGACCCATGTGTGATTGGGTATCGGCAGCATAATGAGTTAGTGTTTACGACATGGAAAAAGCCGGCTCAGGAGGAGTGTGGTTGTAGATGCCACAAACCCAGGCTCTCTAGTGTGCAGCCACTGGTCTGCTGGAGGCAAGGAGGCCTCCTGGGTAATCAACACGACAAGGGGACAGAATAAGATGAGGGCACTCTGATCGATAGAGGTGACAAAGTTCAACATTGATCTCTAACAGGCAAATGAAATGACTTGCGGAGCTTTTTTTTCAAGGGTCCCATTTGCATTCAAATCTTCGACAATTATGTCACCTCACCTTACCTTGACATTCTTCGTCTTATCTTACCTCATATTACCTTATCTGTTAGTTGCTCACCATAAATGACCAGATTTGTATGAACAATGTGACGCTAATTCACTTGTAGAGGCCCCACAGCCCTTGCCAGTTTTAATCACATATTACTTGGAGCAGTCCCCAAAAGAACAGCCAGATGTCAGCTTATGCTAACTGGAGGACGACGGAAAAATGAATGAGTAAAAACTAAAAGAAGGAAAAGAACAACTCAATAGAAGATGCATGTCCTTACAAGAAAGCCCTGACAATTGCTTTTACACAGACCACTCACCCAGTTTATCCATGCAGCCCATTGCCTTTTTGGAGAAAACAAAGGTGCATTTCACTGTGTCTCTGAGCTGTGGCCGCTTTATGTCCCCTGTGCCTATAAAGAACAGGTCACGTTACAGGTGAGGTGGAGAAAAAAGGTCCAAATTGTATAAGAGAAACGCACTGCACCGTGACAAAAGGCAACCTACTTTCTTCACCTTCCTCCTATCACTCATCCTCTCTTTGACACGCTGTGCTGACAATCACGCACTAAAAAGAACAATGTGAGATCAGCGAGCCAGCTGAGACGTATTATCAGAATCACTATAATAAATGATTAGATGCGCAGTCAGCCAGGCGAGAGTGGGTGAGATCTGTCAGTGACTGACAGCACCAAAGCAAAGCCATTTTCCTGGGAACTTCTATTCATGTTGGGAAGCACAAAAAGCAAATGCAGCATTTAAATGTACATGAATTCCAGGCCATGGGTATGAATATACATGGGCTACGCTTTCCTGACCTTGACTACCATCTTAGTACACTGGAAGTCAAGTGGATGCATTATGCAGACACACAAAATTGTTGACAGCAAACTGCAGGCAGCTCTGCGCTTATACTCTCCTGCAATGCTTCCACGCTCACCATCTTCGCTAGCACAGAGCACTGTGAATCTCTCCAGACACAGCCGCCTGCATCTGAGATGGACTCTGACATAATGAGGATCTGGATTCCTGCAGCTGCACTCTCCGTCTTCCCCCGTAACCAGCGCTGATGCAGAGTGAAGCCGTTTCAAAGAATATTGATGTTTTGTTTTTCCGTCTTACCAGAGCACATCCTCTGCAAACAAATGTCTTTGAATGAAGTTATTCTTGTCTCACCAATGAAAATGGAAACTGCTGATCACAAAGGAATTCTACGGGCGATAAAGCTGACCGCCCACCACAGTTAATATGAAAAACAGCCAGATTGCTCAGGCGGAGTGCGTTTTCTGAGGCGATATTGGATCAGCCACTAAACCAGGCTAATAAAGCCATTCTGATGTAGGCCAGCGTGAAATGTGATTGCTTTTGAGGAAGATTTCTCACTATAATCACAGCCACCGCCCTCTTGTGACTCATCCACATTAAATGTTTGCTTATTCGGATTTTATAAATTAAAAAGATGGGGTGACATGAAATGAGAAATGGTTGATTTGGCGTAGTTGTTCTCAATGTTATAATCATTTGCTCGTCGTTTTCACCTATTACAGGTGTCTACGATGATCCATATGAGAAACTCGTGGACCCTACCAGCCAATTTGGGATAAAAAATGGCAGGACTACAGAGAAATCCCTTCATCTCTCTAACCGGCTATGAAAGAATTAAAGACAGAGTGAGAACATGCTGCAGGACAATATTTCTTTCCCCCTCACATCTCTTTTGCAAGGTAAGCACTTCAATGAAAAATGAACTGTGGAGGGGGGGGGGGCTTTTGAAGATGGAAGAACGCTTTCCAACTAAAGCAAACAGATATGCTTTCATGTGCCAATTACTGAACTCTCAATAATATCGACAGAGGCCAGCAAACAGACATTTCAGCCTTCACATGTGAGAGGATGGCTGCCACTGTCCTTGTCTTTATCACATGGACATTTCAAGATCATCATAATCTGCATTTGCAACTCAATTAGAGTCCTGTCCCGAGCTTGAGTTCTGAAATCACTGTTTATGCCTGCTGCTCACATAAACTGCAGGTTTCCTACATCCTGCATAATACAGCTACAGCATGTACATACATGCAGAATATTTAGAGGCCCGCTGGCTGGACATTAATTGTCTATGTACACATGAGCACACAGACAGCGTTTGATACATACTCAATGAATTAATGAAAAAATGAAGGACGTCTGTTTGTTCAATTATGATTGGGCTAATTACTCTCATAAAGCCCAGCACAGCATTACAGAATCTTAAAGCCCACGTGTTATAGGATGAATAATGCAGAAAATTAACCTAAACGGCGCTGTATGTTCTGTGTTAGCACAGCTTATCAGGCTGGGGAGTCCAGAGCTGTCGAAAGGAAAAAGCAACTTACGTATTTAGTGAGAGTTTAATTCTACTGTCTGACTGCGTCTCTCTAGGTACACCTCCGTTCACTTTTCATCCGTTCATCAAATGCTTATTTACCCCTCTTTTTAAAAACTGAATAATAAATAATATTACTGCAGCTGTATAATCACTGGGTATCTCACTAATGCTAATTACTCCACAACTCATATATATATATATATTGTTAAGGAGTAACTACACACAGTCCTGTTTGTGCTGACATTTAGCACTTAGGACTCGGGTTGGATTATTTTCATATGGAACTCACTAAGAATATTCTCTCTCTCTTTTTCTGATTTTCTGCCAATCGTCTACGTCACTGCGTGTCATCTGTTGCAAGTAGGTAGGCAGTTCCTGGGAAGAGATTGAGTATGGCCAGTGTGTTGTATCAGCCTGCTGAGCTAGCGGCCAGTAATGAATGAAATAAAGCACAAACGGCAGAAGGGGTGCAATTTAAAATCCCCAATGATTTGGGGAAGACTATTGTATTGTGGAAACTTTGTTGTGACAACAGATAATTTATTGTTTTGAGATACTGCAATGTGTGTACTACCACAGAACCCATGGCTTATCAGCTAGTAGAAGTTATATATGTCTGCCATATTCTGTGTTGGTTTATTTGCCATCAGTTTTTTTTGGTATTTGTTAGAAAGCCTTTCCAAAGCAAGCATATAACTTTGTCTTTAAAGAGGAAATGTAGCCTCAGTCTCGGGTCAGGTTCAGGTCTCAAATTCAGCAGTACCGGGTGGGTTCAGTCAGGTCGGGTCTGAAAAGCACGGGTACGAGTACGAGTACAAGTACAGCACAACGTATCTGATTACGCTCAACTGATCCATAGAGGTCAGCTCAACAGCGCTCTTTCTTCATGAAAGATTTACTGAGGAGTTGCTCTTTAATCAAGTGTGAGCATTTACCTGATGAAAACACATCATTAATGGAATGCAGCAAATTATGGGCTAATCAGTGGCAATTCATCAAGTCAGGAAAACTCAGCCGTAAATCCACATTATTGTCTGTTGTTTTGCTAAAATATTTCAATCACTATTTCCACCATTTAAACTGAATTTGATTTCTTTTCCAGGAATAGACCAAATGATTTTTCAAGTTTGTCCTCAGGAGGAAAAAAAAGAATGACATGATGTGGATGCCTGGGAGAGAGAGAGAGAGAGAGAGAGACGGTGACTTGCCTCTCGGGGAGCTGTCATCAAACATCAGTGTGCTCACCTCCATTGCTCTTGGGAAGAGGTCCCTCCCCTCCCTCCCTGCCTTCATGCTTCGCTTCTTCCCACCCAGGAGAAGGACAGCATTCTGGGTCTGCCAGTCTGTCCTCTCAGAAGGGGACTGGGGAGGAAAATCTGGCCAACCCCATCTGTCCCAGTTCACAGAATATAGGCCGCGCAACCAGTGCGAGCGAAACCAAAACGTTGTCATGATGGAGATCTAAAATGATGACCCAAGCCGAACCCTGAAATAGTGGAAATGTGTATAAAATGGAAGGGGGCATTAATGGGCTGACCTCAAACACTGCCGCCGTGTCCATTGCTGAAATTATCACTGGACAAAACACAGTGATGGGGGATTTGTCTCACCACACTGCACTGATGAGTGCATACACAGGCAAAAAGGTGTATGTTAATAATTATTCTGGCTCACGATGGATGAATGAGATCATTCAATGAGGGTGGCAGTGAGCTCAATATCGACTTCTCAAATGACTCCTTTTCCCCACAACCTGGGTCTGCCCACTGTGAGCTCCACTCTTACTCACTCTTTTGTATTCCACCGCCATCCCAAGTCACCCATTACTGAAGCCTGGGTGGCTTAATAAGAGAAATGGAGACATCTGTGCAGAAAAAATCACAAGTGACTGAAATGGCACATGGCGAGTGTGTGTGTGTGTGTGTGTGTGTGTGTGTGTGTGGGGGGGTCTCTTTATTTCTCTTTTCATTTGATCTTTAATTAAGAATTCCATACAACAAACGAACAAAATCATGTACATATACAGTTTATAAAAAAATATTCTTATTAGTCATGTTACAATGTTAAAGAAAACATGCTAAATGCATTAAATGAAATTAAATGAAATTAAATGAAATATAGCGTACATAACAGCGGCAATATTTTATTAATTGAATTAGTGTAGGTAAAGGTTAATGAATATAGGCCCAAGGCAAATACTCCCATTTTTTTTGTTTGCACTATTGAAATAAGTCATATTTTGTGACATATGGAAGTTATGACACAGACGTGAACATGATCATTCATCCTTTCAGATGAATATCAGCAATTATTCCTATGCAATAAAACTGTCAAGTCCTCTCTAAAAAGTAGGATCTGAGACATCCCTCCATGCCCCAGATAGATTACTAAAGTGATGGAACGAGGCTGGTTTTACATGCTTCCTTTTTATGTAAGACTTTGCATGCTGCAGGCAAGCAGACTGCAGATTTACGATTTTTCAGGATACGTAAAGTCCCGATATCTTCTGGAACAGAACAGACGCACAAAGTGAACGCCCTTTCATGTCTGGCAATAAGACTGGTAATTGCAAATTGGTGTAAAATAAACAAGCAGAACCATTTGCTTTAGTCGTGTGATAAGACTGGGGGCAAAGTCAAGGGGACAGTTTAAAACCTCGGCTGATAAGGAAGAGGGCGAATCTGCATGCAGGAAGAACGGCAATAATCCCTATTAGGTTTACACAGTCTGTCAGCCAGTCAGTTATCTTGCGACTGTAGCAGTGAAGGATCCTGACTAGTTACTGCGTTTTCCTCTTCAGGGAGAATATCAGAGCAGGTTGTGAGCACACCTCATGCACATCAAATAAGAGTCGAGCTCAAATTGGATCAGACATAACGAGAGCACTGCAACAACCTGCTCTGATGAGGATCTGGGTTTCGCTCTGAAAACAACAAGATAGGCACCCGTTTCAAATCACAACAAACAGTCTAATGCATTGGCTGATGGTCTGAATGGTACAGCATAGTGCACATAGTATGTGAAATTGCCCCTTTTAAAAATAGCAATAAAAACATGTCAGGCGTTCACAGATGATCATCTAGTCAGCGTATGTACTGATGCGTTTCCAGCTAGAAAGCTGCAATATGTTGCATTTCACGGCTGAGTTATAACGCAGCAGTAATCTGAGGCGGTTTGGCTAAATGAATCAATGCATGCTCTGATATTTAAGGCATAAATCTGTCTCTCATTTGTCATCGCTAACAACGTGGACGAGTAAGTGCCTCATTGCGCGTTGGAGCCCTGCTGGAGATGTGTCCTGGGCTCATTACCATCGAGCAGCGAATGCCTGAGTCCCTGACCCAAATTCAAGATGACATGTAAAATACACAGACTCCAAGTCAATCTGCTGCTCATACTTTCAATACATTGTAGTGCCGTTGCCCAGTGTAGTGTGCCCTGGGTCTCTAATGTTGTTCAGAGAAGGTACGGAGATAGATGAGTAGAAACAAGCTCTCAGGGATGGTATGTGGGTTGTTTGAGTGGGTTCATGGTGGGAAAAGAATCGGCCCAATTGAATCAATAGAGGTAGTGGCCCTGGGGATATAGAGTCAGTCAATGATGCATCCTCAGCCTATAGCTGATAACCTCTGGAGAATTTAGGACCCAGGACACCAAAGCTTCTGATGGACTTCACTGCAGCTTTCTAAGACGTATAGTATTTCCAGGGAAACAAAGACCGTTTCAGCAGGAAATCACAACCTGTGCATTGCTAAAACAACTATTTAAAACACAGCGTGTGCACAGCTTAAGGACCTGCAGTTAGTTCATATATATATACATCTCATATACTGTTAATTAAACATGAGCAGGGTAATCTAAATGGAATTTCATTTGCTCTCTGAAGACCAAGAAAATGATATTCTCTAAGCCTCCTCTGCAGGGCTCGGAGGTGGAGACTGACTGGGAAACATTGATTTCACTGTAATTTGCCTTTAGGTGTCAGGAAAAATGCTGAGTAGTTGAACTAGCAAGCTGTTCTAACATTCTACATTAATTCACTGCTTAGATGCAGTCTTCCTGGGGTAGAAAGATAATGTGAGGACAGATAGATAGACACAGTAGTTTGCTGTCACAGACACACGTAGCATACGATATATTTTTCATCTGTACCGCTGCTCGGGTGAAAGCTCCAACATGTTTTGCTGCATCGATATTGAAAACAATGTTTTGTGGGAATCACTGAAAAAGCCTAACAAAGCAGTGTCCATTCAAGAGATATTTGTCACAGACGGAGACTGCAGCAGTACTTCAAGCGCTTGAGCTGACCAAACCACAGAGCCCAGTGTGTCTGTTTTATCGACTCACAGCTATACTGAAGCCCTACAAGTCCACAGGCGCTACAAAGTGTCACAACACGATACGTGAAATGTTCAAAGGCGGCTGAAAAGCTAGTGTAACTGCACTCATTTTCTATCGTGGATATAGCCGGCGACTGCATTTCTGTACAACAGTTTGCTTGATAATGCCAATCAATTTGCACCAAACTGAATACGATTATGAAAAAAGAAATAATCTTCAGCTGTGAGGCTACACAGAAAAGCTCGTTTTTGTGGACATTTTTTTTCTAATAGCCTCTGAATGGATGCCTTGCTTTGGCTGTTATCAAATATACAACAAAATACAAAAAATGCTGGATTGATCAATAACCCAAATACATGGCTATGACAATAATGTCAGCTTTTCTGTTCCGTAATATAAACACATTATTGACCACACAACAGTGATTCTGCCTTTGCTATTTGCTTGAGGTACACAATTTGGTACATAGTCATTACAAAAGATCCTGCTTATGTATGCAGAACTAATGACACTCATCTTTTTGCACCGTTCTCCCATTCTCTCTACTCTGAACTACCCTGGCCTATTTTTAGAAAAGCAAGATCTCTGTGTTTCACGCACTGGAGCAAAGATAAATCTTATGGTTGATCTACAGTGTAGTCGTTCCAGATGAGATATGTTACCAACTAACACCACGATGACAACAAACTTGGCCATTGTGAATATATGTTTTTCTCATCTGGCAATAAGGAGACCTTCAGATATGACAGACAATAGATACAGGCATCCCTGTGCTCTATCTGCGCCTTCTAAAGTGAGAGACCCTGGTGTGTAATGTGAATGAGGAAGGGAACAAATAAGTGAATGAATGGCATGCACAGACTGATGTTTTGTATGTGTAATTCCTGTACTGTAATTCCTGTACCTAGCAGCTACTGTTATTTCATCTGTTCTCGGGTTGTTCGCCTGTCACTACAAGTCAGTACCACACAGCTGACACGGTAACAACTGGGCTAAAACTGCACCTGCAGCACTGTTGCTTTTTGCTAACTTAGTAAAAAACATCAAACTTTATGTCAAAAGTCTCTCTGAGGATTTATGTGACTAGTAATAACTTCACTCTTGTACTGTATACCTGTTTTGTGAGGAAGCCTCATTTAATCTCTGCCTCAGTAAGTTATTAACTCATTGTAATAAAATGTTGCAGTTTTCAGCTATTCGTGGGTGTCATAATCACCCTTCTGCAGACCCGAACAACAACTCAATCAAGTCTGAAGCCCAGCCCATTTCAAGAGTACCATCTACCTACTGCGTCCAAGCGAAAAATGCACCTCCAATTCTCCTGTTCTATTACCTCCACCCCCTAGAGTGAAACACAGCAGCTCAGTATCCCAGTTGATCTGCAACATGAGCTAATGAGCTCAGCGGCGCTACACAACACGGCCGGGAAATCGAAGCAGCCAGAGAGAGAGAGAGAGAGAGAGAGAGAGAGAGAGAGAGAGAGAGAGAGAGAGAGAGAGAGAGAGAGAGAGAGAGAGAGGTGTAAATTAGAGTGATCTCCCCAGACGATCTGCCGGATAAAGGCATATGGAGATATTTACCATGCAGGTTAGCCAATCTGAATCAAGGCCCAGCAGACTATAGGGGATGCTAATTACGAGACTTCAAATGATGAAAATGCAGATAAACATAGTGATGTTCTCTATGTAAATGTTAAAGCTCTCAGGCTACAAAGTTGTTACTATAAATTTAAGGACATTAGAGCATATTATACAGTATAAGCACTTGATATGGATGATTCTGAAGACATATAATCTGTGACTGGTTGCACTGACCATTGATTAAATCCGCTGACTGCCTATCCTATCATAGTTGGAGGCGTAAAATCTCGGGAGACAGATTGGATGAGCTTGATGCTCCATTCTGCCATTTCAGACTCAAAGCCAATTCAAGAGCCGGCCGTTCACGCTAGATGGATGGAATTAAATGCATGTGACAGCACAGCATATACAGCTTGTTTCATCATCTCACGGAGCGCACTCAACCCTCATCTATTTTCCTGTGCCCCAATCCTTGTTTCACCTGGCAGTGACTGATGGGAATTCGGCTGTGCCTCTTGTGAAAAAGAAGAAGAAGAAAAAAAAGAGAAAAGTTTGTTACAATACACGCTCTCTTGAGCCATAAAAGATGACTGAACTTTTCATGTGCCAATATGGAGAATGAAAAACAGGCAAATTGCTTCAGCACCTTATATCGAAAATCCCGGTGGAAAGGGGACAACTCGTGTGAAATGCTTTATGGAATTCCACTCAACCAGACACAGATGTTCGCACACTCCTTACAAAACCACCTTGAGTCTGTCGACAGCTCTACTCTTTGTAGCTTCAGAGCACAGGTACATTTGAAACCTTAAATGTCAAATTCAGTGATTAAATCGGTGTTGCCTCAGACCAAATGGTTTATAAATCCTGCAGCGATCCCATAAGTAAGCACCGGAATTCATGAATGCTAAACACATTTGGTTTTCTCGACTCCAACAAGGGGGGCGGCTTTGATACTACCACCCCTCTTGTGCTTGTAGGACAAGACTGCTGAGCTGACACTTTTCTTTTAAATATGAATATCAAATGAGGCTTTAGCTTTTGATATGGCACAATAATGACACAGCTGGGATGGGTCTATTTCGCTACTGTACAAAGGAAATGGGCTTGTGTGTGATGTTGCTTGAGATTTGGCAGAATAAATCCTTGTGTTGTGTTTTCTTGTTTTTTTTTTTTAACTTTTCAAAGGTGTGCAGTATCACAGGACAAGATAAAAAAGTGCAGCGGTGGACAATAAATTGAATCTTGAATGGAAGAGATTAACGGAGGACACACTGCAGAGTAAGAGGCTGAAATCCTTGCTCCCAGCAAGCACGCCAACACCGATGTGCTCACAAGGCTGACACCAATAGGACTTAACATCAATCACCCTATCAGGCTGGTCAAACAGTCACCATGTGTGTGTGTGTGTGTGTGTGTGTGTGTGTGAGGGCACAACAGATCCCCCCCTCCCTTGTCACAGCACAAAGGCCATTTGCTTTGATGATTGTTGGCTTTAGCATTGAGCTGTCCCAAGGAGCCGTGCTCTCAATCCTAACCACACCACCCAATACTGCTCTAATCTGCCTGAAACTCCCCCTACAGCTCAGACTCCTCTAATCCCTTATAAGAAAGAGGAGCCAGATGGTCATGAACAACTGCTGGGGGGGCCTGAGGATGAGCGCATGTATGGAGATGCCTGGAGTGCCTGCCGCTGTTTACCTTGTGCTTCAAGTTACCAGTGTAAGCCCCCAACCGGAGAGATGGTGTGTCGTGGTGAATGCACCTTTAAGGATGGCTGTGCGACTGTGTATATACTGCAAGTGTACTCGTGCATGTGCGCACAGTCAGAAAGAAGAGACCCTGCTGTACCACCATTCCCCCTTCAGTCCTGAGATGAGATGTCAGAGCTTCAGAAGCGAACCTACCAGCCGCAGTAACCTTGTGATTCCTAGAGTGTCAGTGTCAGAGCAGTGCCGTCCCAGGGGTGTCAAGATACAACTTGCCTCTCACCCTCCCTTCTCTATATCCCGGAGTGCTCAGGCACCCTGTCCTGACCCCTCGCTGTCGAGCGAACCTTTTATTTCCCGCTCCTCTAACCTTCAACTGGGCACACTGCTGCCCCAGAATCCAGAGTGCCAGTCAGCCGGCCACGAGCCTCGAGCTGTCACATTAGGATGGACGGACCCACCAGCCACATGCATCCTCACCCCCCTCATCACCCCACTCTTTTCCCATGGGATGCTGATTAAACTGTCATTAAAATTATCTAGTGGTGGGAAAAAACAAGAGTATCAATCTGCCAGAATAGAAAGGAATATGCATGGTGGGTGTTCATTAAACGAACATTACCAGAGTAAAAATTCAATTATTGCACAGCAGGGGATGCACTGCACTGGGGAAAAGTCCATAGCCACTTAAGGTCCCTCTGTCCCTACGCACACGCACACGCACACGCACACACACACACGCACACACACTCACACACACACACACATAATGACAGAGAGAGTCCTCAAATCTCACACTAAAGGGAGAGCTTCTGCACACTCTCAGGATGGTTGCAATGTGTTTCCATGGAGGCCAACAAGCTAGGCTCCGCATGAATGAGGCCACCAGCCTTGAAATCCAAAGCCTCTTTTCTACCCACCTATTAGTGCTGTGTAGCAGCCAGTTATTGGTGGCGAGGTTTTGTCACTGAAAAGGGTTAAGCAAATTCAGCCTGGAAAAGAACCTGGGAAGTAAAAGCCTTCACGCAAATCCTCTACTACTGCCCCTCAAGAAGAGAGCGGATAATAACGACCTCACGACCTCTGACAAACGTTAACCTATACCAGAGCACCGAGGCAGCCTCTGATCTATTGAACGAGCCAGTCAGTCACTCTCTTAATGCAGAGTCTAATAAGGCTTTGATCTATCATCTTTCCCTCACAGCTCAAAGGAAGAATAATGATGGGCAGTCTTAATTCATCAGTTAATGATTAAATCTCCATTATGATTATTTGACTGAATTGTCAAATGTTTTAATGGCTGGAATTTCTTTAAGCAACCGTGTTCAGAACCTGCGACAGCATAGCACGTGTTTTTTAATTTGACAGAACAGTATGGGAACAGGTGGTGCTGACACTAATGATGTGTTGGAGGTCTGACTTCACCTGAACTAGTGAGCACTCGCCCCCTACAGCTCTTCATCTTCAGGGCAGCCCATTTCGATAGGGATTTATAGCCCTTTGTGTAGATACAAGAACAGGTTAGGCTTGAAATGCTGTGCATGTTTAGTCTCATCTAATCTGTAGCCTTTGCGTTGCACTGAATTATTATGTTTAGTCATTTGAGTTTTGTTTGGCCATTAATTAACAACAGATGTAAACGGAGCAAGAGCAGCAATTCTTATGGCATTATTTGATCTTATTCAGTTCATGATTAAAATGATCTACTTGTGCTTATTTCATTTTTGATTCAAATACTTTATTTACTTAGGTTGTGCTTTAAAAGTAATCCATATCATCTGTTTAAATTAAGCTTTCAGTAAGAACTGGGGAAAACATTTGCATTGCATTGATCATTTATGTGGCCAGCAATCGATTTAGGAAATTGCTTAAAATTTCCATCTCTAATTCAAACAGTAATGATGTCGAGGCCTGGATCTCACTTGCACTGTAGTCTGCATTAATGAATCCAAGATAAGCTTTTCTGACCCTTTCATTCCCTTAAACAAACATTTACATCAAGGCGAGGCACACTGAAGAGCCCCTGAGCCATTTGTATGTCTTTGCCAATCACGCTCGCTCTCGCCTCTGTGGGCTGGGTAATGATATGAGAATGATATGGAGATGTTGCCCTAAAGCAGCAGAGAGGTCCATAGCTTCAGGCCTGAGCCTGGCCACTAGCAGTGTTTCAGTATATAGAGCGGACAATGGGATGGAGCTCGGTTTGTGTGGCACATGTGTATGTGTGTTTTCAACGCTGCCCTGTTCACAGCTTGGCTCGAGCTAATGCCCACTCTGTTGCCTCCAATGTGCCCTAGTTAGCTGGGCTCACAACCCAGTGACATGGTGGGCTGGGGTTGTAGAGTCCCCAGTGTTGGGATGTTTTCACGCTTCACGCTTCACTGCATCCACACAAAAGACATGGCCCCATAACCCATAAGCCCTCTAATCCATTCTGTAAACATTCAAGGGTTGCCCACTTTTACAACAAATGCCCATGCATGGGTACACTGCAGAGCCTGCCACTCGCTGGCCATGTTTCTCTGGGTGAAATCTATTTGTGAGTAAATTTGGCATGGAGAGCATGATTCTTTTTTCCCCCTATTGTTACTGTAAACACCACATATATGCATAATTACAACATTTTTTAATTACTCAGAACGAGCCAAATGTCCCGGTGCAGCAATTCTGAACTCAAATGTTGTCCCTTATTGATTGTAGCTTTACACAAGAGCAAAGACATCTCATTAAAAGAGCTTACAATAAAATTAAGGACACAAATGAGATCATCTCCTCCGGAATCACTTGGAGTTCCTGCTGACCATCTCAGCTCATATTCCCTTGGTGCATATTGTGTTGCTCATCAATGGAGCTGTACTGTAGAGGCATATACTCTTTCACTTGCATGCCACAAGCAGCATTTTGAACTTCATGTTCACTGTAAATCATATAACTGTTTGAACCCATGTCCCCCTTACCACCCCAATCCAACCCCCTCCACCCCCCCAGTCACATACAAAACCTGGTGCAATGCCACTGACTCTGTCATGAGATCCAGGAATAGCAACATGCACAGGGAGGAACAGGCATAAACAGCCTGATGTAATAATTAGAAATGCATGATTGCACTGACAACCATCTCTTTGCCATAATGTTTCCTGATTAACATTTTAAAAAACTTATCACACATTGAGCCTTCACATTTGTCGCCACAGATATGGATAATGATTAATGCTGAGTTACTCAAGCCAGATTTACTGGCATCACCCTTTAAGCCACATCTACACATTTGTACAATTAACATCAGCTAGATCAATGTGAACAAGTGTGATGAGAAAACACATTAAGACAATGATGAGCCACTTACCCAGAAGATGAGATTGAAGATGAACATCATATACTTCAAGCAGCAGAGGCAGCCTCTTGCCATGTTGCACTTCTTGAATTCTAAAAGGAACACAAAGGATAGATCCAGGTAAAAGACTACGTATTTGCTGCTTTTGGGGGAGCTGTACTTGTTGTTGGTCTTGTCTCCTGCGCTGGCGTCAGCTGCCGCTCCAGCCTGCCCCTGCTGTGCGTTTTTGCGCGGCCCCGTGGAGCCGTAGAATGCGCCAGCAGTGAAGCCGCGGCCGCCAAACGGCCGGCCAGACGTGGAGGCTTGAGCAAAATCCGAGTCGCGGCTATCTACGGATGGGCTACGGTGAATGGCTGACTCCTCACTGCTGGACTTCTCCATGCTCTAAGGCTGCAGCTGCTGATGAAGGGCTCCCTGACGCACAGTCTACCATAGTCTCAGAGATGACAGGGCAGAACAACTCACCCTCCAAATCTCCACTGCTTCACACACAAAAAAAAAAGATAAAAGCCTCACAGACTCACAACTACATCCACCTCAAAAGCACACAGCTGAATAAGAAAGTCTCCAGTGTAGAAGTGAGTAGAGCTGCACTGTTTAGACACCTCTGCCAGTCTTAAGTGTCTTCTGCTTGCTGCTGCTGTCTTGCTGTGATAGTCCTGAAGTAGCTGAGCAGAAGGGTCCTGTGAGGAGCATTACCCTCGCCTTATGACAGGGCTGTCTTTCCAGGAAGAAGTTACAGCACTCCCTCTATCCCCTCTTGTGATATCACTCTCCTCCTGCGCTGCTTACTGCTGTGCCGGGCTGAGAGACCCCAGTGAGCCTCAGCTGCTCCACTTCCACGTTCTCTTGCTGACCTGGTAACTTTTCTCCCCTCCTCACTCTCCTCTCCTCTCTCCACTGCTCTTCTCCCTCTCTGCCCTCCTCTTCTCAATGTGCTCTGATGCGCGCTCTCTTTCCCTCACTCTGTCTCTCTCTGAGTGTGCCTGTCTTGTCTAGTGTACCATTCTGCGCTCAGCAGCTCAGTCCTCCGCACTGCCTGTGCTCTGCTCTCCCAATAGCAGCGCTCTGGCTGATGTGCTATTATCGGCAGTCGCAACTAACGGGCATTCCCTATCTCCCAACAAGAGCACTGCCCTCCTCCTCCAACTCTCTCCCTCTCTCTCCCTCAGCCCCTCCCCGCTTGCTGAGCAGACAGCCAATGCAGCAGCTGCAGCCAGACCCGAGCTCCTCCTCCCGACTCCCCGTGTCTTTAATAAGCCCATCACTGTGTTTGCTTTGACTATACATGTTCAGCAATTTCATCTTTGCTGTCAGGGGAATTGAGAGGCCAGAGATGAATATCAAACAAACAAACAAAAATTTGTCAAGTGTCAAGGTAATTGTAAATGAGTGCAGGGCTGTGTGTGGAGTAGCAGGGTTGGAGGGGGCGTGTGTGAGATGGAAATTGCTGGCTGGCTGTTTTGCACATGAAGAGCTTTCACTGTCAGTCTGCTGATGACACCTTCACCTGCAATTTCACACATGCCAGTATAGCTTCTGACACTGTTTTAATTTGTAATCTGTAATTTCCGTGATTAACGTTGCCATAAATAAAGCATGGTCGGCTCTTGACAGCAGGTGATTTATTATATATTTCTGAAAAGCAGCCTGACACATCAGCCGACTATCACTGGAGTGATTACTGCATCTGATGTGGGTGGTGGCGACAGTGCTGAGCTGCAGTTTGGTCACGCTGTTGCTCTGTGTTATTCATCACTGCACTGCCCACATCCATGTAAGGGGACCCAATTAACTGGCAGCGTCCAGGCTTTGGAATTATGGCACCATCTGAGGCACGGAAAGGGGATAGTGGCTTTAAGATGCTGGACACTCTCCAATGCAAAGCCTGGGTCAAACACTGTATAGCCCTGCTGATTCACACACCAAGCTGACAAGATATCTTAGAGCTTTGATTTTAAACTTATCTAGCTCCCCAAATAGCTACATGTGCATATCATCAGAGAACAAAGGCTGAACGGTAAAGGTAGCGACTGCGAGGGTGGCAACTGTGTGAGCATGTCAGAGCTTAATAATAACTTCAGGTGACCGTGACAGTTGGAATAACAATACAATTACCCTTATTGTCTCCCAGAAACAACTTTTTCCTCAAGGACTGCCCAGCAAAAGCAGGTCTAGCGCCAGACTGCACATTGTTCAGCTGTGGTAATGGTCTCCTGTCAGCTGAGTGCCGGTGATGGCTCAGCCTCCAGACAGATGGAGGGAGAGTTCCAACTGAATGGTCTTAAAGGTAAATCCAGTAATACCCAATCGACACAGACAAGCTAATCCAACCCTCTTGTGTTTCGCCATTGTAGAGGAAAAGACAACCTTGAGGAAGTGCATCTACTGTGGTTGTAATGCACAGAAATGATGGAAAAATCTACTAAAGCACAATTCAAAGTATGGTGGTTTAAGAATGACTAAATATTGGGTCCTGCAGTGTTCATTTAAAATTGTTGATACCACTGTCAAGTCTGTCAGCTAAATATAAGACTACAGTCAACAGCCAGTTAGCTTAGCTTAGCACCAAGACTGGAAACAGGGGGAAGTTCTATCATTATGTGGCTTTGAAAAGCTTTTATTCACTGAAAGACTACAGAATGTTGAGAATCTCACACATTGAAGTTAGCAGACTTTAATCTGACACAAGTATTTTCACAGATCATTTGCTTTAGCCTCCACAAAGCCTCACGTGTCTTTAACTTTAACATGTTTGCAGCTCCAGGGACAGATCTATTATCTGCAGAAGGTAGCAACTCCAAACGATTAAAGCGAATTCTTCATTAATACGGCTGCCAAAGGTAGGAATGTCACATGATGAAAATAGCTGCTCATAAGTTACAAGCGACAAGGTTTCCCATCAGCCTCTTTGAGTACATGTGAGAAGCTGCAAAGACTGTCAGAATCCAGGCGCTTTCCTGCCCGGTGAGCTTTCAGGTCCTTAACTCCAAATTCAATACAATCTACGTCAGTGCTGCTCTCTCTGATAGTTACCCACATGTATCAGAGCACAGTGGGGCTCTTAGTGTGCTTGTTACTGATTCCTCAACTAGCCTGAAGGACACATCCGAGCCCATTCCCTCCTGAGCCACGCAAAGACCCATCCATCGACTCGGGGCAACGGGGCTCTGCACACCAGCGTTAGGTGGAGGGCTAAAGCAAGAGAGAAAGATACAAAGTGAGACTCAGGAGAAATGGACGTCTGTAGGATGACACAGAGGAGCTGAGGCTTGGAGAGGAGATGAAAAGCACAGCAGAGCTGACCAGAGCAGAGAGCCTGGGCTGAGATGGAGAGGGGTGAGGAGTGGGATGAGATTGTATTCAAACATTCTCTATGATGCTGAGTAAATCTGGCAGCTCCTTCAACATATGTACGTTGCAAAGCCAGAGAGGACCGACGAGCTTAGAGTTCAGAGGGAACCAACAGGAACTCTCCCAGAGCTCTTCACACGATGACTCACAGAAGGTGATGGAACGCAAACACTTAACCCTGACCCTGAGTCAGGGCACTGGGACTATGAATAAACAGTGACACGTGAGTGGTGTCAGGAGTACGTGTCTCCATTCAAGAAGAAGATAAATAGAGAAATAGATTTCTATGAGTTTGATTTGTTATCTTTGTATGGTGGGCAGTATTAGTATGCAAGAACTGCATAGTATGTGTATCCCAGCCCACAAACTGTAGGGGGTAAAGTGAAATGTACTAAAAGTCTGTTGCTGTCTAATTACATAATAAAATGCCTGTGCAATGAAACCCTTCATTAGATTTAAACTGCATCTAAATGACTCCAATATCATCTTGAAAAAAGTTTCTCCTGCATCTACAAATTGGTTCTTTAACAATATTTTATCTGCCCACAAACAATAACTGAACCTTACATGTTTATAGATGACTATAGAATAGCATAGATACTATAGTTATGATTCTATAATTAAATCAGAAATAGATTAAAAATGTAATTTGGCTCCCCATCAATGACCCACAGACTGTCAACAGTCGTGTCCCTGTTATCTGTATTATACATCAGGGATATAAAGCAGAGGTTTTTATAGAAACTAAATAAAAGTTATAAATATATGTTTGTGTTAGATGAGCATTATGTTGGTGGGAAATGCAATAAACAAATATTGTAACATGAAAAAACAGATGTATTTGCCAGAGCACTGTGTTCACTTACATTATCATTTCAAGCCTTCCTACACATTAGAAACATTAGATCTGGCAGGGTTTAGTTACAGTTTTCTATTCTTTATTTAATTTAGGGTTTTTGTTTTTAGAGTTTATTTATAGGAATTGTGATTTGTTTCTTCATATCTCATGTCTTTATTATCATATATAATACAGTTCTGTTGTAGCAACTCAACAGTGGATTTTAGTTTTTTTATGGTATGTATGGCAGTATCAGTGTGATATAAAGACATTCTGACTTTTACTTCCTGGTATGGCTTGAGCTCCTAAAATAATGGATCCTACATTTCCCATAATGCAAATCACAGGCTTTCATTAAACTCTCCCTGACCAGTAAACACCCACGTTCTTCAAACTCCACTTTGTAACGTAGGCTTTCTGTTGGAAATTCATAGTCTCTGATCATCACATCACTAGTAGATCATCAGGGTTATTTTCTCAGATTTCAGAAAAGTTCCCTGCAGAGTCACAGAAGACATAAATAAATTATAAATAATATACAGTGCTTTTATCCAAAGCATTTTATAATTTTGCCTCTTCTTCACCAACTAAAACAGCGATGGCAGCGAGCTACCATGCAAGGTGCTGATCCGAGCATCGGAGGATATTTGGGGTTCAAGTGTCTTGCCCGAGACATGTGGACAGAAGGATATGAGGATCGAACCGTCAAACCTGCCACAGCCGCCCAACATACATCATACAACCGTTTTCAGAGGCTGAGTAGTACTCCTCATAGAAAGCATACCAATCTTCATGGTGGAGTAACCCAAAAACACTGGGCCAACACATCTGGCACCAATAGAACATTTTGCTACAGCCTGAATATTGTGGGATTTTATTCATTTTAGTACCACTGTTAAACTAGAGGAATTCTTCATCTGCATACAAGTCCAGTTTACAGGAATCTACTGCAGCGTGATATCCAGCATATTAACAACAACTCAGTCCTTTAAAGAAAACACAATAACTGCACAGTAAACCTGACAATCACAATCACAATCTGCTCACCATCAGCTGCAGCAGGAGGAAGGTTCAGTTAGTGCGTACAACGGAAGGAGATGGATGGACAGAATGTGAATAGAGGAAAGCTAAAATTATTTATTTTATGAGCTGAATATACTGCACTTTATCTGTGAAGCCTGGAGAAAAATGAAAAATGTAGTTTGTTTGTATGAAAGCCGAGTTTGCTTGAGAAAATGTTTTTTGATGCCATAAAATAATACTGTATATGTGTGTGAGTGTGCGCGTGTGTGTGTGTGTGTGTGTGTGTGTGTGTGTGTGTCTTTTTGAACGCTTCAGCTGTTGCTTCAGAAGTTTTGGTAGATTTTATTCCTTGGCGCTTGCTTTTCTCTCATTTTATATATTCTAAAAATGAATACTTTTTACTTCAGTTTGTTGTTGGCTATTTCAAGATTTGACAAGACTCTGGTTGCTTGCAATAATCTTTTGTCATTGTTTTTGACGTTTTAAAAGGACTGCATGACTTATCAGTCTATTAATCAAAGCGTAACTGACAGAATTATCTATTGTGAAATCATTAAATGCGGCTCTTCTCATCTATCAAACTCCATTTCCCTAGAAGGTCAGGGGATGAAAGACTGTGGTGGCTGAGATGATAACACATGGTCATATGAGATGAGGTGATCTACTTATGGAAATGTGTACAGTCTGAATGTGGAGGAAATCTAAAGTAAATTAAGCTGAATTTTACCTAGATTAAACTAAAGATTTACCTCCCTGTTGATGAAATCTGTTTCAAATCTGGTGTTCTGGTGGCTGATTCAGTGTTCGTGACCTGAGCAGTTTGTTTTTAGCACAAGAAAGATTCAATCAAGTTATCTTTTTAATTTGATATATAAATTACCTTCAATCACCTACCAGGATCCGAAACCTTTCAAGATGACTCTAGGAGAAATTCAAACTGAGATTAACTATTTTTAGCCAAATTAATGAACAGAATTGTGTCTTTCATGGGGAAAATGTCAGTATTCACTTATTTTTGATGTCTTTGATATCCTGCCACCGAATGTCTCTGATTTACTGACTGGAATTTAATCGTGACAATCACAGCCACAGTCACAAGGTCATCTCACACATGACAGCATCCCAAAAATAAAACACTGGCTCTGTCAATCGCATAAACTTTAAGATAATGTTATTTAAGAAAGTGACAGCACAAGGGCGTAACTGTGGAGGAATGTGAGTGGTGTCCTCTACAGTACATTTATTTAAGCATTCAAAAAGGGGGGGGGGGGGTGCTGCTTTTTTACATGTGCAACAAAGATAAAAAAGAATGTCCACTAGATAATTACTATATATCTATTAAGATTACGATAATTTCTCTTTGCTCATATTACACAAGGAATTAGTGCTGCATACCTCTCACTGGACAATCTGAAACCACATCCCTGCAGACATAGAGAATATGACATGCGACAGCACATGATCCTGGTGTGAATGTATGATCAAGGCCTGAGCATAAGGGGAGGATTAAAACTACAAAGGGTTTCCTCCCCCACAGTATGTCCCTGCCAGTGGCCCTTAGAGCCAAATCTGTTGCTGTGGATGCAAACAGACATCACGGACAACATGACATGTCCTACATGGACCATATACTTTGTGGAACATAAACAGTAAAACATAAGATGAGGACATATTTGCATTGACGTCTGGTCAGAGAATATGCAGTGATGTAGAGATGCGCTAACAAGCTATTCATTCGGACATCTGCCTCGTCTCCCAAATCAAATTAAAATCAGATGTCAATCTGATTTGATATTTATGGTTCAATCTTGCCCTTTTATGATGCTCTGAATATTACCCTCTGAGATGAGGCTGGCCAGACAGCACCGACATTCTTCAGTCATTCTTGGGTGATTTGCAACCAAAAAGTCAATAAAGGTGTCTGGAAAGAGTGTTAATTAGGGATTTATGACATCACACTCCCCTGAAGATCCAATTGTGATAGCGCGTGAGGACTCCAGATAACGGCACTAAAGCTGGGAGAGATCAAGCGCTGTCTCTTAAAGTCAAATGCTCGACACAAAGTCGGAGTTGGCTGACCGTTGACCAAAGCTAGACACTGTTCTATCAGACACATTTCACGCTCTTGCGTAAACAGTTTTGTGTTTGTTTATTTGTCCGCTCGAGCGGGGAAAACCCACTGACAGTCACATCGTGAGGAGGGAACCAACTGCTGAGAAGTGGAGGCACATGTTTGCTGCTCTTGTCAGGATTTGGCTGAAAAGGCAGCAGTTATGACATAACCGTAGACTTACAGACAGACACAGAGGTGCACACAGGGCACCCACACACACACGCGCACACACACACATTTAAAATTAAAGCCCCAGCAGCCAGTCCTGCAGCCAAACCACAATCTAAACTTAATTCCTGCAGGCACGTCCGTCAGTGCTGTGGGAGATAAGGTAGGACACAAGAGACAGGCAGGGCTTTACAAGTAAAGTAAGTATACTCCGACTACAGGATACTACATTAGCATTTAGATCAGAAAGTGCCTCTCGCTATTGAAATGCAACGTAGTATCACAGTGCAGTAAAGTCCAGTTCAATAAAGGCCGTTGCAGAGAGGTCAAATGCCTGTGATGTCTGTAGCAGTACGATATGTGAATCTCCTCATAGCCTTACAGATAAATCAGGACCGACACAGTCTTCTGATAATGTTGATCAAAGGAGTGGAATAGCCAAGTCCACCAGTGTCCTAAGCTTTATGTAATATTTAAGAGAGCCATAACTGCGTGAAAAAGATGGAACGTCAGCAATATGAATCTTATCCAGTTCACTGGGAAATGTGCGGAGCGAGCCACTGAATTCAGGGCTCGGTTATCGATTTACTGGCTCCAAGTTAATTAAACTTGACTGGGGGGGGTCTTTGAAAAGTATGCTGAATGTCTTCTTCAGTGCTAGATTTGAGGTGGTACATCAAATATTGTAGAATTGTAGCAGCTGTTCTAACAATATTTAAAAGATAATGCAGATCATTACTGACTTGGTATGTACCCAGATTATATAAACACACATCCACTGAGTGGTGGGAAAACAGCATCATACAAGGTGTCAAATAACGCTAACAGTTTTTGCCATCTGCCGTCAAAAACAACACATTCAATGTGCAAGAGAGCCTGTGAGGTTAGGCTAGATCACACACATGATAAGCAAATACATATGCTGTTAAAAATATGACAGTGAAAATGTGAAGAAATTGATTTTGCTGTCATTTCGAAAGAGGTTATAATAGCACACATTAAACTAAAAAAACACATAACTTCTGCTGCATGCTTATATTAGCAGCTCTTCTGCTGTGGCATGGGTTGGATTACTAACCCCAAGCGCCAAGACAGAAAAAAAGGCAGCAGGTGAAGGATCTTTTATGTGCTGTAAGAAGTGAAAGAGAGATGGGATAAACAGGATGTAGTTATCACTCCGAGTCCAAGTCATATGGAAAAAATGGCAACCGCAACGGAAGCGATGCCACTCAGCTCAAGTTTCCATAACCTGTGGATGCTAACTATTTAAAACTATTTAAGGCTGTGGAGGAGCAAGAATACATGGTGATCGGACGTTTCTTTTCTCTGGAACCCCAAAGCCCCGTGTGTGAGCTGTGGAAGTGTGACACTCCATAAGCAACCCAACTCATATTTAAATCTCCTTCCGTGCTTCAGGGGAAACAGGTTAGAGGGCATGCTGGAGAGTTCAAAGGCAAATATGTCCTTCGGGTACTTAAGGGGTTGGACAGGGTGAGATGAAACGTACAAAAATGAATGAGTGGGAGGAGGACAAACATACAGACCATTAGAGACAAGCAGGAATGCGGCATGTGGTGTTTTCAAAACTTCCCTGGGCCTGCTTTATGTGGCAGTAGAGATGTGTTCTCAGCATGAATGCGGAGGGTATGACTTTATGTTGTCTGCTGTAAATCAATCACCAGCTCAAATCAGCGTATCATCACTGTGTGTCCATGAAGTGGGATTAAAGGGTCAGCCTCTGCGGTAAGTAAGATCAACATCCCAGCTTCATGTAAACCACAAGAGCGGGAAACAGCTGGCGCCACGCACAGCATGTCTTCATTGTGTGAAGTTTGTCCAACAGGAGCGCCAGTTAATACACAAATGAGTGCAGTGCCTCTCTGGAGGAGCGTGAAAGAAGCTGCTGACACAGCTATGAATGGTCGGATGGGGTTCATTAATATTTGAGTTCACTGTTGCTGAAACGCAAACAAAGGGCAGGAAGGCTGCACCGCTGTGCTGCGACGAAGATGGAGAGAGCTGGAGTTGGACAAGAGGCAATGCAAGATACAAGATGCGAGAGGAAAGGCGGAGCATGGAATGGCAAAGTATCCATCTCTCTACTATGTGTCCTACTCTGCGACACGGCTCCTGGCTGAGGATTCAAAGGCAATGACGGATTAAAGGCACGGCAGAATGCCTGAGGAGCTTTATCATTGTGTGCGCCACAAAGACATCTCATCTCCGTCTTCCAGACTGTTGTTTGTTGCTCAGGGGTATTGATCACTGCATGATCTTCAGCTGCATGTGACATATACCATTTTCCCATTAACATAATCTCATCACAAGACGATATTTGCACACCCACATATGACATGAAAGAAAAAGAGAGAGGGACAGAGTGGGTGGGGAGAGAAATTGAATTGAAAAAAAAAGAACAAAAAGATCTAACCAAGTACGGTGGAAAACTGCAGAGAGGAGAAGATGGCCTTCAAGAGTATGATCCAATCCGACCAGCTGGGTTGCACCTCCCCACAATATGGCGAGCCCTGGCTAGTCCATGTGTGAGTGTGTGTGTGTGTTTGAACTAGGGACATGAGGTCTGGCCCCTGGCGCAGACACTGTCAATATGGCTGTGGTCATTCATGAGCAGCCGCTCTGTCACTGCCGTCCAGGGAGAGCCGGGGCAACAGACCAGCAAAGAGTCATGTCACAGAGGAGAGGAGAGGAAAGATAAAGGTAGCTGACTGTGGCAAAATGCCCTGGATCCCTTCACTTTTAACAGGAACTGCCCTGCCGCGGATTAATGCCCTCCTCTAAAGGAGCAGCTGCCATGCCTTTGTGTTTGTGGGGCAATCTGCAGATATGTATCAACAACTGCTGATAAAGCAACAGGATCACGCCACATAAAATCCCAACACTTGTGAGACATACCAAGGTCTGCACAGACAGAGCATCTTAGTAATCGCTCCTGTCTGAGCAGACTGGGAGCGGAGAACAAACTGGAGTTGATGGATGTTTCATGTAAACAACGCAAAGCGACGCACAAAGCCTCTTCACCTCCGTGGCCGGGGGAATGAAAACAGCAGATGTCTACAGAGCTGCATAAATGGCATGGAACAAGCCAAGAGGAGTCTCTTTCTGCTAAATGCTGAACGACACCGTCTGATCATCTTAAACATAACGTTACTTGCCAAAACAACATCCAATAAGTCGGTGGATGAACACATTTTGGGGTCTAAAAGACTAATAGGTAAAAAAAGGTTCTTACTCTTGAACAAAAACGCCTATCTCTTTCTAGAATTTGGAACTTGGACACTTGGAATAACAATCTGAGCCTGTCACTGGCAAAAACAAGCACTTTTAGTGGACGTACGTTTGACAGGCTCAGTTTCCCCCATGGATTATGTTGCAGGCTGCAGCGATCTACTGGACCAATTCCAAAACTTTTTGTAGTCATTTAGACCCAGGTTTAAAAATACAGGAATTATCCTTTAATAAATCAATTCAATTTGAATGTTCACCAAATGATCCAGAATCTGTGAATATAAGTTGAACTGCTGGACAACAGGTGTTTCCTACTTCACTGTAAAGTCCATTCTCAGCGTATGTGCGTGTAAGTTTCCATGTCACACTTTTGCAAGTTGATTATTGGACCAGGGTTGGCTTCCAAAGTATTTATTATGTCACAAATCATGCTTGTAGGCCTGCCCCTGAAAAATGGGATTTTCAGTGAGCACATAGAAATGTTCTACTTTCAGCAGATGAATGTGAAAACGTCCTTCTAGTGTCAAACTCTGCACATACATCCTTCTGTACAGTGAAGCTCAAACATACCACTGTAGGAACTTTAAGCATCTGCAACGTACCAAAACATCTGTTACGCACATAGACAGAGAGCATTTGCTTAGCTCCCACATATTCTTAATTAAAGTCTGCAGACAGTGAGTCTCCCCAGAGTCCAAGCTGAAATTGGCTCCGGCTACTTTTCTGATTTCACCTACTTACACATTTCGTGCTGATGGCTCCCAATTCTGCACATTCCCTTTGAGGACTGATGATTATAAATTAACTCAACGTTCTCGCACCCCATGTCATGCTTTTGGCAGCATGATACTGGAACAAAATTGCCTGTAGATGATTTAAATGAAAAAAATTTGTTTCGCCACAAATCCCAAAACATAATGAAGGAGGCAAAAGCAATTTATGCGGAGCATTAATGAGTTTAACATTATTCATTGTGCGCTTATACATATAAATATATGCTATGTAAATAAGCAGTGTAAATGAATGTATTTTCTCCAAGGACATGATTGAATATGAATCCTAACAAGATTAGCCATGACATGCCCCAAAAACTTCAGAGGCAGAGGGGCCGCTGGGAAGGAAATGTGAGCCACTCTGCCACTCAGTCATCAATTTTACATCACTCTGAAGAGCGTGAGGTCTCCCTAAAAATGATTTAAGGCCAGAAAATAGCTTTCCTCTGACCTCTCACCCATGGCAATGGATTATAATGCCGGCTTCCATTCCCGAGTGTTGAAATCATAATCTGCACACTTCAAACAGTTACGTTACTTCATGTAATGGGAGGTTTTGCATGGAAAACAGCTTGCTGAGGGCACCTGCTTATGCTATTGCAGGAGGCCACAGATCTCATTTTCAAGTGAAAAATAGTCACATCTTATATACTTGCAAAGATGTGTTAAAGTGCATCAACTTCTATGTACATATGAACACACTACCAACATTACCATTTCTCAGACTCAGCCAGGTTAAAAACCAATACTCTGCAGCTGTTGCACAGGGGTGACGGTGGACCTCACATAAAGACTCCATCACTCCCAAAGCGCAGCTCTCCTGTTACACACGCAGCACGGCAGGAACGGAGGAGATCTTTAACTCTATGTCTCCACATAAGAAGCCAGAAACGAGGCTAAGGCACAGCCTGTCCGCCTGCAGAGTTACACTACATTTAATGCAGTGACTCTCTCCTCCCCCTCTCTCACTTCTCAGTGCACAAAACTGTATATTTTATGCATTCAGCTCTCTCGGTCCCTCTCTCAACACACACACACACACACACACACACACACACACACACACACACACACACACACACACACACACACTTGCTCTCTCCCTTGTTCCCTATCCACACACTGACCTTCAGCTGAGTGAGAAAACAGCCTCAGTAGCTTCTTTACTCCACTGATTCACATTCACGTATAAATAAAAAATCTGACATTGTCCTTCCAGGGACACGGCGCTGTTTACTCTGCAGTGATGGTAAGCTAATTATCATGCATACCCGTAAAGCCATTAATACTGCATCTACAACTCAATGGGAGGTTATAAAATGGTCAGAATGAGGGGAAAATAATGGTCAAGCTTCAGTGTGGCCAAAGAGAGCCAAGTGTTAAGTATCAGAATTCAGCATGATTCAACCACTGACACCCATGCTCTGCCTTTAGCTGTCTGACTGGCAGGTCAAGTGTTATGATTTTCTTTTGGCATAACCCACCATTGTCACACCGTGACCTTCATATCAACCTGTCAGAGTGCACTTAATGTCACTCTGTCTGTGTGTCCATGTGTGGCCCTGTGTCTTTTTGCATGGGGGGGGGGTTATCTGTCTATGTGCTGACGTAAAAAAAAGGTGGAATCTGGGCGAGCTGGGCCAGCCGCTCCTAATTCCGTCCGTCAGGAGTTTTATTTCCTGTTCAGAGCGTGCTCGGCTCCAGTCTGTCTCCACTGTGGTATTCCTGCCACATCACAGGTGGAGGCAAAGAGCAACTGCACACCGCACAGAATGTTAAAGCGGAGGAAAGCATTAGGGGGAAGGGGACTGTCCTTCATTTTCACTCTTTCAACATAACACACGGTCATCATCCATTTTAACAAGCCTGCACCTCGCATAATGACAAGTGAACGCCAGTTTTTGACAGCTGAGGAGTCCATCAGTTTAACAAATTTTGTGGAAAGGCACTTTTCAATTGTCCAGATTTCTCTCCGATAAGGCACCACACACATAATAATTTGGTATTCCTGATAAAACCACAAGGTGAGACACGGGCCGTTCTCACACACAAGGAAGCAGCCCCAGCATTATGACTCATGCCAGTTTATAAAGAGGCAGCAGAACAAATAGGACTGTAGTTAAAGGTCTCGCTGCCCTTTATTTTAAACTACATTTCTGGTACCAGGGACGGCAGATACGAGACTTTCAGGTTCAACAATTCCACTCTACTCTCTCTCTAGGCTCTGCGCTGCATCCACATTAATATTCATAATATCAGCTCAAATTTCATACTGCAATTCATTACACCCTAGCATTTTGTTACTCAAGGTGACTGCGGAGGGAAGGGAATGTGCAAACATACATTTGAGGATAATGTTTGAGCAAATATGCACAACACGACACTCTCAACCTTCTGCTACAATGTAGGGTTAAATGAAATTTAATGTGCTGTAATAGCTTATGCTGGTAAACATAATGCTTCATACTTTATGTATCCCTAACCACCAAACCAAGGAATTGAAAAAATGCAGAAAATGGCTCCACAGCTACACTGGAAAAAATATTACTGCCTGCATTCTAATTATGATTTGTCTATCATTAGTTGCCTCGTTATTAGATGCTATTTTTGCCTTCAATCACCAAGGTTTTCTCTCTGCCTTTTTGTTGCTGTTGTTGTTGTAATGGTTTCAGCTTTTTCCAAGAAATCATCAAAAGGCAGCCTCTGTCAGCTGTGATTGTCTCCACAAATCACAGTAAAGCTGACACATTCAGACTCGGGGCTTTAATGGATATGTGATACACGCTATTAAACACTCGTATTCATGAAGCCACTCGGAATAGAAGAACTGATCCGGGATCACTGTTTGGGTCACGTGACCATGTTAGCTCCACTGTAAGATATTTAATGCATTCCTGATCTGTGTCTAGATTTAGGTGCGTTCTAAGCCGCAGGCGGGACGGAGTGACATTGAGGGTTTGAGTGTCGGCCTTACAATGACAAGCTGCATCCGCAGGGTGTCAACATCTGCGACAGCCTGGAAATCAGGGTCAGAGGTCTTCCCTGTCGGATCCACAACTGCCTGCAGCTTTACGTCCCACACTTCCATTTTGAATTCTGGAAGGAGCTCTTGCCCAACCCCACCACAATATTTCTGCTTATTGCTGCACCTTTTCAAAAGCTGACTGAATTTGACGGGCTATAGTACAGAGTGTGAGGAACATATCAAATAGAGCAAATTAAATTAGCTTTGAACTGTGCTGACAAGGATGTGGAAACGGAAGGGCCTTACAATGTTCTCCATCTGCAGTGGGTTTGACACACCAATCACAACAGATAACATAGAGATAGAGCATGAAGAAGAAACAAAGGCAGAGACCATGTGATAAGACAGAAATGGGCGCTGGTATGATAGAAGCATCTGGGATAATGAAATCGCGTGATGTTGACAGCATCTCTTGGTAATGAAATGTCTTCATTGAGTGCTCTTGCGTTGTTTATTTTTTTGCAGAAATGGCTATTGAAATAACCAAGTGCACTGTGGGAGTCCAGAGTCATCTACTGTATGTAATAGGATGCCGAGTGGGTAATTAGTAAATTTTTTTCAAAAGGATTGCTTATACACATTTTCCCCCCCTCCAGCTCATGGGGTTTTTTTTATGCAGTGCTTCAAGAGGGGGAAACATAGCTGCAGGGCATAGTTATTTGCTTAGTAAAACAAATGTGGAAGATACTCAATGTGACACTGATTTGATATGGCTCATACTGGGAAATGTAGGAAAGTGATTACTCAGCCCTGATTGGAGATAAAAAAAATTAAAAAATTGTAATTTCACAAACAAATACTCGCTTGTGACTTCCTGTTTATTCAGTTGACAACATGTACAACAGGACATTTGGCAAGCTAAGGAATGATAAATTAGTTTAGACTTAAACAGCTGTTACAAAAGACAACAGTTTTTAAGTAACTCACACTAAATAAAAGCCTTTTGATCTGTGATGACACTTGCAGCAGTAAATACAAAAATAAATTTGTGAAATAAGCAGAAGCTGGTGATTCTTCAACTAATATGTTATAATCATGAACATAAATACCACAAATCTGTACTTAAGTATAAAGTTACAGTATATTTTGTACTCCGTTGCAAGGTTGGTTAAGTGAGTGATTGCTTAACTTTTAGTGTAACTCATTACTTGCAGGTATCTGTTGATACACAATGGCCTGCCAGATTGAAAATTGCATGAAATACAAAACAGTGTTAGAAGCCCTCATTATTTTAGATTAAGCAAAACTTTGACATCCAAAGCTGTCTATGAGGACACTGTGGCCAAAGGTAAATGTTTGAAGCAGGATAATCCAAAATGCACACAGCAAACTAAGAGGGATCACAGCGCGCAAGTGTCATCTCTGGAGATTGAGCCCTACTCCACATGGGAGAGGATTAATGCATGAGTGTGAGCTGACTGCCCTCTGGACTATGCCTTTCCCTGATAAGAGAAATCTGAGCTCAGCACTGCCCATGCAGAGCCAGATAGAGTTGTGATTACAGTGTGGACGAAAGCTCTCTGCCAGGACCTTCATTTAGCTGGGCACTCCCCATCCACGCTTAATGCAGCCTTGAGCGCAGGCTCAGGTCCAGGCCCAAGGGATACTCATTACAAGGCTGGCACGCAGATCCCAGGCCAGGCCAAGACCCGGGTATCGACAACATCAGCAGGGCAAATGCAAGATGACAGGATAATATACCGCAACTCCTGTATAATACTGCAATACGGTATTTGGTATTACCCCCCAGAGTGCCACCACACAAAATACCCAAACCAGTACACTGGTGAATCGTAGTATAAAATAATTGAGACGCACCGTTTTTGTCATGGCATGAAAGAGAGACAACTAAATATTGCAAAGTATCTCAATTTAGACAGTCAAGCGTTTCACCAGAAAGTATGTCAAGAAAATGGTACAGACAAAACAGAAAATGTCAATTTCCATTATTAAATTTCTATGATGTTGTCTTAAATACACTATGGCTGAGGATATAAATAATCTTCTCCTTCAGTCACAGCCTACAAAGCAGAAAGGATTGTGCAGCATGTTAAGAGGGAATATTGCCCTGAGGTGGCCTCATTTCTTTGACAATTTACCTCTTAAATACTCGTTTGATGGTTGTACCCACTACCATATGATATTAGGCAGTGGATACGCAGCAGCTGTTGCTTCATTCCAAAAGAGATTTCTTCACCTACCTACCAGAGGGGTGTCTGTGTGGCCACAGATTACTAATAGGTTAAATGCAGCTATCAGCTGACATCCTGTTCAGCTAGCTCACTACAATCTCATTTTCCTTGAAATTTAGCTTGGGGTTCAACAAACCAATTCTGAGTCTCTAGCTATTTTAGCTTGCTGTCTACTGGTGCCTCTGGCTCACTGGTCACTGTGCTTACAATAGTCTTTGTTTGCCCAGTTAACCATATCGCTATCCTCCAGCACTAATCAACTAACTTGTATCACAGGCTCGCCAGCTCTATTCCACAAGCCAATATTACACAAAGAATAGTTTTAATGCTTCAAGTCAATTTCTTTGTGCATAATTGACCATTCGCTGAGCCCTGCTTCCTTTAGTTCCTGTTGGGTACGCCTTTTGCTCAATGGTCTCACATGGAACATATGCAGTTTACTATATCTGTGGCAGATTTACCACTTGAAAGTCTTCGTAGTTTTTGAAACAATAGGTCCATTATTTTAGACAAAGGTAGACAAATGCAGGCCTCTCATTTATAGCTGGTGACTGATTTTACTAGCTGAAATGACAACTGTCGTCAGCAGATTTTTATCAGCTGTAGCTAGCTAGCTAGCATTATGAACATGGACTCCATGTGGGTTGAAAATTCCCCACTTCTCTGACTCATTTCAATGATGAGAACTCTGTAAAAAGGTCTTAAATATGCACCTGATGGCTATACATGATATCTTGCCAAAAGACTGAGGACAAAGCCAACAGGTCCTCTGTCAACATCCTCACTAGCAGATGATCCATGTTGAGGAGATGGAAGTATGTTCTCGTATTGCAAGGTTAGCAAGTTAGGTCTTGTATTACGTGTGTACTTACTGTGTACAGTAAGGAAGGATTTACTGTCAAACAGTATGTCACACTATTAAAAGACAAAAGACTTGAGATGAGGACTAACTGATCTCTAGTGTAACTTGTGTAATAAGTTGGTTACTGGAGCGTAAACTTCCCTAAATCAAATAAACGTAACAAATCCCAATTTAACCCATGGCTATTGCCATTGAGCTAAGTTGTGCGTTGATGTACACTTTGTGGCAAAGGTTAACCGAGTTGAACACTGCTGCACTACTTTACTTCAAAAATCAACTACTGACAAGGGGAGGGCATCTGTTAAGTGGCCGACTGCTAGCAGCTTTTTAGAGTGGCTCAATAGTTCACATCCAGCTGCTCCGCTCTGTCACTTAGCCTCTCCATCCTCTTCCTTCTTCCCAATACCCTCAGCTACCCTCTCAATAAAGCATCATACTGCCGGTTAAAATAGATAACTCAATATGTGTCTTAGATGGACACAACAATTTCGTGACTTCCCTCTGTGTTACCCATGGGTGTCTGAAGTGCTGCCATTCTCACTTGCCTTGCCATTTGACTGTGGCTTTTGGTGATATGAGGTTCAGAGCAAGGGTCATTTGAGGAAGCTACTGGAGAACGAATGATATGAGCTCCATAAATTTATGATGGCTTGGGTGGGAAATAGAAATTTAGAAAGAAGAATTTGCAATGACTTGATCATATCTTTGAAGAGATACTCTGTTGATGGCGTCTATTGCCCTTTACAGTCCACAACAGCAGCAGCACTGGAAGCAGCACCTACTTTACAACAGTGAACTACAAAGGAAAAGGCAGTGGCGATCTTTTGCAACTAGCAAGTAAATTGTTGGTGAGTTATAGACAGGCAAAGAAAATGACTGTCACAGTTATGAACCCTTAAGTATGTAAAAGAAACAGACAAACAGACGTACAATTTTGCTAAATGATGAAAGACTAAACTGTTGAAAATGTTGAGACTCAATAAAAAGTGAACCTGGAAACCTTTCTGTTAGTATGACACCAGCTACAACTATATCTGCACTCTCTATAACTATGTCTGTTTGTTGTTTTTTTACCCTTCCATCTTTAACTATCTCCCCATGCTCGCCACTCAGGAATGAGTCAAACAGAGGTATGACCTTGTGATTATAGCCAGCCACTCTGCAGATTTTGGCCAGTGAAGAAGAGAGCTGTAAGTGTGTTGGATGAGGTACAGTGCTCCTGCTGATGAGTAACTTTTTTTTCTCCACACGATTACAGGACTGCGTGGCTGCAACCCGGCGCTGTGATGCAGGTCAGTGAGTTAAGTGGATGGCTGTCAGACATGCTCACGAGGCCAATGAAGACGCCGCCATTGCTGGCATTCACTTGCAGCAAGCTAAACAAATCATTGCTGCCTAAATCACATCCCATCCCTGCATCTGTGTCTATACCCTCTTCTCCTAATTCCTTCTCTCCTGTCCTTTGTGCTTTCTCCATCTTTCCCTCTTTAATCTAACTTTGTGTATAACCCAGTTTCTCCACAAAATATATCATCTATGTCGACCCTCTTTCTCATCTCCTCCGAATGCGTTCAGCATCCCAATTTCTCTCCTGACATCCCTCTCTCCCCCTCCAGCCAGCTCTGTTGGTGTCCTCTCTGCTTGGAGATGAAAAATGGTGGTCCTGCTGTCTGACAGCTTGTAAAAGGCTGCTAATGTGAAAAGTGAGTGCACAACACTGCAAGATGTAAGTCGCTCTGGCTTACACTTAATGATTCATTATTCTGTGTTGCCATAACTCCACTCATTTTAATTATTCCTATGTGAATTCCTTGCTAAACAAACAGCATGTCATGCTGTGTGTGTGTGTGTGTGTGTGTGTGTGTGTGTGTGTGTGTGTGTGTGTATGAGAGTGCATGTAAGAGAGGAAGAGAAACACCGGCCTGCTTGTAACTCCTTGTGTATACTGTACATTTTTTACTCTTTTTGTAGAACAACTGTGTGTTCATGGATTTGCATGTGCATCCATGTGGATTTTCCTTTTTTGTCTGTCTGTGCCTGGAAGGTCCCATACTGTCACATTTGGAAGGCTCACTTTGCCTGCTTCCTGTGTACTCTGTAAACAAAAACTCTTGCCTTCCCTGCACCACAGCAAGTCACGCATGCTGTCTGCCATCTCTGCAGACAGAGAATAACAATCACAATGAATCTGCAGCCAGAGGAAGAATAATAATAAAAAAAAAACATTTGGCACATCGCAGGACTCTGACACCTACATACGATTCCTTGGGAACAATGAAGCCCTAAAGGTTAGAGGGTAGGAAGACGAGGGGGAAGTATCCTCCCCCTCACCCCTCCTGTGATTTCCAGCTATTGGCTTTAAGGTGTTACTGGCACTGCTTGCTTTGCATCAGAGCCAAATATGCCTTTCAGAAGGGCTGCAACATCAACGTTTCTTGCATTTCCGCTGCAGACATGTTTGGTCTAATTAGTTAAATTTTCTTCCTAACAGTTCTGAGATGGCAGCGAGTCTTAATGTCTTGCAGGGAAGATTAACAGTGTAATTCTCCAGTTAGCTTTAAATGAGGACATTATCAGTCGTGATTAATGAAAACATTTCATCTTGAAATCCTGCTTTTGTGTATACGTGTTTAGTGTATGACTTGGCCTTACTCACCTATAAGAGTATGTAGTGCCGGAGATTTTATTCAACACTGAATCATCTTAACATTCAGGATTTCCCCTGGAGGTGTTTTTATTCCTCAAAGAGACATCGGGGGGATGAATTGAATGAATACGGTGACACAAAACTAGACCCAAATCACCTGCTAACATTAACAACAGCACCTGTTCCCTGGCCTGCACACTGGTACCCCGCACCAATGAAAAATGATCGGTCATGCTTTCAGCCTGTGTCACGTCTCTTGAGAGGGTGTCGAGTATACAGAAATCTGCATGAGCCTCTAGAAATGCACAGACATGAACACAAAGGCTGTCTCTCTTTTTTTGCCAAAATGCCATTTTCTCTCAATTTGCATATCTATATCATCCAGCAATGACCAATGTGTCATACACGTGCTCTCTGACTAGATGCATTTTAATATCTGGGTTAAGAACTAAGCTCACTTGACAAGGGATGTACTAGGCTTGGTAAATTTGATACAGTGAAAGGGGCTTATGGCTAAATCTCCCTTTTTCCCCTCTATTGCATAGACTACCATTTAATGCAGGCTTCTTCCGCTTCCCCAGTGTCTTCATTACAAATGCAGTAATAAAATGCAATACCAAAGAGCAAAGATACTGTATGCATGCCTGTGTGTGTGTGTGTGTGTGTGTGTGTGTGTGTGTGTGTGTCCATGTGCATATGATATGGGTCCACTGAAGGCTGGACTCTTTCATATGAGACTCAGTCAGCGTTCACACAGACTCCAGTCTGACACCGGAGTTCCAAACACATCACTGCTAAACCACAGTATTACACAGAATTACATTACATAAGTCCCAAACAAAGTTAAGTTTCAGCCTCAGTTCTCTCAGCAGTCTGCACGCTCTCTCTCTCTCTCTCTCTCTCTCTCTCTCTCTCTCTGTTTCCCTCAGACTCTTTTTTTAGATGAGTCGGAGAGCAAATGTTGTTTGAAGACCATAACACAAAAATTAAAATCACATCCCTAACAGAAACAAATGCCTGTTCACCAAAGCTGAGTTCAACTCAGGTTGAGGAAAAGGGTTGCGGAGCCGGGTAGTATGTGTGGGCACATGCACTGTTATGGTTACAAACAGCAGACATATAGTACCCTACCAGCTAGATGACATAATACATTAAGTCTTGACGAAAGCTAGACACATGACACTTGCTTGTCACAGGACGCACTTTTTATAGGACATGGGCAGCAGCTTAAGGGTGGGTAGTCAATAAATTAGGAAAAAGTCAATGTGAAGGATAATCATGTTCTTATTTAGGTGGTGACAAATGAGAAGTGACAGTAGTCTTCAGGGCTGGTGCGACACCAGGACGTAGAGTTGAAGAGACAGGATATGCTGCAGCAAGTCTTCACCGAAGCTCGTCCGCTGGAAAGGTTACCCGAGTCCATTTCCAGACTTGGAAGGAGACACAGACATCCATTGATGCCCATGCACACATTCAAATGTGCACATGTGTGTGGTCATGTCAGTCTCAGCTTGCCTGGGACTGAGATTTTTTGATACAAGGTGAAAGAGCAGGAACATCTATTCTTCCTGATGGCAAAATGGTTTTACATAACATGACGACTGATAGCTTGTGACATAAGGGGCCATGTAATTGTGACACTTTGTATCTCAGACTCGGGAAGGCCTGGTGGCACTTGTGCTAAAATTTCCTCTGTGGTCATCCCGGGGCAGAGAATCCACTTTATCGAGCTGGCACAATCACAGGGTAAGACGTGGAGTAAAGCAACTTGGGATGGAGCTTTTAGGAAACAGGAATGTGCTTCTGCCACTATTACACATTCCTTCCCCTCCCCCTCTGCTCTCCCCCATCACATTGCAGTGCTTCATGCTCGCAGGGGCAGGCCTGGGTGGAAGGATAGATTCACTACCACTCTGTCCAAGTGCCAAATCTCATCTACAGGCCCATTACTCTGAATGATGTGAGCTGCAATGTAAAATAAACCCTGCAATCAGCAAGGGTAACCCAGGCTAAAACAGAGTCCACATGTTCTGTAATTGCTATCATATTAGGAGGCTGAGTCAGCTATTTATGAAATTAAATTGCCTGCGACACTAGAAAACTATGGACTATAGTGAAATAGTAAAAGAAAAAAGAAGATTGGATTTTCCAAAAAAAGTGATGGCATGGAAGCGTTCTACCTGGTATCAAAAAACCTTTAAAAGCTTTAAAGCTGTGAGTTAAGAAAACCACAGTTGGCTATGCACTTTACTTCTAAGTGACTCCCATACTTTAAGGTGAGACACTGTTCAAAGGGCAAACATCTCCCTCCCTTTAGTCCTGGCTCAGCCCTTTCAGGAGGCAGTACAAATGGACCTTGGGGAAAACTTGGGACATGGATTCTTAAACAAGTTACATTGCAGAGGGGGAAGAAAAATAAAGATTGAAATACTAAAGAAACCTGGGGGGTGTCATGCAGACAGACAGTAATTGGTATGCTTTCAATCTTTTCAAATGAAAAAGAAGATGAATTCCCTTTCGGCTCCCGTTTAATCAATCACTGATCCTAATTAAACGAGTTAATAAGATGCAGCCAATATCTGATGGATAGAGTTGAAGACGTTATTTAAGTCTTTCTCTCTCTGTTGCTCCCTCCACCTTTGGGTTTGCTTAGGTTTTTGCTTGTATCATTACACTTTAGATTGTATGCAATTATTATATGCAATTCTTTTGGACTTTTTGCCACCAACATAAAAATGACAGACTTGTCCCCTGTTATCAACATCCGCCCTTGGAGCAAAGAGATGTCCTTGCCACTAAAATGTCACACAGCACACCACCGGTACACACTGTAATTACATAAAGCATTGTATCCACCCCAGCTCTCAGTTAGAACATCTCAGTTCGGTAAGGTGAAAGTGGGACTTGTGATGAGAAATGTGTTGAACGAACAGTGAAAATGAATTGGAGAGAAGTACAGTTCACTCTGTTTCCAGTGTTTCACACTGTAATTTTAACCATGTGTTTCAACCATGTGAGAACTCACATCAATCAGAGTTTTAAAATTAATTATACCCTCGCACAGTAATAGTTGACGCAAATTAATCGTCAGCCCACTTTGATTATGCACAAGTCGACATCCTCCTCCTCAAGATCCTCAACACCGGGTCAACTGTTAGTCAGGGTTCTGCAGCTGAAGCCGTAAGACAGAAGACAACAGGAATTAGAAACGTAAGGTTTGGGTTTATCTGGTTATTTAGCGAACATTATAACGGGTACTTTTTGTTGAAATATTGAAATATGTTCAGCTTTTCATAAAGTCGATCATCATTGTCACTTTTTCATGACCTGACCCATCACAGCCTGGATGGGGTGGGACATTAAAAAAAAGGTTGACGTGCTACAGCAGACTTTCGAAATGTTGAACTCGTCCTTGTGCATGAATGGTTATGATTATTGACAAGTTAGTACTTGGCATTTACAAATTAGAGACGACCCCCCCCCCAACCCCCCCGGAAAACACTGGCAGTCAACAAACCACCAGCTTGTCAGTGTTTCTCATGGTGGAGGAACATGAACCTACTCTCAGTTTGCTAACAGGCTATAAAAACCACTTCCTCTCATGCATGCTGACAGCACTCCTTTTCATACATAAATGAAGATTCATTGTTTATTGAAACACATATTCAGCAATAATTCATTACCAGAATTAATTAGCAGTTTATTTGGATGTGACCCCATCTGCCTACACACAGAGTGGGTTAGTCACATGGTATCATTGTTTGACTAGTATTTCTCCCTGTTTTAACCACCACTTTCATTCTGTTGATGTCTACACTTGAGGTACTGGATGATGGCAGTACTAAAGGCAGCCCCAGTTCCGGCGGCACACAGTGGGTCTCCCTGCTCAGCTGCTGGGCTACGGTGCCGCGTGAGACCTGTCCAGTAGTGGGACCTCATCCAGGTTGAATACTCACTCCAGCAGTGTGTAAATAGAGGCTGTGGACCGGCTCTCTGGGCACTGGCACTCCTGCAATCCTAACATTATGCCTCACTGCGGGGTCCTCTCATTTGTCCTGCAGTGACTCAGATTGGCAGTCAGTTTCACCTTGTGGTCCAAAGGTAAATACCATGCAAGAGAACGAGCTCTGCTACATTGCCTCAAGAGGGCCACTCAAAGTGACCCACTCTGATGTCTCTGTAGTTAAATACCTCTCCAAGTCAGCTGTGGCCACATAATACAACCATTGCCATTTCACTCACAGAAACGGCAGTGATCTGGTTCTTGAAATGACAACAAAGTCCTTCGGCAGGGAGGAGGGTAATTTGCTCCCATTAGCCAAGATGAAGTAGGATTTCTGTTGAGCTTCCACTAACTTGTCCGAGCCTGAGGTGGAGCAAAGGGGCCCAGACCTTGGAGCTGAGGAAGTTGCATTTCATCCCTTTGGACTGATCATTTTGTGATGCAGATGAGGGTCCAGCAATGAAAACCTACTGTTTAAACAGGTCTTTTTAAAAAAGCAAAATGCCTCCATATACATTGTTTTTCTAGAAAGTTTCATATGATTAAGTAAACATTAACTACATATCTTACCAAATATACCTCGACACCAGCAGTCCAAGCATAGGAAAGACCCCCTAAAAACTTTACATTCTGTGATGCCAAGTAGTAGTAGTAATGTAATATATGGCGGTCATTATGATTCTGAAAAAGATTGGTTATCAATGAACCAGATCTGATGAGTTCAGATGGGACCAATGCCAGCTCATGATAGTCTGAAATAGGTTAGTCTGAGACTGAAATTTCACTCCCAGTCTGCACTGCATCTGCATAGTCAACATATTTGGAAATCTATTTGGCTCCATTAATTCTTGTACAACATGAAAAACAACATACATAGGCTTGCAGATGGCCACTTTGACAATCTATCGCCGTAAACATGCATCCTTCATTCGGATTTGTCAAAGGTTTGGTTTCCTCGCTGTTCCCAGAATGGAATGGTCTCACATCAGTGCGTGCATTACATTACACTCTGCTCGCTGTCAGTCGCCTGAGAATGGGAGAAAGTGCGAGTCTCTGCCAGGAATTAATCCCTCAGACATATGACACCTTACGGTCTTATTTTTATGTGCATGTCGTCTCATTTTCGCAGAATCCGGAAAGCAGTTTGACAGAATAACTATATTATAAATTATGGCTGGTAAAACTAACTGTAAGTGACCCTGTAATTTCCTTTAAAACAGAAAGATCGCTCCATGGAGCTATAACTACTAGTGACTGGTGTCAGCAAACATGTTAAAACATCCAGCAAAAGGATTTTTCTCAGCACATTCCTTTTACTTAGTATTAGTTAGTCTGTTGTACAGGCGCTGTAATCACAATATGTTGTGAGTTGCATTGGTGTACAGGCATTCTGATGTTCAATAGTTATGCAGACCATGTTGTGGATAACAATGTTACAGTTACAAAGTGTAAGGATAGTGACGCATTTTTCATTGTGTTTGCTTTGTACTGCAGTGCACTGGTTTAAAATGAAACTATGACTATGAGGAGGTGCTGACCTTCAGCTTTAGGTTTGATGGCGTTTACATTCACATCATATGACAGTATAGGAAATGTAGTCCTTTGTATAAATAGCCCTACTTATGCCCCCTATAACCCCTGTTACAGGGGGCATAAGTAGACTGTTGGTCAAACCCCTCCCCAAACGAGTGATTGTCCAATTATAGCCCCCATGAATGGAATTGGGCTGTGAAGTAATTTTGGCATAGTGGTCGCACGAGGAATTGAAACTTCTGTGTTCATCACGTGATGCACACTGGCCCAAAAAGCATTTCCGTTCCCATACACAAGCAGTGTCACTCCAGCTGGTGCTGGATGCCATTGGAGTCAGCTGGGATCAGCTCGAGCCCCCAGTGACCCTCTAAGGATAAGGGGTTATAGATAATGGAATGGATGTTATGTCCTATAGGACTAACAAGCTGTACACTGCAATACAAGAACAACACTACTTTATTTTCATGTCTTCTACATGTATCATCAGCTGATGAGGATGCTGACATTTTGCCCAGGGCTTGTATGTAGCCATCAAGTTGTAATTTTACAGGCTTATCGTTTTGAAACTAGTCAGCTAGAAACATTAAAAAGTCAGCTGGACACAGTGTTTTCAACCAAATCGTGGGGCTAACTTTCGCTTAATTAGCTAGCTATCTACACCTGATAAGATCTGCCAGCGGCATTTATATCAGACGACAAAATGGACAAAATAAGAAGCTTGCTTTTGTCTGCCTCTGTCTGAAATGAAGGACTCATTATTTTAAAAACTTCAGGTGGTAATCCTGCCACGGTTATCATTGTAGAAGTGCATACATGCTGCGTGAGAACGGAAAGCTTGACAGGCGTAGCAACAGATACTAAGAGAGGTAGGGCTTAGCGAACTCGACCCACATACATCCACGGACACTTGGTATTTTCCATGATGCAGCTCTGCCTAACCTGTACTGAATTCAGCCTCACTTCTTGCTTGTTTCTGGTGCTTCTGGCCTACAGTCTGGTCTTTAGCAAGTGAAATACATGCTTAACTGAATTAGATGACTGATGTGGCCAGTCAAGAACATTTCACTGTTTGACCATAAAAATGCTCCATGGCTGCTTAATGTACATGTTTACATGTTTACAGTAAGTGTCCTGCTACATTGTCATAGAGTTAGGGGACTATATACAGATTCTTACATTTCCCACCCAGTGACAACAACCTACCAAACACTTCTAAAGCTAAAAGTCAGCACTTTTCAAAGTCATAGTTTCATTGTAAATCCAATGTGGTGGAGTAGAGCCAAAATAAAGACAAACATATCACTGTCCTAACACTTTCTGACTGCACTGTATGTAAATGCACTGGATGTGTCAAGGTATAAGATTAATTTTTATTTTGAAGGGTTTTCACACGTATTTGTGTATGAAAAGGTAAATTAGAGCCTCCTGACATGTTCACTTCATGAAACACACAAAAGCACCCACTTCCCGAAAGGGCAGAGGAAAAGCAGGCTTAGCTTAGCATATTTCTTATTTATTACTCTCTGCTTTTGCAGATGCACTCATGTGGGGTTTATGAACACATAAGAGGGCCAAAAATGAATTACTATGCAAATAGAATGCAATGTTTCCTCCCTTTTTATGTAGTTTACTCTGGTGTTTATGTAACTGTACCACATCCACTTTGAAAGCTTAGAGTCCACTCTCTCATGTGTATCAATTACTCTGGATAATAACAGGCCTAAAAAACAGTTCACCATTCCTGGGACAGCGAGAAACACAGAAGACAATTTCATGTCTGGACTGATCAAAGGAAAGAGTAAATACCAGCACTGAGCCTTTTAAATCTGCAACTGTTGTGATAGTCCGAGCAAAGGAAAAATGCTGATATGATAACTTAATAATATCCTCGTGGACACAAAAAAAACACCTACACACATGAAAAACACACAGTGGAATCTGCACTGCATCACTCGTCTGTGAGCCTGGCGACAAAGACAGAGAGGCAAGCGATGAAAGTCTCAGAGAGCTGCTCCTGCTCTGGAGGGAAAAAAATGAAGAGCTAGCAACATTACAAAAATTATCTATCAGAGCATCTCATCAATTTGCTTCACCGCTATCTTTCCCCCAGAGGAGGGAGGCGGCATGTCAAAACAAAAGCATGGACCGAGGAGAGTGAGGTCAGAGGTAAGAAGAATACCCATGGGCTCAACATTAGCGAGATAAAGAGAGGCTAAAATGAGAGTCAGCTGCTGGCACTTTTCAATCTGTCAAGACTTTTTTTTTGGTGACAATGTTGAGCAATTTCTTTCATTTTTGCTGCACAATGTCCACCTATCAGGAGTCACCCTGCAGTGTCCAAACTCTAGAGTGATGCAGGAAACGGTTATCTATTGTGTTCAGTGTAGAATTTATTTCCATTTGCTGAATTCAAGGCCTTACTTTTTGCCGGCTACAATCATGTCAGTCCTGAGCCGCCTTTTTAGAATGAAACATTTTAGAAGATTGAGTTTTCTGCTTGAAGTTAGTCCCCTGAGAAACACTGAGGGCCAATTGTGGATTCATCCCTCACCATGACTGCAGCATTGGGTAAGAATGAATGAGAAAACAGAGAAGAGGAAACACACACACAGGCAGAAGTGGTGGCGTACAGAATGCAAAGTGAACGGAGGAAAAAACGGAGTGAAAAAGCAGTTGACATATTTGGCATGTGCAATCGTTGTGGGAGAAAGCAATAACTGTCTTTGAATGAGAAGAAGAGAGGGAAGGAGAGAGGGAGGGAGGGAGGTAAAAAAGGGAGTCAGAGAGAGAGAGTTTGATAAAACCTCATGGGACAACAATTGTACTTCCAATACTTGGTACAGCAGGAGATCCCCTCATGTGAAAAGGGTAGCTGATGATACAGACTGATCTGATTTTGCTGATCTGATTAGAGAAGAAAGGGAGCATTTAGCTAATGAAACCTCTAACCTGCTGAGGCATTAAACTAATGAAACAGCCCTGCCCTGAATACGGGATGTCTGATTCTGCAACAAAACAATCGAGAGCAGCTCTCCCAAAACGTTGCCGCGAGCCTGGCTGTCTGCTTCTGAGTCAGCCAATGAGGGGAACATCGTCTGATCTAAACTACAGAGCGGTGACTGATTGGCTGACTGCTGAGGAGACTGGCAGCAGGCCTGCTGAGAGCACTGAGAGGAGAGCAGGTGTGTGTGTGGCTGGTGTGTAAGTTCAGTGCGTGTGTGGTGCTGATAGGTGGTCGAGATGATAGAAAACCCTGTGTGGAATCATAAGAGCTCGAGCTCTGAACACAGAGGCTCTGTGTTTGTGTGGCAGATAAACAAGCAGGAACTGTAGCAGATACTGTCATGGCAGAGAAGTACACACAGCATTCTCGTTTGTTGGCACGTACCATTAAGAGAACTTGTTGCAGTCAACAATTTTCTCATACAGAGGCAATATAATGCATTATGGTGCACTCCACTGATTTTACACATGAAGGTCAGTTGACTCGTCATTAGGAGTGCTACTAAAGCCGTGAAAACTGTTGTATAATGTCTTCTGTGGCTCTGGAGGAGCTCTCTAAAGTCTGAGAACGCAACCCTGATGATGTTACCTTGAGACTTCAAAAACATTAATAAACTGAAGGAGAGGAGTTTGAGATGAGGGCTTTTAACAGGCAGGGGCTAATGAAAGATCCTATTGAGTTGCATTATGGGAACTGTAGGCATTTCCAGTGTTTTTTAAGCTTCAAACTAGAGACTAATAGTCAGGATATTTCAGCCTCTGCTGCTTCCATTTTGACTTCTTTTGTAGCCATGCTAGCGGCAGGTCACTTTGGTCCAGACGGAAACAACTGTGGGATGGGTTGATGAACATGAGCGCAGACATTCACGGTCTCCAGAGGATGAATTCTAATGACTCTGGTGAGCCCCCGACTGTCCCTTTAGCGGCAGCCATGAGCTTTTCAGTGAAATGTGTTGACAGAGAGCTGCTAGCCTGGTCGTAGACTCTTAGGATCCTCTTTAAAGATGACTCACTACATCACTGGAAATAATGACTTCATCTAAATGAATTTGGAGTTGTTACTGAAATCAAGTAAAATAAAAATAAATGACTAATTAACTTCATTCACCATATCACCATCATCACAGCTTGCCAAATTCTGTTTTTTTTTTTGGCATATTTCGACATGTCAACTTCTACAGTTCTGTTGTTGCTACGAATTGTTTTTCAAACCAACAGCTGCCTCAGGGTCCTTATGAAAGTCGCTGCAGGTGATCACTTCATCACTTCACGTCAAACTATTCCCCCTTTATTTCTGTCATAGCACGGCGCTGCTCTGGTGACACGTTTGCTGGCAGCTGTATTAATATTCTTCAGGTCCCATAGGACAACTGACATCGCTAAATTCGTTTTATTTACGACAGCAGGACTTGAAGATCCACAGCGTGGAATTCTTCTCCTTTTTACTCAAAGTAACATCTTTGTGAATGAAACTTAACCATAAATGGAGAAAAACAGACAGCGTCACATCTTGGGAGGCATTTGGGAGTGTCGATACATGCTAATGATCAAATCTAACATTCACTTCCTCACGAACAGGCGGCACTCAGGAGTTATCAGGTTGAATCAAGCAATCCAAGCCAAGTTCAGGCAGTTAAGAGAATTTGGTTAATCCAACATGGAGAGACTTGTATGAGTAACCCTACAGGAAATACATATATGTATATATTGATGTTTTCATACTGCTGTTGATGTCTATAACACCACAATATATTCTTTAAAACTCTGTCCATGTTTTGTTGTGATTCTGAACTACACAAACGGGACAAAAGCCATCCAAAAACATTAGAGCAAACAGCCCAACAGTTTCAAACTTAGAAAGCAATACAAATAAAATATATACACAACCCCTGTTAACTTGCATCAATATTACACTCTTTTAAAGTGAATGCATCTGCCATCTGTCTAATGGGGGTCTACTGAAGTATCACCAAGTATGCAGGCAATGGACCTGTGTTAATGAAAAGTTATTAGCAGCATTCCCCATTTAAACAGCACTGGCCAAATCAATTTAGAGCATTTTATTCCATACGCCCAAGGCTTTGTATTTAATCCACTGCCAAAGCTGCTGCACCCTGCGCTTGTTGCAGGTTTTTCGGCTGCTTGTACCTCTGTAGGCTGTTCAGCAGGCTAACAACCGCCACAGGGTTGTTGTGGAGGTTATTCTGTAATCCCCCGAGAGAGAACAAACTCCCATCAAGCATACAAATGACGTGAGAGCGAGAATAATCTTTTTTTATGTAAAGAACTCATCCTCATTGCTTTTTAAACAGCACAAAAAAAGAAAGAAACCCTCCGTTCTCCTTGGGAGGTGAAGGACTTGCTGTGTTAAAACGTCAATTCATAAAACATTAGTTTCACTCCAGATATCTCGACGGTGTAGGAGACTAGGGGAGACGGGCGTGCCGCAGACAGAGCCGGTGCATATGTGGAAACCAGCTGGACACATCTGAGCCCCACCACTGATCTCTAGCTGCTAAGCCAATCTAAAAGTCAAACACACTCATTCCTCGCTCTTAAATACCAATAAAGCAAGGGTCCTCTGTTGAAACTATTCCCTCACGCTGCATCCACAATGCGCTTTGCAGCGTCTGTGCACATGCCCAAATCACTACATACACAGGTGTGGCCGTCACCGTGCGTTACCGTGTGCATGTGTATGAGGGCCTGGTAGAACGCTGTAACAGAGGAGACGTGACTCTCACGATGTCTGGCTGTGCAGTGCAGAGACCACACCAAGCCTGGACCAAAGCCACGGAGCAGGTAGAGGCCATAAATCACTGTTCAGTCAGGGACAGACGCGGACACAGACAGCCTCCGCCTGCCATCACACTACCCAGAACTCCCCCCATAACTGCCTACAGTTTTACACACACACACACACACACACACACATGTGCGGTACATTCACACTCATACAGGATGCTGTGGTCAACAAGGATCTAGTACTGTCCACTGGGCCTGAATAGATTTAGGTTTATGGGCCTAATGCAGACGTCAAGGGCATTGTAGTTTTGATTTACGGTGGCCCTGTGGCCAGATTGTGATGTATTGCAGAGGTGCTGCATTTTACATTGTGATGAATACTGTTGGGTGCAAGACCAGATAAATTCTGAAGACACTTTAGGGGGTGCTGTATGCCAGGCGCTCAGCCTCGAAGGTTGCAAAGGAGAAGCCAAACCATTATTTATAGAAATACCAGAAGGACCTTTTATTTATTTTTCATTCATTCTTTAGCAAGCCAGAAGCCAAACATTCACACATATTTAGAAAAAAAAAGGGCGAAGGGGGAGGAGGGGGAGGACTTTTCATAGTGGTGTAACATGAAGGAAGAAAATAATAAGTCCACCTGGAAGACAGGAATACATGATTTGAAAAAGGTTGGAGAAAAAAAGAAATCACAATGGATTTCTCATGGCCAGCTGGCGTTTCAATTACAATGTATGGGGAAGCTCATGGCAATATAAAGCAAGCGCTCCAAACTACAAAAAGTCTGCAACTTGCCAATTGGTTTTTCCTCTTCTGCCTCTCTTATTCCTGCACACACACCCCCCCTTTCATGTCTCCCCCGTCTCTCCTTTTCCATCAACTCTAAGGGGATTTGAACACAAACAAGCATGCCGGTTTGCGTGATGCTTTGACCAGGGACAGGAGGCGATGGAAGAACCTTGATGTGTGCGGCACTGGAGAGACAGAGCAGTGGATGCACATCATAAATCTAAATCACTACATGGTAGTATTTTAGAAGGTATGCAAGCATAAGGAATGCTAAACACATGACTGGCACTGATTGCGTAGCACAGAAAGCTGTTTACATAATATAAATCAAGCATCACAGGTAAGGTGAGGCTGCAGTGAACTGTAAGCACCCACTTCTTCTGATATATGTGCTTTGTAATGCATAGCCGCTTGTAGTCCGCTTACGTGGCGAAAGGCTTGTTGTCAGAAGGAGACGATAACTGTGCTTCCAGTTTAATGTCATAACATGCGGTAATCCTCTTAAGGCTGGGATAGTAGATGATCTCCAGACAAAGGGAGCCTTGCAAGGGACAAAGCAAAGCCCACTGTACCTTATCCCCATCACTGGAAGTCTTTCCCTCTGATGGGGGCAACACCGAAATAACACAACACACAAAACATTAATATGTACTGTAAGCATGTGCACAAACTAGTAGTAGGTAGTGTGCAGGGATGGAGGACACCAACCCTACCCCCAAACATAATCTCCCTATTCATAAACAGACTGTAAATCCCTTGAGGTGCTGAAAGGGCCTGACAAACACCTATGGGTGGGGCCTGAGAGAAAGTCTCACTATGTGAACCTACATCTGGCCTCAGATGGACGCAGTCAAGGAGCTCTCAGTTCTCATCATCATATTTCGACTTAGAAAATATATATGAAAAATGCACTCAACTCTTTGTGTGTATACGTGTATGTGTGTGTGTGTGTGTGTGTGTGTGTGTGTGTGTGTGTGTGTGTGTGTGTGTGCACGTCCAATTCCAATTCAGACGTTCTGTGCCAATGCAGGAAGTGCTGTGCCGTATATATGAGTTTGGGTGGTGAATGAGCGTGTGACATGTTTGACTTTCATGGCAGGAGACCGGAGTTGAAGTCCCGCCACAGACCTGCAATTAACATTTGCCTTGTCATTATTCATAACCTCAGTCTTTCCCTAACCATAACCATACCTAGCTGCCATGCCCACATGATATAGAAAGACAGAATTAAACAAAATGCTGGCACTGAATGTAAAAGAAACTGTGTTTTCTGGGGGTTTTCAGAATCATCAGGGTGCTAGAGCTTGAGCCAGTCGAGGTATGCAGACCTCAGTTGCTTATTTGATTGTAAATAAAAAGGCATAGCAACCCAACACATACAGCAACCAGGTCAGCATCCTTTTGTCATAGACTTTGCCTCTGAGGTGAAAGGTTGCCTCTGATCTCCTTTGATCCCTGGCATTAGTGGCAATATTCAACTGCATCACTAAACACAACCCATCTGTCTGTCTACATGGCCTGTACGCCGACCTCTGGGATTCAGAGTATGATCGCTTCAAATCTATCCAGCCCCCCCCCACCCCCATGTCTACCCCAACACACACACACACACACACACACACACACACACACACACACACAACTCAACCCAGTGAGATTAAAGCAGCGACAGACCTATATCACACATAATCCTTTGTTTAAAAGAATTTCAGCATCTCAAATCACAAGAGTGTCAACATCCTCTCCAGGATGGCATTTCATGAAAAGAATCAAGAGAGATTAGATCGGTTATTATTCAACACAGAATATTACATTTACATACACAATGGTGATACAGGTAAGCTTGTGCCAATAAGATAAAAAAAAGTGAACGTGGTCTCTATTGTCAGAGGATTAGCGTGGAGGTGTGCGTGCAATCATAGAGACGGTAAAAGGAACATGGAGTGATGCAGCTACACAACTTACAGCGACATAAATCAGATTGTAAAGGATGAATTTTAGAGCATAAATTAAGCTGAATGGACGAGAGATGTCACATGTTCGGATATTCGACCGGGGGCGCACACTCACACACACACACACACAAACACACAAACACACAAACACACACACACACACACACACACACACACACACACACACACACACACACCATTTGGGCTTGACAGAGGGCACCTCTACAGAAAAAATACCCTGGATCATTGGGGGTTGAAATCTCACATTAATCCTTACTCACCCTTCCAGCCCTACACATTAAACACCACTCTGCCACACACACACAATCCACAGCACACAGCGACTCCATGGCGGCTGCCCTATCACCTCACCATGGCGACACAGATCTGTTTAGACACCGTGCAGAATCATAACTTCCACCCACACCTCCTCTTACACACATACACACACACACACACACACACACACTTAAAAGACTGCACTGCGCTCTGCTACAAAGCTTACAAAATCACTTTTAACATGGACAAAGGAATGCATGAGTAGATTAGCGCTCGCCAGTCACACAGTTTGAAAACGCTGTTTCTAAATGATCTCCACTGGGAATCGAGAGCGAGATCACACACAAGGGGACTAAACGGGGAAGAAACACTCGGCTCGTGTCGCAAACAGGTTACAATCCACCATAGAAGGAGTGTGATGTCTTCATTTGGAGGATCAGAGGATTTCTTTCAGTGTTATCATTAGACATAGTGTGTCTGATTAGATTCCACTTATAATCTTTCAGTCGGCTGGCTCTGAGACCACTACATAGATCTTGAGATGTTATTTTTTCGTAAGAAAAGTCAAATACATATTAAAACTAAGGTGAAACAATTTCCCGCTTTGACTTCAAATAAAGTGCTTTTATGTACCTTCTGTTGTAATTTTCTCAACACTGATGGTGAGCTTTCTTCTGCCTCGAGACATTACTGATTGCTTCTGAAATTCTTGAAAAAGTGAAGCTGGATTTGAAAAATTGGTCTTCATTCCACCCACATGCACATTCTTTAACTACAAAACACATCATAAAACAAAATGATGTGTTAAAATGGACATTTTTCAAGTGAAGCACACTCTGGGGTAAATCCCTCATAGTACGATACTGAAGCTTGCGTAAGGTTTCCATGGAGTGAGGTTTAAAAGTAATGTTATAAGTTACAGTATATTCTGCTCTTCAATCAATATTCATGCTTTTCTGTGACAAACAAGATTATCTGTGTCATCTCTGCTGATCCATCAGTGGATACTGAAGCTCTTCCAAAAGGCTCTTGCTCATCTCACCCTCGTTTTCGATCGATGCCTCCCTGCAACAGATGGTTTTGATTCGGTGTGTAAAAATCTTGTTCTTGTCTGTCTCAAAAGGAAGTAAGCTTTTGTTATCAGTGTTTAGCTAATTAGCTGATTAGCTAAGACGGCGGGGAGCGGGAATTATAGGCTGACACCACTTGGAGAAAGATGACACGTAGGTGGAAATATGAACACGTAAAACACAACATGAATGTGATTATAGGCTTCGCAGGCTAATATGCATGCAGTTGTAATCACGTAAAGTGTTATTAAGGGGGGGGCATATACAGTGGGAAATGATTGAGTTACAGTATACAGCCTCATCCATCACTGGGGATGTACTGGATGAATAATTTACATGAGAAATGCAAAACAATGACTCACAAGAAACAGCTTCTTCTTACAACCCTATCTGAAGTTGGAATGAGTGTTCATCCAAAACCCATTATTAAAAAAAGACCCACCTTGCAAGTGATTGCTACCACAACATTAAAACCCATAATGGAACAGGATACTCGGCAACGTGAATAATTTTTTGCTGAAATTATCACAGTGGTGCAGACTGTGCCTCGAATAATTCAGAGGTATTGAAAGGACTTCAGCTAATGCATTTTCTGGAGTTTTATCTGGTAACAGAAGATAGGATTTTTGAATGTGGTACTGATGGTAGCAAACATAACAACATACCTCCTTTAAACGGCAATTCACATTTATCAACATCCGTGGTTCTCCAAGTCGAGCACACAAAGCAAAGTGTCAGCGCACAAACAGGTCATTTATCCATTAGCGGGGATAAAAAGGGTAACAGACAAACAAATACAAATGGGTCTCTGTCTATTCATTATCGCCACTCCTGCTTTACGAGTCTCAGCGGCTCCCACACTCTGAGGCTGGTGTCATGAAACGCTTAAACCGGAGCCACACAGAGAACCATCGGCGTGTTAAATGTGTGGTGGGAACAGATTTAGAAGATTTAGGGTAATGGAATAATCACTGTGAAGGAGCACGGCAGAGCGGAGTCATGCAAGACTAGTTGTGGCGACCTTGGATTTCATCAATACAATCAACTGTGTCTGTCTCTTACAAAACAACACGGGGCCTTGTTGCCTTACAGACAGACTTGAAATCAAAACCAATCACAATGACGATTACAGCTGGATAGATTTTATACCAGGGGCCTGTGAATGAAGACAATAACACAGAGGGAGAAAGAAAACATTAAGAAAAAGACCAAAACAGCAGAGGGACTTAAGGTCTTACGAAAGAAAAAAGCATTGAAATCAGCCAAATTCACATCCTTATCTTAGCAAGAGATACTATAACCTTTGAAGTAATTTTACAGTCATTATGAGCAGAGCTGCGATATGTTCCACACATGATTATGATTTATTATTTGTCCCTAGGGCTATGCGCATGTGTGTATAGAGTATATATGCACGTGTAATGTCGTTGATGTGTATAAGTGCTGTATGCTGTCTGAGTGGTGGGTAATTGTGTTGTCACTGAGGTGTGGAGAGAGCTGCTGGGAGACACAGAGTTGGGGGGGGGGGGGCTGAAGTGCGTGGGTGGTCTTGGAGGTGAAAAGGCCAGTGCTGAGTGTTGTCCTCACCCACAGGTCCTAAAAGAGTATCTGTTTGTCTCAATCAACAAAGACCGTGGAAGAGTGAATGGAGGGCAGCTTTCCCACTCAAGAGGCAGCGCACAGCCCCACTCATGTTAACACACATACATGCACACACGCTGTTTCTTTCACAACTCTTATTTCATGCTTTCAGCATCTTTCTATCCAGCTCCCTGACTTCCTCACCGCACCCCTGAGAGGGATTTGTGATCTAAGATCAGCGCGGCTATAATGCCCTTCTCAGTAGACTGACAGATGATACAGCCTGCCCTTTGGGCTCCAGTCGGAATGGCTACAGATCAATACCCGAGCTGGCTGCCTGTCACCATTCACACAAACATGCACACTCGCTCGCACAGCGCGCATCGCACCCACATACACACAAGGGCATTCACGTGCAAGGCTACCATCAAAGCTCATCAGGCTGGCATTTACCGGAACAGGACCTGGATGTGTGCAACACAGCAGGAGGGGACATTCCCGGGATAGTTCCCAGACTAGAGGAGCAGCGTGGTTGGAGGATGACGGAGCTGATGGCATTCTGTTCACAGATTCCACTGGCTCCGCCGGCTGGTTAAATTAAGCAGTTTGGACGAAGTGGCTGACTGACTGAACAAAGAAACAGGTTGAAGAAATAATCAAGAGGTTGAAGTGTCTGCGAGCTGTGTGTGTGTGTGTGTGTGTGTGTGTGTGTGTGTGTGTGTGTGTGTGTGGCAGGGTGGCCGTTTAACCTTTGTGGGAGAATTTGTGTGTGGTCATATGTGAGTGATACCTCATTGTGCTCTGGTGCTATTTGTGGTTTTGGTGTGGCTCCACTAGCTGAGGATGTGCAATGCAAGTTAAAGGTTTAGGTAAGGATTCACCAAAATATACTAAATGTAAAACGTTTTAATCACACAGTATTCCCATATATCTCAATTTAAGATGAGTATAAATGTGTATAACACTGGGTTCATTTTATTCATTTCTTATTAAAAGTCACACAGAATCACATAGCATATGCTCCTATGAGTTAACTTTTTGGAGAATACGATTTGGGGATTTAATATGGAAACTGAATAAAAGGTTAACATGCTCTTTCTTTGCAATAAGGCTCCTCTCGAGCTCCTCAACATCAAGCTCCACCAACAAATAGGAAGGGAGGGAGATTTTCCAATTTCTCCGACCAGGTGGGTAATTATTCTGCATAACACTTGCAAAAACATACATAATGTTACATTATTTATTTTGACAATGAAGACTGCGGCGGAGGAAGCTATTTCATGTCAAATGTAGGCCCTCGGAGACCCCCACACTGAATTGCTTATCCAAATATAAATGTATTTATTCCAAATATACAATGCCTCGTTCTGCACGCTCACGCCATCTTTCCAAACTGAACCAATGTGCATCGACCTATGCAAACAAACTGAGTCCAAAGCCCGAGCCTGTATTGCCATCGTTACATCACGCATCGCGTCACTGATCCTTGCTACATAAATAAAAATGAGAGATGTATAAATAATGCAACCGCAGATTGAATAACACTGACACCCCCACACTCAACTTGTCTGCCACCTCCCTCTCTCAAGCAGGCGGTAATTTATTGTCTCCCACTACCATAGCAGAGTCAATCAATAGCCAATTAAAGACAGGCATATAAGGTCTCCTGTGGGCACCAATGCATGTGGCGCTGTTTGGCCGAGGAAATAAATATGTAAATGGTTCACTGGCGGAAGAGCATTAGTCAGTATCTTTCAGCAAGCACAACAGGAGGGATATCAATAACAGCCCCCCACCCCCCACCACACACACACACACACCCCACAATACTCTCCCAGTATGCTACTGAGCTGCAAGGCCACTAGTGGTCAGAGAGGCCCGAAGGAGCCGTTACCCCAGGCAGAAGGGCTGTGAGACGTACTCGTGTGTGTCCTTGTCAGTCAATATAACTGAGTGATTGTTGCCAGTTGAAGGGCAGATCAATTCGCCACACACACATATATAACATAATTGCGATAATTATGGATGTAAAACAACATATACACAACTAAACGACCCTGTTTCCAGAGGCTCTGTTGTTGTTTTTTGCCTAATTGCACATTTAATCACGTTGGACACTAACCACACAGGCCTGGTCCCTCTTTTCTCTCTCAGGCTTTTTATGCTGCACAGAAACTTTCTAAAACCTTCCGTGGTGAGAGAGGGACAAGCAGGATACAGCTGGTTCCAGAGATGTACATACAGATTCAATCTCTGACAGTACGAAAGAGAAAAAAGCCACAGCAAAGCCGGAGACGTCAAAGTCAAAACAGCACTGTGAACAACAGACAACTGAAAACACAACAGTGTCCCCGCAGACAACGTTGCAAACATGGAGGACGTTGATGTTAACATCTAATTTTGCATTATCTTGTGTTGCTGTGTAAATACTACATATGCTTTGATATGCATAGAGAGGCGGGAAGAGCCCCCTCAATTGCATACAAATTATCATAAAAATAATCCTGGATTCACAAAAGAAATCGTAGTTAAAGCTAAAAATAATAGGAAATTGACATTATCACAATGCTATATTTAACTAACTAATTTAATTAAAAACCGGTATCTGTAATCTGCTTCCAATGCTTAATTAAAGCAGGGAAGATTTAACAATGACAAGATGGAGTCATGAACAGTATATTGATCCTTCAATGAGAAATACACTTGATCATAAAAAGGATTTATTAAAATTGAGGATACTTACAACCATTTAAGTGTTTGTGGAGTTCAGATGCATTGAGCAGCTGGGGCCTGGCAGTAGAACATATACTGTACTAAAGTACAATTTTGAGGAATAAAATATGGGTGATATTTGAGCATTTCCATTTAATGCTTCTTAATCTTTGTAGATTAAGATTTTACAAACAAAACATATGACAAATAAATAAATATAATAGATTGTATGGATTAAGCTATTCAGCAGTATATACATACATACCCTGCAGACTGTAAAGCCTATTGGTAACAGCAATGCACTGTGGGAGTGAGAGCGTGATGTGCAACACACAAAACCTTGACCTCTTCAACCCCCCCCCCCCCCCCGAGAATAATCTCCTGCCGTGGAACTTTACACCTCGATACGGGGCCTCTTGAACACTCATCCCCTCGCATGAATAGCATAGCAGCCTCGCTCGCTCACTCTCTGCCCATCTCTGTGTCTCCCTCGCTCTACATTCCTCCTTCTACTAGCTCGGCCACCACAGGCGCCGTCGAAGAGCCTGACAGTTCAGTCCCGCTTTGATCTCAAGGCACAGGTTATCTGTTGCCCGGCTAATTTTAGTTAGCCCCTTTAAGCCTTGCTTCTCTTTGAAGCACAGGTACCATGCAGCAGGGGGTTGTGTGTGGTTATCAGTGTGGCCCCTACACTTTCAGGTCTATGACTAGGTCTACTGTAATCTGGACAAGATTATCCGCCTTGCTACATCTGTATCCTAATCAGCACACAGAGCAACCCCAAGTGCAACGATGTGGGCTGAAACTATAGAAATGTTTGAATGGGAGCTAAAGTGCTTTTTCATCCGAGGGGGCTTGTTGAATAAACAGAGCAATACACAGGAGAAGTTGGAGGAGGAGTGCTATCGAATGCTCCTGGGTAATTAGAGGCTCACAGTTTCATTTTGCTGCGCTGTAACAGACTGTCACAGCAGATGGAGGATGGGTGTGGCAGGTGAAAGCAGAAACCTTACCTTTCCTCAGAGGAAGTAGGAAGAGAGACTGTCTGCTCGTCAAGCTGGGGAGGTCAAAAGTCTGCAAAAACAAACAGTGTGTGAGTCAGTTTCTGTCAGTGAAACCTGGAAATATCATTCTTAGGTTCATTTCTTTTTGTTTATTCACCTCTTCATTTATTAAATGAGCCAACCAGCGAGCATTCACCTGCAAGCTTGTACTCCCTACTTCCACTACACCCAATCCCATGAATTATAATGTCCTAGAGAAACAATCTTATGCAAACAATAAAAGAGGATATATGGTATCCCAACAGCCTGGAGTTGTTATTAAAATTTGAAGAGCGTCCACAGCGCAACCTCGGGCAGAGTGTGTTTACAGCAGGTTACACAGCAGTACACTAAAGTTGTCTCCCTGTGATTTTACAGAATGGTCGGCCAGCTGGTCTGAGCCTCACTCAAGACAATAAAGCCCTCAGAGCTGAAAGCCAAGTCACAAGGCGAGCACGCAGGCGACATGTCGCGGGGAACGTGCCGGTCTTGAAAGCAAACGAGCCCGTCCAGTCTCACCTATGTAGCGGCGCACATATGCAATTCTCTTTCTTTATTTTTCAGTGCTGTCTGTGTCAAGCACACTACTGAGATCAAACACGTTCAGGTGTACAAAAGAATACACGGGCACAAAGAGCTGCACAGCCAAGGCAAGGTACACTGAATACCAAAACGCTTCACTTGCTCTCCAGCATGAATGATGGTGCTCCAGGAGAACCTTCAGATGAGAAGAGCAGGAGGTGTCTGCAGGCTGATTTAGCGCCTCAATCTCGTACACACATCCCCACAGGATGACTTACGAGGGCATAGCCGCTGCTTTCATTTCCATTTTATTGTGAGGAATGGCGGCTGAAGTTTCCCTCTATGTGTCGTAGAAGCTGTTGCATGAGCTCACTGAAGGACAATGGCCACTGCCTGTGCCAAGAGGGCTATTTCTGTATGGCAATGTCATGTTCTCTACAAGGATAGGGATCGTAGTTCGATATGTCTTCAGTTTGCAGCACAGTCTACTGAAGGTTTGTCTTTCTGAGATTTGAGAGAAGCTGAAATGTGCATACATACACAGGAAAAGGTTTTGGCCTTGAGACATATTGCAAAGTCAATGTCCATTCATGCACAATGTTTGAGTCTTCTGAGCTTGATTGATAGGGAGCAATGAGTGCACACACTGTATCCTACCAGTCAGGTGTGAACGTTGCTATGCTAGTCAGAATTGTCTTAATCTACAACCCCCACCCCCCCCATCTTTTCAGGACCTCTTTTCATTATAAACACATTTAATATAAAGGATTTAAGGCGAGGACAAGACAGAATGAAATGACTTGGGTTTTCAATTTCTATCAAAAGATACAACGTCAAAGGACCTAAGGTCAGACGAGAGCGAAAAGCACTGTGTGGCTGGGTGGGCAGGCACAACAGGAGAGAGGAACAGAAAGAAGGGAAGCAGCGAGAGGAGAATGAGCATAATGCATGTGTGTGAGTGGGGCAGAAGGTGAGGACTGACAGATAATGAGGAAACAGAGAGATAACAAGAGGAAGAGGGGGGAAAAAACGGAGTGATCAATAGAGCGAGAACTCACCAACCGCTGTACAAAACACCAAAGAGTGACACAGCAGGCGAAAACAAGACAGTTTGTTCCTCCCATTAGCAGGCAGAATTAATTAGGGCTCCATTGACGCACTGTGTAACAAGACAAATATAATTACGTTACATCATTACGAGCTTGCCTCCTTCCTGTTCCCTCGGGGGGGCTGCGGACAGCCAACTGGACAGCCAACTCTAAACAGTGGCCGTGGAAAAAAACAAGATGGCTGTCAGCATTCATTTAGCAAAAGTGCTGGAAAAACATTTCCACAGTCAGTCACGCTCAGGAGATGGATGTCGGTTTCTGGTCATCAGGCATCGCACAGTGGATTAGTAATGTTCCTATAGCTATAAACAGACTGTAATTTGGCTTGAGGTATGATCACTCATCATCCCTATGAGCTATATTTACCATCTGTGGCCCTTTACCCTGTTTGTGTCTGTATACAGCATGTGGAGCATTTGTGTACGAGTGACTGTGCTCAGATGTGTGCCTCCGTGAGGTCACGCCGCAGCCACGATGAGAGCTACTTATCTTGAGAGACGTACATGGCATTCTGTATCCACTGCGGACACAAGGGAGCCTTCTCACAGATTTGTGGGTGTTTGTATGTTAGCATTCAAACACAATTCCTCAAGATACGACCGGAGAAGAAGGCTGACCTTGGCATTCCAACACACACACACAGCCCTCTGTTCTCGAGGCCGAGGTAAATCAAGAATCTAAAGAAACTAAAGAGTTTTAAACTCAGGGGACCATTCTCAAAGGGTCGTTTTTTTTCCAGACTGGAAGTAGTACAATGTATGACCTTGCAACGACGACTGCAAAAACAAATAATGTTGTTTTACTAAGAGAGAGCAGGGGGAGAGGCGTTGAAAAGCCGCTGCTGTGCTGTGTGTGGTAATGGGGTATCATTTGTCTCTAGTGAGAGAGCGGAGCCCCGCAGCTGTGGCGTATACAGAGCTCACACAGCTGTGAATGAGGCGGCGTCGGCCAGCGCTGGCACACATCGGCCAGTCAGCTGACAATGGCTGGCTTTCCTCTCACTGAGGAGGACGCGAAGTGTTCGCCGGACAAGCCTAGAGGTAAAAGTTATTGTGCACAATGGCCCTGGATATTAATAATGTTCAAGATGAGATGTGTAAGTATAAAAAGTGTTTATTAAAAGAGATCATACGGTCATAAAAATGGACAACAATTAGCTGACAATAGCACTTGAGGCTATGCTGCAGCATTTACATGATTGGACCGATTTCAGTAATTCTTAATGGAAGGGATCCCAAAAGTCCATTTACTGAAATTAGTGTGAAGCAGGCTGTTTTGGCTGTTTGTGAGCTTTAGTGTGCCTAGGTTTAACACCCTGTAAGGATAATAAACAACATGCTGCAAGCAAGCGGGCCATCTATTCCACACTCAATCTGCTTCTCTTGCACAAACACATCAAATTGAGACACTACAATGCCTAATCTCTGTTCCATGTGCAGTTTGGGTCGGGGACAGCGAAATTGAAATGACAGGACGTGGAACGGAGCGCATCCGGGTAAAATGAAGTTATCACTCCTTCATTTACAGAGCTGACAGGCTGTTCATTGTTACTTTGCTACGCCTTGAGGTTCAAATACATGTCTCACCGTTGCCTCAGAGTCCTGCATGTGCGGTGCACATCTCCGTGTGAAGGTGGGTATAAGATATCTACTGTGTACAGCAGTTGCCATACTGCTGACTCTGCTGTGTTAACAGAGCCCCTCAGGGTAATGCAAAAGACCATCATCTCCATAAATGACTCTGCATACCTCTCCCCTCCTTCCCCTTCTTTCTGTCTCCCTCCCCCCTCTCTTTTCCTCCATAGGACGTTTGTGCCCAACAGCTGTCCCTCCATATCTGTCTGCTCAGATCAATCTTTTTCCACCACGGTTCCCTCCCTGTACCCGCTCCTTTGCCCATGACAAGGTTTCTCAGGCCAAAGCCTCTCCACAGAGAGTGCTGTCCTGGCTTAATCCTGCTCTACAGCGCTGAAGGGGAGAAAACTTCACTTTCCAAATCCTCGACAGCTGCATCTGTAAGATCGGACTCCCAGTCCCTCGTCTCTTTACATTGCCGTCGTGCCTCGGTCTCACCCAGTTTTGCCTCTTCACGCCATCGCTCACAGCAGGGACGGGGGCATGAGGGGCATGACGCCTCTGCCCAGGAATGCTGGAAATCAGCCAAAACAGATCCCTTTCCATGGAGTGTACAACCAGATGATGCTTGGGCAAACATGCACGGCAATGTAACACACACACACACACACACACACACACACACACACACACACACACACACACACACACACACACACACACTGTTCTTCTGGCACCCCGGGGATGTGAAAATAAAAAACGGAAAACAAGGGGATCTTGGGCTGAAGCATGTGGCTTAGCTTTGGCTATACTTTTCTTTCCTGTACTTCCAGCCCTGTATGGAAACCAGATGACTTCCATCAGAAATCTGCATGACTAAGACGCAGGTACTTATCAGAGAGAGTGAATTGCTGCGTAATTCAAGATAGTGGGCGGCTTGGCCGAGCTCTGATTGCAGTCTGATGTGTGTGTAAGTTGAGTTGGGGGGCTGCGAGGGAGCTACTGTAGGCTCTGGCAGTGGGCCAAGCTGTGTGGCATTGCTGAGTGATGAGACACACGCCTGGAGGTTCCTGCAGATGCTGAATTATAAGAGGCAGGACAGAATTCAGCGGACAGCTTTTACCATGCAATTACTTTCTACATGGAGAGTGAAAAAAGCTGTCGGCATGGATACAGTAGAGAGCACATCTCGAATTGAAAGTAGAACAGAGAGGAAATAGAGTTTGGGCTGTCAAGGTGAATGTAATAATGGGCTTGTTTCCATTTAGCTTCCATTCTCTGTTTTCACATATGAAGGAAGCACTCATCGACCTCAGCAGCTCATTATTTCACCTTGAGTCACTATTTATCAGCTCTACTTTAACAGACAATTTTGATGACAGTAACTGCCTCTATACTTTCAGTCCCTGTGCACTGTGATGTTGCCACACACGCGCACACCACACACATATGCCGTCGCTGTTGGAAAGGGTTCAGGGGTCAGCTGTGGGCCAAGGATCGTCGTGTGCTGGCGAGGAAGAGTTACGACAGCTCTGCTCCATCTCATCAGCCTGACTGTCAGCTCACACAGCATCATTTATCTGCGAAAGCCTCGCAGTTGAACACACAATGCCACGGGTGGGCAAATCACCCACCACGGCTCCGCTACTTTACTACTGAAGCTTCAGAGAAATGACTGTATGATAGGCCGCAAATTGAGCTGATATGAAGTATGGGCCACCACCCAACATTCATAATATAGCTGGTCAAAGTATTATTAATTAGATCTGCCTTTTTCTGTGAGGTGTGTGTGTGTGTGTGTGTGTGTGTGTGTGTGGCATTGCAGAATTTATGTGAGCTCCTTCAAACAGCCAGGAACTGGAGATGGATGGGGCCATAGGAGCCAGATTAAAATTAAAATGAGCCAATTAAAAACTCCTTGTCTAGCAAGACTCCCACAAAAAAAGAAGCACAAGACACAAACAAGGACAGGGAATAAAACTTAATTGAACAGAGCCTTTTATGGTTAACTGGCTTGACAAATTGGTTAAAAACATTTCACCGCTTTATCTGCAACAGTTCTCCTCATAACAGAACAATAACCTTTTGTTTATAAGAGAACACTTGCCCTTCAAAATTGTCCTAGGTTTCCGGCAGAATACGTAGCGCCCATGGAACAGATGGCTGTCTCGTTAGGAAACGTGGCAGAGAGTGAACAATGTTACAGAAGCAGGGAGATACTATGTGGAGTTCCTCGGGCAGGCTTGTTGTGATTATCGACGATTAGCCTCTCATTGGGCAAAGAAAGGGAAACAAATCTCCAAACATTAAAAGTGGCCTGTACAGCCTGTAGCAAGGTTCTGCTTTGTCATCAAGACGGAAAGAGCAGCTTAAGTGCTGCATGCTTTCCATTCTCCTTTTTTTGGACACTTGGGGTGCGTAGGCAATGCAATCCAATTCAATATCCCTCCAACAGTCTTCTGCATTCTGAAGCTTATAATTGCATATTTGTGTTGAGACAACGTCAGAGAAGCTGATCTTGTAGAAAATATTCAAAATATGAGGCACACCACACAAGTTAGCCCCCGCATATCTCAGGGTCAGTATCTGTGCTGTAAACGCTGAAAACCATGATGTAGGTATGTTTACAATAATGACATCTTGTAAGATAAATATATATTTTTTATGTTTTCAGGCAGTTTCCATCCTCTCTTTTCTTAATTCTCCATGGTCTCAGTGTCTGAGATGAGTTTATGTGTGGGAGGTAAATAAACAGATGGACTCCAGAGGAGGGATGCAGAATGCAAAATAAACACCACAATGAAGCACAAAAGAAAGATGCAGAGTTATGACAACAGAAAAAGTCAATGTATCAGTAGAAATAAACAGTTTAATGAGGTGAGGTCCAAATTCATGAATCCCATTCTCGGGAGTCATTTGTATGGAACACATGCACACTGCATATGCCAGATATATATGACATATGTTCATTCCACATGCGTCTTGACTCATCAATTAACAACCCAGTGAATGTATGTAACCACTCATCCATGTTAGGTTGTCTGAAGCTGTGAATTATGTTTCAAACCCTCTTTCTTTACTGCTATGCCATTGCCAGGTTTTCAGTGTCAAATGCCAATTCATCCTACGCAGTGTTAGCTGGCACGGCTGATACTTTGCTTTTATGTTCACACATTTAATGCCAACTGTGAAGCAACAAACATCCAGTCCTATAATAGACCCAGCATCCACTCCCCAGCCTGTGGTCCTATCCAGCAATTGCATCACTGGTTGCCAGTTCCATGTTCCCCTGCAGCTACGGCACCTAATCTGTGCAAAAGGTACAAACATTTGGATGACTCCAGTTTACTTGCACCAATGAAGGCCTACGGTACGTCAAAAAACACTTCTGCAATTACATAAAAGAAGAAGATTCCTTGGAATGCAGGTCCTATTGATCCTCACACCCAACTGCATCTAGATATTGAAGGCTGCACATCTCCTGCACGCTGGACAAATCCCAAGGTACTCAAGCTTCCCCCGGAGGCCCTGCTTCAACAACTAATCTCTCAGTTTTCCACTTTGCAAACCCCCCGTACCACTGTCCCCTGTGGCCCTGGCCAACCGTGACTCTAATGCACAAGAGAAGGTTTAGAGTCTCAGGGGAGTCATGAGAGCAGATTATCACCTCAGCCAGTAGATAAACAGCGGTCATCATGTACACTCATCACCAGAGGTTTGGATTGGATCCAGGTCTGATGTCCCTTTGTGTGTGTGTGTGTGTGTGTGTGTGTGTGTGTGTGTGTGTGTGTGTGTGTGTGTGCCTACGTGCCTAGGTTGCCTCTGTGGATACGGTTTGCCTGTGTTCACCGCAGAAGCCATGCCAAATTGGCCCAGCCAGCTCTAGTAGTTGATCCTCTGTCCTCGTCCTGGAGGAATTTCCTTCCTGATCCAGCGTGCAATCACAGGCATCTGTAGTGTCCACTTTGCCAGAATTCTTCCATCTCCCCCAAACGCACACAGATATGCTACAGCATCTGTTAGGACACACTCATGCCAGGGAGAGGTGCAGCTGTGCACCCATTAACCCAGGTACACACACATTTTTGGAAACACACTCACCAGAGATCACTGTGCACAGGGGGCTGGGGAACAAGTCATCCAATGCTACTGGAGTGAGCGGTCATTACCCGTGACCAAACAAAATCCATCTCATCATTGACAAAGGCATATCACCACCAGTTGGCAAAATTCACAGTCTTCTGTTCTGCCCAACTCAGGATTTCAAAGGCTGCCTGAGATTCAAAATAATCTGAGACATTTGAGGTATGATTGATTGAATTCGCCTCAGATAAGACATTTTATACTTTTGAATGAGCCTATTCACTTACTGATTTTTTTTTTCATTAAATGCATAAACTGATTTCATGTGTTACACTGTTGTTCCTCTTCTGCTTGACATGCAGAGCCTCAAACCCTGTGCCCTACCTCTCCTGACAGGGCAACAGAGTAAGTGGATCCTTGATGAACGAAAAAGAGACATCAGACAAGAGATGTGGTATTACTGGCTCGTATCCGTCATGCCAATTTCCAGAGAGTTCGTCTGCTCTAAGTAAGTCTAAGTAATGCTGTACTGGATTTATAGCTGATAAAACCTCTATTATTTCATTTCTCTCACCGAGTTTTAAATTAAGGTAATAGAGAAGCTGGTGGCACAGTCTAAGAGAAGTAAAGCAGGGGCCGAATGAACAGGGAGGAGGGGAGTGTGATAAGTGCGGATGGGGACCAGTGAGCAGCAGATGAAATATGTGCTTGGAAAACATAATTAGCAAAAATGGCTGTCATACACTCCTATCCCTCTGCAGTGCAGAGAACAAAACCCCACTACAGACTGTCAAACACAGATACAGCATACTAAAGCAAACCAACAGTTTCTTTTAGCTCTATACATCTTGAGAGGGGATTATGCACACAGTGTAGCTATAAAAGGACCTTTCACACAGTTTCTTAGCACCACTACAGGGCATGGACAACGTGTTGAGAGAAAACAACTCACATTGATAAATGTTTATACCCACATTGCTGAGTGTAGTTCTGTCATTGTGCTGATGAAATCCGTGTGGTCCAAATAAACTCCAGAGCTGCCTTCATTTAAATCCTTCCCGCAGCAGCTGTTTTGGGCTTCTCGTGTAAACATCACAGAACCATAGTTAAATGCTTAAAAGACACGTATACCATTAAATCCACATGCACAAAATATACTAACAAGAATAATATGTTTATCTCCTAAACATGATTAATTACATGTCAAGGACAGCTTTGCCCTCCATAAATGCGTCCTCCTCAGCCTTCAATGCTTTCTCCATCAGATCCAAATTCCTAAAAATCTCCTCGAACGCTCCCAACCAAGACAAACTTAACTTAAACTTAATATTGCCATGTCTTCTGGTGAACAAAAAGCTAGAAAATATATAAGCACTACAGATACTCTGATTTTTACTTAGATAGAAGTTTGGATTCAGCACATATTCAGGGTAGTGACCAAACCAACCTATCAGGCATGCCATATATATATATACACACACACACACACACATATATATATATATACATATATACACACATATGTATGTGTATATATATATATACACACATATATATATATACACACACACACACATACATATACATACATATATGTATATATACTTATATATGTGTTGAATGAAAAAGTTGCCAATCAAGGTCGGTTGTTATCTTGTTATCTAGGTGCATTGTGATTGGCTATTTTTACAAGTGGTCATCGTTGCGGGGGTTTGAATAGTTGTGCGTTTCTGTTTTTGACTTTTTGCTGATGGATTAAACGACTTTGACTTTGGATTTGCCACCATCAGGAGATGTAGGATTGGGTATTGTGGGGAACATTGGGTAGGGATATCGACTGACAGCCTGTATAGGTTCTGAACAATGTTCTTACACTGTTCCTTACTAACTCTGACAGGATGGCAGGGAGGGAGATAGATGTTGACAGCAATAGCATGGAGTTTAGTGAGGAAGAGGGAAACTGTAGTAATGAGAGGAGGGAGAGTGAGTGGGAAGAGTAGATCCATGAAGGCGAGTAGCCACAAGAGGAAAAAAAAAAGGACACAGATAGCTCAGGTAGAACGGAGGGTGAGGGAAGATGCGTGAAGAGAAGGACTCAAAGGCAGGATTGCTTAATGTAGTGATAACATTTGAGGGAGAGGGGAGAGTAAAGAAAGTCCATCTGCTAAAGCTAGCAAAATTATTAAAGGACAAGTTGGAGAAATGAAATATGCGAGAGTTTTGGGAGATGGAAACATGCTAATAGCTTGTAACACTCAAGTGCAGATGGAGAAGCCAAAGAAAATGATTAGTGTTGGAAAAGTCAAAGTAGCAAGAGTGGGGAAGCAGAGGTCCGGCGGTCCCAAGGGAGTGATTTCTGGAGTACCCCACAGTGTTAATATGACAGAATTAATGGAGAACTTGAGGGTAAGAGAAGTTCAGTTAAAAGTGCTGAAGAGGAGAGTCAAGAAAAAGGACTGAAACAATTTTGTAAGAATTTGAGACAAAGGTTCTCCCAAAGGAGCTACACTTTGGATTTGTGAATAACTGTAAGAGGGAACATACCAAAGCCTCTGAGGAGTTACAATTGCCAGGAAGTTGGGCATGTGAGGTATACTAAGGAAAGTGAAGATGTGCTAGGTGTGGTGGGGAACATGTATATGTTAAGTGTGGAGAGGGAGTGAGACCAAAGTGTTATAACTGTGGAGGTGATCACAATGTTGCTTATGGGGGCTGTGAAGTGGTGAGACGAGGGGTGCTACAGCTGAGAGCGAAGTAAAAGTATCTTATGCAGAGGCAGTTAAGAGGGCGGGACAGATTAACGGGGGAGAATGTAACAAATGACAAATTGCAGCAAAAGAGAAGGAGGTTCAGTAAAAATGCATCAATAGAGAACAAGCAGGGGTGATAAATGCAATATCTGATAATAAATCTAAAACTGAAAGGATCCAGATCCAGCAGCGCACCACTTGGATACGATAGGTTTGAAATGGGAAAAAGTAAGGGATGAGCTTACGGCGTACAATCAAGTCAAGAAAGAGCATCTGTGGGCTGATAGTACTAATCATTTAAATTCTTCAGTGGAATACCAGACGCCTTATTGCGAATGGACAAGATTTGCTTAACTTAGGTCGTTAGGTCATGTGGTTTACAGGCAAAATAGGGAAGATGGTGGAGGATGAGGAGGGCATGTCCCTACAGAGTATGAAGTTCACAGGAGTACGTGATAGCGGAAGTGTGAGGTGAGAGGAAAAAACTAGCAGGCATAAATTACTACAACCCATGTAGAAGGAATTAGAATTAAACAAGCTTGAGGAAATAGAAGGACAGAATAGAAATAATGTTGTCTGGTGAGGGGTTTTTAATGTGCGTAACACATTATGGGAGAGTGAGGGAACAGATAATGTTGGACAGGTAATATGTATACAAGCCGTAGCAAGATCTTCTCTGACTAACGACTGAAGTTTTTTCCACATCAGAAGGTATATCAAGAAGGAACCAAAGTGAAATGATGCAGTCTTATACAAAGTGAATATTTCTACATCACTGACTACAGAAGACAGAGGTAGTAAATGGATATTTGAGAATACTAATTGGGTAATTTCAGTAAGAAAGTGATAGATACCTGAGTCAGGTTGATTATAATATGGACATATACTCATTTGATAATAAAATAAGACATGGTATAATATCAGCTAATATCAATTAAAGTCCATTCCTAAAAGTAAATGCAAAACAAAGAGGAAAGCAGTTCCACAACAAATGTAAAGTAGCAGTGAGAATCAGAAATACAGCATTTAAACTAGTAAAAAGAACACATCATTTCAAAGAATATGGCTCCGTACGAACAAGCTCAGTTGTAAGGAGGACTGGGACTCCATTGGGAAGACTAATCAGGTAGAAGAGGTTTGGGGGGGGATTAAGTAGCAGTAACTAATAAGGAAAAGGTTGAGTTAATGGTGAATACTTTTGTTACAGTACACCGTTCCAATAATTTGGAGAGGAGAGGGAAGAAGAGGCGATACTTATTATGATAATTGAATCTGGGAAAGATGCTAGTAAGCCGGCAAACTGTAGACCTATTGCCTTGACATCACATGTCCATAGATTGATGGAACGGATGGTAAATGAGAGACTAATTTTTTGGGAAAAGAGGTATGGTGGCAAAGTACCAAAGCAGACTAAGAAGAGGAAGGGGCTCTGTGCATTCAGCGTTGTATCTGGAGGATGAGATAAGGAAAGCTCAAGTAAATAAAGAGACAGTGGAGGCAGTGTTTTTTTGATGTTGAAAAAGCACATGACATGTTATGGAGCAAGGGGGTTCTGATCAAATTACATTTAGTGGAAGTCGAAGGGAAAATTTTCAATTGGGTTATGTGAAAACAGCTTGTTCTTGTTGTTGTGATAGTCAATTACTTTTTGGTGGTGAAAGAAAATGTTAAAAGAGTTTTTTAATGCCTAGCGCCGGCATCCACACACCAGGGGGCGCTGCAGAAAGGTATTAACGACCTTCACCATCTCTTCACTGACAGCTGGTGTTGGTAGGCAGAAGAGATACATAGCATGTAAATGTTTTCCTATCATGGATATCCTTTCTGTGTGTGCATTTGTTTGAGACGCAGAGGAATTCCAACTTGTGACAATGTGTGACCGTGCCAGCTCCCATGTTTGTGTGTATGTGAACATTTTGGCAATGTTCTCAAGCCCCCTGCAGGTGTTTAGATCTCAACAAATCCCCACTGGTCCTTCCCAGCTGAGGCAGGGGTACGAGGCTCGCCCTCGCCTTCCCCTTCCCCTCTCGCCTTTCATTCTCCGGGCCATGCTAGGCAGGAAAGAAGACGCTGCCAACCCCAGGTGTCAGGCATCCGCTCGGCACTGTGTCAGCAGACACGGGAGAATGTGACAGGAAAGATGAAGTGCACGCAGACAAGCGCTAAGGATTTAAGAGGGAGGGAATTTAAGAGAGAGGAAAGTGTGAAATTGAGGTAAAAACAGCACAAACCAGGAGGAAGTAAGGTGAGAAATGGACTCAGAGAGAGAGATTTAAAAAAGAGGAAATTGAGGGCAAGTGGCGGTGAAGCAATGGGAAGTAGTGTAGTGTACATATGGGAAAAGTATGTGACCTTTGACATGTAATGGGTTGCACTATGCGCCAAAGCCAGCTCCAGAGGGTTTTAACTGGTCTGCTACCCTCTCAAAAAAACACAAAGACACATCAACTGAACGCTCCACAGGGACTACCTTGTCTCTGTAAGTCTTCCACTACAAATGGACGACTGGACTTCCAATAAACTCACAGACCACCAGCAGGCTACACTAAATGAGAGAATCTGGAGTCAGATTGCGTAGCAAAGACACATTGGAAATGGCATTGTTGTTTCTTGCTGCCTGTTTGTTTGTATAAAAAGGGACAACGTCTGCATGATTAATTGCAGACGCACATGAAACATCACAGAATTATTTAGGCTTGCAGTTGATAAGGGCTGAGATGAGATATAGCTTGAGGAAGCGTGTCTTGGCAGGGATATTAATACTGGAGCCACTGCTGGATGGATACATGGGCAGTCTGATGGTACACTTCAAAAATGGAAATTGAAAAAAAAAAAAAAATATATATATATATATATATATACACACACGCTGTGATTCATTGGACAAGATGGAGGGGAAGGAGATAGAAGAAGATAAGAGGGGAATTCACTGCAGTAAGTTTGGTAGATAACAGCAAATTGGAAAGTCCCGCAAGTAAGGTCAGGTGATTGAGAGCTACATCATTTGATGATGAGTGTTGAGCAGGCAGCCAGAGAGCAAGAGGGAGATTCATCCACTTCCGCAGCTGCTCTGTGACTGAGGGAGATCCAGTTCTCAGGCACGTCCACACATCATCACACAACCTGTCCCGCACGCTCTCTCTGCCTTCATCTTTTTACTATGCATTCGCAAAAGGAATAACAGCAGAAGACAATTGCACAGAGACGCCGCATTTCAAGCCCCCTTTCTTAACGCCCCCATCTGTGTGGTTCTTATTTATCAGAGCACTGACAGACACAGTGAAGAACAGACATGTCTGGATCCTCTCCCTCTTATGGCTAAATCATGTTGCGGATGGGACAGGTCCTCTCCGGCGGCTTTGATCACCCCTCGAGGATTGACAGATTGACTGATGGGCCCGAGTCAGTCCTGCTGCTTATTCATCTCCCTGCAGGAGGAGGACAGCAGAGACAGAGAGAAAGCAGGCTGCAAAACAGATAGAGGCTTGCAGTGATGCCATGATAAATCCACAGTGAGGCTGTTAGCACTTTTAGTTTTCTCATGTGGGAGTCTGGAGAGACGAAGGTGGCTTGCAGCAGAGGATTTGTAATGACACGCTTCATGGCTCCAATTTTAATGTGCCCCGCTAATTATGATATTGCCATGTTAGCCTCTTCCAAGCTATTCCATGTAATGAGAGAGAGAGAGAGAGAGAGAGAGAGAGAGAGAGAGAGAGACAGAGAGACAGAGAGAGAGAGAAGGCATGGGTACGGCACACTATGTGTGAGTGTCATTCCAATCTGTCGCTCAGCATGGGGTAGTGATGAATTAGGCGCCTTGCCGTCTCCCTGGCACCTGGCCACTGTTTGTCCTTTAGGTGTCCTGGTGACCAAAATGCCTCTCTGAGCTCCACAGGGGGCTCTTGAGGGGGCTCGAGACACACTGTGCTATGTAGTACTGTACTGTACTGTACGTCTATGACTGGGTTGACTATTCTTTCTCCAGGTGCGCATGTTTATGTGTCATGTTGATTTTATCTATACGGGCCTCAAGGGGTTTTTCAATTTGCACAGCAGACGACGCCCTCTATCCTTAGTCCCACACACACACACACACCTTGTGGCCAAGGATAGAGAAGGTCTGCTTTTCTCATTGGAAAGGATTCAATTCTTAAGCCACATGTCACAGTCATCATTCAGTATTGTATCCTGCAAATTCTCTAAGGTGATAGTAAAAGACAGCCTCTGGGGGAAAAATACCTGTTGCAGCTGCTAAGAAGTAGAAACATATGACTGCAAAGATGACTTATGGAGACAAGAAACCTTCTAAGAGGTCTAGCGTGTGGCCAGGAACAAGCTATTAGAGAATCTCCTGAATGGCAATTTAGCACAGAATTCAGAGCATAAATCACAGTGTTAATATCCATCAAAGTGCCACACAATAGTGGCCCCAGATGGTAGGCAATTGTATTGAAAAGGTACGCACAGTATAGCACATGTGTGTGTGTTTTGAAGGGAGACCGGTCTGTATTTCTTTGTGCGTGTCGCTAACGGAGTTACGGCATTCTGTGCGTGACAGAGATGAAGGAAGTGGCGGGCGCATGATGACAGAAGGTGCACACTGAATAAAGGCTGACTCAAAGTGCCAAGACCAGTCCTACCCCTCATCACTCACGCTGCTCTTCGAAAAAATACCAGGCCTCTTCTTCCACACCTGAGCGCTTATTTTTAATGCATATTAATTCACTGTCTGGCACTGACAACACAGGCAGAGATTGAGGGCCAAACTGTTAAAAATAAGGGAGGGAGCTTTACATCGGAAGCCTCATCCCTGTGTGAAACAGGCTTACATTTAGCTGATAACAACAACAAATTTAAGATGCTGGCTGGGTGACTTTCAGTCACATCATGTTTGTGTTGTCAAAACAGTATTACATACTGATGCCCTCTATCAATACTCAGCTATGATTTTGTGGCATCTTTCAGCCAAGTACATTTGGTGGCTTGTTCATTAACCTTAATATTTCTCAGCTTGTAAACTAAGGTAGGTTTGCTGGCTCCCTGTCTACCGCCCACTGATTTGTCCATGTGGACTGTTACATGCTGGCTTTGCACACTTAACTTTCATTGAGATAATAAACAACAGTGCGCTACTTTGAGAGTCCTAAAACTCCTGATCCCTGACCATTTAGTGCTGCAGTCCATCACTGACCACCCAGGCGCTGACCAGTTGTGTTGAGTGGCAAGACAATGAGCTGGAGACATCTAAAAAAAGGTCTTTCTACACCTGTGGCTCAAGTGCTGTACAGGCCAGAATCCACAGTGTGGAAGAGTCAGTCTAGACAATGAGTTATTAAAGGAATTGGCCAGTCTCATGTAGTCATGGCAGGGACAAAAGCACAAACAGGGCAGCTGATGATGAGCTATGCAATCACGGCTTCTTCAACAGCCGCCCCCCTCCCCACACCCACACAAGTGGGATCACTCAACTGGGCACAAGCCACATGCTAAGACACAAGAATTTAAGTTTTAGATTCTCACTGATGACAACTAATTACAAAAATAGTCAGACACTTTCTTCAAATAGATGCTTCATCACATTTGAAGAGTAAGAGTTACTGTTTCCATCTTATAAATATTACAATGGTGTTCTGTATTGTCATCTAAAAGCATCATGTACTAAGAGCTTGTTAGTCCTAAAACACAGCAGCCTACAAATGTTTAAAAACACATCAAATAAATGAGGAACATACTAAGAGCTTAAAATACATGTTTTATACTGTTGATAAAAAATATGCATAAAAGATTCAACATTGAATAAAATGTTGATGAGTATTAGCATTAAAAAGGCTAAAAGCCTTGATTCAACTAGTTAAATAAAAAAAACCTTTCGTACTCTGGGCTGCCAAGGATGAGGTAACAGAAAATCAATGACAGAGACTAAATGTGTTTCCAGTAATAATAGTATGTTTACACTATATCTGTATAATTTGCATGTCTGCTCTTAACAACATAATAACATCATAAAAGGTGACAAAAAAAATGTTTTATACTTGTTGTTTGATGCTCCACATTAGCGTGACTTATAATGCAGAACATTTGAATAGCCTCATAGCCTTTGGAAACACCAAAAACTGCCCCATGTTCTCCGCAGAACAACATCTCCCTGGCTCAGCCTGTACCAAAGATGGAGAAAGGGTTTTACCTGCTATGCGACCGTCACAAAATAGAATTCATTTCATCTGTAATGCATTGTTTTCACTCAACTTGTTGTTTATGTTTGTCAAAATGTGTCAAACGCAGGGGAAGGCAGCATGTGAATTATTGCAGAAGTGACATTTATTTCCTGAGGGGCAAGACGTTTGTGGTGGATTATTAAAAAAAAGCCAAATAATAGGATTTTTTCCCCACATTACTTTGATCCTACCCTCTAAAGACAAATAAAATGACAAAAAAAAATAAAAATTACACAACTGGTGAGTGAACATATTGTAGATTAGCAGTAATACAACCCGTCTATTTGTTTTCCTATCCAGCATTTGCAAAAAGTGTTCCTTGTGAATATGAGGGTTCGTTCAGCCCACCTGGATACTTCAATCCACATGTAATGAAGCAAAAAAGTGCCAAGTGTTTGCATCATCTGTTCATCACAAAACAGGATTACAGGACATTACAAAAGCAAAACAATCATGGCCATGTATTACCACAAAATGCAGATGGAGGGTTTACTTTCTACTTGTTTTTTTATCTTAACCATTATTTCTTAAAGCAAAATCATAATCACTTAGTTCCAGCAAGAACGAGCCAATATTCAAATGACAATGAGACTGCCAATAGCCGGGCTCAGCTATTGTTCAGGGCTGTCAGAAAGATTTGAAATTAAGATTCAGGCCAAGGAGGCAAATACTCACTCCTGCCAAAGACAAATAAGAACCAAGGAAGATAAATAAGGCATGCTGTTGACACTGCGTTCACTCACACAACACTCAGTGTGTTTCATCTAAACCTCCAGCTATTGTAAAGTCTGCATCCTTAGCTTTTTCAACAAAAGAAAAGTGGGGAACATTTGGTTAACACTGAATTATTCTTTTTATGGCCAAAGTACTATTCGCTTTGAATGGCTAAATCATTTGTGCCATAGTTTTCCACAAAGTGCACAGATGGGCAGTGTTTGTTATTCAGGACCACAGCCCGTCATCTGACATATTACAGCTATACCATAAACCTGCAATTATAAACAACAAGCATTAGAGTCTGACAACGGTTAGTGAAAAAGAATACCATGTGGATGATCGACCACAAATGGAGACAGTTTGGACTTAATAGAGTACGAACACAAAGGTAATTGGCTCAAAGGACTTGATAATACCATGGTCAGATGTTGTATAGATTAAAGGATGTTTTTCTGCAGTAAATAGCAAGAAATGATAAATGTTTGATTGTTTAGATGCCAGCTTTATGTGATAACAACTATCACAGAGGGAAATGGCCTGCTGTGGTTCTTGATCTTCAGCAAAGTAATTAAAGCTAAATCGTGAAGATAAATGATCATAAAAACTACAAACTGGTGAGGAGCAAACCTCTCTGAGCTAATTATGAGCTCTTTTTTTAGTTTACTGCATCAGTGAGTTACATGCTTTGACTCCTTTAAAACTCCTGCACAAAAGACGGTATTAACTTCCCTAATGTTTGAGTGGATAAAAAAACAAAACATGAATACTACTATAATCTGACATGTGATGTTTACAAGCGCACCTTAATCTGGTCTAACACTTTTAAAAAGAAAGGGAACGATGACAGGCTTTTATTTTGGCATGTCACACCTGAACAAGAGAGATACTGTATAAACAGATTTCCTAAAAATAAAAACAATAGCTTCATATTCCTTTTCACATTAAGTATCAAACCTATCAAAACAACTTCCTTCATCAATAACAACATTAGAGAGAGCGCAGAGCCTTATTCAATGACAAACTGTCAACCCCTCTGTGAAGAGAAAAGGTAATCTTTTCAAAGTGCAGAACAACAGATTTGCATGGACTTGAATACAAGCACTCCAAAGTCAGGACACCCTCCTTTGATCTTCACCTGTATCGTTTAAGGAAGTAATAATATATATATATATAAGGAGATGGGATGGGGGTAGGCAACAGGGCTCAGATAGGACTCAATGCAGAGGGACAAATATGTGATGTATTTAAGGACAAAACCACTGACATTCAGAGACGCTACATCCTGCCGGCAAAAAAAATGCTTTATTGTGGCTAAACTGGCTGAATGACTAACATCAGAGAAACATCTGTATATCAATCATGAAGAATCTATTCTTTCATAGAACATCGGTTTATGACATGCGCTATTGCTTTTGAAATCCAATAGCTGCACAGACCAACAGATGCTCCCCTAACAGAGCCTGGAAATAAAGTGTGGCTGACTTACCCCCCCACCCCCCACCCCCACTGCCATGACATTGCAATGCGATACATCTCACCATTTGGCTATTAAGCCTGCTAAGGTATGGAAAGGAGGTGATTCATATTGTGATTGCAGCAGTGCCCTCCGCGACTCTTCCAGAGGGGTAGTCAGAGAAGGCCCCAGAGCTGCTACCATCCCACCCAGCCCTGCGGAGCTGCCTTCCTGCCTGCGGCTGTGGCTAAATTTACCCCTCCCCAAGCATCCCGGCACATCACGTTGGGATTCTATTACTCTCCCAGCGTCCCAGCATACAGATAGTCATGTGAAAGCCGGCCACAAGCCTCCGCGGCTGGCAGTGCCCTTCCTGCCCCTGCATTCAGCATTCAGTCCAGTTAATGCCATGCGTCTCTACCCAGCTGCCCAGTCCCTTTCTCTGTCTCTTTATTTCCACGCTTCCTCGCTCGTTCTCGCCCCTTCTATGGCTTGACTCTCAAACCCCTCCCCCACCTCCACCGCCTCCTCAACCTCGTTCCCCCTCCAATTACGACTCCTCTCATCCTGAGAACAGGGGTCAGCGGTGGACGAGCTTAGAGACTGGGACTGCTGAGACCGATGGCGGGTAACGGAGAGGGGAGAATGAACTCAGGCCAAATGGGGATCAATAAGGAGATGGGGCTGAAGAATGGCTCCCGTTATGGGCAGAGAGATGGTGGAGGATGGGGGGGGTGAAGAAAGGCCACTCCTGCCACATCAGGTCAGATCACATGTTTCATATTCCAGTCCCTCCATCGGAGTGCTGTCAGCAGGATGACACGAGGCAAGAATACACACTTCGTGATGGTTCATAGGCTTGAGGATAAAGTGCCCTGCCACTTTCCTGACTAACCTAAGTGGCAGGCTGACGTTGCGCGGCCGATCCAGCACGCAGATCACCAGTTCTTACTTGGCCATGTATGAGAGTGTTAGTTGTTGAGCCTGAAATAGACTGACATGCGTCAATGAGGGCAATGGAGTCATTAGCTATTCCGTTTGAACAGCCAGCTCACTGTGACTGAGCAATACACAGGGGTAAGCACAGATTTCTGAAGCCAGCTTATGCAAATTGCATAAACAGGTTGAACCCGTCCCAGGTTGAAATGCAAGGGAAGGAAGAGATAAAGAAACAGAGCCAGAGGAGGGGGAAAAAAAGAGAGAAAGTGATTTTGTTTTGTGAGAGAAAGCAGCCACAGTTTTGCACCATGCAGTCATTCTGCAGACATGACCATAAAGCGTGCTGCAAACTCCCCTCCTACCCATCCAAGCAGTACATGACATCTTCACTTCCTTCATGTGCACACGTCAGGGTCACACTGACCTCTAGTGGCATTGACAAGTACACAGGGCTCATAACAGCCGTGGCCGAGAGATAATTTGTTCTTGAAGCAATTTTGTCAGAAAATTGATTTTAAGTCAGTGACACTGGTCTAGTACCTCTCAGGTGATCTGGATAAAATGGCCGCTGGGAACAGCTTGTTTCAGCACCATGTGAACTGCAGTCCCAACCTCCAATTATCCACCAGTGAACAATCTCTCCCTCTTCCTCCCTCATTTGCTCCATCCCTCCCAGTCTTTCTATTTTTTCTGTCCCTCCCCCTCTCAGTCTCTTTATCTCTCTCCTCAGATACCTTTTGGGAATTTTTGATTTTGAACACTATTGATTTTGTGGGTTACACCTACCACACACATCTGACAGAACTTCGAGCCACTCTGTTCAGTGGGGGGGGATCAAAGTGTGACCTCTCCTTAGTGTTGTTTAATGAAGTTAGAGGTTTGGCACTCAACAACAACTTAAGAGCTTCGAGGGTTGGATAACATCTTAAAATCGAATTTCTTCAGGAGGCGCTGTTCATGAGGTAAGTTTCTTTATTTAACTGCAAACTGTTTTTACAGAATCAGAATCAGAAATACTTTATTGATCCCTGGGGGGAAATTACACAATAAATACGAAGTTATGATAAAGGAATAAAGAAAAAAAGTAAGAAAAAATAAGAAAACAGACAGGAGCGACTGTAACAGGCTGCATGCACGGTCGGCCCATTCGCACACAGTCCAGTTACCTTTCCAGTTATGGCTGTGTTCTAGTGCAGGGGCTACAGCTTATTCAATCAGGAGTATAGCAGAGTGTTTAGTAATCAAGTGAAAGACGTACGCTGAAAAGCAGCAGTATAGGCCATTAGTTATGCTCGGAAAAATCCATTCATGTTATACTGCTCAAAATGCACTAGATGGCGCACACTGCAAGGAAACATGTTCATCAGTGCTGTTGTGCCTTCAACATTAATATTGCTAATATGGCTAAATGTCAAAGTAGTTACTTATCCAATGAACTAATTCACATCTCGACTCTGGTTTGGATGGAAACATGACATGATTAGAGTTTTAAATTGTCCCTTGACTGGTACACATCGACATGGCTGCCACAGAATATGGGATATGGTTGTCATGGTACTCTGACTGAAGGGCGGTCTCCCCCCTCCCCCGCCTCTGCTTGCAGCCCTATTACTATCAAAGCTAGCAGAAAATGTGGGCATAATTATGTCAGAACGAGAGTGCTGATCTGAGGCAAAGTTACAGTGATTTGTCGGATGATTCAGAGCAGTAACTTCCTCTGCCGTATAACAGGGTGCATGACTATGCATGTCCCTGATTAATGAGACGTGCTTCTCCAGCATCCATATTTGATCTAACTGTTTATATGGCAGTTTTCCCTATTTGTCTGGGTGAAGCCTTAGAGCAACACGAAACATAAGACGGGCTTTTGATTATGAGGTACCCTCTCTCCAAGGTCAGCCTCAATTAAGCTCATGTCATTGGTATGAATTGGTCAGATGACTAGGATTCAACACTGACTTCTGCAGTGTTGCCAATCCAAAACTTCATCAACAATCTACGCATCTCAATCTGTGCTGCTATACCATGTTATGCTGTGCGTTTGACAGGTATGACGGGGCTTCTAACATGAATCAGTTTAATCACAAGTTGAGACACACAGTTCTAGACAGTAGAGCCATTAGGTCACGATTCGGAAAACTCCCAACAGTAAACTGTGTCAGACAGTATGCAGGAGGCTCGGTGACACAGTGGGCATGAATATTAATTCTCTCTCTCTCTCTCTCTCTCTCTCTACCACAGTGAGATAGAGACGGAGAGAGAGAAAGTGGCAGAGAAATGCTCGTAGGCATTGTTAAGAGCTCTCCACTTGCCACTTAAACGTCACTCCTCAGTGACTCTGCTGGGCTTTTATATGCTATTCAGGTCCACAAGGGAGGCCGAGCCTAAATGCTGAGCAACCACCACCGGCACACAAGCAGTGAGAGAAGGTTTCGAGTGGCAGAAATCGAAAGAGGTACCACTTTTAGCTCAGTTGATTCAACAGAGAGTGAATGAAGCCCGGTCATTGGGCTAGCAGGTGCTGCAGTGAGTTCATGCAAGCTATAATGAATTTTAAAAAGTTTCTGAAAAGTTTGAGAAACTGTATAGTGAAACACTCATCTACAGGCAGAGACACCATTAACCATGATAATCTTTATGTTTCCTCAATTTGAATGCATCCCATTTATCTTATCTTATACGTTTAATATTTGTTTTCTTTTATTGCTACTGCTTTAGGCCCTTAATCTCCCCTCTCCCCTAAATGGTTTTTGAAACACATAACCACAAACACTCTTTCCAATTGGAGTCAGAGCAGCAGAGGGCACTTCCAAGGGCAAACCATTCCTGCTGCAGAGGAAGAGGAAGACAATCAGTCATTTGATAAGACCAATATTAGCTGAAGCAGTTGTGGGAGATTAATACCTGCTCATCTGTGTCCGTTCTGAGAGCTCATTAGGCACGCTTGAATATTTGGAATTGTAACTTAGCTTCCATATATTATATCGTCGTCTAGAGTTGCAGGTAGAGAGTCACTGTGAATATTTCAAAGGAAGGTGTGCAGACAGGACAGTGCGAAGTCTAATGTAAGGACAAAGGAAAGGAAGGGTGCTGTGGCTTAGTTGGTTAAAGCGCCTGTCTAGTAAACAGGAGATCCTGAGTTCGAATCTCAGCAGTGCCTTTTGTGTAATTTCTCCTCCTGGGGATCAATTAAGTATTTTTGATTCTGATTCTGAAAAGAGTGCAAAGAAATCTTACTTTGGCCCAGTTTGATGTTAAAACCAAAAAACAACCACAGTCTAGTAAAAGAAGTATCATCATAACATCTACAAGCATTGATATGTAGACATAAACTTAGCAGAATTATTTAGGAAGAGTGAGCTTTCATTTCTCAATATATGCAAAGAAATCCTTACTTTGGCAAGAAAGACATGTTAAATATTTAGCAAAATGGAGAATCAAAACAAAGTGTCATCAGTGCATTTAAAAAAAAAAAATGTGATTGTTCAAAGGTTATATAATTTCAGGGGGCAAACTATACATAGTAATAAAAATAACTGAACTGTAAATGTCCATTTCCAGCAGGATAAAAGATGCACCCTTCCATTCAAGGTCGACATGAGCTTCTACAGGCCAAAAATCCACAAGGCCTTAAACAACTACAATCACACTACCACCTCTGACACTGAACCATGACAGATGCAAACAACAACTTTGAAAGATCAAACTGACATGTTATCTTACAAACAGACTTCATGATATAGAGATGCATCTATTGTTCAACAAAAAACACCTTTTTACAAAAGACAAGTCAACATTCCCTTATAGTTTGATTAAAGGCCAGGATCCTCTTTGAAACCGCTTGACCCTGCAAAAGCAAGCGCGTTGTGTTGTGTTGTGGTCTGCTAACACAGCCATCAAACGCAGAGGCTGGGGAGCCGTGCTGTGAAGCGCAGTGAAGCAAAGCCTTGATGTTTTTACAGAAAGAACATTACTGTGGCTGCGAAATACAGTGCCCTTTTCCCTCTCCTTCAACCTCCGCTTCCTTCATCCTCCCCTTCACCCACTCCCCCTTTCCCCTCTCAGGGTTTACTGTGTACTGAGTGGTGCTGGTTGAACCCTTCAACACTTTCCATTTCAGCTGAACCTGTTACTCTTCAAACTGAAAGCCAGGAATCATCCTCACCAATGTCACAGACTACATTCAGCTCATGTTAGAATAAAAGAAAACTGTTAAATGCATGTATAATTCAGCAAAAAAGGTTTTTGTGCTAGTGATTGAATGGAATGGAAGCCAACAGTTACGAACTTTCACTATGGTTAGACAGCTGCCTTTAGCTCTGTTATAATCAGTGTTAGCTCTTCACAAAGTTCAGCTGTACTTTCTCACTTTCAGCTGTTTAGTTGGTCCTCTTAAGCGCTAGTTTATCAACTACAGCGACACTGTTACGGCAAAGAACAGAACAACTGAAGCTGACAAAGTACAGCTGAACCAGATGTAACAGAAGCAAAAGATTGATGTTGAGCTAGAGTGATGAAAGGCAAGACGAATGTGACGATGTACAGCTGACTCTAACCAGCTGTGCACCATATAGAGACGCTCCGATCAATGAAGGTACCAATATCATCATATTCTTCACAAATGGTTTAATCAGTCATTGATCAATTGATCAGAAAAACCTCTCATAAACCACGTCACTAATCCAGAGTGGGCTACAAGCTAAACCTTCACAAAATGAATCATATTTTCCTTTATCCTTGTCTAACCAATATTGTCAGTTGCCAACTCTGGAATAACGACTTGATGTGTTCAAAGTCTCACTTGTGAAAGGCACAAAATGAAACCTGAGCTTCGAGCAGAGCAGAGGCACACAGCGTGAACACACTATCACACCACCTGGCAGTACACACAACTACGCACACACAAACACTGATTCAAGCTAAAGTACCAACATAAAAAGGATTTCTCTTATTAGACCAATTATTCTTATTATATATTTTATTAGACTTTTTCACCAAAAGTGAACCAATTTAGCAGAGTGAAGGAATTCAGCCTGAATATAAAGACCAGACTACTAACTTGTGTCCTTGTTGGACCCCTCTACAGAGAAAGCGATGAGCCGAATTTAAAAAAGCAAAGTGAATAAGCGTGACCAAAAAAAAGCTTCCCCTGAAGCCGAACATCTACCCAGCCTCACAGGGATTTACAGAGACAACCATGGGCTATTAATTCCCCTTTTCTCCCTCCAGAAAAAGCCTGTCCAGACCAGCCAGTCTCCATGGACGACCTCCTTTATTACTTAGAGCTAACCGAGGGCCCAGATGTTACTGCCACTGAACTGGAATAGAAAACAGCAACAGTCTACAGTTGCAGCCGTCTATGAAGCTTTTTGCGTGGTTGATGTGAGCGGTCTTTACGACTCCCTTAGAAACAACTAAATACCGAAAACACTTCTGCAACTATGCCACAAATTAAATACAAAACAAAAACACATCTAGACGTTGGCTGACATAATGCCTCTTGCAGCAGAGCCCACAGCACCTGCCAGAAGTCGCTGCACAGACTCTGCACAAGTCCACTACCATCACCAAGCCAGGCGGAAGCCACTGAGCCTGATTACGATCAAGGTGTTTGACCTGAGCTCGGAACATTTAAGGAACAGGTTTTTTGGAGCAAAGGACCCTTAGAGGCTTCGCAGCTGACGGAGGTTCTTCATCCTGAACAGCGTGACCCAGAATGAAAAGCAGCATCCAGCTTTCACACTCTGCGCTGGCTGACACCTGCATGGATAGTCCTGATCCAGATTGCCTCCTTCTTCATGTTGGCACACCTCATCATTCAGCCTCAGGATGGCAGCGTGAAAGAGGTTAGGTCAGCTTCTGTCATCTCCCTCAGTGACTGTTGAGACGACGACTTTAGTTGTTTCTATGTCGACTCAGGCCTACAGTGTATTCTGTGGAGTTGCTGTAATGGAATGTATTGTATGTATATTCAGGTGCTGATTAGGTGCTTCAAAGTGTTACCCAAGCCTAACTGATATTTGCTATAGTCTATGTGGTATTTTCCCTTTGATACACATTAGTAATACAAATGACACTGATTAATCAGTAACCAATTACTGGTACAGGCTACGCTGAAAGTCACACAGTTTATGGCCCTAAAATTTAAGGCATAGGACTTGTGTGTGAGCATGTGTGTGTGTGTGTGTGTGTGTGTGTGTGTGTGTGTGTGTGTGTGTGTGCGTAAGGGGTTATTTCCTGCAGTCACCCACCCCAAGGTTTGGAGGTAGGCGGACAGGAAGCACACCCATACCAGAACAATCTGTAATATAGTCCCAGGAGCATGTTTCCTGGAAGGTCTATTGTCTATTCTATTACAACACCCTCAAGCAAACTGGGAAATACCCACAACAACCCACTATAGGGGTCAAAGGCTCTGGGATTCTGCCCACTTGATCTCATTCCTTAATACGTCTCCATTTCCTGAATTTGCCCGACTTCAATCTTATTCATGAGCACATCCGTTCTTGATTCTCAAAAACTTGTGTTAAATGAAGTGACCTAAAGGAAAAGGGGTTCATCAGCATCACTTGAGAGAAATTCTTTACAAACAAACAGCCACTTAGCAGTGATTGCGGTTTGATAGGGTAAAGACAGAATCCCGAGGCTGGAGTTGCAAACCAAGCCGGAGGGTAGCATGGCGTACTTTTCTCACCGGCTCAGATGTGGTCGGAAACAGAAGCGGTGGGCTCTCCGGCTCGCCTGTGACAGCCTGTCAAACAGAGGAAGAAAAACAGGGGCTGAGAAACGACGCCTCAGATTAAAATCAACTGCTAATTGTAAAAAATTCACAGGCTGGTAATGGCACACACAGCTAGGGAGTGGGCTGTTAAAAGGTGGGTAATGACAGAGCTAAGTGACAGTCATACACAGTTACGTGAGCTTGTGAACGACAGAGCGGCAGAGTGGAATAGTGAACGCTATACAACACAACAGCAGCCCTGACCACAAACCAGCCGTTTGGATATTTGTGCGAGTATGTGTACACTTTCATTCCCATTAAAAAACATCATCAAACACAATGCCACAATAACACATAGAAATGGCACACAATACCAGATGACCATACACACACTGAATAGTCAGGAAAATTATAGTCCATGCCATAGCACATTTCTGACCACTATGGTACTAACTGTCACAAGATCAAATAGTCCTGATAATCATAGTCACAGACAACTATTTTAAGCATGCTAAAGATGAGTATATCACAGTGTTTCATACATTAGGTGGCCCATAATGAGCATAGCAGGATGCTGCGTTCATGAGTCAGTGTCTATGTGGAAAATGCAGGTTGACAGCACAGGCGAGACTAGAATCTGTCCTATGAGCTCACACCAAACCACAGACCACCATCTGCTGCGACAGGCTCTGCACCAGACAGCCACTCAGTCTGCTTTCTTGTGGAACTCTTTTCCACGCGACGTCAGCCCGTCCAAAACCAGAGCCATTGGCCTCTCCGAAGCTGCAGAGCGTGTCTACAACCTGCAGGCTTTCCACTTGCCGCACTCATTGAATTTCTGGTCAGGCAGACATGCCACCAACAAAAGGCAGAGGAAGGTGCTCCACTTAACATTTTGCTGTCTGGTTCTGCTGCGAGACAGATGACTGGAAAGAGTTATGGAGGGACCAAAAATAAAATAAAAGGAGGAAGAAGGAGCAGGCAGGAGGGGAAGCATAGGATGAGAGAGGCAAGCCAAATACAAAGGCAAAGGGAAAAAATGAAACAAGAATCAAATGTTAGCTGGAATGTGGCATTTATTTATTCAGTTTTCCAGTTGCTTTTGCCAAATGCACAAAGTCAACAAGTCATTCGTTTTAATTCTCTGTTGTGGCTTCAAAACTGTAATCTTGTGGGGTGCAAGTAAATGTTGGAAAATGAAAATGAATTTTCAATCTTCCATGTGTGATAAAAAAGAAAGAAGAACAAAAGCGGGGGATCACACTCCACTGCTTTTGTTTTTGGAGCTGGTACTTAGCAGACGTCTTGAGAACAACATCTAATCTAGAATCTGTGGGCCGATTCATTAAGGGCTGCGGGGCAAAATTGATCAAAGATCTGAATTACTGCTCAAGTCAACGGAACGCCATTCTAAAAACACACAGAGCCCCGAGCTGATATTTTCTCTTTTAAAAGTCACCCTTCTCTGTGAATCGTGGATATCTGACATTGAGGATGGACGTATCAAAGGAAAACATGTCTGAAGTCAAACATCTGAAGCAGCCACTTCAGATAATGACAAGAAAAAAAAAAAAAAGGAGAAAACCCTGCCCTCAGGCCGTGTGCTGTAAATGTTCACTTGAAGTTTGGCATTCACATAGACATGTGATGCGCAAAGAGTGACCCTGACAGTCTGTCTGCTGAGCTACGTTACATTTCAACTCAAGGTTCACTGTGAGTCACGTCAAAACCTGCTACAATTACACTGTCTGCAAATCACACGTCAGACAAGCCTCAGCCACCTGGATATCAATGCCCGACTTCCAGTTGCACCTTTACTAATTACTGCTGAATATTTGACGGAGCATTTGACAAGGGATGCTTGTAAAGCTGGACTGATTTCATACTACTGACAGCACTCCGGGTGAAAGTTGGATCCCCTAGCTCTCAGTATAAATGGGTATAGTGGGCAGATCTGTGAGATATCCCCTCGAGGTTTCGGCTTCTTGTGATAAAGGCAAGAGCGTGAGAAGCTCCTTCAGTATATTCTTAGTACTGCCTCTGCCTTTTTGCCTCTTCTTTCTCCCGTCTCTAGATCCCAGGGGCCCGCCTCTTTTTTAAGGCTTTGCCCATCAATCTTTTATTTTTCAATTTCTCTGTGACACTGGAATCTGCCAGCGGGATTTCACAACACTTAGGCTGCATAAAGAACAGAGAGGAATATGAAACTGAATATCACTATATTTTTCTGACTATCCAAACACAACAATACACAGACCTGAGAAAAGAACTTAAACTTCAAAATAGAAGAAAATGAGTAAAGTGTATGTAGGTTTATTATCTAACCAAAGTTGTAGACCCTGGAGACTGTATATATATATATATATATATATATATATATATATATATAGTTTTATTTTGCCTATTTATTCAGTTTTATTCTGAGGGAGACACAGGACGGTTGGTTGGACAAACAGGACGTTCGATGACGTCAGCTCGAACACATATATTCGAGCGCCTGAATCCCTGTGTGCCCCCGGCCCTGCCTGCACATCTGAGGTTATTAGGACTGAAATTTTACCCTGAGAAAGTGCTGCAGTGCGGCCAGACTGAGCCAGACAGCTCTGTGGCCTCAGGAGAAGTCCACGTTCCAAACAGGAAGACTGAGTGAGGCGAGATAAAACTCTATATATATTCTCCCAGGCAGGCATCCTGATCAGATTGTCAAATATGATCACATGGAGAGCTACCGTGTGGGCTGTGTGACTTCAAGCATAGAGGCCATGAATGCAATGTGTGAAAGAGTTGCAGTGCGACCACACTGCTACATGTCTCCTTTGTGAGTGCATTCTCTTCAGCCATATCAATCACAGGGTGTGTGTTCCTCCGCACAAGACGGACAGCTATGAAAGGAAGCACAAAACATTGATTTACACTCAAGCAGCAGTTAAAGCTTTTTTCAAGTAGCCAGGCATTCCATTTTAATGACACACAGTCAACGCCAAGAGGCACCAACACACACACAGCTTTTGGATGAACACCAACACAAATGTGGTTGTGATCAATCACAGAAAGGATTTGGCAGCTCCAAGCACTCACACGCGCGGCATACAACTTACATCAATTACTGGGAACTTTTTCTTTCCATAAATAATTGATCATGATGCCGAGAGTGCAACCGGAGAAATTAGATTACTAACTTTAGCAACTGCACTTGCATCTCAGAACATATGGCCTTTAGGATTGCACGCTGCTGTGGCTTTAGTTACACACCCAGCTCGTCTAAAATACAGCCATGGGTATGCGAGAGAAAGAAAAACATAAGATGGGGGTCACAGCAGGTCAGGCTGCTGAGCAGGAAACACCTAATTGATGCCCAAAGCCACTCATGACCTCTGTAAGAAACAACAGTCCTGTCGGCCTCAAGGCAGACTGACATTAACAGCGACCTGGTTGGTCCATCTGAACGTCTCACTGTAAAAACCCTCTGTCATACTGGTGCGTCACTCGGCATTGTATTGGCCTGCTGTGACACCACAATGTTTCTATCAAGGCCTTCAGGACCAGACTTTTGCTCAACAAGAAAGTGCAGCACAAAGAGAAGACTCACACAGCTGTTACTGATCAACGCGCCTCCTAGAGCGCTCACTGGCTGGTCTAGACATCTGCATAGTGACACACCATCAATTTCAAATCCCCTAGGCTGCCGTGCAAATGGGGGCAAGGATGATTTGGTACCGGTTTACATTTTAGATAAAATATCCAGACAGTTTTTTGTACAATAAAATGCAATTTGAACTGAGCAGAGCGGATCAATCAGGGATAGCATGAAATTTAAAGGGTTTATTAATGAACTACCAGCTGTTACTACACATACAGATATACAGATTCTGTACTATAAACTATATGTGCTGTTCTCTCCTCTTCTGCATCTTTCTGCCTGAACGTGTCGCTAGCATCTTTGTTATTGTGAGCTATTTATTAGCTTGTGCTGCCTTAATGTCATCTGCAAACACAACTTCATTACTAAATGACCTCATGACTCAACAACTTGGAAATTTACCCACAAATTTGTTTTGATGTGTTCAAAGCTCAGTGATTACACATTTTGGTGGTTTATCATGACTATTAAACTGCTTTTCAAACTTGTCACCCATGCACAAAGTCATATTTTTTAGAGCAGAGCAAAAAATGTAATGGTAATGTTCTCTCGTTGCAATCAGTTATAACCGATCGAAATGCCAAACACAAACTACTATATGGATTTCAACAGTAAGTAGAGTAACCATGTGTTATTGATTGACTGATGATTTGATTCAGTTTAGAAAAAGAAATGTTTGTTGCAAAAGTTGTCCATGCTGGAACCTGACTGATATACAAAATGCACAGAGGAAGAGGCAATACCAGTCGACAAAGGCTAATCACCTGGGTATATGACCTATGTGAAAAAGAAAAATTTGAAATTGAAAAAAGTTGATAATCTAGATACAGAGTTTCTTTTGTTTTTCTTTCCAAATATTCATCCAGACAATGATTTATTGATTTATCATTGGACACGCAGGGTCTCTGAAAGACGTATAGGCTCGTTATAAGAGAAGTGATAAGAAGTGTCATATGGTTTTTGGTGTGTTTATAAAATAAAACCTGTGAAAAATACGACTGGAACTGATGACGCCTCAGAGTTCAATATGTCTTGACTTGATGTATCATGGAAATACACACAGACCAATAAATCACATAAGTATGAATGCATTGAGCATTCGAAGCAGCCAAATGGCTTTACATGCATACTAGTGAGTCTGAGCAGTGAAATGGGAACATGTATGCACACAGTGACGAGAACTGCAATTGATTTAGCAGGACATTAACAGTTACCCTGGGTGAAGAAGAACAAAGTCTGGAGTCCCTCGGGGGTTATTACGACGCACTGACTACCCAAGAGGGACAGAGCGGTTGTTGAAAAAGCTCTCAGTAACAAGCCTGTGTCTCAGTATTACGCCTCAACCACTGCCTGTGGCTAACAGCAGCCTGACTCTACCACAAACCAAATTATCAAAACAAACCTCAGTCAGCAGTGGAAACTGGGTTTAACAGGGGAACTATTTTTTTTGCAAAACCTGGACGTGATTCAGCCCAGTACTGCGTCTTTCATGACACCAGTGATGTTCTTATGATCGTTTGTAGGAGTTTCGTGAAAACATCTGCAAACATCATACATCCACTTACTGTATATGAGCGGTACTCCTACTGTGAATTAGCCATGAGAAGCTGCTACTGTCAAAGCACACAAGTTTCCTTGCCAAAGCTGGATTTGGCCTTGAACAACATTTGTCCGTATGCACTTATTTCTGGGGAAGGACCAATGTGTGCTCTGTGTATAATTAGCATGGAAATTCTATGAGACATGGGGAGAAATATTAAGAGGAGAATTTTATGTGTGACAGTCGAGCAGTTAAAAAAATAAATAAAAAAATCACTGCACACACTCCTGTAATTGTTATCTCTTCTCAGGCTTCACGGTCATAATGGAAGTCAAATATCTCTGATATGTAATTAGACAGACCTGCCTGGCATGGAGGCAATTTCATGCTTACAAGCGATCCCCAAAAACTCAAACGCAGAGAGCAGCAGTCCGTCTAGATTCTTCAGAGAGCTACATTAGGCTGTGTTACAATTACATCTTCCTGGGAAGAAACCCAAGTTACACAATGCAGGAAAGATGTTAAAGTGACAACATACAGTATTTCACTGTGTGCTGCATTGAGACACTAACAAGAGCCGGACAGTGGCAGGAGGATCTCATCCAACATGAGCTGTATCAGTCAGAATTTGGACCAGCAGCGCTCCCACAGCTGAGGGCTTTAGACAGTGTGGCCAGTCAGAAACTTGGGACATAAAAGAAGAACAATGCTCGTGGAAACACCCTCCCAGAGCTTTCACACAGTTCAGGCAGAAACCAGTGCCAGCCTGCGTGACCTACTGGTGGCTACCATTTTGTCTTCTCTCCAAAAAGGATAATAAGGATCTTAAAATCTCACCTGCACTTCATCAAGTGTCCTCACACCCACAATGAGCACATTCACACTGTTCACTGCTGTCCCTTTTGTAGCACCAATCATGAACCTGAAAACTGCTTTTCGAAAGGAGTTGAGAATAAGCCAGTCTATTCAGCAGGCCTGCTCGCGGTCCATCTGATTTGCATGTTAATCTGGGATCTCTCAAAATATGTGAATGCAGGTGTCAAACAAGCTCAGAGCAAGGGCAGGGGGGTCCCCTGTTACCGCCCTCCAGTGGCGTTTGGAGAGAAGGCAAAGAGAGGAGGAGGGAAGAGGTTCATGGGTCAAGCAGACTGCGTCAATTCAACAAATGCAGAGCAGTCTGTGGGCCAGGACTGGAAGAACAAGAACCTCCTGTGTGCATCACCAGCACCCTGCAAGCATGTGCAACTCTAACCTCAAATCACGCAAAGGAGTTTTTCATGAATTTATACAGTTTGTCCAGAACCCAATTATTTCAGATTAGAATTTATTTCACTACTGAAAGTCAGGTTTTTCAACAGTGGCAGTGAATGCGTTTTTGCAGCCAACAGTGTGCAAAGTTGCTCAGTGCAGCTTTCAACAATATGCACTAAAATGTTCCTGTTTTAGAGAGCGGGAGAGAGAGAGAGAGAGAGAGAGAAACATTGTTTTCAGAGCTAACCATTTATAAACATCCTGGGCAACTGAGCGTGGCCTAAAGATGTTCTAAATGTTCTTGGCAAAAAGGCAAAAGGCTCAAGCAGATTTTAATAGGATGACAATTTAACAGAGTCCACCAACAGCCATTTCCATTCCACTCAATACAGCGACACACTGAGAGCTTGTCAAGCTTGAGCATTAAAAGTGCAATTTGCTGTGCTATGTCTGGTTTTTCTACACGGTATCCCTGCATGCTTGGTTGAAGAATCTTATTTTGTAACAACAATGTGGGGAAAGAGGCAGTTATTCAACACAATACTCTGGTTCATTGCCCTCAATCGAAAGGCTTCACTACTTCTCAAAATAGTACTGACATGTGGATGCATTCCCCCAAATAAAATAAACTGAGATAGCCACTTCTTCATACTGAACAGAAATCAACAATACAGCCTGTAAACAATCGAAAAGACTGCGATGTTTATGCAGAAACATGTGACTATTGAAATTTGGTGTTAAGCTTTAATACTATTTCTATTTACAGGCATGAAACCACTAAGGACATTTCAAGTGTTTGGTGTCCACACCTCAGGGATGGACCTGGCATCCAGCCAAGTGGCAGCTGGAGGACGTAGTGTGTTAAATCTTAATTTACAAAAAGATGGTAAGGCTTGTTGGAGGTTTAAAATAATCTACTTGACAGTCAATTACATGGAATTAACTGCTTCTCTCCAAAGACAAGTTTCTCTCACTGCGCTGAAACTGTTTCAAGAACATTTAATGGCATCATCAACATCCAAAACCCAAACACACATACTAGAATATTAACACATCAAATCCAAAATCAGTCAGGAGACACGCTAATTAAGCTGTAGGGCTGAAATACATGTTTGCTCTCATTCACTAAATGTTTTTCAAAGCATTTGGAGGCCAAGGCCTAGAAAATCCCCAAACTGCCCGTTTGGCCTATTATGCAGTTAGTGGACCACAGCAAAAAATAACTTCACTCTTCTTATATAAACATGAAATGCTTTGAGTAGCTTTTGTGTAAATAAAAATAACGCAGAGCAGGAAATTGGAAATCCATTGTAACTGTCTTGAAATAACAAGACATAGATATATTTAAACTGAAGGTAATCTTTAGGGAAATGTATTCATTCCCTGGAGTTTCTTTCAGAAAATGTCAAAACATATCAAATGTTAATATCACACCTATCAAACATCCACACCCATCCCCGTTCTTTAACATCAAAAGGTTAAACTGTCACCGACTCTTTGGAGCGTCACACTTGTCAAACTGTGTCTCTGTCCCTGAGGTCAGAGGCTACAGGATGTGAGAGATCAGGAATAACTTTGCCAAAGGATCTGCTTGCAGCCCGCCACAGGGTAAATAAACACGTCACTCATCGAACTCTCAGATTCTTTCACTTTCACCGTTTGTCGGCCTCAGATTCTCCGTTTCATGCTTGCAATCTTTTGGGGTCACTTTATATAAAAACATATGCATGTAGCCAAAAAATTGGAGTCAAGTCTGTTACAATACTTCTTACAAGTACACACTGAGCCCAACCACCAATCATCTACTTTTAGGGGTCATACAAGGACATCCATTTTTCAGCTGAGCAAGTCAGAGAAAAACAACCAAACACCAACTAACAAGACAGCTTCTACAGTCATGCTTACGTCGACAATGCTAGAATGCTCACAGTGACATGCTGATGTTGAGCAGGTATAATGTTTACCATGTTCACCATTTTAGTTTAGCCCGTTAGCATGCTAACAATTGCTAATAAGTACAAAACATAAACTACAGCTGAGGCTGATGGGAATGCCGTTAGTTTTGCAGGAATTTGGCCATAAACCAAAGAATTGGACAAATTGAAATTCTGATGAAAAGTCAGAGGATTGCCAGTCATTAGACTTTATCTTCTTGGCATCATGGATATCTGTACCAAATGTCATGGCAAACTTTCCAATAATTGTCAAGATAGTTCACTAAGAGAAAAAAATGTCAACCTGATGGTGGGGCTAGAAGAAAAGTAAGGGGATCACCAAAGTTAGTAGGATTCGTCCTCTGGGAACCATTAATGCCTGTACCAAATTTAGGGATGGGTATCATTAAGATTTTAACCCTACTACAACTCTTACAGATACTGCTGATCGATCCGGTACTTTAATGGTACTCTTATCGTTCTTTTTGAATCAGAATCAGAATCAGAAACTGTTTATTGCCAAGTAACATACATTACAAGGAATTTGCTGTGGTCTGAAGGTGCTATTGTTTTGATAACAGATAAGTAGAATATAAAAGCTAAAATAAGAATAAGAATAAAAATAAAAATAAGATAAGATAAATAACAACAGTGCAGTGACCAAAATAAAGTAAAGTGTCCAGGTAAAGTGTCCAGTAGGGGGTGGGTGCGTTAATGTAACGCAGGGGGGACAGGGGTGATGTAACGTATAAGTAGTGTTTGTGTTCGGGGGGGGGGGGTCAATGTAAGTTCGTCAGGTTGACTGCAGAGGGGAAGAAACTGTTTTTGTGGCGGGAGGTTTTGGTCCTGATGGACTGCAGCCTCCTGCCAGAGGGGAGGAGGTCGAACAGATGGTGTCCGGGGTGGGAGGGGTCGGCAGCGATCTTCCCTGCTCTCCTCAGAGTCCTGGAGGAGTACAGGTCCTGAAGAGATGGGTGGTTGAAGCCGATCACCCTCTCTGCAGAGCGGATGATACGCTGCAGTCTGCGTCTGTCCTTGGTGGAGGCAGCAGCGTACCAGACGGTGATGGAGGAGGTGAGGATGGACTCTATGATGGAAGTGTAGAAGTCAACCAGCATTGTTTGTGGCAGGTTAAACTTCCTCAGCTGCCTCAGGAAGTACATCCTCTGTTGGGCTTTCTTGATGAGGGAGCTGATGTTCAGCTCCCACCGGAGGTCCTGGCTGATGATGGAGCCCAGGAAACGGAAGGACTCCACAGTGTCCACTGGAGAGTCACACAGGGTGATGGGGGCGGGTGGGGCTGCGCTCTTCCTGAAGTCAACAACCATCTCCACTGTCTTTGAAGCGTTAAGCTCCAGGTTGTTGTTGTTGCACCAGGTCACCAGATGGTCAATCTCCCACCTGTAGGCAGACTCATCTTCTCCAGAGATGAGTCCGATGAGGGTGGTGTCGTCCGCGAACTTTAGGAGCTTGACGGACTGGTGACTGGAGGTGCAGCTGTTGGTGTACAGGGAGAAGAGTAGAGGAGAAAGAACACAGCCTTGAGGGGAGCCGGTGCTGATCGTCCGCGAGTCTGAGACGTGTTTCCCCAGCTTCACGTGCTGCTTCCTGTCAGACAGGAAATCTGTGATCCACCTGCAGGTGGGGTCAGGCACGTTCAGCTGGGAGAGCTTGTCCTGAAGAAGAGCCGGGACGATCGTGCTGAAGTTATGATGTTATGAACGCTCTCATATTTATAGCTAAATAATCAGCTGGCTAATGGTTACTTTTTATGAAGCGAGACATGGAGAGATTGCTCGTGTTTCCGCCCTTACACGGAAGTCTCGTTGCACTTGCGGCAACGAGCATTGTCAGCATCGACTCGTGTAACCAGACTTTTGAGCATTTAGTTCTCCGACCCTGACGCTAAGAGCAGGGTCTCTGACCCTCGCTCATATGACAGGGGAGAGATAGATGAATGTCTTAATCTTATTGCAAATTAGAAATGGAGTTGTTCAGAAAAAAGGTACAAGATAACATTATGTAGCCTAAATATATAGGAAATCTATTTTCTGAATTTCTCCAATACCGACAGCCGAACCGATAATGTTGGAGCTTTTAGATACCACAGTCTTTAATAATTCAGCCCCGGGGCCCGTTTAATACTGGTTCCGGTACCAATCCCTAATCAAATTTCATGGCAGTCCACCCTGTAGTTGTACAGATATTTCAGTCTGGACAAGAGTGCCATCCCTAAAGCCATGCCGCTAGCATGGCTAAAAACATACTAACAGAAAAAAGCTTTCTTGAGATCAGATCTAAAGAGCCTTGATGATTAGATGATTGCACCATTCCACTAACATGTCACAGGCAGTCAACCGGCAAGAAGGTGCAGAAGCATGTATGATTTCAACACATGTTCAGCTTACCATAACATGACATGAATACAAATCAAAGTGAAATTGGACAGCAAATGACCCATGACACAGAAGCCTGTGCTCCACTGATGGTATAGTGTGGCCAGAGGAAATGCAGCCTTTAATGTTGTGTGGCTCCAGATGCTCTGAAATAACTACATCCAAAATATTTTATGTCCATCTGTGATCTTTAAATATTTCATTGAAACCAGACGGCAATGTTTTCTCCAGTGTTCAGTGTGTTGGCAGGTTAATATAGAGGAGTAATGATAAAGGTTTTTACCACAAACTTGAATTTAGACCAGCTATTTACCAAAGAATTTCACTTCAGTACTTGCTTTTGCAAAAGCATCATTTAGTAGCCTACTAAAAATTTGAGCATGCATAGAGCTTGATAATATGTCTAATTTAGGGCAACAAGATTTTCCTTTTAATGGTACTCTTTGATTTAAAGTTACTTACAACCCTCTGTGGAAAAACGTCTACGAATCAGGCATGTTTTACAATTAATTTAACTCAAGATTCTGCACTCATCTCCGCAATAGCTTGATAAATGGATGAAGAGTGGGGCCGGTCCAATCCATCATCCTCCCCAAATTCATCGCATGTAGAACAAAAAGGGGCAGAATTCCCATAAACAAGCTGTAAAAATGTAATGAGCTCCAGACATGTTTAGCAACAAATGGATGTGTCGCTTATTGCTGATGGAAGAGCCGGGTTTCAAAAACAGTGTGTCACCAATGAAGTGGCCAATAAGCATCTAAAGCAGAGAGGATCGTGTTTAAAGAGCGCAATTGCCATGGCGAGGTTTGAATCCAAGCGGCACCAGGCTCTGTAGTGACTCACAAAGGTGAGTTTTGATTAGAGCACTGGCATGAGGCAGGGGGAGAGCCAGCTCTGCCCTGCCAATGAGGGTCCCTTGTGTACAATTAATCACAGCAGGTTCAAAGCCAGCAACGAATTACTCTTTCAGGATCTCTTTTATTGTACCAACAAGCATTTAGGAGACCAGACAAGACAGAACAGGAGGGGCCGCCCCCCAAAAAAAAATCTGTGCCAGCAAAAGGTGGCTCAATAGGAAATGTTTTTTTCTTTTCTCTCTTGTTTTCTCTCAGACAACATTTAGGTTGCTGCAACTCAGAGTGCTTCTCCAAGTGAAATCCAAAGATGTTTGGCGGCTTATAACAGGTTGACAGTAGGTCATATTACAGTAATAATGAATTAATGGGGTCATTATTCAGCAAAATAAATGTATCATTGTTGGTAATAATGGTTGGTATTAATACGAGGTCCATAGACTCTTTTTTCTTTCTGGAATAGTACTGTACAGTGTACATATCATGGCATGTCATCTTTACCGCCTTCGCACTTTAGGTGGACTTAAGTGTTCAGGGGAGGAACAGAGAAAGGTGAGGCAGTAATTTTGCTTTCAAGGAATACTGGTTTGACCACATCTTGTTGGCTGTCCATGGGTGGCCGTACAGGTAGGTCTTTCATTTGTAGCCTTTAATTTGAGGGGTGTGGTTAAAGTTGTTACTTTTTCTTTTAAATGTACAGCATGTAGCCCAATACTTACACACAAATATCAAAAGGACAGAAGACTATTTACACAAATGTCAGTGATTTTGTGCCCAAAGTGGTAGGGTATTTTACACAGCACGATGCGAAACAGCCACACTGCTAATCATCGGAATACGGTTTCCAGGGGAACAAGCAACAGCTCACGTAGCAGTTCACACAGCCCTGTGAAAGACCTTCAGGATATAAAAGTTTTCTCTCCACTTCGGGACTGAACTTCCCAAAGATCCTCATTCAAAAAATGTCAGGTTGCTGGGAACATAACATCTGGATGACACTGTCATTGTCACTGACTTGTAACAGGTTGTCTTCGAAATATTGCACCTGCAGCATTGCTGTACTGCAACAGAGAGAGCCCTATAGTTCACATTGCCAACGTGATAGGGTGCAGCTGAATGTGTGGATTGTTGTTTACACACAGAAGACGACAATTCAACACAAAAAAGGACATTGCTCGCCTTTGGTGGCATACCTGCAATCTCATACACAGCATTAGCATCTCAGAACAGAGTTCCACTTGTGATAAGCCAGTCTTTGTAATTTCCATTACAAAACAGTCTGTTGTATACAGGAGAGCGTTGCCTTGAAAGAGGATTAGAGTAGCACATTTGAATGGCTATGATTGATGCCAGCCCCTGTCACACCTAATAATAGTGTAATCCTTCCAAAACAAACCTTTTCTTTAAAAAAAAAAGTGCTGCTTTTGACTATACAAAAGTCCTGTAATAAATAGTGCCTTTCAATAAATTGTGGTCCTTTGTCAAAAAGTTGCTTTAGCTCAATGGTCACGTTTAAGGCTGCAGTTTGAGGTGTTATATTTGAATACATTCTAAATTAAAATATATTTTTATTGGGCATTATTATTTCATGCCCTCTATCAGACAGTTGAGGGATCCACAGGTTATGTTACAGGCTACAGAACAAGTAGTTTCCTCAATCTGCCTTAAAATGTGTTTTAAAGCTAACGCACTGAGGTGGAGGCTGGTGGACATGCATCTCTATATTTCAGAAACTATTTGATGCATATTTATTCCCTCTTATGTGAAACAGAGGATGCCTGTGACAGATTCCAGAGACATCTCCAAAAACAATAGTGTGCAATCTAATGTAATATATTCTAAATAGCAAAAGTTCTGAATTGTTAACAGCTGCTTTGTCCCTTTCTCCAGAGCATGACATAACTTGCACTGAATAAGCTGTCGCATTTTACACAGTGCAGTTAAAAAGCTGAAAGCCAAGACATTACATTTATATATATTCCATGATCAAAGTCCGGTTTATAGTCACTGGAGCCATCTCTCGCACATAATGGTCAAAATGGTCTGGAGCAGGATAATGAGATCCGCCCAGTCCTGGACCGGCTAGAATCACAGACTTAACAAGTATTTTTAACAGGCTACAAGAGTCAAATACAGTATATGTCCAGTCACATGAAACAGGCATCCTTTCCAAATTTAAAGTAACTAATGACAAGTAAAATCAACACCATCCCATCACACATAATGTATGGCTACAGTAATATGACCCACTCTTCCCAAAAGGAAACTCTACACTACAGCTCTCAGCTCAGCTGTGACAGTCACATTATGACTTACACCACTGCTTTTGACTGAAATTGATTCATGGGTAAGAACATGGGCCATATTTACAGGAAGTTATGTGGTTCAATGACACAAAAATGTCATTAATTACAACCAGGTGCTCGCTTTCGCAATCTGAGCTCCACCGTTGCTCAACATTTGCATTAATAAGCTGGTAGTGAAGAGAAATGTGTTCCCCCCGGCTACTTTCTTTAATACTGAAAACACAAATGACCCAGTGCAACATCATCTGATAAGACGGACGGGGAAAAGTTTGCCACAAGGGGAAGTTCACATTTTGTCCAAAAAAAAGACAGACAAACAACATCAACATTTCCCCAACATCAAAAAGCAGTATTAACAGGTTACTCTGGCTACATCATCTTAGCTCTTTATGTCTCCACTATTGGTGGGTCCTGACTTAGAGATCAGATAAAATTCCCACACATCAGCTTACCAACACAGACAAAGGTGGCCGACGCTATAAGCTACACAGGCCGTCAGGAGAGGAAGCCCTGCCAGCTAAAGTCAACAAGTCTGACTTGTGATTACAAATCCCACTCTGCACTCAAACAAAACTGCATGATGTGTGTGCAGTGTGAAAGCAGAGCAGACAGCAGCAGTCCGGACCTCACTTCCACATGGTGCTTTACTGCAAAGATGACATGTATGGATGGCATGTACTCTAACATGCATCAAGTTTATGGTGGTGAAATTCAACAGCTTATGATAGGTTCAAACTAGCAGGAGGGCCTACTGCAGTTTGTCAGTGGCTCTTTTAATGTCTTGATAAGGTTTTACAGATCAACTCTTCCATGGTGAGATGTTTTGGCAATGACACACATAAAACAAAATGACTGAAATAGTCCAAGCTGGGCAATCAAATGTCTCCCACCCACAGAAAGTGTATCTGAAATTCAGGCAAGAATTCAGTTTTGGTAAGAGGAATCTGCTGCACCTTCAGCCCGAGCCGGCTGGATCCTGGCTCGGAAATAGACTTGACTGTAAACAACCGCCTGCCATTTACATGGCAAGGTCAAAATATAGGCACAGAATGTGCTGCTCACAGTGTGTATACGGCTGGGAGTTAGATATCTGATCTGCATCTCATGAATGCACAGCTTGAGCAGGGCACAAATAAAAAGATGGGTAGCCTCGCCTGCAAGCCTGAAATAAGGACTACAGCACAGGCTTATCTGACACTACATGTAAAGTCAGAGTGAGTCATGGCACCCGCTGGTCAGCAGCCCACAACCAGCGATATCTCACACAGACAAAGACAGCAATGCACAGCCTTGCTCTTCCTGTTGCTGATTGGCCCAGAGGGAAGTGATTAAAGTGGCAGAAAAAAAAGGAGGGGAGAGACAAGAGAGAAATAAATGTTGATATAGCAGCACAGCTCATCCATTGTGAGGCCGGGTGGAATGAGATCGGCCAAGCACGGACAGTCCTGCCCCCCTCGTCCCAGAGAATAGGAACTTTCATGAAGGGGCAGGAACAGAGAGCCGAGCTCTGTGGCGACTGTGTGGGACAGAGAAAGCTGAGGAAGTAAACACAGTTGGAGGCTCACATTGCTGCTTTTGTTTACCAGCAGCAGAGAATCAGCCAGTGGGTCCCAGAGGAAAATCTCTTGACAGAGGTTATGATTGTTGCCGATTCAAAATAGTCATGGAGAGACTTAGCTGTTGATTGCAACCTTTGATGTCAGTGACTGTATGTTGGTTTCATTATGTAAACCGAGGCCTCACTACAGAGCTGAGTCCTCAAACCACTAATTTTCCCCCTCCTTTGAGTGTAGCTTACTGGTGGGTATGGCAAGTAAGATATGACTGGGAAATGGATCCAACACTTCAACATCTAATTCACTGCAAGCCCTTGTTTGTAATGAAATAAATTGTAGTAGATTTAAATGGTTGGAGGGCAGCCAAAAAGAAAATGCACCCTTCAAAATTGGTGAAAAATTAACCACAAGAGTGAAATTAAGTGGAAAATGAACATATTTCCTCTCAACATTAACATGAGTCATTAACATGGAGGAGGGCTGGGGGGGGGGGGGGGGGGGGGCACTGACCCCATGCCATGAGAGAAGCAGGAATGTGAGGTCGGATGGTGCAAGACTTCCCATACACCAGAATAGACCTGATCCACAGCATACCACCATGGCGGTTGAGGTAAAAAAGGAGCTGCTGTTTTGATATGGCCCCAGAGTTATCCAATCTTAACCAATGCATGTGATGAATTAAAGACAGACTGCCTTTTTTTCCTGTGAAGACACTTGAGCCAGGGATAAAACCTTGTAGCTTTGCAGCATCTACAATACAACCAGACTACAGCTACAACCCATAGATGTCAACAAGCTATACGGTGGCAAACAAGTAAACTGCTGAGGTGCATCAAGGCATGCAGAGCTTTCTCCACATCTGGTAGATTCATCAATGAATGGGATGCACCACGAAGCGTCATTAACCTCTCACTTTCAGTCACCGCTCTGCTTTTACTGGAGCTCTTAAACCACTGAGGCCAACTGAGAGGAAATCAGGACTAGAAACAACCTCACTGGCAGGGCAGCACTGAGGTCTGGAGATGGGGGAAAAAAAAAAAAGAAGCTTTATTCACATTTCCAAGCCACCCTAGGTGATGCTGAGTCACCAGCAAACACAATTATAGTGATTAGGCTCATCACCAGAGTGTCAAACAGACACACAAGCTGTACAGTGCTGAAAAGAAAGAGACAATCAGTGGGGAACTCCAGTGATGAGCATATTGTTGAAAGAGGCGTGCTGCTCTCATGGATCAGAGCAGCACCTCATTCAGCTGTTGCCTCTGAGAGGACTCAGAAGTTATGCTTTGATTCTTGACATTCCTTCAGACTTACATGATCCACTTAAAATGTAACTCACACCGGAAAAATGTGTCATGCAGAATGTTTCATTCATACCACATATAACAGGAGCAAAGTAACTTGTTTTTTTAAATGTAGGACTTTGATGCTGTCATAACACACAGCAGAATAGACAGAATGAACAAGTGAACTGATTTTTCTGTATGAGGCCTATGTCACTCTTCAAAGCTTCTTGGCATGTGACAAACTCATGATTGCCTGCCAAAAAGAAGCAGCTTGGGGTCATAAAATAATATTAGGCTGATATTATAGTCCTTCTGAAAGGATTCTAAAACCACTTAACACTCATAAGTCACTCTATAACAACTTACAGTTGCAGTACTATGACAGTAATATTCCCACAGCAGCTAAAAAATACCATATGGTCACTACAAACTCCAATTCGCCTGCTCATTATAACGACATTATATTGTGGTTGTTTCATTTTTTTTGTTTTTTTACCGGTCACGCAGATGTAAAACGCTCTGGCTGGCACCGCTCAGAGCTCACCGAGAGCACCGTGTTCTCGTCGCATACGCCACACGGTAAAGTTGGACGCCACACTGGGCTGCGATGTCAGCACGCTGAGCCGAACATGGGCTTGAAACAATACACCGCCGTCAATACACAGCCTGAGAGAAAGCAGCGTCTCACCTGGTAAACCTCCCCCGAAGTTTCTTCACCGGTTCAGAGGCTGCAAACCTGTCAGGAGACAGGGGACAGGAGCGCGCAGCCCGGGAACAGACACGAGTCACTGGACACGCGAACTTCTACACAGCAGCTCGTGCCCAAAACTTTCCCGGTCGGAAATATTTAGTGTTTTATTCCGCGTCTGTCCTGCCAAAAGAAAAAAGAAAAAAAGTGTCAGGGATTTCCACAGCATCGGACCTCTCTTCCTGGCAACTTTCGGTGGCCGCTATGTGTCTCCGTTTGATGATGAATTGGGAACAGAGTTGTCTGGTTGGTCAAGGAGGAAAGGAAGTTTGAGGAAGAAGAGGGGGCTTTTACTGACTCCTACAGGCGCGTCAGAGCCCCGGAGCTTCATGTGAGAATTACAGGGGCAGGGGAGCCCATAAAAAGCTTAATACCAGTTTGATTTATTGAAGTGAGTCCCTGTGGTCGAACTATATTGCATTAATTTGGCAGATAGAAAAAAGAAATCTTTGGCAGCTGACCACAGGGGCCGCGGTAATGTAAATGTAATGAGTAAATGTAATTTCCTTGCTAATAAATAATAATAATATACACACGATTCTTTTTTTTTTCAATTTGGTTGCAAGCCTCCAGTGTTTGCTTTCAAAAGAGATGAGCTACAAATCCGTCATTTAAGCAGCATTTGGGCTTTTTTCCACTCCCTTGAGTCTGATTTAATTACTTCATGAATCGATAGGAAAGTCTATTTGGAGAAGTCCATACAGTGTTCATTTGCCTATATCACAAACATGCCTGGTGTTTACCCAGCCATCAGGCTTCCTCTCTGCCATGTGTTTAATTAACAGATTAAAGCCAGTAAAGAGTATGAGGAGGAGATTTAAAGGCATCAAAGCCAACATGTTAGCCCAAACTGTTGCTCTGGGAACATACTGCAACTGGGGTGAGGAAACGCACATAAGCACACTCTGTTCAAGCAAATTTATTTATTAGGAGAAAGCAAAACATGGGGAACGGTGTACGTGCAGTAAGAGAATGACACAACAGATAGAGGAAATTTGCCCATTATTTTAAATTCCAACCATTAATATCCAGTTTTCCCTCCTCACTGCACCTTCATGTGTCTGCTGGAGCTACTGTAGTCCCTCGATTGCCATAATCAGAACACAAACAGGAAGAGAAAGTACATTGAGTTCAAGCTCCTTACTTAAGCTACCGCTGCAACCTTCAAAAATATATTCATCTTATGTTGTTTTTCTATAAGGACACTTGGAGAAAGCCTATTGTATGGGTGGGTAACTTGAACTCATCACTCATCATGAGTGTCTGTGGATTCCCCTGTTGTCATGGCTACACTGCTATTAACCAAGAGTGTTACTGAGATACATTTAAAAGACATAATCATTAAAATGCACATGCTGGTCCCCTGACTGATGGGATCATTTGAACTGAAAGCAGACCTGATGTGTTTAAACTTTATGTAATGACAGTGCACTTAAAAGCTCTTCTCTGTACCAGCCTCTCCCATCAGTGTTTCTTAAGACCAGTAGTAATACTACAATGTTCCAGCAATAGTTCTACATTTTACACTTACACAGTTTGATGAGAAGTTCAATACCAAACTCATACATGTATAGATGTATGTATGTATGTATGTATGTATACATGTTAGTATAAAGACTGGAAACAGGGGGAAACAGCTAGCCTAGCTCTGCCCAAAGGTAACAAAATCCACCTACCAGCACCTCTAAAGCTCACTAACTAACACGCTATGCCTTGTTTGTTTAATCCATATAAAAACCAAAGTGTAATTAACGACAAGTTGCCGTTTTACATGGGGTTATGTGCCAGACTATTTCTTGGCCTGGGAGCAGTTGCCAGGCAACCAGGGGAGACTCCAGGAAGTTACAGCTCCCAAGCAAAAGCTAGTTTGGCACATAAACCCTCCGTAAAACAGCACGTTGACATTTTTACACTTGACAGAGCCAGGCTAGCTGTTTCCCCCTGTTTCCAGTCTTTGTGCTAAGCTAAGCTAACCGACTGCTGGCTATAGCTTCATATTTCACAAATAGATGTAAGGGTTGTATCGATCTCCTCATGTCTTTCTCAGAAAGAAAGTGAATAAGTGTATGTCCCAAGATGTCAAACTATTTCTTCCTGTTTTGGTAGCCATTAGCTGTAAATACCAAAACACATTACTTGCTATTAATATGGATGTCAGTAACATTGTTGTGATGGTGTCCTCTGCACCAAAAAAGGATTTATGCCCCCATTTTTCTTCTACAAGCTAACACGTGGCATAGAGTCTTTTAAATGCAAAGGGTTTTTATTCTAATAGGTTTTATCCATTGTGTGCGGTAATTGCTTCTCTCCCGCTGGCATGAGAATTCATCTGCTGACATCTAATGAATTTGGAATCACTGCAGCTAACAAACATTCCCAGCCTGGGTTTTGGTCAGGAATGACAATTCCCAGAGTTATGCATCATGCATTCCCCAGTCATTTCTTGTAGTGAATGAGGGGAGATACACACAGCAGTGTGTATCAGGTGGCTGTCAAAAAAAGAAAAAGAAAACAACAACAACCTATACTGCACATCTGGATATGACCACTAATTTGCATCACAGCAAGGGTCATAATATGACGCTAATTTGGCCTCTCTTCTCAGCAGCAGTAATATATACAGCATGGGAGAGCAGCCCAGGTGGAGCATGCTGGGTTAATGACTTAATAGCCAGCATGGGACGCACATGGAAGAGAGCCAGTACTAATTACAGTACCTGCACGCGCATGATAATCAGTGAAGCCTGTTGTGCATTTCACTCTCACCAAGAACAATGCACAGATGAACACACACAGCACAGCATGCTGGGGGAAAAAATGGATTCAGACTTCTGAGAAAACTGACATGTGGTCAGCTTATGAGCGATGATTTCTCTTTAGGCGTCATTGGAGAGTCTAGCAAGTGGCATAAAGTCATTCATCACTGCAATCATGAAAAGATTCACAGTGCAATTTTTCAAATATGTAGTCTAGTATCATAGTGTATTAAACAGGTGCGTCTACATCTAAACACTTTCCTGAGTTTGGAGTATTAGACAGGTGGGAAAACACTTTGCACAACAGCAGGGACAGCAGTTGTAAGATATTATTACCATTATGGAGCTTATCATCATGATTAGGTTATGAATGATAGATGGCTGCATGCAATATCAGTTTGGTGGTCTCCAACCTGAAGTCCTTGTTGTTATTTAATCCAAGTCCAATCAGGGTGTGTTTGCCGTTGTAGCGGCCAGGTCCTCTGTGTGGACTGGTGGCTGGCACAGGTGTAAGATGGTCTTTCCAGCTTTGTCAGAGGACAGACAGGAGTGGACAGTCCTTGAACAAAGTGAACTCAGACACTCCAGTTCTCAGTCAGGCTTTAGTCCTGTCTGAATGCTTGACTGTTTGTCTTGCTTCTGTTTAAGGGACACCAGGCTGCTTTAGGCTGAAAAGCATTTGTGGATTATAGCTGTGAGGGTTATGTAGTAGATTAATGCTGTGTATGCCTGAGGTACTTGAGACAAGCATTGGAGAACTGACACCCTTGATTATTTTTTCGAAAGGTCAAAAAACAAAACGCTTCATAACACACAAACAATTGTTGGATTAATTGTAATGATGGAGAGACATCGCACATAATGCATAATAATTAAAGTAGAAACAATTGTCCAGTTTAGCCAAAGTATTAAATTATTGTTCCCACCACTAAATATTTTTTTGGTCGCTTTGTTTTGTTCTATAAAAATGGTGTGTGCACTACAAAATCTAGAGCATCATGTGTTTAAATAGACTAAAGACTAAAGTTAGTTAGTACTCCACTGATTTAAAAAAAAAAAGCATCTAAATTCATACAGCTGAATATATTGTGTTTTTTATTCCAAACACTCTTCCTTCTTGCCCAGTGCATACATTACCCACAATGCAACTCACCTGTCAACAGAATCTCCATCAGAGATTCGGGTGTGTTATGCTAGTAACGGCTAATGTAGCCTCCGGTCTCTAGACTCAAGCAGAGATGAGGAGCGGGTTACAGAGGTCTGGTAAGCTCCCTTCTTTCTATCTCCACAGCCTCCAGATTTCAAACTTGTAGTCTTCAGGCCCAAACAACGCAGACTGAAGAGACATAAATAACTTCTTTCACATATGCAGTAGTACTAGACCTGTAAACAATATTTGATGCGTGAGACGGTATTACCATAAACTTCAATAAACACCACACTATTTTCAAATAACTATTATTTGACATGACATTGTGCGACTTGCAAAGGATCAAAGTCACAGTGAAACCTTGTCATTAATTATTCACTGAGCCTTGCACTACTGTTACACCTCGGCTGTCTAAACCAATGCCCTTCAGACGTCACGTTTGTATTTGCAGCCCAGTATCATGCGTCTCGCACAGCACAGCTCAACAAGAAAAGAGCTGTCAGCCCTCACCAGTCACTGCAGGGTGGCGTGCAAATCAGTGGGTCAATAGTCAATCAGGACCTTCAGCGCTGAAGATTTCCTGCAGTGACCAAAAGGAGATGGACACAGAATCGCAGCTGGGCTCAGGACACATTTAGGTCTCCAACACAGTGTGTGGTAATGAGCATCCCAGCAGTGTCATTGTGTGAGAAATGAACTCAGGGGCAAATAATACCAGATCCATCACTTTCTCAACTAGCTATGCAGTAGTATAGAATTTCAATTCATAGAAATTATATGGGTTGGGATGGGTTTTCTTTCATCCTTTCTTTCCTGCAAATCCTTGGCCTCCTCTGTGTCCATATGCCACTGCTCCCCTCTCTGGGAGTGTCCTGGGGACCAAAGGCCCAAGGCTTTCCCTCAGTAGTTAAACCTTAACACTAACTGTTGATTGCAGGGTGGAAAAGGGCTTTGGTTTTATGACTCAAAATCTCAACAGGGACCTCACCATGGCAGCTCACATAATTTCCAGCTTTGCTCATATTATATTACATACAGCATTTCCCTGGTTTTAACATCCAGCAATTTGTGAACAACGAGGCTCTATATGCTCGCAGTTGACACTCCCTCTGTGGGAAGCTACTTTAAAAGCTATTACAGTAATACGCATCAATCATCCTGGTCACAAATGAACCCTGAGGTAAGTGAAAATTGTGGCCCTTTATATGCCTTTGGGCTTCAAAACATGTGTAATTGACATCCACCAAACCAATGTTCTTAATACAGGCAGTAAAGGCTGACATATTAACAGTAAATCAGTAACTATAACAGGGACAAACAGTTTTCCCAAGACCTCCTGAAGACATTCTTCTAAAACTATGACATGACTCGCAATGAGTGTCTACTTCATTCATTTTGCAGCAGTAATGGGCAGCCATGAAGACCAGCGGAGAGGTCAAGGACTTGGATCCCGATGTGGCAAACTGCTGATAAATTCTTCACCAGCCGCATGATTAGGCAAAAAAGATTTGCTGCAGCTGCTCCTGGCCTCCCTCTGCCATCGACCCGTTCCATCCGCTGGTTGGTTTTCATCATCGCACCGGCCACCTGCTCTGATCCTGCATTAGGGTGCCAATTTAGCTGGACAGACTGAATATGAAAAATGTGATACTGGCAGCAGTCAAAGAATGAGAGCTGTATTGTTTCAGTAGGCATGTTAATTGATATTTCGCACTACACAAATTACGTCCAGGGCCAGTGTTCTGTGCCAATGCAGGAAGCAGTTTGACCTTCATGTAGCAAAGTGAAAAGTGTGAAGGTCAGGTTGATGGATGGGTGTGTAGCACCAAAAACGTCCATGTAGAGGACTGATGTTCGCTTTGCATCACAGACCTGCAATTAACTTTTTTGCCTTATTATTAACTGTAATCAAGATCTTTCCCTAACCTTTACCACGTTTTAGTTGCCTACCCCTACCCATACCTTAACCATTGGTTCCATAACCACGATCTTTCTCTCACCTTAGCCATACCGTAGTTGAGTTGGCATACAGTACTGTATCCTTGTTGTTGTGAGTTTGTTTTGGAGTCTTCTGTCTGTCCTCTATGACGAAAAATCCCTTAATGCAGCTTCATAAATGCAGCAGAAGAAAAACAACTTAACTGCTTTAGACACCTACTGATCACCTCCTCTTTAAACTCTTTAAACTGTAAACCTGAAATGTACTTCCTTGAAAATAACATGCAAAATCGATTTCAGGCTGAATGAAATGCGTATTTGGTGGCAGAGTTTGATGAGGGATAACAGGCTTTTCCCTCGAGGGAAGCTCCCAAGAAGCCATAAGCCACCGTTAAACACCTGCAAGTGACAGGCGGAGAGCAGTTTGCTTAATAACAATCCTCTGCAGGCTATCATAGAGTGGTTAGACACTACTCAGCACACTGCAATAACAGAGCTGAGACCTCCGTGAATGCTTGTTTTGCAATTTTCTGCCAGGGAAACAGAACAGCCATGACTTTCTGTTCTGCGTATTTCTGAGGTGATTCCACAGTGGTGTCTGTTTCATGGGTTATTGGTGCACTGAAACACAGCAGAATGAAATTGACCGACCGTGAGTGAGATTGAACAGAGGGAAAGGCAGCAGCATCTCAAGATATCTATTTCTCAACAATAGCCCTGTGAATGAAGTGCAAGAATTTGCCAGTGGTGTAAGTGACATAGACAATGAGCCAGTTTCCAGCCTCCTGGTGTGACCATCAAAAGCAATTCTGCTGGGAATAAAGCCTCACACCCCAATTTATGACAATCCCACTTTGACATACATTTACAATGTTTTAGCTTTTTGGTACTATTTACGGAAGGCATTTTTCAGCAATAGCCATTCAATGATTTACATTATTTAATTACCTCTTTATATTATCTGTACTGTTACTGGTGGGGTCCCCCATTTCTGTGCTGGATTGAAATTGCCAACCTACGCATGTGGGATTCACAAGAAATTCAGTGTTACTGTTTTTAATTTTCTTTCAGCCTTGCTGTTTAGTGTGCACTCTCTAAACCCTGTATCAGAGCTGTGTTAAGTTACTGCTAATGCAAACCGGACATTTCCTACTGCTGGCCAAACACATGGTAACTTTATTGTAAAGCAGTCACAGGAACCACAATGTTAGCTCTGACTGCAATTGTTCAACAAAAATGTATCTACAAAACCAGACAACAATCTTTTTTGGCAGGTTTTAAATATCACAGGGAGTAATGGAACAAGAAGGAGCAACCACAGTGTGCTTTGAGATGAAGTGCTGCAAGCAACAGGCTGCTCCTCTGTAAGGTAACCAGCTTTACTGTGTCCTGCTGTTGGGTAGAAAACTACTCTCACTGTGCGCACCATGAATTCAGATCACGGTTGCAGTTATTCTTAACTGACAAAGTAGCAGCATAAGTGTTTGCTGTAGTATTAAAAACACTTTCTGTCTTGAGGTTTACAACTTTAAAATGATTCTGTTGTTGCTCTATCACTTTATGATGTGAAACGACTTAAGCAAAGCTTCTGCTGGCGCCGCAAGTTAACGCCATCAAAGACACAGTAATGAATGGAGGACAGATCCACATTTTAAGTACAGCATTTCTAACACATGGCAGAGATATAAACACAGGTTGATTGAAAACAAATAAACCCATCACAGTCCACCAACAGCCTCAAATAAACAACATCCACTCTACCATCTTTGTGCAATTAGAGCAGAGGTTGTGCTCTCAGTGTGTGAGACCATGTGAAGATGCACTGAGAAGCTTAATGACTGATGTATTTACACTGCGTCATCCACATCAATCATCTGTAGACACCGTTTCTTATGTTGTACAACAGATGACTTGATAAAGTGACTCAGTGTTGTAGCGGGACGTGGCCTCCCTCAGGATGTTGACTAAGCTGATCGATTGTCTGAAAAGACAAAAGGAGATTATAGATAGTCAGTTATAAACGTCTGTACTTTGTCAACTTCCAAAAGAGGCAAAGTGTAAATCCAACAAGGTTTAGCCTGCTGCATCTTAAGGCTCCCATGTATTGAAGCTCCCTGGTTCCAGGCCCTGCACATTTCCCCCTTTAAGCGTCCTCTACTGTAAAAACATTTCCATGTATTTTGTGAAGAACACACCAGGAAACCCATGTAAAATCTGATATCTGTCACAGTGCCGTGAAAGCCAGCGTTCTCCATAAAATGAGGTGGGTGGATGACCAGGGAGACTTTTTATGGCGTGAAAGCATGCACATTATAGTTACTATGGGAACTGGGACTCTGTGGTTATTCCAGTGGAGCAGTAATTAGCTGTTAAGAAAGAGAAACTAGAGGGAAAAGAAAGGGTGGTGAACACACACAAGGAGAAGTGAGCAGTATGGTGCATATGTGTTCAGGTGCTAGAACAATTATGGCACGAGGTCAGGTGAAGGGTGAACCAGCCTTTCCCACTGTGGGGCTAATTAGGAGTTTTGACAGATTGTTGCAGTTTACACACCACTGTTCATTTACTGCCTTCTCATGACTCACCTGAGCATCTCAACTCTGTCTTCTTTCTTAAACGTCTGCGAGCAGGCTAATCTAACCACAGGGAGAACTCAGAATGACAGGAGAGTTCCCGCACATCATGCCTCTGAATTCAAGGTAACATCTGTCTATTGTAATACTGAGGAGAGTGAAATGTTTCTTGCAGAATGGCATTTTTAAGACTGACCCTGAATTAACACTAAAAACTGAGACCATCATAATTATAATACCATCTTCAAAACAAGCTAACAGGCAGAATTTTCACTCTCCAGATAATATTTACCGACATTATTGCCAAACCGTCATCTCTTTGTGCTGCAATTTGAGGGAATAATGCAAATACTATAACTACTACTACTATCTACCGAGCATTAACAAGGGTCCCTCGCGGTTGACATCGTCAAAGTGCTGCCTGGTTGTCTGTCTGTCTGTCTGTCTGTCTGTCTGTGGGGCCCAAATCACGAGTGTCTGAATGTGCATGATAAGGAGCGTCTGAAACCCAGCCATCTGGAACACAGGGGGGTACCTTGGCAGCAATGCACCACTAATCACCCTCTGTAAACATACAGTAGTGTATATGTAAGCCGTAATGAGTCTGTTGCTACAGCCTGAGGACGGCAGCGTACATTCTCCTTGTCTTTGATACAGATGGCATGGCTAGATAATAAGTTGTCACAGCTCGCCGGAGGGGCCTCGGCTGTTTAGATTACGGTCTCACATAGCCAAGTACTTGGAGGGCCGCAGCCATAAAGCTCTTCGGTGGAATAAAAGAGCGATGCCCTGAGACTTTTAGGGAAGAATTACGTAATGTATGACTTGTCCAGATCAGAAGTTAGACTTGATGATAAAAGGTTCGCAGGCTGCAACAAATCATCCGCTCTGAACTTCCGTCATAGGACAGGGTTAGCTATCCCTTCCCCTTTTACACTGCAGAACCCCCAGTAAGTCAAGACTTTCCAGTTAATCATATTAGAGCACAGACAGACTCCTAATAGCATTATAATGGTAGAAATACATTACATGGTGCCTGGCAATACACTGCAATATGACCTAAAGAGATATTGATTTAGTATAATACATTAGGAATGTGGGGTGCTCAACTAAAAATCTTATTAGGTTTAATGAAAGCAGAACTGAGGAGTAAAAGAGTAATTCTAGCTTTAAGGATGAAGCTGATTTCATTCACAAACAGGCTGCAGAGTGATCGCTGTTGCATTGCAGGCTTTCCTAGATGGCCATCTTGTCATTAATCATTCCCGGCACGTTTATTCTGATGCCAAAGTCAGCACTTGACATGCCGTCATTGAAGCCCTTTGCAGTCACCATCAGAATAAACTGAAGTAAAATAGGGGCTGCTCCTATTTTAGGGTGGTTGCTAAAAGGCATGAACCTTTTTGAAATGGTGTTTGGGGTCGGAAAAACATGTAATTTAGGGAAATGGAAAACTACAACTACTCATTGAGGTTCATGCAAAATAGTGCTGCCAGCTTTCTTCCTATCTAATATGGAACAGAGGGTGGAGGTGCTGCAGAGGTTAAAATCAAGTGGATGGTGTGAAACAGCTTCTCTGACTCTCAAAGGTCAGCAATGTCAAGACGGCTTGTTATTGGTCAACAGCACAGGTCACCCAAGCAAAACACTGCAAAAGATTCACATACTTCGAATCCACTAATTACAAGGATTCCATTGGGATGAATTGGATTCACTGCCAAATCTCTCTGTTTTAAATCCTACTGTGACCCAGCATTTAGGCCTTTTTTCACATAAACTGGAATACTTTTTTCTTAACTTGAACCCAATTCAAACATACAATGGCATACAATGGGAGTGCTGTACAGCCCCACCTCTTTATTAACAGATTTTTGCACTTTCAAGACCACAAAACACACACACACACAACCGGCAATAATGTCAAAGTTCCTTCATTCCTCAGGCTTTCTCCCTAATGACAAGTACATCTGATGCTTTATTCTTTTCCTCTTCCTTTCTGTCTGAAGCTGAGGTCTTTCTTGATTTTGGCAAAAGCACAAACTCAGAGCAATCAGGAAATGAGACTGGAGCAGGATGAATGCACTGTTAGAAAGAGCAATACACCATCAGCAGGTAGAGTTGAGGTGGGCTTCAGTAATGGCCAATCCAATCAGGTCCTCTCACCCCCTCTAGAAACAGTCCACCTCCCCACCATAACAAACTGGCAGTTTACTAATGGACTAGCAGCCGAGTCCAGAGGCCAGTTTCTCCTATAAGAAAGTGTCCTTGTCAGGCATGTAGAGTACCAGAGGCACAAATATACACAACCACATATGCAAATACACAGCACTCAGACATTTTGGCGAGCGTGGGTGATGTCTCTTTTGAAGTTGAATTACTGTTTCAGGCGACAATGAAATCCCTGTCACCATGTTTTCAATGTACATTAGTAAAGACAATATTTGTGTGCAGTTAGACTACAGTAACTTGTAGCACAATAAAACAAACCTGACCTATTTGGACCAGGTCAGGCTCAGACGGTTTCAGGCTGGGGATCAAACCTGTAGACAGAGAGAAAATCGCCAAGTATGTTGTGAACAAGTCTGATAAACTAGGAAGAAGAAGCCTGCATTGTCTTCTTTGTTTGTGAAGGTCTCTTACACACTGCATTGCGCTTCTACTTGCGTGTTTACAAGGCATCCACCCAAAACAGAAACACTGTTCTTTACTTGTTTATACTCGAATGACTTGCAGTGATGTTACAACTAAAGTGTCTTACTAAAGCAGGTGACCTTGAAGGCTACATGGCTGGGAGATTTGCTTCTTTCTACGTTGTGTTTGTGTTCAACATGCGAGGAATGGGTGAGCGTTAGACATTAAGTAAGCAAGCAACACCCAACAGGTTTTATGTTCCATGATTTTCCTGGATGACGCAGGGACCAAGAATCAGCGGTTTTTAAAATGTGTGTTTACTTCATCAGTTCCTTGCTGTGTATGTCTAATAATCAATTCAATTTCCTTTTAATATATATTTCTTACTTTTATGTTCCATTTTATAATGCTTTTCTTTTATGGTCATTTTATTGGACTCTGTTTTTATTTTGCTGTTGTGAAGCACCGTAATTATGTTTTGAAAGGTGCTATACAAATAAAATGTACTGTTATTATTATTATTATTATAATATCAAAACTGTCTTTCCAGCATGGATATGACATTTTTGCACTCTCTCTCCCCCTCCCTCTGTCACAGACACACACAACACACAACATTGCTGCCTTGCTGTCTCTCTCTCTCACTCCCTCACTCTTACCTTAACTGTCACTTCTCCACATCTCTTTATTTTCTGTGCTTTCTTGGTCTCATTTCATGTCCTCTCTCGTTTCCCCTGCAGCTGTCCCTCAGACTCAACATTTATGTCCTCTAAAGCTCAGAAATGGCTGTACTTCTTAAAGGAAACTTAAGAGGGCAAAATTCCTGTGCCAAGTTCTCGCCAACTTTTACACAGGAGCAATAGAAAGCATACTGACTGGAAACATTACGAACGGGCATGGCATGTGCTCGGCCCAGGACCGCAGGGCTCTGCAGCGGGTGACTAAAAGCGCCCAAAACAATCTACTGAGCATCAGGGATATCAGTGAGGCGAGCTGCCTGTGTCGAGCCTGAAGGATACCAAGAGACAATAGACACCCCAGACACTCCAGCCACAGCCTGTTCACCCTGCTGCCGTCTGGCAGGCGATAAAAGTATCTGGTGCCGTACCACAAGACTCCAGAGCAGCTAGTTTCCCCAGGCTGTGAGACTCTTCAATTCATCCCCCTCACTCCATCAAAATGAATAGTTGTTTTTTGTTATGTTTTGTGTCATGTTGTGTGTGTGTGGCACAAAGGGATTAATTTCATTAACAACCTTGCTTTGTAAAATGACCATTAAACAAACGCTTGTACCCTTTTTTAATTGATTTGGATGTTCAGATTCATGCAAATATCCAACACATTTAAAATTAAATCTCCGTGGTTCTCACAGAGAAGCTTTTTTTTATCCCTTTTTCAGTTTTCATCAAACATTCAATTTATAGCTTGTATGTCCGGTTACACTGTCCGGGAACTAACAGTTAATCCACACCTTCCGTTGGTGTCTGATGTTCTCAATTTCAAAATGTACTGGTCATGTTATGTTTCACATTAAGCATGCTGCACTATTTATATCACACACTGTATTAAAATAACAGTGAACAGTAACAGTGAAGCATGCCAAAAAGTGTCTTCTACTGTATGTAAATTCATAGCTGCTAAATTCATAGCTGCTTGAAAAAAGATTCTAAATACTGACACATGGCTCGACACGAACCTCGCCGATACGATATAGTGAATGCTGGTGATTACCTGCATGATCCCATGAACTAACCATCTCCCAGACTCCTTTGTTCGCTGTCATTAGTAAGATCAACACTGAGTGATCGGCTGATTACACACATCATTAACAATTTACTTACATTTGCCAATTTCATGTCAGCGCATTTTCCGCTCCTGCTTGAGTAAACTGTATATTGAATTTAGAGCAGAACCGGACACCACTGTGAGACACTGTAATCACTGCAGTCAAGATACATGTGAGTTTCTCTAAGAAGACAGTTGAATGTACACAGCTGTGAAACGAGTAATTGATAGGGAAGTTGTGTATGTGTGTGCAAGTTTTTGTGTATATGTGAATAGCTTCATGCAGAGGGTAAAAAACGCAACCATTCTGGAAACGTGATCGTATTCTGGTATCTGTTAACCTTTCCACCATTGCTAATTAGAGCAGAAAAGAAAAGTGAGCAATAACATTTGTATAAGCAGGACACTGCGGTTAATTCACACAGAACAACTGCATGAGCGCAGTTTTCACCTCAGGACACAACAGATGTCAGCTGGATTCAAGTCAAGGCACACAAACGAGGACCTGGGAGCAGACCTGGATTTATAATGGCCGGATTCTTATCCACACAGAGTATTTACTTTATAAAAGATGCATCTCATCTCAGTGTGCCTCTAAACAAGCTATTAAGAGTGGTGGACTGTCACAGTAGTCAAGCATTGTGCCAAATTCACTTTCAAATACAGCTTCATATAAGTAAATAAATATAATAATGACTACCTAAGCTAAATGGTATTAGTGTCTAAAAAAAATCTCAGGTCACAACTCCACTTTGTGATTACAATCAATTAATTTAACTTTATACAGAATTTTTAATTGCAATTACTGCCCCATTATGCAGGTCTTACTCGAAGTATGGTGCTTGAAACCATCACCTGGTGTGTACACAGAGGTGCACGGGAGGCATGTGAGACGCTATTCTTCACTGTCTAACTAGGGTCTGTTTACATGTCCTCTCAAGTGACAACAGCATCAATCACTGGTGTGAGTAAATAGATCCCATTCATCAAACAGTGATGAATGCATGAACTAATACCAGAAATACATAAAAAAATTCAAACATAATATTTCCATGTCAATAATTGTCAGTTTGTCAGCGGCCATACACACATGGTGGATAGTGATATTTATATCAATGAGTAAAAACTGTATTCAGCCTCATCATTATGCACATACCAAATAACATCTGTTCTCCAGTTTTATACTTTGCTCTCGCGGTTGTTCAAGGTGTGTTCCAGTTAATGGTGTTACATGCTGAGAAGCTGTGATATTTTCAGAAAGCAGAACGAGGTCCCTGCAGGTCCCATGCCAATACAGTGGGGGCAATAGCTAGCTGACACATAGAGCCCACAGTATGTTTTCTCCTGCATTAACATCTGCCTGCAGGGAAGAAAGTTTAATGAGCTTTTGGTGTTTTCTGGCTGCCTATTAACTTTTCTCTTCATTTGATTATTTGTATCTCTGCCCTGGTGCATGCAAATACGACACCAGGGGTGATCTGGCCCTTTTTTCTTGACTCATTACGATTACAATGCCCTGGCTGATAGAAAAGAGCTCCGGCCAAATTATGGGTCTCTATCAATGACAACAAGCACTTGAATAAATCCAATTAAACCCAGGTTAATCTCATCAATTGCCTTTTGGGAAATTTGTAATGCCCCCTTACAATGGTAACTAGCATTATAAGGGGGCATTGCAAATTTAACATAAAATACAACACAAAAACAATCCTCTCATGCTCCACTAGTGAATGTGGCTAGATGTTCACTCCTGCATGATGAGTCTAAGACTCACAGTGAACATGAACCGAGTACATGAACTGCTTCAGTGGGGACAATGTGGGAGACGAAAAGTGGCATTTTACTTATTAAAGTCTTTAAACTCCAATTAAGGCATCTAATTATCTGATCCTTCTGGAGTAGGATTAATGAAGCTGCTCAGCTCCCATCTGCTGGTGACAGTGATGCTGCGTGTGTGTGCGCACACAGGTTTGTGTGCGTTTGTGCGATAAAAGGTGACAGTTCGGAAAGATGAGAGCCAAGCAGAGGAGAGCAGGCTTCCTTTCCCCCGCAGCTCTAGTCATCCCACATGCTCTCTTATATCAGAATACAAACACACAAACTAAAACGACTAAGAGACCTTGAACAGGATTGGGAGCAGGTTAGCATTATCATCAATAAATGTATTCCACTTTTCTTGGTTTCTTCCTCAAGGGCTATTGGCCCCTCTCCTCGGAATACGCTCTGATTGACAAGCTGTTCCATATCCACAGTGTCGCTTGTTAAAAGTTTAAATAGAGCATTAAGCCGGCTGAGCAACAGAGTGGCCTTTAAATGGATCCATGTGTAACAAACAATAGGGGCGCCAGCCAGAGCACACACTATCTACATCAACCTGATTAATCAGTGTGGATGGAACCATATGGGAATGCTTTCCTTTCAAAGACAGCCTTTTTTTGTGTGCATCTTCAGCCAAAAAAGGCCAGCCTGCTCACCTTGGTGGAATAAAATATGAAGGTCTCAGTGAAAGAGGTTAATATTAAAAAATAATAAATAAAAATGGTTCAGTGCTACAAAGGTTACCTTAAGTTTGACATTTTGCGAAAAGCTTACTCCCTTTTTTGCTCAGAGTTAAGATTCTAGATTTGTGGATTTATTTGCCACATACTCATATTTTGCAATATATGAAGTGATATGCGGGGTTTCATACTCTGCAGGATATGTTGAAACATCTCAGCATGTAGGATGCTGCCTTATATTCCTCCACATCTTTGGTCCCAAGCCGCAAGCAGCAGCAGCAGCAGCAGCAGCAGCAGCATATCCATCAAATAATTTGTTCCTGGTAAAGTCACCGCAAGGTTAATATATGGACTTGTCCCTACTTCCGCAGACTCACAGCTGGCGTCAGAGATGGGTTGGAACATGTCCTGGTCAACGTCACTCAGCATGTACTGCAGTGTGAGAGATCTTATAATAATAGTTCCACAGTTTTTATTTTGAAATGCTTCTTTCTCAAATCTTTTTGGGAGCACCAAGACGAGCATACAGAATGAAATAACCAGTGTTCTTTTAATCATGATGTCGTCTTTCTGTCTTGCACAGAACAGAAATGTTCCTGTTTATCAAGTGACATAAACACAGTTTCTTGTTTGCTTCAAGTGACAATTAACATCCAGAATGCTGTTAGCTGCTCTGCTGGCAGCAGCAAATGTGACGGTAGTTAATTTTTTGTAACTTCATTCATTAGCCGTGTCTGTGATGTGTGAGTTGTTGTGAATGGTGATGGTACACTACAGCAAGGATAAACGACCGCAATCCATCTTCAGAAGCATCTCAAACATTTATTTATTTCAGGGGCCCAACAGACAATTGTATTGCATCTTCAATCAAAGTCAACATATTGATGTACAGAAAAACTTCACATAGTGCACCAAACAAAGTAGTTTTTGGAGCGGTTATGCAAGTGTGGCTTTAGTGTAAAAGCAGTTTTCTTTAAACCTCTGGAGTTTAACCAGGCAGAGCTTGTAGGTTGATCCAGTGAAGGAAACAGCACGAGTGCTTTGACCTGGCCTTGTGTAACTCCAGCAGGTTTGAATAGGGTCAATGGGTCAAACTATTGAAATGACAATCAAAGACATGAGTAACCCCTATTAACGCTTTTTCTTCAATTTTGTTCACTTGGCTATTTGGCCAAAGGCTTCACTCCAATAAAACAGGTAACAGATGCCCATCATAGTATTAGAAGTTTTGCGTGTTAAAAAAAAAAAATCAAGCCAAAAGTATTCCAATTAAACAAATCTGCTTCAGTATGTTTTCATTTGAGGTCTTACATCAGTGACGCAATTGTAATATTGCTACAAAAATGCAATAATTAAAAGCAATAAGCAGTAACAATGACATTTTAACAGCATAAAATAAAACGAATTACATATAATGATTCAGTAAATGGTGTCAGCTTAGTGAAAAGACATTAAATGCCATGTCTGCATACAAATGTTCCCTAATAAAAAGCCTATTTTATGGCTCAATCTAAGTTCTTTTGCTGTCTGCTGAATAATACATTTAATCACGTAAGTACAGTAGTGGAATTGTAAAACTATGGAGAGAAAGAGCATCTGACCACAGCCAGATTTTATGACGTTGAGTAACAGAGCATCTGCAGGATAAAACTGAGCAGTAAATAATCCTTTTAAGAGCTAGAATGAGACTAGTTTGTTCCTACTACACTACAGGCGGCCGTTATTCTTCTTTTGAGCACTTTAAACACTGGCTGATGAGAGTGACATTGTTTACATGCAGAAGACTTTTTGGTAAAAATAGCTCCACTGATGTGATGATTTGATAGGTACATATCTGTATCAGCGTCTGTGTGTTGTTTTTGCTAACCAGCCCGTAGTATCCAGCAGTGTAGTGTGAAGGACTGTACCTGACGTGTCACGGCTCCACGGTCAAACCAGACAGCCCCACAGTTAAGGTCTGAAGCCCAGATGGCTGAAGGTTTTGCTTTATTGGAATGTCCTTGACAGAAGAAATAATAGGTGAAGTCCACTATCATTATTTTCCCAAAAATAAATATGAATACACAATGGGTAGATACAAATACAAAATAAAATGAGGAAGTGTACAGTTTTCTGCTTTGTCATGGATGGGGTTATATAACATTTTCCCTGTTTATGGTGCACTCATATCCAAACACGACCATAAGCCCATCCACTCTGATATGGATAGCCCGCATAGGAAATACACTTATTCACTCACTTACTGAGAGTAAGATGGGAGGATCAACATTAGTCTCATGCTAAATATGAAGCTACCGTCAGCAGCCGGTTAGCTTAGTTCAGCACAAATGGAGACATCAGGAAGTTAAAGAACAAAACAGCCTAACTTACCTATTGTCAACAAAAGGAAACAAAAGAAAACACAGGGCTCTTACCTTTATCCCTAACATAAACAGGAGAAAATGGAATATAAAGAAAAAGTTCTTTCCCCCCCTACAGCTACCTGGGCTGCTATTTCCCCAATTATCCCATGGACTACAACAGATCTCAGTCTAGTGACATTTAAGGGTTCTGTCCTTTGGCAGCACAGCACGGTCTGGTTAGGAGTCAGGGAAAAGGACGGAGTGAAGCCGGCATCAGCAGGTGCCATTTTGAAGGAGGTGCCATCAGTCACCTGCAACACAACCTACTGAGAAAGCAGAGCAAGACAGCATCACCCTCAGGCAGGGAGGGGGAAAGGCACAGAAATGGACAGTCACACTCAAATACAAATTGCGACTCAGGGGTCATAACACCCCACCACATAAGATCAAACATTTCTTCCCCTCGAGAAATGTTTGACTACTTAGAACCTGGCACAAGACAATGTATCAGCCACAATGTTATCTTTCCCACTGTTATGCTAAATATTCAGCATCTTTCACTAAAGCCCAACAAAACCTTCTAAGTACACAAATAACTGTTTTACTAGAATAATACATTTTTAAACATGACAATGAAATAGGCCTGGATTTTTGAAGTGGGATCAGCCTCACAAAGAAATGAAAAAAAAAATGAGGCATTTCAATTCCTCACAGTATCACTGTCTTTCACCAAGCTAACATGAGCAGGTGAACGCAGTATTACCTCCCTAATGACTTCTGTGATCAAAGAAATAGACACTTGCCTTTAAATATTTAACACATGGCATATAAAGGGTAGGAATGTTCCTTTATGAGGAAACCTATTCTCCCTGCCGGACCCTATAGGTTCGGCTGTGCATGTGTGTGAGTGGCAGTAAAACGCGGCCATGTTGAGGACCACCAGCCCTGTGTGGGCTGTAACTGCTGGTGGGCCGGCAGGTTCGACAGCCTGTGCTGACAGAACTACAGCTCTATGAGTCCCTCATAACAAAGACTTCTGGGCCCACAGCTGTCTCTCGCTCTGTCTGCTCTCTGGGTCCATGTCTGCTTTACTCTCTCTAGCTCACTCTGTTATCTTCCCAACACCATCTAGCTCTTCATTCCCTGCACTGGTAACCAAACTCTCTCTCTGCTTTTCCCCCAGTGCACAGTCTTCAGCCTTTCTTTCTCTCTCTCTTTTTCTTTCTTGCAACATTTATGGTTCCCTTACACAGTATCAACCATAGAAAGAAATCTGCTCTCTCTCAGTCACAATGCTGCGAGACAGTCCCGGTTTTCTAATTTCCTGACATGAATGCTGGTGACTGCTGTGTGCAGAAACGTACCCGGCTGTGGGACAACAACCTTGAAACAGTGCATGTTTCCAGAAACCCCTTTCTATTGTCATTTGGACCTGAAATTAAAAAGTGTTACTGGCAGGCGAAGTGACTTTGCCAGGGAGAGAGGGCGAGGTTAAATCTCTCCTATTTCAAGCGGTCTAACTCATATCACCTGGGTAATAATACAGGCTATGAGGCAGGCTGCTTAGAGACTCAAGTGTTTCTGAAATCTCAAGCAGAGGCTTTTGCCCTGATTTGGGCAGACACTGCAACACCAGCCGAGAGAGTCGAAGTTCAAAACTGAGACATGTAAGTCTTGTTTTTTCTCTACAAAGGTATATAATCCAGCAATGCTAGAGGCAGGCATATTTGATGTTTCCATCTGATTCCAGCTAAAATATATTGGACTATAAAATCATTGAACATACAAGGAATATTTTCAGAAATTATTAATTAAATGAGAAAACAGCTATTATAGAAATAATCAAATAGCCACAGTAAAACTGTCTGTCTTCACCACTATTTACAGTAGACAACTGCTTCCCATCAGTTTAATGAAACTGTGCAGGCTACAAGGAGATCAAGGTGCAAAAATAGAGCACTTGAAATGCAAAACTAATCATACATAGTTTCAGTGACATATCACCTGACAGACATTAAAAGAACTAAGGGAAAGGTCCTCCAGGGCCCAATAAGGGCTGAACAGAAGTTCAGGTCTGTTAGAGATGAAATAGTGTTATAACCTCTAGCGAAAACTCTTTTCTAAAAGAAAAACCCCCCCCAGCATGTCAGGAGTAGTTCCTGGGGAGATGTAGGAGGCTGTGTGGCTTACCTTAGCTTGTTGTGTGGATATATGTCCCTGTGTATGCATACACCTTTTAGTTGCAGTAAGACTTAATTTTCTCAAATTCCCTAAAAGTACAAAATAACAGAACATGAAGAGTCTACGGCAATGCTGGTAGCTCTGTGAGGCAGTGCTTTCAGCTTAATGCTAACATACTCACGATGACAATACTAACATGCTGACGCTAAGTGGGTGCGCCATCTTAGTTTAGCATATTAGCATGCTAACATTTGCTGATTAGCACTAAACATAAACTGATGCAGATGGGAATGTCATAGTTTTGCAAGTATTTAGTCATGAAGCAAAGTATTGGATGAATTGAAACTTTGACCTATTGATGGTGCTAAATAAAGCGTTAAGGGGTCACCAAAGTTATTACAGTTCATCCTGATGAAGAAATGAATGTGGGTACCAAATTTGATGGCAATCCATGCAATAGATGTTTGGAAATTTCACTTAAAACCACAAATCTGGTGGGACTACAGTAAACGTCAAATGATCACTGACATTTGTCAGTCTGTAGGGGACCATGAATATCTGTACCAAATTTCATGGTAATATAACAGTTGTTGAGATATTTCAATCTGTGCATTATGAGGGTGTAAGTGACTCTAACAAGTTGTACCATGTACAGAGTGCCTCAGGAGTTCCTCCACGAACTGTATAAAGTCGCCCTCCATTAGTCTTCGAGTGAACATGACTGTTCAAACATACAAGCTGCACTCCATATGTGCACACACACACACACACACACACACGCACACACGCACACACAGGGTTTGTTTACACATGGGGACTCCCAGATTGACTCTCTTTGTCTCTAAGGCTGATGAGGCGTAATGTAAATAAATAAATAAATTACAAAGCCATTAACATCATCTGTTACACAATATTAGAGCTCACTGCAGTGAACAATATTAAACCTAATGTATAAATACATATCAGATTATTTCACTATATTTTGTTTCCTAAGTACAATACGTTTCATGGGCAATATGTGGTGGAGCACACAGTTGGTTTACGGGTGTGTTAGTGGTGAAGCAGTGATTCTGGCGCTCATTAGAGAAACGTGCGAGTTAAACTTGAAGATATATGTGAAACATGTGGAGCAAGGGTTCTTCATGGTCAGTGCTCTTTAGCTTTATCCTCCTGCTTCATAATAAAGATACTTCATTCCCATTTAAAATAATCGCTCTCCCCACAGCCTGAGTGGGAAAATCTGTGGAATACATTTAAGGATCACAGTGCTTTAGATAAAGGCTCAGCTTTGAGCTACAGAGATGTCTGTTGAGTATCACTGTGCTGATAAATATTTCATTCAATTCTTGCTTCAGAGGCACATGAATGGAGTCTCGTCATACAATTGATTCCACCTTTAAAGTAACAGTTTTCTTTTGAGATTTTTTTGTATACAAAATTAAGGCTGGCTTGGTGGCTCTCTGGCTTAAGTGTTTACCTGTATACACTAGTCTATTGTGTTAGTGTGTATAAAAGCTAGCCCAGAAATAGGAAGAGTCTTTTAAACCTTGATTTGCAAGTAAACAAACATTTCAAACTAAAGTATGGCATTTTAAGCTTCAGAAGATTCAGTTTAGAAACAGTAAAAAGAACCGGCATCCAGCCACTGGTGCCCAAAAAGTGCCAAAGGGAAGTGAGGGAAGGAATGGAAACAAGGAGAGGCAGGGGGAGACATCAATGGACCAGAGGAAACAGAGAGAGGAGGGGAGGGAAAAGGCAGGTGGAGACAGTAATAGACCAGCGGACGCAGGGGGGGGGGGGGGGGGGGGGGGCAGCGGAAGACCAGGAAAGACAGGGAGAGGCTGGGGGAAGATGCTTGGCATTGCAGCTTCTTGTCTGCAGTTGCCCTTGCAGTGACCCATTGGACTCCCAACTGCTATATTTATCAAGCAGCTGTATGATGTTGGAGTGCACAGAAAAGCAAGCAGTTCCAGTCGAGCCCAGGGGCAAGTCCAACAGTGTGACGAACTAGAAGCATAAACACAAACTGTATGATTTGGGAGACTTTTTCTGTTGAGCCAGCTGCCCAGCACACTAGAAGGAAAGACAAATACCCCAATTTCTACTCATAAGATTCACTGTACTGGAGTTTAAAGTGATACTCTGCCCACAATCAGCCTTTTGAGTGAGAAACACTCCCTCCTTGTAGACTTGAATGATGGCTGTTGGCTTCAGGGAGAATAGAGGCTGTGGTCAGCTTGGATACAAGACATTACAATGTATTTTAACAATGACCAGTTCTAACAGCAGAAAAAAAGCATTCAAACTCTCTGGATGGCGTCAGTCGGTTGGTCCACCACTTCGGTCCAGATTGAAATATCTCAACAACTATTGGATGGACTGACATGGAATTTGGTACAGTCATTAATGGTCCCCAGAGGAACACTCCTACAGACTTTGGGGATCCTCTGAATTTTCCTGTAGCGCCACCATGAGGTTGACATTTGTGTTTTTTTATTTGAAACTGTTCAATGGATTGTCATTAAATCAGGATGAACTGTGATAACTATGGTGACCCCCTTAATATTTTATTTAGCACCATCAGGTAGACTCCTACTCTCCTCCTGCTCTTATTATTTAAATGCTGTAGATTTAATTTAAAATTGATATATATCTAGGTTGTCATGTTTATGAACAGTGACATTATGGTGGCACATTTGCCATTCCCAGAGTCATGCCCTTATTCATGTAGTTTTTTGTAATACAGAAAACATTTCATCTATGGCTGACGAATGGCTATAAATAATGCAGCTATTCCTACAGACTCTGAAGATGCCATCATAAAATAGCAAATTCAAATCTGGCTGTGGTGCCCAGCTCTAGATTACAGGCCTTATCAATGCTTTGAATTCTTCCAGCACGGATATCAGGGGGCACATTAATGCAAGGCACTATGAATGGAGTTGCATAACATGCTGTAAATGAAGTAGATTATAAAATGATGAGCATTATTCTATCTTCAGACTGAACCTGCCTTCCATTCAAGCTAGTACTTCAGTCAGGGCATCTGCAATCCAAATCCCACTGCTGGATTCTCCTCATTCCAGTATACTCTCAACTTCTTTTCAACTTTTTGGAAATATCTCCCTGTGGTGTGAAGAGCCTTGAGAAATGCTGTATGTATGGATTTTGTGGAAATCAGCAGCAGACTTGAATCTGCAATCAACTGTGAATCCAATTGTAAATGCTTGTCTCAAGAGCCATCTGGCAATGCAAAGAAGATTGTCTCATTTTCCACAGTTTGTTGTTTATAAAATTCCCAGCACCACTTTTGTTTCCATTAGACACCACTTCAGATAACCTTTGAGAAAACCGCAGAGAGGCAGCCAGCCAGCACACAGGAAATGAACACAGCCTATAAACCAGCAGCCCAACATCATTTGTACTCCTGCTCATTAAAAATGTGTGAAACGCCACGTACAAGCTCAACAAAGGACATCATTTATATTATTTAGGCATGACTAAGTGTGTGTATTAATGCAGGTATATTTGTATGTGTGTCTCAGGTGGAAACTCTGACCAGACAATGACTTGTCTGTGTTTGAAAACATCTTCCTGCTCCCTCTTCTGCCCTGACGCCCTAAGTGACACATGGCACTGTCATTAACAAAGAGAATGGGACCAGAGATCCAGACCGCTGGATTAGTATTTCATCCAACGTGCCAGACAGAGAGAAGACAGTCTAAATAAACAGCAAATGGAGAGAGAAACAGAGAGAGCGGGAGGCAGGAGTGGCAATGAGAGTGGAAACAGAAAGGATAAAGGACAGATTTAATCACAATGTGTTTCCACTTGGCTACCAGGTGGTGCCAAAGGGAACGGGGATGAGTCGATGATGGGTATTGTAGTGGCTGCGAGGGATGAAAGTCTCAGTCTGTTTCTGATTCAAATTTTCTTTTGAAAAATATTCCTCCTGTCCTGGATTTGACTTCACTGCTACATAACGATTGATTTTTGAGAACAACAACATGTTGTTTATTTGATACCAAAGGATACCAAAGGAATTTCCGTTAAACCCAATCATCAAAAGTATTTAGTGTTTAGGGCAGTTTCATCAGAGGACGCTGATGATGAACCATTGCAAAGTATGGAGAGACCAACAAGAAGACGTTATTTACAACCTTTAAGCAGAGCAGCAGAACATCTGGTGAGATGTACAAACAGCTTTTACAAGCAGCTTCTTACAAAAGGCCTGCAGGGTCCCCTGCTTATCTGTGATCCTGAATTACTTTTATCCTTTGCTACACCAGCCTCACAAGTTCCACCCAGCTAGTGAGACAGACATACTTACACGAATTTTCCATCCTTTCTTTTTTTGCATTTTTACACCTTCTTTTTACGCCCACATTTTAGATGTGTGTTTATAGCCAAAATAAAGGAAAGTCCATGGTTACAGAAACAAGGGATAAACAAGATGTCAACAGCAATTGTAATCGGACCAACACACATGCTGTTATAATATCCACAAATGAAGCAAGCCTGTGTTTCTTGGCTGGCTAAAGAAGAAACATGAATCGAGGCGTTAACATTTAATCTGTCAAACACTCTCTGAAACCAGAAATGTTTGCAATAATTGATGATAAGTTGAGAGAGGTGAGAGTTTCTGGTGAGAGTTTCTGGCAGGAGCAAAGAGAACTCACATCTTAAAATATGAACATGTCAACACTTGACTTGATAACGATCTTATTAAATGGCTCAGGAGTTAGAGGCGGTTGTCCAATCCCTGACTCCTCCTGGCCAAATGTTGAAGAATCCTTGGGCAGACCACCATCAGTGTGTGAGTGTGTAGGTGTGAATCGTTGAATGAGAGGCCAATTGTAAAGCATTTCGTTCGTTAAAGCACAAAAGTGCGATGTAAGTGCGGTCATTTAATGTATTTACAATGGTGAAACCACACACCTTCTTAGTGGTGTATTAAATACACTGCTGAAAATACATCATGAGTTGGGATTGTGTCGTGCCACATTAATACTGAGGGATGTTCCCTGCACTGATACTACTGCTGTCAAATGACCACGAAGAGAGCAGGACAGGCTGCGAAACCAAAACACTGAGCTGAAAGAAGCTAAAATGCCCTGTAGTGCTAAGGGGACCCGCAGAGTCAGACGATAATTCTGTGTAGCTTCGTCACTCCAAGCAGCTCCTTTCAAGAGTGACACCTTTTATATTCCTCAGTCATGTGACCAATTGTTAATATGAAAACACTGATTAGTGCAGCTTTAAATGTTGTAAAAAAAAAAGTACAAATACCATTTTCAAATTTGTTTTGCTTGTGCTGTAAAATGAACCCTGATACTTCCTGCAGAGATGACAGAGACGCTTTGAGAAATGTGTTTGTGTTTCATTCAGGTTCATCAGAGCATGAGGCCACTTGTTGTTTGTTGGGATCCAGCTTGAGACACTTTGACAGGTTACCGGGTTGTGTTTGTGGGCAGCAGACCACATCTTTGTGTGTTCTGTTTGTAACTGAGAACATCTAATGCAAGCCCCCCTCACACACACACATTTCTCTCTAACCCCAAACCCACTGCCTCTCTGTTAACAGCTTAACACACTGCTTTTGTCAAACAATACAGCAAGTTATTCTAACACACATCCAAGTAAAGCTGCAGATTCATGGCCAGGGTGGTAAAACTGACACTAAATATTTTGGTGCAACATCCCGTCTTTGACCATCCAAATCCAATAATTGTGAGATGAATTATGATGATGAAGCATGTCCGAGGAGGGCAGGGGGCAGGGACTTCTGTCAACAGATTGAAGCTCTCTCTTTTCACCATGATTAGAAAACTGGACTTCGTCCGAAATCGTATTGTAAAAGCCGGTATGATAGATGTTGAGGAAGCATTAACGTACACTCGATACCAGCGTAAATTTCCCCTGACCTCTCCCTATTTCAATAAGAAGCCCTTTTAAAGGATTGTATCACCCATATCTTGTCTTAGACAAGGAAGACTCCAATTTAAAGACCGACTGGAACTCCAGGATGAAGAGCATTTCACGTTATTTACTGCTAATGTGTCTTCAGCGCAGGGTTGGCAGGAAATCTGAGGCTGCTCAGACCCAAAATGGCTGACTGGGGCCTCGTCTAGTAGCAACCTCGGAAAAGTATCGGGCAGATTGTGTTGTTGTGAACAACAAGCCTGTATGAGCCAAGGTACACACAGAAACCCTTATTTCCAAACACTGTCTGTGCTGTCCTATATACACTCATGTCCTGTCTGTGTAGAGTCTGATAGGTCCCAGACCCCCCAAACATGTTCTTCTATGTCTCAGTGAAGGGAGTCAGTTATATATATATATAGTCACCTAACAAAGGCTTAGTGGTGAAGAGAAAGATACACCAGCCTCCTAATCTCAGAGATCAGTTTTCTTTTGATGAAAAATGCTTTTGCAGCCAAATCACACACGGTGTAGGGATGACAACTGCCAAAAGAAAAACGCTTTACAAGACCTTGTATAGAGGATGTCTTTTGTAATTACCTGTCGCGGAAGATAACACACCTAACACCTTTTTTTTTGTGTCGGTCAGATCTATTTACCACACTTCAGACATGCAGTACATCAACAGCAGCACAATGCGGGACAGAATTAGAATTCTGCTTCAACAAGAGAGGAAAAATAACAGCGTGGATGTTTGGATGGAGTCATTGTGGAGCAGCAGAGAGGCAATTAGTCTGAGAAATGACTGTAAGCAAACGCAGTGTATTCTCTTGTCATGTGCACGGTTATCTCTCTCTGCTTTTTCAATGATATGCCTCGTGTATGGCTTTATTTCCTTTTTGCTTCATTATTCCTTTTATCTCTAACCTTTCTGCCTCAAGCCCATTCTTCTCTTCTTTCATGCTGGTCCTCACCTTTTTTTCCATCCCTTTATCTTCAACTCAATCCCTCTCTCCCACCTGTCCCCCTCCTTAACCCCCCTCAGCCCTCTTCTCCCTCTTGTACCCTCTCAAACTAATGGAGCACATTACGGGCGTACTAAAAATAGCCCTGCTGCAAAGTCAATTCATTTTTTTTCTTTCAGTCTTTCTCTCTTTCTAATGCTCCTATATTTTCTCTTTTCCGTACCTCCCTCAGGAGGGAAATGAGTAACGGGGAGAAGACTTGTCAGCTCATTTATCAGCTGGCAGCCCATGCGCAGCTCTGTGCTATCAGGGATGAGCGGCTGAGGCTGTGGGACCGAGGGCCTGGGACCTGTCCCCAGACTGTCTGTCTGTCTGTCTGTCTGTCTGTCTGTCATGGTTCTTGCTATATGGCCATGAAGCTTGGGGGACAGGGTGACAATGAATGAGGGGGTCAGTGTTTATGGGGGAGCTGTAGGCACCGGGAACATCACCCACTGGTCAGACCAGGGGTCTTAAATCTTCGGGCAAAGCTGGCGGCAGACACTGTTCTAAGAGAATATATCACAAGGTGAGAATGGATGAGACACAGCAGAGGAGGAAAGCCTCAGGCAGATGCATGAGTAAGGAAAGATAACATAGAATCTATCATGTCCTCTGGGAAAACATGAAAATAGATCCTGGAAGGCAGGTAAAGTATTTACAATTTAAACTATTTAAAATCATATCTGAGAAGAAAAGAAGTCAGATGCAAACAAACAGAGGCTCATACATATTTTACACAACATTACCGTACTTGCTGTAGCGGTGTGTGCGCAGTTTTCCTGTGCAATGAGATATTATTATTGACATTTTGGGTGCACTCACTTTCAGTACTATCTCCAAATAAAGTGGTTTACTGGCGACAGTATGGTTGAACTGTTTCCCATCTCTTTCCCATTACTTTATTACACTACTGGTGAGTACAGTATTATCATAACCAATGATCAATCCTCTTTCCTAAAAAAATATGTTTATGTATTGTTTATGCGTTATTAATTACAGTAATGAAGTCACAAAATGTTTATACTGAACATGACGCTGCATATCCTCTCCTGGCAGCTCAAGCAGGATTGACATTTCATGTTTAAGCAGCTTTTTGTCGTCTTCGTTAAACACCGAAAAAGTCAGTTCCTTGATTGATGCCTTGAATCACGACACTGGACGTGTTTGTTTTTTCAATATTTAATCAAAACTCCAATCTTTTCCTAACCTTAACCGACATGTTTTTTGTACCTTAAATGCAACCATGTGCCAGACAGAGGACACAAATCCCAGTCTTCAGTGTCAAAGTCAAAGTCCTGCACTAAACACCCCGACCACCTCTGTATGTGTGGCACAATAATGTGTAACCTACTTGAAAAAAAGTTGCCTGTAAACATACCCCAAACACCAATTAGGTTCCAAATGGTGGCCAAGTCAAAAATATGACCCGAGTTTTATTAAACTGTAAATTATCCTTCATTTTTTTCCTGGAGTATGTAAAGTATGTAAAATGTATGTAAAGTAAAATGTATGTAAAGTATGTAAAATAATGCTAGCTGCTTTGAAAGAAAGCATTCATTGTTGAGTGTGATAAATATATTAAACAGAGGGAAAGATGGGAAGAAAAACAAATGTGAAAACCCTGCTTCGTTCCAATGCAAAAATCCGTTCATGGCTGAAATACCACAGAAGCCTGGAGAAGCCACAGCAGCAGCAGAGGTTAATGATGCTAATCGCTGAGTGATGGCTGACTCATTACAACTGTCATCTGAGTGTCTCTAATGATGCTGCGACTATCTAACACCCTTCATATCTTCACAGTGTCAACAGAAATGGATGCACACACACACACACACACACACACACACACACACACAAAACGCACCAGTACACATACATACAAATGCGCACACACACACACACACACACACACACACACACACACACACACACACCGAAAATACCAAGGAAAGGCTTTCTGGCGTAGCAGCACTCCAGCATAGTCCAGCACATTAACTTCTGTCTTGGGTCAGTGGGAGAAGTTTTATTGCATAAACCGCTGGTGGCTGTGACCACAGTGGAAGCAAATACCTCATGACAGCAGAGCAAAGACAAATAAATCCAATATGTTACAATGAGAGCAGCTCATGGCAATAAGATGTGGTTAAACAAATCTGTTCATGTTAGAAGTACAATGACACACACACACACACACACACACACACACTTTCTATTTTTACATTGCAATAAACTCAGATTAATTAGAGGAGTAAAGGATTGAGAACTCCTGGAAATAGCTTTATGCAGAAGATGGAAATTGGATTCCTTCCTCCTTCTCCTCCTCCTCTTGATGGTGAACATAAAAAAGCACTCCCTCGTAAGATAAGAGTTGATCCTTATTGTCAGTAATGTGACAAATGCTCAGTCTTTGGGAAGCTGCATTAAAGTCCGGTTGTTAAGGCATTTCTGTTAACTGTTGCAATCTCCTTAAATAATAAACAACTTGCTGTGAACACTGTGAATTTAAATGTTAACTATATTGTTATTGTTATTTGAGGACTGAGCTGTAAAAGATCTTCATTTGTTCATTTTGTATTCAGATGGTGTTGCTGAGGGTGTCCTGTGTTTTCTCAAATAAACTGACTGCGTCCCTGATCGTCTCCTGTTGACTGCACTGTGAAATCAACCTGTGATGGTGCCACTCTGGAAAAACAGACATGACTGTCGCAGCAAATGAGCCACTTTCATTCCCTCACTTACTTCGGATGGATTTGTTCAACTTAGCAAGAGTAATCGGAACAGCAGCCATCAAAGCAGTGGGAAATCTGTGTGTTTGTGACAGTGTGTGTGTGTGTGTGTGTGTGTGTAGGGCAGGCCACAGCATTCGACTAGATGAGAGAGCATCTGCAGTGCCCTAACTGTTCCTCTTGGCAGACGGCGGCTGCGTCCTGTGAAACGATGCATCAACATGGAGTTGACACAACGAACATTGCGTTCACCACCACCGGGCCCTCCGAGCCACCTGCCTCCTTCTTACCCGGTGGCACCTGGCAGATGCTGCTGCGGCCAAAATGCTGCAGCGCAAGAACCACAATAAGCAGGTGGAATGAAAAGAAATGAATAATATTCATGGGCTGAACCTTTCAGATGCTTTTTGAATAGAGGGTATTAAAAAGTTAGATGAGAAGATTGATGCCACTCTTATGTTTCTATGCTAAATATGAAGCTACAGCCAGTAGGCAGCTTAGCTTAGCATAAAGACTGGAAACAGGGGGAAACAGCTAGCTTGGCTCTGTCCAAAGATAATAAAATCTGATTACCTGCACCTCTAAAGCTCACTGATGAGCAAATTATATCTGGTTTGTTCAATCGGTACAAAAACCAAAGTATAAAACCGACAAGTTGTATTTTTACAGGGGGTCTAAGCCAAGCTAGCTGTTCTTCCAGTCTTCAGGGAATCTGCAGGTCTTGAAAAATATATATAAAAAAACATGAAATTCAAGTCTTAAAAAGCATGAAATTCAGTTTCCTCAGAAATATTTAATTGGTTTAACCATCTATCCATTGTCTGCTGTTTATCCAAATCACATTTTAATTAATTATATCATTAAGAATGATTGTTGTGTCCTGGGAAATACAAACAAATGTGATATGATAATAAATATTATTACTACTGATTTTCCTTCATACTTTCATACTTTGGCCGGTATGTGACCCCACAAACAGGTATTAATTGCGTTCTATGTGGAATTAAAAAGTCTTGAATTTAAGTCAGAAACCCTGTTCATATTTAACAGACAGACGTGAGACTGTTGTCAAACTTAAAAAGAATACACATATTTTACTAAACGTTAAACAAGATCTTTAAACATGTGTGAAGAGTGTGACATTTAAGTGTGTCTTGCGGATGCCTTACGTCTTCAGGAGTGTACAGTATTAGCTTAACTTTGAGCGATCAGCTCAAACAATGTTACCAGTTTTTTAGGTATTATACCCATTTTCCCAAACACGAAGGTCTACTCCACACCTGGAGTGAGTTAGGATCTATTTCCTCAAACCACAGAATGAATCCGGATGCAGCTTCAAAGCTTTTCCCTGAGCTTTGATCACATTACAAACAAAGTGCATTATCCTCAGCAGGTAGCAGGGGAAGTGGTAGCACTCAGTCTGAACGCTTTGACTGAGAAATCACAAGCTCACTGTGCATCACCCCCCACCCCCACCCCACCCCACCCCCTTACAGTCAGATAGAGTTAACCTTGATTAGAGAAGATTGGTAAGATTGGTTAGGAGCCACTGATGGAGAAAGACCCTCGAAGCTCTTCTCTTCCCCGTCAGCACCGCTTTCTAATTGACTCACGAGAACCTGTGTGTGTGTGTGTGTGTGTGTGTGTGTGTGTGTGTGTAAGACCAGCAGGGTGGGCTTTGAGGCTGTTTTGAGCCTGATTATTCAGTCTAGGCTTTACTGAACCATCCTTAGTGGGAGGGTAAACTCACAAAGTGGGGTTTTGTCTGTTTGTGTTGTCATGCAGATGCAAATCCAGACCCATGCTTGTGTGTCCACATGTGTATGTTTTGGTTCTATCTTGTGTGTCTGACAATAATTCAGACAACAACGGGATACTTCCAGATGGAAAAGAACGGTGGGTGTGTTAATGCACTGCTTTAAAGCCTTAGAAAATCACAGTGCCTTTCATGGTTTAACTTTTCACCATCTCAAATATACAGGCAAGAATGCGATCTAATGCCTGCTATCCGGCTGTCACATGAAAGACTTGGATTAAATAAATCAGTGAGAAGTAGCAGTACTTTACCTGGCCTTTTATATAAAAAAGAGCAAAGGAAGAAATGAATGACGTATTCATCAGAACAAGCCATTTCACAGTTTCGCTATGAATGCCTCTTTTACAATATAAATAGGAGTGTGTGTTGCAGGTTGCATTTGGAGAACAATGAATGTCTGAGGTCGTTGGGACATTAAATGAAGATTCTGCTAAATGCAGAGAGGATGTTGCCATTAACACTTAATAAGATGGATGAGTGTAACAATGATAATAAAATTGATAATTGACCATTCCTTATGCTCCGCCCCCCTCGATTACTGCCAAGCTTTCCATTCTCGCACGACACGTATGCAGTAGTATGTTCCAGAAAGAAAGTAGAACAAGTTAGAACATACAAACAAGATATTATTTCAGAACAACATAATATCTTGTTAGGATGCTTAGCTGAACTTGTGCTTTTTCTAATATAACCTGGACCCCACAAAACAATGCTAGTGTTGCTCTCCGATTGGACAATTGCGGTTTGTGGGAGGTGTTTAGTGAATTTTTATCAAGATGATCACAACTCCGCAACAGAGCTGACTGAAGTTGTGGTGACAATCTGTTTTTTTCTCTTTTGATTTTGGTGACACCATGAGTGACAGCAGAGCAGTTATTGCTTTGGTTTTCTACACTTTTAACGAACAGGTTGGACGCTCAATATCAATTGTTATTGAGTATCAAAATGAAAATATCCATACATTACTGTATGAGCAATTGATATAAGGTTACTGATATGATGCCGTCCTCACTCTTCGTTTTTTGTCAGTTTCTGCTGTATTTTGGAAGACATGTTTAAAATGTAGTTTATGTGGAACAACGCCCCAAATTATGACAATTTTTGAACAAAATCACCAGACAATAATTTATGTCTTTTCTGTCTTGGCTTCTTCTACAAGGTCAAACTGCTGTGAAACGCAACAGAGACAGCGAAGGTAGAAACAGCTTGGTGTTTCTGTCTTTTTAAGTCAGGGAGACTGAATATCCTCAGCATCCTTATCTTTTTAACCTCCCAATTCCCCGTCAAACGATTCTCACTGTTGAGCACCAAGACACTGTAAAACTGTCACCAGAGGAGGAAATATCAACTTATTTTTAGCCGGTTGAGGTCAGGTGTCCTTGGGATTGCAGCCACTGATTCACAGAGTGTGCTCGTCTTTTATGAGCACACTTATCTGGGAGGATTGTGGCCTTTATCACTGAAGCTCACCATGCCAAGATCACATTTAAGAGCCATGGAGTGGCATCTTGATGCCTCAAGATGAATGATCACCTTTCATGTAAACCCTTTATATGTGTCTGAGAGCCCGTACTTTCCACCAGAAAGAGCAATCCTATCCTGCAACTATAAAAAAAAAATCTGCTGACTATGTTGATGCACACATCCAGAAAATAAAAAGCCATAATACTCAAAATAGATTCATTTAGCATTTTTAGAATCAAAAAGTGAGCTTTTGATATGTTTGAGAGCGATTTCTCATTTTCAATCGATACCTAAATCAATGGACTTTATCCGTGTGGGCTTCTATCACAGAAACCTGAATCAATGAAGCCTCAACAAAATGACTGAAGCAAAGCCCCGAGCCTTGCTATACATACAGACAGTCAGGTCCGCAGTCGGCCTTCGTCAATGCCCTCTGAGGCCCCGAGTCTGTACTTCTGATCCCCCTGATCTGAATGTCAAATCCATAATAAGGTTTGCTGTCCATCATCCTCTGTCATCTGCAGGCATCAAAGTCAGGAAGATAGCAGCCAGGTAGCTCTTATCTTGCTGAGCCACAGCTGGGCCCAGATAGACAGCCACCATCTTCGCCCGCTCCACAGGCAAACGGAGAGCCATCAATACACACATCAGTGCTGCTGTCACTAAGCGGGATTCGTAATCTCTACTGTCAAAACACGGATTCAAAGTTTGGAGAGTTTCCGTCAAAGCATGAATTGTGGCAGTAACTCATGTCTGGATTTATTTGATTCATAAAACCCAAATAAAATATAAATATAATTCATGTGTCATTGTTTTTCTTCAGGAAATGAAGCAGAATACGTAACAGAGCTGTTATTCTTCCAATGTTCAGATGCACAGTCTGATACTAAATCAACTTCTTTGCTTTTCCTGTGAACAGTGGTAGACTGGAACTAATTACATAGACTAAAGTATTACAATTGCAGGTACTTGTTCTTAAAGCTACACTACTAAATATTTCATTTTAATAACTAAGGCTCAAATGACGATGTGTAATGTGAGAGCTTTGCTCTTAGTTACAAACTGGGGAAACACACCTGACTGACCTGAAGGTTTTAGCGTCTTTCACTCTTGGCTTTGGTTTCCTGAAACCTGAACATTATAGGCATCATAAAAGTAGACTTTATGGCAGTGCAGTTGTTTTGGATTGCATTAGACTGTATAGGTGTACCTAATAAAGTGGCCACTGAATGTAGGTTACTGTATATAAGGCAATTCAAATGAGTTACACCTCCACCAGCTACAACATTAAAGGGCTACACATTAACACATCAGCAATAATAGTACAATCATTTAATAGTATATTAATATCACGTGACAGGGCCACTCTGTTGCATAATGAGTACTAACATTTTGAATGCAAGACTTTTACATTAAATGGAGTGTTTTTACATTGCTGTATTGCTCATTTTACTTAAGTAGTGGATCTAAATGCTCCCTCCATCACTTAATGTAGTGTGAACCAGTTAGTGGACATTATCCTTTCTTTCTCCTTCAAGGATTTCCTTTTCCAGTCTTGTACTTTACTGTAACCCCCTTCGAGAGCGACCTACTCTCCCTGATGTTCAGCCTCTTCGTTCTCATCCTGTCGTCACCCAGGCCCTCTCCAGTTGGCGCTGTGCTCCAGAGACACTGGCGATAATTAATCAAGTCACACAGGAATGCGGTTATTGCTGATGGAAAGTTGGCTAACGGAGAAACAGTTTGGGTCTGCATTTTCAGGCAGTCTCAATCAATCTGTCATGTTCCACAGATGTGAGAGAGTAATGAATATGAATTGGTGCTCCAGAATGAATGAGTTTTCAGCCTTTATATTGGCAGGATGCCCTCAGGGGGATGTCACCTGCAATGAGCCGTTTTATGGCCCTCCTCGGTCCTGCATACCAAGCAGGGCTGTTAGAGCGTGATAGATTTCCCTTTACATTGTTGGAGGTTTTACACCATATTAACAGGGTGATAATCACAGTCTGAATTAAAGGTGATTAACTTAGCTCTTTTACACCAGCTAAGGCACCAAATGTTAAAAGGGTGACGTGTGCGAAGTGACCTACCAATCTCCCGATCCGATCTCCGAAAAAAGTTAAGTGTAAATGCACCCAAGGAGCATTCAAGACAGATTGAAATCAGATTGCTCAAATCACCTCTGGAGGTGTGTCTTGTATGAGGTGTCTGATTTTCTTAATACATCAAAGGTCTGTCTCCTCTGTGCTTGTGATAACGGAAGATAAAGTTACACTGAAATTAGACATTAAAACAAGGAAAAACATCTCCAGCCATTTCTAGACATATGATCAATGGAAAATGGCTGCTGCAACGTTTATCTGATCAGTTCAACCACTGAATTATCTATGTGGGTGATGGAGCGCTGTGAGTTAGAGCATGTGAAGACAATAAAACTTTTGTCTCGCTTGTAGTTCATAAATTCAGTTCACGCATGCGTTGTGGTTATGGATAGTTGTTAGCTAACGCTAGCTGAACTGTTATTGTTGTAACTTAACTGCTAAAGGGCAGAAGTTATTATTCTTCTGGTGTTTTTGTCAGTTTCCAAACAGTCGACCCTGATTTACATGTAACCTGGGGAAGACAGATTGTTGTCAGGTTTGTGATCTGGCCAGCAGAGACGCATGTGAAGTGTAAATGAAAGTGTCTTAAATGTCATCTGGATTTTATCTGGATATGACACACTTTGAATGACAGGTGTAAAAGTGGCCACTGACTGAAATGTGGCTGTAATGACTTCTGGCTTTCTAAATGTTTATGTTGCTGCATTTAATAAAAGGGCCTGGGGATACAACACTAAGGTTTAAATCACTGCAGCCTGATGCTAAATGAGGAGTCATAACAAACATGGTGAGTGCCTGCAGCTCCGTCAAGCTCTGATGAACACATGAAATGGGTTACAGAGCCTGGCTTTTGGGTTTGGAGGGATTTATGCACAGATAAACACACACACACACACACACACACACACACACACACACACACACACACACACTAACTAAATGGTACCAGATCCAACCTAAAGCCTGAAAACCCTAAACGTCAATTTTCCCAAAATGGTTTATTAGAGGCACTGGGATTCAATTAGTTAAAAAAAGTAAAACAAATACAAGAGTCAAACATTTGACCATGCAGCACAGATCAAGTTGCTCCGTCAATCATTACGCTTGCTGCCTAAATGCTGCTGTCAGGCTCTACAATCAGCACTGCTCCCAGTACACCACACATACCTAAATGGACAATCCACTCTCATGCAATATTTCTGAATGTATAACAAATGGTGCAATATCCACATCTCTCTATGTACAATACAGTAAAATTCCTTTAGGAGTTGTGATATGTCGCCAGGATCATTGTCAAACAACGTTTTCACATTATGTTTTACTGTATTACAGCATGATACAAATTCAAGTTAAAAGGGCGTCATTAATTATTCCAAACTAGCATATGCATATAGTTATTTAGCTCTGAACAAAGCAAGCTGAACTTTCATTCTAGCAGGGTTTTTTAGGTTTAAAACTTCAGTGCAGGCTGTCATATTAACACTAAGAACACCTGTTCAGTGTCTAAATGTTGGCATGGTAGTATTTTGATTGATTCATATTCTGCAAAGATCTTCTGCCTGTCAGTATGATCTAAGCCACCACACTTTTGTTTTACTAGATGAGCTTAAAAAGGTACACTGTACCTCAATCTCTGCGTCTGTCTCTTTATAATGAGATGGAGATCAGTGATGATAGAGCCAGCAAAACAAACAACTTTGACCGAGCCGCACACACACACACACACACACACACGGACAGCTCTTATTGAAAACAAGTGAGCGATAAGAGCTTCATTATGAAGACTCACAATAAATAACAGGTCAGAGTAGAGAGGCAGTTATTCTACCTGAATAGATAAATAAGTATTGAAGAGGCTTTCTGTTTCTGCAGTGTTTCAGATATGAAGACTGATGAACATTCAGTCTTTTGCATCACCTATCCCATTACTTGAAAGGACAACCATTTATCTCCGTTGAACACATTATTGCCTTTAACATTTGAAAGATCCCAGCTAATTCCAATGCATCTGAATTCAGAAAACCATTAGATTTGAGGTCTCACAAAAGAGCAACTCATCTGCAAATAACCAAAAGAGAACAACTGAGCAAAATATGTTGTTTGGTTTGTGAAGAAAAGTTATATTTCAAAGTTGAAAATGGTATGATGCTGCACATCTCAGGGTCTTGTTCAAGAGGGCAAAATCGTAATCTTAATTTACCAGTTTATACTGTCCAGTCCTCACCTACTTTTTGGTCATGAGTTTCATGCATATGATATCTTGAGATCTTAGAGTGGCTCTTGGATTTTATAAGGATCATTGCAGACTTACTGTTCGCTGTACACAAGCCAGAATACTGTGAGAGCGCAGCAACATTCAGTAAGATAACATTGGAGTGGATGACGCCATCCCTTATTCCCACTGGGACAAGGCTGGGAGCACAGTGTGGATCCTGTTCTTTGATTTCTGCAGTGCTCTTAACACCATACAGTCTCTGCTGATGGGAGAGAAGCTCAGGGCCATACAGGTAAACACTCCACTTGTTTTCGTGGATAGCGGATTACCTGACTGGCAGGACACAGTTTGTAAGACTGAGTAAGAATGAGCAACACAGGGGTCCCCCTTCCTGTTCACTCCATAAACACTTCAGCTGGATTGGAGTCATGCCACCTACAGAAGTTCTCTGATGACTCTGCCATTGAGGGGTGTATCAACAGGAGGAGCAATACAGAGGCCTGGTGGATGACTTTGTTGGGTGGTGCAGACTGAACCACCTGCAGCTGAACGTTAGCAAGACGAGGGAGCTGACTGTGGACCTTTGCAGGACTAAGCCTCCTCTGACCCCTGTATCCATCCAGGGGGAGGATGTCAAGGTGGTTCACTCCTATAAATATCTTGGAGTGCACCTGGATGACAGGCTAGAGTGGGCTGGCAACACAGAGGCCTTCTACAAGAAGGGTCAGAGCCAGCTCTACTTCCTGCGGAGGCTCAGAGGCCTCAACATCTGCAACAGGATGCTGCAGATGTTCTATCAGTCTGTGGTTGCCAGCGTTATTTTCTATGCTACTGTGTGCTAGGGATGAAGCGTGAGGGCAAGACGCTCAATAAGCTAGTTAGGAAGGTCAAATCAGTGACTGGAGGAGGAGTTGAGCTGGACTCTCTGGAGACGGTGATGGAGAAGACGATGCTGTACATGTATATTAGCATCCTGAACAATGTCTCCCATCCCCTCCACGACATGCTGTTTGAGAAGAGAAGCGTCCTCAGCCAAAGACTCATACCCCCAAGGTAGGAGAACACTCCTGCCTGTGGGGTCAGTTTTTCTGTATCGCTAGCAAGAAAACAATATGCAAGACGGATTGTTTTGGTCCCTGAGTTTGAAGACTCCCCTTTCACCGTCCTTGGAGGCAGGCCTACAAATTTCTGCAGGTTTGCAGCTGGACGCAGAGGAATATTTTAGCTTAATGTCATTCATATACATGTATTTCCCACACTAGAACTATAGGAATCAAGTTGAAAATCTGTGAAGTTGCCCTTTGATTGATAGTTTTGTGAGGCTAAGTCTACTTTAAGAATATAATGTCAAAAGGATAACGTAAAAAACTTCCCATTTTGTTTACTCCGTAGCTGTTTAGTATTCATGGTCAATGAGGTCAATGACCCATTGAAAAGTTTAGCTAGCACCTTGCGTGCTTGTCCCATTGGGGAATGTTTGCTGTCTTCCTAAAATATCTGTGCAGCATTAAAATGAGCCAGTGGGCCTGTTGCTGGGTTCTACAGTGGCCCATTTCCATGCAGCTACTGCTGGGTCATTAAATATGGATCCTCTCCCCAGAGAGTGTCACAACTGCAGGAACTGGTGGGAGAAAGGGAAACAGTGGGGAGGAAGAAAGAGAGCAAGGGCTGAGTGCAAGAAAACTGCAACAAGGCGCATACATTTAACCCTCTGTTCCCTGGCAACATTTTGATACCAACAATATACTGTAGTCTCCCTAATCACCTGTGTTTGCCTTGAACTTTGCTTTGTGGATTCTATTTACCTCTATCACAAGCACGTATTCTTAAGAAATGCATAAAAAGTCTCACAGTCTGGTGAGGTTACATCACACAGTATTTTTATAAGTGTTGCTCCTCTTCTACCATGCAGTAGTTGTGAGCTTCCTGCAGTATGGCATCTCGGCCTGGTTTGGCAACCTCAGTGTACAGCTGAAAGCCCAGATTACCCAGCCAACACAAAGAGCCATGAAAATCATGGGAGTCAGACAGCACCCCACACCCCAGGCTGTCACGTCCTCCACCCTGAGTACCAGCTTCTTCCCTCAGAGTCCCCCAGCGCAGGCTCAACCGCTTTAAGAACTCCTCTGTCCCCCTGTCCATCAAAGCCCTGAATGGCAAGCTAGCCAGAGCCTCACCCCTGTGACGCTGCTTTTTATCGTAACTGTGCACATGTACATTTTATGATGATTCTATGTTGATGTTGATAAGGCTGCTTCACCATGACTGCACATGTTATATACTGAATGTTTCCAAGACAAACTTCCTTCGGGACAATGAAATCTATCTTATCTTATATATATACACACACACACACACACACACACACAGGAGCTGCCTCAATCATCCAATCAGAGGACTACAGAGATTGGTTGGACTGATGATCACCTTGCACTTACTCAATGCATATACGTCACCAGAAAATAGCATTGAAAAGATTAGAAAGATACAAAATGACTCAATATGACGGTACGACTTAATCTTAAGCAAGGGGTCGCCCTATAGTGGCACAGATACATTTACTACTAGCTCCTAGTGGGTTTCTTTATTAAACTTGTTGTGCACACACTGCTAGCCTATACTCTACTTGCTCTTCTACTTACATTAGATGTGGCTAGTCTCGATGCATGATGCAGGCCTACAGTCATTCAGCTTTTACTTGGAGAACTGAGACTATGCGTAAAATCCCTCTAATCCATTTATCATTGTCTTGGCTACCTTTGTCATGAAGTATAATTATTTCTGTTTGATATTGATGCTGATGCTGCCCATATACCTGATGAAGGTGAGACAGACTGAAACGTTGTAATCAAATAAATATTTCAGCAGTAAGCGAGACAGCGTGTGTGAGTTCTTCTCATTGTTTCCAAGTCGGTAGTGATTAAAAATGACATGAGACACTTGCATCTTTTTCACACTGACAGCCTCAGGATATCACATGAAGATCCTCCCTCCCTCAAAATCTTTCATACCTCGAGACCCTGAAGTTGTTGGATTCCAGGTCAAACGATGTAGGTCATGCCCCTCACACCCTCATACATGTAACGCTCACTCACCTCATCGCTCAGCATGACCTCAATTTCTCACAGTGCGAGTGTGGTTGTGGGCAAGACAGAAACAATGACTGCTGCAGTTTAGTGGAGTGACTTAGCCTTTTGATGATCTATTTCTGGGAAAGTTTGTCTTTTTTCTTGTTGATTTTATTTTAAAGCTCATATTGCCACTTCTGATGTATTTCAAATGTCTCTCGCCACACAACACAACAGATGTTGCAGCGTCTGTGAAAGGTTTGGGGTTATAATTGAAGAGGAGAAGTCAGTAATTTAATAATAGATGTTATCAGACTGTGAGGGAAAGGAGTTAGCACAATACACTACAATTCACAATACAATGTGAAAGTGTGTGTTGACATTAGAATTACTAATCCCAGTAAGGTTTGTCTTGTTTCCTGGTCTTACTGCGAGATCAATTGACAACATCTTTCAAGCAACTTGGCCAGCAGCCAGTGAATTGCAGTTTGCAGCAGCACTGAAATTTCAGGACAGTTGCTTATTTAGATGAAAAAATGAGCTTAGCACAAAGACAGGTCTAGGCTTAAACTTGGGTCTGATGCTCAGTAGTCATTGTAGGTTCTCAATCTCAAATTATGGCACAAATGCAAATTTCTGCATGTGTACCATATGTACTATATGATTGTGTGTGTATGTTTCCATCTGCCTGCAGTACATCCCGTCTTCAAGCGTTGAAAGAGAAACAATACAGTATTGGAGAAAACCAGTGTTGTTATGCAATATTCTTTGTCAAATCAACATCCGCTCCACTGTCTCTGCATTAACTATTATATTTACACATAGCGTCAGTCAGGTGGATGTGACAGCAGCAGGTTTGTCTGTTTAATCTTCAGAGTCCCGTGAAACAAAGAACCTGTCAATTTGCCATGTTTCTTCCAGTCCTATCAATGAGGCAACAACAAAGGATATCAAACAGATACTGGAATGTCAGAAGCCATTTGTGTGTACGTGTGTGAGATGTTGATGGAAAATAAGCAGTATGTGTACTAGCGCGCGAACATGGACATAGCTCCCGTGCGAGTCTACTGAAACTACCTTGCCTCATCAAAGTCAAAACACAAGCGACAGTTCAATTAATTCAGCCGGCTTCATTTGATCCATTTCCAATGCAGAAACCTATCCCACAGAGTGCTCCGCGAAGCAGCTGATAATGAGTTGGAAACACAAGGCTTTGTCTTTGAAACAACACTTCTAATGTGAGCAAAAAGTCTGTGAAAGCATGATACACACAATTTGGCCACGTTTTCTGGCTGCGGCGTATAAAAATACACCAGCATGCAGCTTGTACTCACTGTTCCTCCAGCAAGGATCAATGAATTCTGTATGGAATGATCACTTTTTTTGGTTCCTCACATTTATATGAACCCTGACTTGTTGGATAGGTTTTTGAGAGGTCATCATCAGGTCATGGCTCCCAATATGATGACACACATCTGCATTAATTAGTATTCTGACTGTACAGCAACACTGACCATTCATTTAGGACAATGCAGTGTTTTTCCTCAAATGGCAAAGTCTACATCAAACTGCAAATCTAAAACATCACCACAACGCAAATTCCAGTGTAAACACAGTTAATCATCAGACGCCAATCACTGCCGCTGTCACCAATCCGTGACTGCAGGATGTCTAACCAACCAGCTAAAAACAACCTCATACAATCAGGCAACATTTAACCACAACACACGGAAAGAACTTAATAAGGGTCCCAGTCAACCTTTGATCTGTCAGTCATCTCATGATACACTGTGCTGCAGTAGGCGTGAATGACGGCTACAGCTGTTTTCATCCTTAGCCTCATTTCACAACTGTGAGGTCTAATCAGCACAGAACAAGAAAGAGCCAAACAACACAGTCACCGTGCTAAAAACAGCAAGAGCATTTAACTGGAGCGTGTGTGAGCATTTTTGTATCTTGTAGGCTCACCACTGATGTGGACTTATTCAGTATTTGTTCTAATGCCGCTGTCTCTGGCAAATTTTAATAAGAAGCTATCAGGTCTACTGTTGCTTCGGGTCTTATCAGTGTGCTGGAGAGAGAGCGAGGGGGGAATAAATAAGGCTGGTCTTGCCAACTGTAAGGGAGAGATTGATGAATTGTGGAAAAAAGCTATCAGCAACATAGCCTTAGCCATAGCCATATCAGTTTTTGGATCTAATGGGGGGAAAACAACAAACTGATGACTAGCAGTAATGAGGTCCCAGGCTTACTTGCCTCACTGAGGCCAATGATCCACCTGGGTACCTGTCAGACTGTGAACCCACTGCCCAAGGTCTGACTTTGACTGGATGTAGGTACTGTATGACAGTTATGTGATTCTCTGTCAGCGAATTTTAGTTTTGTACCACCACAAGGTCAAGCGACTTCCTGAAGTCTCAGCTGGTTGCCTGGCAACCTCACGGTGATGACGTTGTCGAAGATTTGAGAGTTATTGCTCCTAGTCATGTATGCATGAAACAAGTGTTATTATTGAGATTTAGAGGTGCTGGTAGGCACACTTTGTTGCTGTTGAACAGAGCCAGGCTAGCTGTTTCCCCCTACTTCCGGTCTTTATGCTAAGCTAAGCTAACGTCTCTTGGCTGTAGCTTCATATTGGCATGAGAGTGGTATTGATCTTCATATCTAACTCTCAGCAAGAAAGTGAATGAGTGTTTTTTCCCAACTATGTTAAACTATTTATTTAATCTTATGACCCCAATTTCCCCACCGCCACTCATCCTCAACCAAAACAACTTGTTTTTTTTGTTGAACCCCCCCAAGTTCTTAAAATAGAACAACAGTGAATAAGCATATTTCCCCAAATGTGAAATTATTACTTTATACATCATATAAATTAATTACAGCATTTACTTTGTGAGCTACTGGGATTTATGATCAAAAAAGCAATTACAGTCTGTACAACTTCACATGCACCACTGTGGCTGACTAAATAAATCGGCAGTTTCAGCTTTATTTACAAGCATTTATATGGGAAACAAGGTACCTTCCTCTGGTGGAAATTTTACAGTAGTGTGGTAAACGTGCAGTGGAAATGGAAATTATTTGTATCTAAATCCCAAACCAAATGTAATCAGCTACATAAGGTGGGAGGAAAGCCACGGGATGGTAAACATAATTGGATGACATATGAGGTACTGCCATATGGTGTTATAATGACTGAGCAGCTGATAATGGTTGGAAAAAACATATCTGCCCTCAGCAGATGACATGGGAATATTCTTGGAACAAATACTTCGACAACTTCAAAAGAGAGATGTTTTTTCTGGGGTTGGGTAAGGTGTCTGTAAGTAACAGTGAAAATGTAATTATTTTGAGGTGAATGAGAAGTAGAAACTGCTGTGACATGCTGTAGGTGGAGATGTAAGACCCACTGCGACGGCTGAAGAATTATTCTGACAGCCTTGTAGACACACAGACAGTCATAAACGAACAGCAGTCATGGTCAGCTTTACAAGTGGCTAATAAAGGGCGCAGCTTTGCTTCTGTTACTTTACCATTTGATTAGATGTTGGCATTACTAATTCAGGTGAGCCTGCAGTGTGGCCACAGACCTGTTTCTGTCACATAGAAACACAGGACACTTCTGTACTGTATGTCATTGGCAGAGTCAAGCATCTCCACCAATGTTTCATTAAGAAATCAACTAGTTTCTAATCTATATTTGTCATAAAGATATATTTCCATTAAATGATTATTGTATAATTCAAACCAGCAGTGGACAACTCAAGTCATTTGTACGATTTGTACAGAGTTGGTCATGTGACAGTTAAAACACAAATGTGTGTTTAATAACCTTGAACGAAGTACTTTGGCTGTCGTGAGTGCTTGGGTTTGCGGACGTCCGTATAATAAATCACCAAGTTGAATATTTCTGAGATTTCAAAATCATAATTACGACCTGGATGAAAATGGTAAATAATATCATTCTGAACGCAATGACATGAACGCAGCATTATTTTGCCAAAGGAAGAGTTTATTGCTATTGAGTTGTGTTGTATTCTATTTTATTTGATCTTTTTATGAAAAGTCAGAGAAGCTCTTAACATGCAACCTGGCATGAAACGTAATAAGACTCTTGCTTTTTTATCTCTTTATCTTATTGCTTTCTTAGTACTTTGCTTGCTGGTGATTTATGTTGTGCTTATGCATTTTAAGGACATCAATAGCTGGATAACGTTGTGCTTTTTATATTTGAATCAGAGGAATAAGGCTGGGAAAGAGATGTTAGGGTTGAATGACAACCCACCCAGTCAGTTTTTGCAAAGTTGGATTTTTCTGCAAAGGTAGGCAAAAGTTGGCACTTTTGTTCTCTACCAAAGCTCCTCGGTTACACTAGAAATATAAGCTTGTACCACAATTCATGTATGAAAAGTCATGTTTGCTCTCCGTGAACTGACGAGAAACTCATATGAATCAGTTGGAACTGTTGCTGCTAAAGATGAACGCACAGTGACGTCTGTGTAAACAGACATGGAGAGAACAAATGCTAAACCAAAATCACACAAGGGCACAGGAGAAAGGGTGGGTGGGCAAATGAAATGCAGTTTGAATATTTATTAAATTTGACTTCCTGTGAACTGAATGAATAAGAACAGCAGCAAATACAAGAGAGCTAATCTTTTTACAGCTGCCCAAGCTGAATAATAAACTGTAAGCACATAATTAAACAACATCTGACAGTTGTTCCTGCAGCTCCTCGCTGTACGTTGAAGTTAATGAAGCCCAAGCCATTTGCTGCTTCTCTTACGTCTGCGCGTTTGTAAGTGTGCAACTACAATTCAGAAAGTTCATGTCAGAATGAAAGAGGCAGTCCTGCCTAATTAAGCTTCACAAGGCTGTAGTGTCCTCTCATGATAATGACTAGCTCCTTATGTGCACACACACACACACACACACACAGTCGACGCACATCCCCTCACTACATCAGAGAGGAGGACGCAATTATTGTAACTCTGGACAATGGACTATTACCATTGATCTTAGCATTGCTCTTTTATCAGAAAAAAAAGGGAAAAGGTATTTTCGGCGGCAATCAGCCGTGCGATGATAAAAGACCAGAAGATACACATCAGAAGGAGGCAAAATGAGGTAATTGAAGTGATTTCAGTGCATCTCGGATTCTGATCCTCGCTCACTGTGAGACGGAAGAGGAGCGACGACCCAGTGAGAAAGCCAAGTCATCCACTGCCATTGTCAGAAATGATACAGCACATTATAGGAGGATAATTAGACTCAGATCAAAGAACTTCGGTAATCTGCTTGACTGCATGATCAATTGCCTGTGTGGTGAAATATTGATCCTCAGGCTCTGGCAAGACCCTGAATTTGTGGGCTTGTCAGGTGTTTTCAGCCATGTTGGCAGCGTGGCTCTATGGATGGTCAGCCCACCACTTTGGTCCAGACTGCATTTTGTACAGACACTCGAGGTCCCCTGAGGATGAATCCTTTGGAACTTGGAATTTGGAACAGACATTCTTGTTGCCCAAAGCATAAATTCACATAACTTCGATCCCCTGACCTTTCAGGTCAACGTGTTCATTTGACCAGTATTCTGGTTTAGGGTTAGGGTGACTAAATACATCAGTCTCAGCTTTATTTTGTGTTTAGTGCTAATTAGCAAATGTTAACATGCTAACACACTAAACTAAGATGGTGAACATTGTACCTGCTAAACATCAACATGTTAGTCATTGTGAGCATGTTAGAATGCTAAAGTTAGCATGTAGCTCAAGTACAGCTGTGTCTAAGAGTAACCTCACAGAGCTGCTAGCTTGGCTGTAGACTATTAGTCTTATTTACTTGACTGCAATACACTGTACACACCTACCTGTGTAGCTGGCATGTTTATTTACCTGAATTTATATCTGTACATATCCATGTTTTCATGCATAATGCACGTGCAAAACAGGTGTATTTCAGTGTTGGCACGAGGTGTGGGCAGCAGAAAGAGGATTCGGACAGTCTTCCATCCCGGCGCCTGCTTACTGCCTGGTGAGTGTCTGCCTACCCTATCTGTTGAATAATGTAACAAGTGGTGAGTGGTGTGGGTGGTAGAGAGGGATGGCCTCTCCTCAAAATAGACTCCAGAGCTAAAGCAGAAGACTTCAAAGACAAGATACAGTAGCGCACGCTTAGTTATGAAACAGTTACGACAGCAATGGCATTCTGCAGTAGTTTACAACACTGTAGCCCCCTGCAGGTTTGGGCAGAACCACCTTTACAAAAGGTGTTATAATTGTTCCAGCAAGATATTCTCAAGCAACCATCCTGGTTAGCTGAAGGTTAAATAACACATTTAATTGTAAGAATAATGCCATGGCAGCACTAACAGCAGTGAACTGCAAGGAGAGAGTGATTGTTAGTGAGAGGTAAGGGTGTCTAACAGCTGAGAGCAGAAAGAGACATCACGGATAAGGGTGTGTGTGTGTGTGTGTGTGTGTTGAGGCTGTCCTGCTTCATCTCTGGAGTGAGCAGAGCAGGTGAAGCACATAACAGGCGTGCAAACAGCAGCCAGCTCTGATATTTCCCCTCCGGCCAGTGAGGCAGGAGTGGTCACTCCCTCCCTCTCTCTCTCTCTCTCTCTCTCTCTCTCTCTCTCTCTGTGTGTGTGTGTGTGTGTGTGTAACCTGAGCACACAGCGTCCTCGCTTTTCAACAGGGAATGAACCAACTCCCAACTTTCTCTGGGCAGCCGGCGTTCAGCACTTTGAGGAGGATGGACAGCGAATACACGGAGCACAGGGCTTTATTCCAGAGGAGCTGATGAGCAGGAGGAGGGGGGTGTCGGGGGGGCATTAACGGTGGCATGTGTTAATAAGAACATTTCTGGGCACGTTTCAAGAGTCATCAGATTTCTGTGCATGTACCCAGCAGCAAGTCTTTCCACTCGGCGAGGCAGCAGCGGACGCGGTACTATTTTTAGAAACAATGTTGCGGTAGAGGAATCAATCAAACTGGGGCTAAAACAGTGAATTCATGACAATCTGCTGCTTTTAGTGCTGCAATCCTCCGAGATCCCCGTCTGCGCTGGTCGGGACGTAGGATAGGACGTTTGCATTTTATACCTTATCTTGTCTCACCTGACGCCAAATGGTGCCTTTTCCTCTTATGCTCTCCAAGAAAACACACCGGCGGACTGCAAACTTTTGCACCACACTTTGTGGCAACAGTGGCCGCAACGATGCTTTTGGGACCTCGTGTAGTTTGTGTGTCTTTTCAGAGTCTCGGGGTTCCTGAAGAACATTGCAGTTTGGGATGTGAATGAGATTTTTTATTCAATGATAAAGCACTGAGGAGACCTGGACGCCGGCTTTTCTCGAACCTCTTCACTTCTGTCAAGTGTGTGCACATCTTTCTGCCGGCTCTTATGGGAATTAAGCACTCGTCCCGCTGCATGCTCCTCAGGAGAAAAATGGCGGAGTCTGAGAGCGGTGAGGTAAGTGTGAGAGACACCTTTGCTTTTCCCCAACTACAACGAGAGTGCTCTGTTTTTTTTTCCCCCCGTCCCGAGTCCTAGATGCGTCCCGCAGCACGCGTAGCCATACCTGTAGTGTAGAAGTTGCACCTCGGACAAATTGCAGCATGCCCGCTGTCCGGACAGCGAGACAGCAGCCGGAGTGATGGGCTCCATCTGTCCGACAGAACAGGCATTTTGTGCGGAGCCGAGCAGCCGGGCAAGTGAGTGTTTCCATCGAGTACACTTAATGCGTCGTCGTACCGATCTCATTTTTATTTTTAACCGTGTACCTCCCAATGTCAGTGTCGTGCAGGGTTTGAGTGTGATTTCACTTTTGTTCGACTCGCAGACAGGGCAGTGACAGGGTGTTGCAGGGAAGCCTCCGTCTTCTCCCTCCCACAGCATGAACAGTTCTCGGACAGGGGTCCCTCGGACAGCCTCTTAAAACAAATCTAAATGTGTTAAAATGTCGTGAATGGAAAGACGCAGCTTTAAGGAAAGGCGTTAAGGCATAAGGAAGTATACTGTGAGCACGGTGAGGTTGCATGGGGGCAGAGTGTGTTGCTGCTTCACGCTGCGCCGGGATCGGAATGACTTGCGCTGTCCAAGGTACTGCAGCACCTTGCAGACGAAAAGGGAGAAAGCTGGGAGTCGATGATGCGTGGAGCAGTTTTCAGGAGAAGTAGGGTGAGCTGATGTATCTCGCCTACATTACTGGCTCCCTGCAGGGCCTCTGGGGATTCCCAGGATGCAGGAAATAGTAAAGAATTTCCCCCCCCCCCCCCCCCCCCCAAATTCCACATAATGTGATCTACATCCTGACACATTTCATTGAAGAGTTCATCTACCCTGGCCTGTTTCTGAGCTATATATCCAGAACAGCACAACAGGAGCCCAATGATTTATTGAGTCCTGTGCCACATCTGTATTCACAATGCGACTGGATGCTGAAGGAGCCGTGGCAGTGCTGATTTATCTGCAAGTAATGCTCAGAAGATCCAGACACCCTGTGCAGTTGGAGACAGCCTCCAGCGACGCTTCGTTTAACATTATTCACCAAAATGAAGTTCCCTCAAAGCGAGTTCGTTCAAGGGAGAAGCCCCTCCTCAAAGTCTCAACATTTTATCAATATGCTCACGTCTGAGGGCAGCATGGCACCTGATACATTATGATAAGAGGACACCGCCTGGACGGATGGAGCTCTGTCTTCCACTGCTCTCCCCTGTTTTTGTGTTCTCAGAGGCGCCTAAGTGTTGTAATGGCAGAAGACCAAAGCGATTCTCTTTCCTGACTGTTAGAGGACTTTTTTTCCCCCATGAAATGATGAATTAAAAACCTCTACAGTAGGCCATTACAGCCTTTAAGTCAACTGTCTGGTACCATTTTCCCCAGATATGCACTGAAACATTAGACTCCCTTCAACAGACATAGAGTTTACCCTGCAAATCCACCTACAGGACATTATCACTGACTTCAGGAGCAACAGTATAGAAACAGGGGTCATCTTCAAAAGTCAAACAGGTACAAAGTGACTGTGTGTGTCCCCTCAAACAGACTGCGTAACGTAAGTACCAATTGGATGTCCTTCTCAAATAGCAATTCTCACCTTCGTGCAGAGATGAGGATCCAGTCTGAAATAGAGCCCCAAATGTGTTTATGTGTCTGGAGGGTCAGAGGCAAGGACGTGTGCCACCCTCTCTTTCCTGTGTCAGGGCATCTCAGTTACACTCACCGCAGCTGCTCTCCTCTGACTGCTTTAATCTAATCCGTAATGACAGCCCCTGGGCGATTTTGTTTTTCTGCATTGCAACTTTTAGAAAGTCCTCATCGAATCTGTATTAAACTTGGCAGCCTTAATCACCTCTTCTGTGGCCCTGTCTCGTAACTATTGACTTTTCAGAGTTGGCTTGGAGCCAGATGTTTATCAAAATCCTTTTTTTTGTTTCGCTTTTGCTGTTGTAATTTTTCTTTTGAGAAGATGTCAAGATTTAATCTGCAGTCTTTACACCTGCGAGCATATTCACATCTGATAACTGAGCTTAGTGTAACTTCAGGTCAGCTGCTAAGTGGAAACATTTGTCATTTTCTGAGCTTCCTGGCCTAACTGCACATTGTAAAAATGAAGTGATACATCAATTAAAACACGTCTTCATGCAGTCAAAGTAAAGTCTCCTTGATGGTCCAAATGATTAATGGGTTATGAGAATATCCATAACAAAATAGCAGGTTAATATGCTGCACTGCCCTCCACTGTGGTTTAAAGGATTAAGAGAAGTTCAACAGTTGGTCTTTCCTTTTAAAAGTCCCTCGCAATGCATGTCATCTTTTATATAACAAACAATCAAACATTCTCTAAATTCTCTTAATCAAGCAGAGACAATGATGTCTCTCAATGTCCTCGCGCTCCCTGATGTAATACTTAATGAAATCCTGGTACATCAATTACATGTTCTAGTTCTAGCTCTAGTTAGACGGCTAGCACTCATAGTAGCAGTGGACTAACTTGGTTAGCTATAAGCTGTCATTCACAAGACAAAAGAGTCTGCAGCCATGCTAGCAGCTCTGTAAATAGTCACAACAGTGCTTTGAGCGAAATGCTAACGCCAGCATGCTAACATGCTCACAATGATGCGTGTGAGCAAGTTTCAATAATAACAGTGGTGGAAAATTATTATTTATTCCTACAATTACAGAGAAAGTGCAACAGACGTGTTTCAGACAGACATTATGCTATACCTCAGACACAAGCCTTTACATTTCCCCCCGCCCAGTTTAAAAATGAAATTTAGTGTTGTAATACTGAAGCATCGCTGTCAGTCATCTAAAAGCACCACCTATTTTAGTCCACCTTGCCAATCGTTTATCATTTATTTTTAGAAGCCTGAAAGTTGGATTGAGAATAAACACCAGAAGGGCTTACTGGCTCAAAACTGAGATGCTGAGATGCTCTCTCTCTCTCTCTCTCTCTCTCTCTCCCCCTCTCTCTCTCTCCCTCTCTCTGTCTCAATCACAATCCAACACACACACACACACACACACACGGCTAGACCTTCCCAGCTGGCCTCAGAGGTGATAATCAGGGCATTATGGTTGTACCTTCTGTGCCATCTCTGCCTTCTGCTGACAGACAGGCTGACTTCATGTGAGTGATCAGAGTATCCTCTAGACCCTGTGAACTCTCTGGACTCTGTGAACTCACCAGACTGACATATGAGCTGAGAGGCATGAGACCAGATGAAATCGTTAAGGGGAATGTCTGATAAGTCCAAGTCAATCACTGTCCATGAATGCAAACCCTGTGATCTCTCCGATGCCAAGCTGCTCTTACATCCTTGTTTTGTTTCTTACTCCATGAGGGATTTGACTTAGAAAGTCCAGAGTCCGCAGCCTTAATGAAGGGTTTTTCTTCTTTGTCTCTCTCTTTCTAGCAACCACAATCACAGCCACAGCCAATCCGCATAATTCCATCCCAGTCTGCGCAGCCCACCGCGCTGCCCAAGCCCGTGCCTTCCATCCAGCACGCCCCACGGCCTCCGCTCCCGCCACACACGCCCCATGCTGCCAGCCTCCCTAGCTGTCCTGGGCGGGGCAAGATGGCCAAGTTCCTTAGCCCAGAGGAGATGACCTCACGGGACTACTACTTTGACTCTTATGCCCACTTTGGTATACATGAGGTATGCCTGTATGACCTATCACAGTGAGAATCACTGGTTCTTGTCAGGGGATAATTAGACAGAAGTGAAACTTGCATGATGACTGTTTTCCTGTCCTTTCTTTAGGTGTCTCATATTTCCACTATTCAAGATGATATCTGAATCTTTCTGCACGTTTACCTTTTCTATCAGCGTTCAGCTGCATTCTAAAGAGCGGAGACAGAAAGTATTAGACGCTGTATAAAAAGAGCACGTTCCTAGTGTGACCTGTGAGATGATTTATTTTATATTTTTGGAATGTAGGTTGGGTGTATTTCTTTCATTTCTGTTTATTCTTCATACTCGCACATGCGTGCACTCTATAAGAGAAGCAGAGTCAGATAAGGGATGCAGACAGGCTGAGGCTGCAGGCTCATGGGGCTTATTCAGAGACACCAACTATGGATTTGAATGTAGAACCGTACGGACGAGACGTAATAGAGAAAGATTAGGTGAAGGCTGCGTGTTATTTGTCACTGCTACACTGCAGATATCACAACAAATCCAGACCCCCATTGTCCAGCCCATGTTTTTAATTCAACAAAACAAATTGTCACTCTCCACAGGGGTTAGCTGTGTCAACATCTTCCTGATATTATTTGTCATATGCTAAACCAGGAGATGCTGAAGGACGAAGTGAGGACGCTCACCTACAGGAACTCCATGTACCACAACAAGCACGTCTTCAAGGACAAAATAGTGTTGGATGTTGGAAGCGGGACCGGAATCCTGTCCATGTTCGCTGCCAAAGCAGGGGCAAAGCATGTGTATGGGGTAAGACGTGTTTCCTTTCAGCGGAGCGTTATCATGCTGAACCACCAGGGTCTAATCACTGCGGAGCCCAGCCCGACAAGCTGCTCACACTGTGATCCTGTACCGTATGCGTATGACTGCTTCTCCGTGTATCTGTACATACATTTTAACCATTTGTCGTCGGGCCTCCCTGTAATCTTCAAGGAATATCTCGTCTGACGGGCGGTTGATAAAAGTGTGTGGCCTCTCAGGCAGGTTGACAGCCTGAGCCGCAGCGTTTCGAGAGCTCTTTCTGTTATCGTGTACTGGAGCAGAAGTAATTGCTAGTCAGGGCATGTCTGAGAATAAATGCTGGATACACACCACTAGCTTGGGATAACCACGTGGAACTTATTTTTGTACGGTGGCTCCAGACAGCGTATATTTGCTTCAGGGGAGGAATGATTAACTAGGAATTGCCAAGAGACTTGTTCTGAGCTACTGGTTGACGTTATGTGTTTATGCGTGTGTGTGTGAGACTTTGCCTCGCGTCTCGTGTTTGTTTTCTTTCCCTCTTCTGCTGTCTCATCTCCAGTTCATCTATCTCTCTCTTTGCACTTTAAACTGAAATATCACTTTAATATTTACTTCACTTGTGTTACTGCTGTCCATCTGGCAGGACTTTATCCACATAAATGGGGCCAAGATTTCAGGGACTTACTTCACCTTTGATTTAGATGCTCTTAGTTTGAGCTCTGCACCAAAGCCCAGTACCTTTATTATACCTAAAGCTGATAAAGCTCCATGTGAATGATGGGCTCGTGAGGTGGAAGGACCAGGCTCTGGGCCAACAAGAACATCACTCTGTCATGTGGACCTCGTTACATAAAAAAGGAAAGTGATAACCTCTGATGTTCTGGATCCACAGAGTACCCATAAGAGACTTTTTGGCGCTGAAAACCATACAGTATGTATCAAAGCCATATAATCATGAGCCCACATTTAATATCCCACATTTCCATGTACATCAATAAATAATTCAAATGGAAATGAAACTCACATTTTAAAACAAACACTCAACAGATGTTAATTATTATTAATTAAATTAATTAATTAAATTAATTAAAAAATTATGTTTGTTCAGTTATTATGCTTGAATATCAGTGTCCAACAGCGTGGAATTGATCCACCAGATGGCGATATATCATACACTTATTCGCACTGAAAAAAATATGAAGCACATGCAAAAGATTACTAAAGCTAATGTTATTGGCAGATGGAGTGTGCGTTAAACTTCACAGACATGTAGCAGTAAGGGAACCAGTTGCCAACAGGAAAGCAGAAGTGGGATTTCAAATATACACCAAAATGATTGGTGTGTTTAGTGTGGTCAGTCCATACAGTTAAATCATTCCAGCTTCCACTAACAAAGCCTTGATATAAAACCATGGGCAGCAACTTCAATCCACCAGGTCTCACATACAGATTGTATGCTAACAGGCCAGCATGAAACCACAGAGAGCCAGTGTAAACTTGATCTGCAAGCTACATATATCAGGGTCCAAATATCCAAAGCAACTCTGAAAGCAAATTATCGCGGAATAGATTTTAAACAGGTGGTTTAATATGTTGCTGTGACCAAACTTGGACCACAAAGGCTCAATAAATCATTTTGCGTCTCATTCACAGTCACAGAATGACTACGTTCAGTGAGTGGGGGAGAGTAGCAGCATGTTGAATCATAAGCCACATAGAAACTGTGTGCTGAGTTGCGAACGTACGCAGCTAACGACCTATCACTGCTCCCCATTGTTTGTCCGGGGAACTCCTTCTCTAAATGATTTAACTTGAGATTATTCTAATGTCTGGATCCTCTCTAATCATGACACTTCCACAGTCCATATACAACAACAACCCCTCATAATACTGATTTAGGTGCGTATTGATGAGATGACAGCCGCTTGATAAAAATAATAATTGCAAATGATGAAGCCAGGTAGAGTCAGTTACGTTGTCTTGCTTAGCTTCAACTGACTGTATGACTCACAGGTTAAGAGCACAGACAGAGGGGGGAGAAGTGCCGTGACACCTGGGCAAAGTTAGAAACCTGTACTTTCTGCTGTCTCCAGAGAGAAGGACGAGCGGGAGCCCACAGGGACGACTGCAATGACAGTGACTCTTCCTGACACTAGTGAGAGGTGTGAGAGGCACCGTGTGAGGATGTGTTGACTCCTAACATGCCTCAAGGCTGCGGTGCTCCCACTGAAAGCATGACTCTGACGGACACATGGCTAATGGCTGTCTCTTCTCACAGCGATTCAGAAACAGATGAGGCATCATGGCCAATTAGAGGGCCAGCATCGGCAGCACCTATTAGCTCACACTACCAGCACAGCAATACACACATGCACCTGAATGCCTGCAAGTGCACATGCATACATACACCGGGTGCGACGTTAGGCATTCCTGTGTGTTTACGCAGTGGATACAGCCTAGGTTTTAATGGGCAGGTGCACCTGTGTTGTTTGTGAGCAGTTGACAGACATACAGACAGAAGGCTGTGGGCACTGCAGCCATCCAGCAGCCCCCTGACCACCTCTCCACTAATAGGCAGCCGAGAATGGGGCCGCTCCAAGGAGGCAGTGCTAATGTCAAGTCCCTGCGTCCTGTGTGCATGCTCAGTGGGAGACATCAGCCAGAAAGCAGAAGCCTAAATGTCATTTCAGCATGTATGTTGAAAAAGAGAAATATCCAAGATGATATTTCCGTATTTGTCCATCTCACAGTTGGTGTGTTGCTTGTAGCGCTTTTCTAATCAGTTCCTAACTCTTTCAATATGAATAAGTCCGCACATTTCTGACAATCAGAGTCCCTGCATGGTAGGTGGAACATAGTGTACACGCTCAGGTGAAAGTCTATACTCTCAGGCTGCCTGATGCTGTATGAGGTTGGTATTGACAAATGCCTCCTGCTGAATTATGCACTTATTTTGTTTGAGAGGTGCTTACGAGAAGTGTCCAGAGTTTATTCTGATAAATGAAGGGCCTTTATTATGTTATAGCTCTGTTATTGCTGCCAGTAAATCAGCCTTGAGTCCAACGTTGGTGGGCAGAAACAGGAAGTATAAAATATGTCAAGCAAGGAGCAGACAGAAAAGAAAAGGTATAAAAGAGAGAGCATGGAGGAAAATGTGACAGAGATGCAGGTATTTCAGGAGGAGAAATTTAAATTAAGGATAATTTAAAAGAATTTAAAATGTCAAAAGAGTAATGAAACTAGAAGTTGAAGGTCCCATCGGGGCTAAATGGCTGGTTGCAGTTGAGCAGTGACTAATCTGCACCTTAATTACTTAAAGTAAGATGCTCTGGCAGCGTTTCAGGAGCTGGCACGGAGGCCGGCCACCTTGTGAATTCCATCCCTTCGTATTCTTTTATCGTCCTCTATTTTCAACATGTCTCCAGGACGCTTCTTGCTGTGCTAAATTAACATCAGTGTACAATGTCAGGTGATAATAATCCCCCCTTGCTGGTTACCTGCTGCTGTCAGGCCTCACAAGTCACAAACATACTGTAAGGGATAAAAACCTACGTATTGCTATCAAAGGCTGCAGACAGGAAGAAAATAAAATCTCATGACAAAATGTCTCCACAAACTCAAAGGTGGTTAGATATTGTATCTCACCTCATACCCTTTCTCTTAAAACTGGCAAAGATCCAGCTGCCCAGTTTTCAATTTTGCAATCTTTAGTATGAATCAGAAACAAATAAATCAGTGATAGGTAGTCATGAGACAACTTCCTGAAATACTCTTTTGTGTTTGCTAACAAGGTGCAGGCCTATGCTGTTTTATTCAGGACAGGAATGGAAGCCATCCACAGAGAGAGACTAAACAAAGATGACCTTGTTTTCTACCCCAGAGAGCACCTTATAAAGTGGCTTCAGTGTTGGACAGACTTTTCTTGCAAGGAGCAATAACAAATAAAAATGTAATTCTGGACTTTATTCCAAATCACACAAGGAATTGGAGCACTGTGATAAATCCCTGGAGAGCGAGATGAGCCATATGACACACATGGGGCATAAATGATTGTCACTCTTCCACTAGCCTTCTGGGGGGGGGGGGGGTAGTATCTCAAAACAGCATCATCTATCTTTAGCAGTGGTGGAAAGTAACTAAATACATATACTCAAGTACTGTACTTAAGTTCAATTTTAGAAGTACTTTCCTATTCCATGAATCATCTTATCTAATGATGTTTGTTCAGTGAAAGCCCTTTAACTCATAGCGTTGGTTTTACTTCTCACAGTAAAGTCTCACAAGGGTTTGGGCTGTGTTCTACAAATCCTACTCCCCATATACATGCCAGTATAACTGTACAAATACCTACTAGAAATAATACCAGGTTATATTCACACCAGTACAACCACACTTTCCAACGCATGTAATCTGATCTGTATGTCATCCAATCATAGGAAAACCATTCTGCATACTCCCCAGACGGCACTTCTTGCAAGAATGGCACTTTTAAATGTCAGATCGCTCTCCAACAAGTCCTTCATTCCATTCGAAATGATTTTATTCTAACCTATAAATTAGATGTTTTTTATTTTTCACTGAAAACTGGCAAAGACTTGGGAGGTTAGCTCGTTTTCTGATTTGTGTCCTCCAAAATACAAATTCCTTAACTCATCGTGGCTTACTGGCCATGGTGGGGGCCTTGTAGTTATCTTTTTACCTGTAAAGCCTTGTCACTGACGAATATGCAACTTTTGAATTACTGCTGTGTAAGATTGAACAGTCAATCCCAGTACTCCACATACATACCGACCCCCTAAATACAATAAGGTTTTTATTGGTGAATTCTCATTTGAATGAAAAGATGAATTATCTGACTTTCTGCCCTTTACTTATGGTTATATGATTTTAACATTCACATTTGCACAGCTCTGGCTCAGGCCACAGAAGAACTGGCCACAATATTCAATATTCTTGACTCAATTGCCCCTTACAAAGTTAGAAAGGCAAAAATCAAAGCTCAGCCATGATTAAACTCCATAACTTTATCAATAATTAATAGCTCTCAAGGTCGATGGCTATGTCCCAATTTGCTTTAAACTTGTCGTCATTCACCCTCTGATCAAAAAACCTTGCTTAGATCTGTCTGTCCCTAATAATTACCGACCAATCTCAAAGTTTTCTTTTTTATCCAAAATTCTTGATAAAGTAGTTTTCTCTCAACTCATCTCCTCCTTTGACGGAGACAAATGATTTGTTCTTTTCTTTATGTTCAGGAAATTACAAGATTTTAATTATTTTAGATCTCTTGGCTGCCTTCTACACAGTCGATCACTCCATCTTCTTGGACTGCCTTAAGCATGTTGTTGGCATTCAGGGACAGGCGCTTCAGTGGTTTGCCTCCTACCTCCAAGACCGATCAGCTTCTGTTTGAATTTATGATGTGTCCTCTTCCTCTGCACCCATCTTCTGTGGAGTACCACAAGGCTCCATATTTGTCCCTATTTTATTTTCTCTATATGCGGTTCCTTTGAGGTATATTTTCAGAAAATATGATATCGCTTACCATTGTTTTGCCGATGACACACAGCTGTACCTACCCCTGAAACCTTGTGATCCATGCATGTTAAATGTTTTCTAAATTGCATTGAGGATGTAAATTGCAAAAAGCTTCCTTCAGTTAAACCAGAATTAAACTGCGGCCCTGAAGACAACTCTGCAATCACAATCAATTCCCTCAGGCCTCTGTCATTGAATGTAAAGTCAATGACAAAATAGGTCATATCTGTTAAAGATTCATGCTTTTATTTCCTCTCACCTCGACTACTGCAGTTCTAGGAATCAGTCAGCCCTATCGCGCCTGCAGCTGATTCAAAATGCAGCAGCAAGACTCCTCACTGGTATCAAGAAGAGAGACCATATCTCCCCTGTTTTCTCTCTTCACTGGTTACCATTGCAGAATTTATTTTACTTGTTTTTAAAGCAGTGCATGGACTGGCACCAGGTTATATCTAAGACTGCTCATCCCTTATTCCACCTCCCGATCCCTCAGATCTGGTGACCAATCACTGCTCTTCAATTATTAATATTCAATCTCTCTGTAAAGCACAACGTTTGTTGTTTTTAAATGTGTTCTATAAATAAACTGACATGACTTGACTTATGACCCCCCAGATTTGTCTTGTGAGCTTTTGAATGGGGCTCCACCCCAAGGTTGGGAACCACTGGAGTGAACTACATACCTGTCTATGAAGAAGTTAAAACTAGCTCCACCTTGACCAACAGCAACTACGCTACTTACAGTATACACTGATGCATCAGTATTTAACAGTTGAATAATGTCATACATAATATAATAATGTATCAGTCAAAGGGACGAAACAAGTTCTTTTACTTTGAGTTTTCTTGTTGTCTTTTTTTCTGCCAGATTGAATGTTCCAGTATATCAGAGTACTCAGAGAGGATCATCAAGTCCAACCATCTCGACAGTGGTAAGAGCTTCAGCTGCTGTCCCTCCTCCTCCCCCTCTCCATTCTGCTGACACTGCACTTCATCTGCAGTGAAGGGAGCAAAAAACTAGAGGGGAACAAGAAGAGGGGTCAAGGGTATCACACTGCTCAGGATTTTGAATGATTGCTCATCTTTGAAGTCTAATTCTGAACCTGTTTTTCATTCCATACTGCACTAGACTGGCTCATTCGTATTCACTTCCACACACATGCTTCCAATTTATGTAACTTCAAAGCATATGTTTTTTTTTTTTTTTTATCATAACACCCCTGTAACTTTGAAAACACGTTTACTGCTAAACTACTGACTGTGCATCTACCAAATAACAGCTCCATAAACCGCCCTGTCAGCCAATGTCCTAGCTATAAACCCATGAATATCAAGTATGCACAAGTCATTGAAAAGAGTTTTAGACAGTGAATAAGCAGCGAGCAATCACCAGTTGGAGTAACGGGGTCCCATATCATTCTGACAGACACTTGTATCACCAGGGGAACTTTTCAATAACTTCTTGCCAAGGCAGAACAAACAAAGCTGAAGTCAGCTAATCTCAGGCAGGGCAGGGACCCACTCCTCCACTGTAAACCCCAGCTGGGCTGATTTCCATAAGAGCACCAAGGCTGCCATGGAAGCACATACTGCAAGGACTGATGTGTCACCAGTCTGTGTCACCAGTTTCTTTCTTTCTTTCTTTCTTTCTTTCTTTCTTTCAAATATTCACAACAGTTACTTTCTTGCACACAGTGATGTAATACAGTACATCCCGTTTTTTATTCATATTCTTATTATATTATTCTTATGACAGTTCCAACTTAAAATATCTGGATATGTATTCCATCAAATAATACTGAAGTCTTATTTGTCACATATTGTATATGTGTAATTGATTGAACATATTCATTTACACATTTTTAAGCATAATCATTCCTAAATTTTAGTGTTATGGGGATTGTAAAGACGCCAGAATACGAGCCTTGATTATGACGTAAAAGATACGTTGTGCGTTGCAGTGATCACCATCTTCAAAGGCAAGGTGGAGGAGGTGGAGCTGCCTGTTGAGAAGGTTGACATCATAATATCTGAGTGGATGGGCTACTGCCTCTTCTATGAGTCCATGCTCAACACCGTCATCTTTGCCAGGGACAAGTGGCTGGTATGATGTGTGGAGTGTGTGTGTGTGTATGTGTGTGTTATCCTGCGATAACAAGCAAATTGTAGCTCACTGTAGATCACTGTAATAACCATGGAATATATAAAACGTAATATTATCAGCAAATAATGTAATAATCTTGCCAACATAACATGTGAGTATGGTTTCTACAGTCGCTACCTGCTTTTTTGGCCCCTTTATTTTAGAAGCCTTAAAATGTGAGTTTATCCAATAATTTACAAGAAAAAACAAACAGTATAAAAGTCTGAAACAAACTTGTGTAGCATAAATATGTTGTTTTCTAATTTGTTTTCTTGTTGATATGGAAGCCCATTACTGCCACTTAAGTGTTTTCTCATAGATAGTTACTCGAGATAGTTATTATGTATTATATTAATAAGAAGAAGGATTGTTACATTATTAACTACTACCTCATATTATCTTTTGTTATTGGAAAATAATTCTAGCCTTATAGTTAGTACATCATGACCAGCTCTGCTATTGCAGTCCGCATGCAGAGGGAACAATAGCACCTCAATAGTTTAAACTTGTAGCTGGCTGAGGAATGAAATGTCACCAACGCTGTAATGTAGACCTTTTATAATGTGTTCAGGATTCTTTGCTGAGTTATTTCCTTGCCTCTACTCTCAAACAGAAACCCGGTGGATTAATGTTTCCTGACCGTGCCTCTCTGTATGTGGTGGCCATAGAGGACAGGCAGTACAAAGACTTCAAAGTACATTGTAAGTTCAGTATGAGAGTGTGTGTGTGTGGGGCTGGGTGTGTGTATAACCTGAACCTGGACTGTGAAATGGCACTAATTTGTACTGTACCTGGTGTACTCTGTGCAGCTCTTGGGTGGCTATAACCAGGATTAGGTTTTTACATTGCAAATGAGCTGTGGATGCAGAACAGCGTCCACACCTCGGCATTGCACTCACACTAAGTGTGGGCGCACTAGTACACAACCTTTTCCAGCTCTGCAAATGATTTTGAACTTTTCCTTAGGCGTAACACTGGGGGCGATAATTGATATTATAAGTCAACAAGCCTCTCCATCTCTGTATCATCCCACTCTAAGCCTGCCAGGAGGACCGTGGGCGATGTTTTTGCTGCTGGACACAAAGCATTAGAACAGCACCACAGTCAGTGTTAAGCCAGTGCACAACCCAGATGACAACAGGCACGCAAACAGAACAATAGCCAATAGGCCTCCTACTCACACTCCCCCCATACATCTGGGAAATTATACAACCACACTGCGCCAGATAATGTCCCAAGAAAGTCATATCACATTGGCTCACTGCATTGTAAAGCTTTCCTATGATGTCTGGATACTTCAATTCAGTCTCAAGTTTACACATACCCAGACTGAGTGTACTTATTGACAGCAAACTTCTTTCTCTCCAGGCAGATGGCCCAAGTTGACCTTTAGACTAAGTTAGAAGTAGCCTTCTGAAGCACACAGTATTCTAAGACCATCCTGCGGTGATTAGCGCTACTCTGGGCAGCACACTGCCTTTGTTAAGTGGCAAGGAAAGCAAGAAATGCAAATACAGTACATCAGAAACGTCCCCAGGGGTTCCTGACCTGTTCATTATCACCAGCTCTCTGACACACACTCAAGTAGCTCTCTCTCCTTTTTTTGGTCATGATAGAGATGCTTGCTCACACGCTATCTTAAGGAGCTTAATGAATAATGTATGAAATGATTTATCCAAAGCAGCAAGGAAATCCGAGGCAAAAGCAGAGGCTGCGTTCAAGGAGGCTCGTGTTTACAAATCATCCCCCGAACACAATGTGACTTTCATCTGTCAACATGATAATTGTTCCAAAATGACAGGAGTTCTAACTCTGGGGTCGTATATCAGACGATTCTGAGAAGCTCTGTGACACCGACCCAACAGTTTACACCTCCTGTGGCTTTGCCCACCATTGAAAACTGAATAAACTGAATCAAAAGTCACGTCATGTGTTTGCAGTTTATGAAGACTAACTGAAAACATGGTGGCAAATTAACTCAATGATGCTGTTATTTACCAGGGTGGGAGAACGTGTATGGCTTTGACATGACCTGTATTCGTAATGTGGCCATGAAGGAGCCATTAGTGGACATAGTGGACCCCAAACAGGTGGTGACCAACTCCTGCCTTGTCAAGGTTAGTAAAATATTGACCATATTTTTGAGGGCAGATGATCAATTTATCACACACCCTGACTAAATGTCAGTTTTCTGTCCGTCAGTCGGTCAGTCCACCACTTTGGCCCAAACTGAAATATCTCAATCACTATTGGATGGATTGCTATGAAATGTGGTGCAGGGGTGCCCAGAGGATGAACATTTTAATAACTTTTGGATATCCCCTAACTTTTCACCTAGCGACATCTTTGATCAAGATTTCAATTTGTCCAATAGTTCAGTTTATGGCCAAATACTAAAACTAAAGACGTTCCCATCAGCCTCAGCTGTACTTTGTGTTTAGCGCTGATTAGATAATGATTATACCTGCTTAGCATCAGCATGTTAGCATTGTCATTGTGAGGATGTTATGTTATGCTGACGTTAGCTGATTTAGCTCAAAGCACCATTAGCTGCCCTGGCACTTTCAATCATATGTCATGATCTTCATCCCAGATGGAGTTTGCAAGTCAGAGACATGATTGGACAATTGCTGCTTGGGGGAGGGGATTTAGTGGACAGTCAAACACAGATGTTCAGATTTCAATTTTTCCTGGGCACTTTAAGAACTTTTCGGAGATGGTGGCTTAAAATCTGAGGTACAAAGTTTATTCTTGACCTTGAAACAACAGTTGATAAACAGTCTTACCACAACATCCACTTAATAAAAAAAAAAAAATGGAAAGCTGAACATGTACATTACCACAGCAACGGGGGACACTCCAACTACTGATGAAGATCATGTGATATAATCAAAAGCCCCAGAACGGCTACTAACCTTGTGGTGAGATTGTTTCTTTAACATTTTTATCAATGTTATTCATGGTACAACGTACCATTACTGCCATCTTCTAATGCTAGTTCACTTGTCAGCTGAAGAAACTGTACTAAAAGTGAATGAGCTGACCATATAGTACATAACAAGGAGTGAGTATACTGTACATTAGCAGTTTGCATAGAGAATGTTAAGTAAAGTGGCTATTATAAACTACAAAGCAGAGATGCTGACATGATTACAGTGGTAAAAGACACATATACATTACCTGTAACTACTCAGTGCCATTGATTGATTAGTAAACATATTGTGTTACATGCTGTGGCTGGCACAGTATGAGCAGGACCTTGATGTGTGTCTGTTAGCCTGTCTGTGCCTCTCTCTGTGTGGATTAGAGTGATCAGGCTGCCATGTCAATAGCAGCCTGTCTAGTTTTCCTGATTGTGCTCCTTGTCATGGTGACCTTCTCATCGCTGGCAGTGATGAGATGGCTCTGCCCTGTCTCACCTCTGTCCTGGTGGAACATTGCTGTATGATCATACCTTGGCTTCAGTAGTACTGTCTTCTTGTTGCTGATCGTCAAGCAGCCAGTTTTTGTTTTCTTTGATATCAGACAGCCTTTCATTTTAAATGCAATGAGATGTTACATAAAACCAGCAAAGAGATCAGTCATGAGAGTTTAATAAAAAATATCTATGAACCTGGTGGGAATACTGCTTGTCTTTGGATCTTGTTTAAAAAAAAGAAGCCTTACAACAATGATACCCCACTGACAAGCTTTATTGTCTTTAAATGGATTACCAAATGACCTCATTAAAGTTGTATGGGCAAGGAGTAGTACACACAGGACCTCGTGTTATTAAGCTGCTGCTTGAAACTTTGGTAGCAATACTCAGTGAGGATAATTACTGAGTGTATTCCTGCAGAATATAATTAATTTAACATTAACAACCTGCATGATAGTGCTCTTAAATTTTTTATTTTGCCTTAAGAGTAATTGCAAGAGGGTAAACATTGCAGTGCATTATATTGCTGTCTTAAACTTTGAAATGTGAGAAGTTTATATTGCATGACCAGAGCGAATATCTGGTAAATGTGTTCAGGGAGTGATTCTTTTCTAAAGACAGTAGGGGGGATCTGACATTAATATCGCATTGTTTTTATTGCCAGCAAACATAAGGCTCATACCGCCAAAGCAAATGTGGCATCTGGTACCAAAGCCAGCAAGCTAGCAGTGAATGTTTATTAGCACGGGTGGTACATGAAACAAGATTATCACACCTCTGCCTGCATGTTTAGTCTACCCTGCAGCGTACTGTAGGTGAGCTGCACTCCCCTCTGTTACTCAGTAATCAAAGCTAACATGATATGTTGGCGCAGTGCCGTTCACACGACAGTAAACCAGGAACAACGTGTTCCTCTCTGAAGTTGGCCTTGTGGGACAGTGAGGTATCAGATATACCCTGTTAAACTGACTGGGACCAGGGGACATTTACAGATTTAGGGTTGCTAGGAACATGCATGAATAACGCCTGGAGCCTGACAACAGTTGAGTTCCCAGTTGAGAGCTCCCAGATGACCCCAGGTCCCCTATCCTTGTCCTACCTACACAAGGGTTACTGGCCTCATTATTGATGGTTATTAGGATCTTGGCACAGTCCCAGTGCGGTCTTGTGAGCCTATATCTTTTTGCAGGTGGAAGCTGTAGTGTACTTCTTGATGTTGTTTTCGTCTCAGTGATGTACAGTATGTCACAAGGCTGACGAACACGGCCAACGCCTTGCACTGATCCCCCCCCCCCAACACAAACACAAGGTACACCGCCCCTGTCCCCCCTGTGTTACATTAATGCACACACACCCTCTACTGGACACTTTATCTGGACACTTTATTTTGGTCACTGCACTGTTTGCTATTTATCTTCTCTTATTCTTTTACCTTTATATTTTTACATGCTTGTCTGTCAGATTATATGTTATATGTTAAAAAAAAAAATGTAGCACCATCAGACCACGGCAAATTCCTTGTAATGTATGTTACTTGGCAATAAACAGTTTCTGATTCTGATTCTGATTCTGATGTCACATTACATATTACATTTTCTGGATTTGTTTCTTTTAGATTGTTGTCAGATTGTAACATCGTTGGTGGTCTGAATAAATAAGGGTCTGGCTGACGTCAGAATAAAACCAACTATATACTAAAGGAATAGTTCGACATTTTGGGAAATATGCTTATTTTCTCTTTTGCCAAGGGTCAAACATTACAATTCATGCTGGTCAGTAGAAATGCCTTCTTATCTACTGAAGTTGGCTTGTCAGTGTCTTTATTGAACACTGCCCCAAAAAAACTGAGAGCCAGGCCTGTGCAGCCACCATGCTGATTATATCTATGTTTGTTTAATCCACAACGTATTGTTTCAAGTTTTTGTGTGGTTTTAAGTTCAGTCTTTGTGCTAAGCTAACCAACTTCTGGCTGTAGTGTCATATTCAACAGACAGGCATTAGAGTGGTACCTTCTTAACTAACTCTTAGCAAGAAAGCAAATAAGCATGTTTCCCCAAATATTCCTTTAAAAGGGAATAAGCGTCCTTGGGTCCCCTGAAAGGCACTATATAAATGCAAGCTATTATTATTATTATTATTATTATTATTAATAAGGGAGATAGGGAGAGCTTAATATGAGAGTTTTGTTTATGTGGTCCATCTATTTACTCCCACAGGAGGTGGACATCTACACAGTGAAGGCCGAGGACCTCTCATTCACCTCAGCGTTCTGCCTGCAGATCCAGAGGAACGACTACATCCATGCACTGGTCACCTACTTCCACATTGAGTTCACGAAGTGTCACAAGAAGACTGGTTTCTCCACCGGTAAGTGGCCTCACACACTGTCTCTTACTTTACATACATGGCAGCAGGGGTCTAGGTGTATGTGTGGGTGTGTTTTACAGAATTTGAGCTACAGTACATGTATCATAGTGACTAATGATAATCTAAAAAAGATATGAATCTCCTTTTTGATTAGCAGCCTCCACAGAGAGCTATAAGCAAAGCTTCAGCAATGACACAGCACCCCCCAGAGGCCAGATGAGTATCTTGAGTATCTCCCTATAGTCTACTTAACACAGCAGAGCGGATACTTCACTGTAGAGATGAAATTTGTTTATGTAGACGAAACAGGCCCCTCTGATTCTCAGCAAGGGAACAGGGGACAGGGGACAGGGATGGCCTGAACTTGAATTGGAACAGCCCTTACAACTATTACATCTATTTAACAGACGAATAATCACATTTTGACTACAACATGTCCAGTATTGGAAAAACAATCAATGAGAGTAGAAGATTCACAAACTTTAGCTTTACATTTTAAATTTAGACATCAACTTTTTGGCAGGTTTCCTTGCCAAAAGGCACCTAGAGTGTCTGACATTACGTATACAAGCTACTACTGCAAGGGAGGAAAAAATGACGTACATTGCTGAACTTCATATAAACTGAAACTGAATTTCACTTTATTGGGTAAAAAAAAAACACATCCACAAGCAACATTTTATGTGGAACTAAATACTCCCAGTGGCCTGAAATCAAGACCATGAGTTGGAGGACAGCTTCACAAGGCACTTGCAGTATTAATGTAGCAGTAAGTAAGTAAGTAAAATGGGAGTAAATGGCTTAAAACATCCCAGGTTATACAGTGGCCCATTTCTCAAGCTCATTGTGTTTCATCCCTGCCCTACAGGAAGTAGTAGCTGGTAATTTTGCCTTGTAGGAAAGTAAATACTTGTCAGGTCACATGGGGTTCCTGTGTGTTCCTCATTGTGCTTAGAAATACCTCTACTCACAGATCAGAGACTGTGTTGAGACATTGAAGGTGTCTATCACAATAGTAAATATCATTGTCACTTTACGTTAGAGCAGTTCAGATCAGGCTGATTAACATGATCCAAACAGTGCTGGATTGGGTGTCAAAATCTGTGTGTGACTGACCTCTAGTGGTGATGGCAAATATCGTACATTGAAATGATATGTAAAGCAGAACGTATCATTGTAAAGGCTGGTAAACAGCTTTTTCTGCCCTGTCCACTTCCCTTCTATTGATTTTCTGTAAGTGTGTCTGTGGAGCAAGTTTTCCACAGTCAGACCTGAAGGCTCCCTGTCTGCCAAAACTTTAAGATACAGATCTAAACTTACACACAAAGAGCCAAAGCTTGTCAGTGATTCTCCATACTGTCCTGAATCAGAGTCGTATCAGACACACACACACAGACTCTCAGCCAAGGAGAAAAACTCAAGCAAGGGTCAAACATTACAATTCATGCTGGTCAGTAGAAATGCCATCTCATCTACTGAATTAGCATAAGAAACGCAGCTGGCTTGCCAGTGTCTTTACTGAACACTGCTCAAAAGAACTGAGAGCCAGGCCTGTGCAGCCGCCATGCTGATTGACAGGCCCTTTTATCTATGGACTCACAAAGAGCTTGTCTATAAAGGCAGAGCTTCCAAGCTGCCCCGGGACAGCTGGCAGAAATTCGATTTAAGCTCAACTGACCTTCTAAATCCTGGCCAAGGGACCGGCGATGTTCAGGGGGGCGTCAGATCTTACCTTACCTGTCTTTCCAATGCACACACAAACATGTACACACAGATGAATTCACATTAGGCAGCACAATGGATACAAAGTGGAACGGTGATGAAAGAAGATTGACTCAAGCAAGTGAAGAGGTCAGGAACGCAGCCATGCATGTCGGGCCTTTTACTTCAGTGCTGTCATCTTGAACTCAAGCGCAGTTACCTGCTCTTTTTGCACCATTGCTTCACAAGAAGAAGGACACAGGACTCAGTTCACTGTCTCTGCTCTCTCTCTGCACAGTTTGTGTTTATTCTCTACCTGACATTCACACAAGTAGATAGGAGACTGTATTACTCTATTAATAAATAATTTACTAATGCTTTGTATGTCAGTTATAAACGATTAATAAGAACAACTTTTGGGTTGCTGGGTTGTGGAAAACCCCAAAACCTGGGCTAAACACCTGGCAACCAGTCAACAGCTCTTAATGGCTCATAACTGATCTATAAAGCATCAATAAATTATTTATTAACCATCACTAAAGTCATTAGGAACAACTTATAAACTCTTTGTAAAGGCTGCCTTATGTGAAAGTGGTACCGCTTCGTTACAAGATTAAAATGGCTGATGTTCACTTTAAAAGTGTGTGTGTGTGTGTGTGTGTGTGTGTGTCTCCCAGCACCAGATGCTCCGTACACCCACTGGAAGCAGACAGTGTTTTACCTGGAGGACTATTTGACGGTGCGGAGGGGAGAGGAGATCACCGGCAGCATTGCTATGAAGCCCAATGAGAAAAACATTGTGAGTATTGTATAGTCTAATGTTTGTATTGTGTCAGTAGTATGTAGAAATGTGTCTGCCTTTAAGTGATATATTACATGTGAAGTTATGTATAGTGGCAATATATTATATAAATATAGAATACAGATATAATCTAAACAGTGTTTCACAGTACGATTTGAGCTCTTGTCTTTATGTCCTACACATCCCAGCTAAGAAGTGACTCACTTCCTGCGCTGCCTGCCCACGGCAGATTGTTTTCCCCTCAGTGTTGGACAGCGGTCAAGTAGGCAGCCGCACTGCAGTGACGTCCAGACAAACAACAACAGATTCTATTGTTGACCTTGTCAGACCTTGCCTCTCCTCCCCCTCTGGGACGGAGAAGCTTGCGCGCTTCCTCCAGTTGTCTGACACAAACAGCCGGTGCTTATTTACCACCATGTTCTGCCGTCTGATAAAAAAAAATAAAATCTGATAGTACAGCGGTATAGTCTCTCATCTCGCGTGTTTTTTTCCCTCAGTTTCTGCTGAGGATTTGATTGATCATTACCTCCCCTCTCTCTGAAAGACATCTTTACTTTTCTCCCTCTCTTGTCCCGCAGCGAGACTTGGACTTCACCTTCGAGCTGGACTTCAAGGGGCAGCTGTGTGAAGCGGCCATAGCCCACGACTACAAGATGCGTTAAGTTTGACTGGGGGACCTTGGTGCCCCACTGAGTACAACCCCTGAGCACCAGAGGGAGACAGAGACACTCCCATGTCCACAGACAGACACATTGTGTGAGACGTAAGAGGGGCACAGAATGAAAGAAAACACCAGGTCAAAGACCAGGAGGAGGTGGCCCCATTGACAATATCACTACTGTCACTGCAGCATATGACGAAGGCGGGAAGTTACTGATGCTGACTGTTAAACAACTCTGAATGTAACACTGATAAAAAACAGAGGCAGGAGGAATATTTTCTAGTCTTGATGAATGTTATTATTGATGTGCATATATGTGAGATGGAGTGATGTACCTGTGTGTCTTGTTCAGTACTTGTTTTCCACAATAACCTGGACCTTACAGAGGGATAGTTTTTAAATCGCACTAGAGCTCATCTAATGAATTACTGTATTGTCCATATTCTGCTATAGGTAGGCAATACATTTAAGGTGTAATTATGTCATATTATGTACTGTAGGGAATGATTATCAGAGAAACACTTTAATTTATAGCTGTCTGTTAGCAATGTTGGAAAACTAATAGCCGAGGACAAACCTGCGTAGGTACGTAGATGTGTAATGTGAAAGGTGACACGTGTTTTCGTAGTCAGTGCACTAGTAGCTTCCTGTGAGTGTGTTAATAGAAGGTGTCGAGGCTCACACTGTTGCACAGCTTGGACGCCACATGTGCCCTGTGTTGTCAGTTTGAGCTGTGATGTTGACATGCCAATAACATACCTTCCCCATCCTAAATGCCTTGACCATGTGCCGAAGTGTACCTAGTTCTGTTCCTCACTGCTGCATTGAGCTTTTTTCTATAGTTTCATATGTATATATATCTATATATCTATATAGATATATAGCTTCTTTAGTTTCTTTAGTCTACATCTGGACAGGATCCACGTCGAGCAGTCTAACCCCACGTATCTTACTAAATCCTAGCTGGCTCTGATCTCAGATAAGTATTTCTAAGAGGAGTCAATGAAATAATCATAATGCTTGATGTCCTGCGGTGTCACTGTACCAATATCTTGGTTTGAACCTAATGACGATTGAGAATCATGCTTCTTGTCGCATGCATACAAGTTTTCTGAGTACTATCACATGATGTGATGCCAGAGTTTACAGACTGTGTCTCAGTCTCAGTTGGACACACTGCAGTGTACTAAAACTGATGAAAAGTATCTTTCCACTTCACCTGTGCTCTTACTAAGGTCATTGCCAAGATATCCACTGAAGCAGTCTTCAGTCGAGACGTGGATCTGGGGAAAGATCACGTTGAAAATATTTATAACCTCATATTAATGTTCCCATTAGCCTCAAACATCAACCAAAATTTCCCAGAACCAGCCTCTATTCCCTCTAGTCTTATATATTGTGCAGAGGCACAAATTAATCTATTCAGGGCTGTAACCAAAATGTACAGTATGAGCACTTGGCAGCAATGGAGGATCATTTATAAAGCATGCAACTAACGCCAGTACAAATCAACAAAAAGTGTAATATCAAACTGAGTGCTGCCTTTCTTTGAGCCACATAAGCAAATAAGCAATACAATGTTATGAGCCGCTAATGCTTACATTCAATTATACATGATACAAGTCATCCTATTTATTTAGAATAATTCTATCTGGCTGCTCAAGTTAAACCTAGTTTGCCATACAGTTTATAAGTCATACAAATTCTAATAAATTGGCATGTTAGTTCCACATGTATTACTATCATTTAAAAAGAATATATTGAATATGTTGTTTCACATATTGTCATGTCAACTTCAAAACTGAATAAACAGCAATGTCCAAACTCGTCCACTGGGTGGTGCTACATGACTTATTTTGATTTCAGGGAACAGCAAGAAATGACGTAGTCAGCAGGACCTTTACAAATGATATTAACATTAACAATTTTTATTTCCTTGTTTGTTTTATGCTATTTACATGTTTATATAAACAATAAAGTGAGATGCAAAACACTGGAAGTAGTGAAGCACTATTAGTGATTGTAGTGCAATATCAAACAGTAAAAATCTGAACATTTTACCAAAACCTCTCAAATTGTAAGCTTAATGTAACAAACACATTACATAACCTACTTAACATGTTAAAGTGACACCATTTTCATAAAATACTTGGCACAGAGGCAGTTTAAGATAATACGAAATAAATATTGTCTGCACTAAACCTCATTTGGTCTATTGGGGGAAAATAACAATCTGCATTATTTTCCAGCTCTTACAATAGAACACAACCATCAGTACTGTTACAACAAAAACAATAACAATGTACAGAGGACATACAAAAAATGCCTGTACAAGCACATTACTTCTGTACTGTGCTGCGTGATAGCAATTTAGTTTTTAACACAACACCACACCTGAACTTGGTCCTCTGACAGTCTCAAACTGAACACCAAAAGCTTCTCTAAGGTAGTGTTCAGTGTAAGATTGTTTGGTAATGCACCACATTTTACAGTTGTTCATGTTATTGTGTCCACGGAATGTATGTGTAGAAAAGGTGAAGAAGCAAAACAGCTAAAAAGTTACATATAACACTACATGAATATATATACAGTAAAAAGCCCACATGTGACAGGTACAGGGCCCCTGGAAGGTAAATAAATATTTGAGTGCTACAGTCAGACTTTGGAGGAATATCCTACATTTAAAAAATGTCTTAGTTTGACTCAAAAGGGACTCAGTTTGACTTAACTTTGTTCAGTTGTTGTATATTCAACCCTCAAAGAGAACCTTTGAGCTTTTCTTACATTATTATTATTTTACTACATTTCATAAAATTGCAATTTGAGGTTATTTTCAAACTGCAAATAACTTGGCTGAAGGTGTAGCGTAAAGCATTTGTGATAGTGCAATAACATCAGTGACACACATAAAGTGTTCATTCCGGTGTTGGGTTTACCCACAGTGGTACGAGGTGGAAGACTGTGTGAGAAACACCGCTGAAACCCAGAACAATGTGTCCTCAGTGGCACACGTGGTCACACTGTCACACTGTGTCTTAGTAAAGGGTAGTGCTCCTGTGTACATGCTGACTGTCAGCAGCAGGATCTCTTCTTCTCTGAGGGGCTGCTGACCAGCTGGACCGTCTTCTCCTTCTCTCTGTCCTCTTGCTCTTTCAGAGTTCTAAGAGGCATAAACAAATAGTTGTTTACATTTTTTTACACACACCTTTAACTGAATTGAAGGAAATCATTCTGACACACAGAGGAGACAAAATATGGTTCAAACAATGACATGAACATTTGATCGTGCACGCCAGATATTTCCTCTTGAGTGACTACTTTCTGTTGTGATCTCCCGAACCAGCTGATAACAAAAAGCCCTTTGTGCCTCCAACACAGAACAAATTAAACATTTGGCTCTCTATGATGTGCCTTGTTTCAGTACAGAAATAATCCCACTTTGAAAGCTGCTCAAGCAGAAAGTCGCTCCATATTTAGTCGAACACAATTATTGCTTCTTTGTTTTCCTGTTGCAAAAACTCACACACAAAGGCCAGTATTTTGCTCACCTGGCTAAATGAACCATGGACTCCACCACATTGTGTCCGGAGCATGCACTGCATTCATAGAAAGTCATTTGGCAGTCCTGAAAGAGAGGCAATGTGGTGATGATGATGATGATGATGATGATGATAGCTGTTATTACCACAAAAGACAAAGGCTCATGTGATTGAAACAAGCTGCGTGTCTGAACATGTTTCAGGGAAGGCTTATCAAGAAAAGTAAATTCTGTACTAATCGTTGCAAAAGCACAACGACAAAAACATTTCTCAAGTAACAATATTAGCTCACACGGTCACCATAGAAACGACAGTACCCACCAGAGACTAGAGGGATAAAACAACTAAGAAAAGACAGATGATAAAACAACCTCAGAATCATACTGGAGTTGCTTCCACATACAAAGCTCCACTTTGTTACTGTGGGCTGACGGGCTAGACACTGACACTGATGTGTCCGCTAAGAACCTTGAGCTTAGCGGAGAAAACAGTCGAACAGACCTTGGCTAGTCTTTCGCCCACTCCTTTCTGAACTTGTCTCTCGATCTCCTTGTCCGTTTTGTTTCCCAAGAGCATGATGGGGATGTCGTCGCCTGCGCCCTCCTGTGAAAGAAGATAATCAAAGAATACAGAAACTGATCTTGAGAGAATCCTTTGCGGTTAAGGACTAGGCCACTGGCCTCCCTGTCTTTATTGGCTCCTCAGTGGGAAACCAGCCAGCAGTGTATCGAAGCACTGCTGTAAACACATTCAGCAACTGACTTATATTTGACCTATATGTTCTACATTATTATACTGTGAAAACAACATATACCTCCATCTCCTTTGGGGAATCAAAATAGAGCAACAACTGCACAGAAACACAAAGTAAAACAACATTTGTTCTGCGTGCTGTATTTCTATAAGAAATGTATGCAGCACAGGGCAACTGTTACCGTCGTACCTTTACACTTGTCAGCCACTGTCTGACAGCTGTGAAGCTCTGCTCGGCTGTGATGTCATACATCACAACCACTCCATCAGCCTTGCGAAAGAATTGTTTGGTGATGCTTCGGTACCTGCAGGAGGAGGAGGAAGTACACAGAAAGAGGAAGTGTTGTGTTTTTACTGGTGCTTCAAAAAACCCTGAAAACTCCCTCTTGGCTTTACCTGCATTTGTACAACAATAGAGGAATGTTTTCAATTGAGTTGACTTGCTGAGGTGAATTCAGTTCAAAACACTAATCAAAACATTTCATTTTACAGTAAATCTGTAAAGGAAAGAATAAAAAATGGGACAAATGGGTTTCAACTTTTACAAAAAAAACAAGAAAACCATTTGATTTAATGGAACAAATACAACAAATAACACTCTTCTGAAATACAGTAGTGGCTGTACAGCTGACAGAAGTAAAGTAGAAGTCGTGTTCCAGTACATTATAGACTCTTTTCCTTCACTTCACATGTCGATGCCTCACCTCTCCTGTCCTGCTGTATCCCACATCTGCAGTGCCATGTGGCTGTTGTCCACAGTTATTGTCTTTACACTGTAATCTATACCTGCACATACAATACAAGGAAATGTTAGTCAGCAGATTCTGTTTCATGTAACACATTTTAAACATGAACATGTTTATAATGGAAAAATAATGCTCAGATCAAAGGAAGAAACTGATAAGCTGAAACCGGACATTTTTGCCTGAGAAAAACCCTGAGCACCAACTCTGCTACTGCCAAACTTTGAAAATAAAAACAGTATTTCAAAGGCTCAACTGAAGCACTTTGACTGTAGTGCTTCTCTTTTATTGCTGTGCCGCACATCAAAATGAAATCCTACAACAGTTGTGTGTTGCAAAGAATTTTGGAGTTTGGAGATTTATATTCTACACAGGTTGAACCAATAAAATCTGATCAAAACTAAATATTTTACTGTGATGACGTTTTGCATTCATTTGTCACGTTGAACTTGAGAGTGTGGCTCGCCTCTTTTTATGAGATTCTGGACAGGCAACAATATATTTGAAGTCAGCTGGTTAGCTCTTCCCCGTGACCCTGCACAGGACAGTATATCTTCTATATACACAGTTATTATCAAACATACAGTTTTATGCTTTTAAGTGTAAAGACATTACATCATGTGCATTATTGTGAGTCATATTGCATACTACAATACGGTAAGGGGACCACAGCATGCATATGCAGTATGCAGTATATGTAGGATAATGAGAATGCACTGCTGACTTTTCAATCCTTTTCTCTTGTGTTAAAACCAACTGCTACATTCAAGTATTTTGCAAGCTAACACATATAAAGTCTGAGGTCAACCATGGGGTGTTTTGTTGCCTTTGCTCACAGGAAGTGACAAGTACGTATTATACAGTACGCACCCACAGTGGCAGAAGTGCCAGGGTGGAAACAGTCATCACAAAATCGTCGAAGGAGGGAGGTCTTTCCCACACTCGAGTTCCCCACCAGAATGATCTTGAAGAGGCGGTCAGGCGGCGAGGGACCACCTTCCTCCTGAAGAAACAGGAATCATGGTAGCAGAGATTAAAGGAAGGTTATGGGATCTCACTTCAAACAATTAGTTCAGGGTCTGACTGTGTGAGGGACGCTACAACATAATGATGCCATCTCACAGGAATTGCATTCCTATAGTCCTTGAATGTTGATCACAGAATTAAAAGGTAAAGCATGCTTTACATAGACTATATCACTGGATGTCCACATGCTTACATTTATGCTGGTCTCCTTGCCAACAGGCTGACCCCTCGGAGACGTGGGGGTTTCCCTTTTCTCCTGAGTTCCCTTCGACTTTTGCTGCTGTGCAGAAGATGCGCACGGGTAAATATCGCTCATCACCAAGTCTATATTCTCCTCTTTATCTGAAGCTTCCTCTCCTTCGCTACACTCGTGAAGTGGGGTTTGAGCCTGACAGTCATTCTGGAGCAAGTGTGGGAGGTGGTCCTCCTCGATGGAGATGATCCTCTGGAGGTGCCCTCTTGTCTCCGATGTGCGAAAGGACTGGTGAGACCCATTGGCTAGGTTCTGCCTCACAGAGCTGGCGGTCAGCTCTTCCTCATCCTCACTGCAGAGGACAACAACAGAACATATACTGTACAAACTGTGGCTTGTGTTCCATTTGACACAGTCTCGACAAAGACTAATGACGTTTGTATTTAAGGTATCACTTCATTATTTGTAATTGAAATAAATCAAAATGTATTATATTATTTATACCTTTTGAAGACATTTGGGGCTGTGTGTTTCACAACATTGATTAGAGGCCTCTGCATCAAACCTGGTGTTTTCTTAGAATTCTTTGGTTTCTGCAGAAATAAAACATGAAGGTTTTGTTGTTACTATTTTACTGCAACATGGTTCAGTGTAAATTTTAGGGCGGATACTCTGGGTTCTAGTGATCATTAACATCTTTTTTCTATTCCTCTAATCTTTAAAAAGAGAACACATAAAGTGCGGACAGTGGAAATTTAAATAATACAGTCAATAAATTACACTATAATAAACAGCACATACCTGATAACACATGTCCTTTTCATCCCGTAAATGTTTATTCATTTCCCTGGATTCAACACAGAAATTAAGGTATTAAAGACACAGTAAGAACCTGAAGTCTTTTACACAACTTTCAAGTCATTAATTTGAATGCCTTGCCTTGTTTGATATGCTGCTATATGCTTTACAATATGCTAGCCATGATGGTTGTGAAACAACCTGCTTTCCCCCAGGTGTGTAGGAAAAGTCTGTCCTTGGCCAATCATGATATGACAGTTGAGTAAAGATGAGTGAAGCAGGCTCTGGCTTGAATCCTCGAACCAAGAGTTTCTATTGTTGGCTAACAGTAGATGTTACTGTAAATTAGTTTTGGCTGAGCAATATTTTTTTGATATTTGTGATAAAAGCACAATCAACCAATGAGCAGCAGTGGTGAACTTTATTTCCACTCAAGTGAAACAACTGGTGTTAAAATAGACAAAGTAATAAACAAAAACAAACACCTTTTTTCACTAAGACTACTTTTTGCAATTCATCAGTTGTGGACTATACGAGGCTACAAGAGTGAACTTTGATCAGTGATTCAGATCATTAGATAAATATCCGTGTGATGTTTCTGTATTGAGGTTATTTTTTCTAAAGTGGGACCAGCACAGCTGTACCTCTAGATCCATACCTCAAAAGGTCCAGTTGTTTGAGGAGGCCCGCTCGTTCTCGATGCAGTCCCTCAGTCAGTCTGTATATTTCCCTGTGTTGAACAGCAATGCATCCTTTATTACAAATACTCTGTGACCAATACAGACACCGTATGTGCTGTGTTTACACTTTATTAAAAACTATGAAAAACATGACCCAGAGCAAAGAAAGGCAAAATTAGTTGTTAGACTGAGTGAGTGTATATGACAAAGACACATGGTCTTTTCTTGTCTACTCTCTTCTAGATACAGTATCACAGCTTTGAAATGTAAGATTTGTCTTTATAACAGAATCTTAGATGTACAGTATATAATATCATGTAGTCATAAAGTCATCTGCTTGATGAGCAAGATACATTGTGGGTTACAGCAACTCGACTACTATTATTACTCCGTCCGTCAGCGTTACCATGTTCATGATCGTAATAGTTTTACAGCTTGATGACAACAGAGACATCAAAATGATTACAGGCTAACAAAAATGTCAGCTCTTGCTCATTGACAGTATAAATTGTGTATAAAGTATGTATCACATTGCTGTGTTTTACTGCCTCTATTTGTTCAAAGTAGAAACATGTGATTGCATCCTGACCAAGGGGCAAGAAATTGAGAGGCCAAATAATCAGGGCTGGAGTTACAAAGAGCAGCTACAACTCACATCTCCTTCTCCTCATGAAGCCGTGTGGACTGCTCCTGCAGCACGCTCAGCTGCTCCTGTGCCAAGATCAGCTCTTGGCTGGTGTGCTCCAGCTCCCGCGCTAACTCGTCATTTGTCTGCTTCAGCTTCACGTTCTCCACCTTGGTCACATGCTGTTCACTGTGAAGCTCCTGGCACTGACTCTCCAACTGGAGACGGACCGGCGGTCAAAAAAGACACTTCTGTATTTCTTTGGTTTAGATGAAAATGTGTGTCATGGTGCCCCACACAAGGATCGGGCCCATTTATTGAGGCAGTAGTGACCTTTCATTAAATATTCTTGAATTATGTGTATTATGTAATAATCAGCCAGACAGTGTTATTCACATGTAACATGTTGGAAGCCCCTCTCTGGTCGCATCAACATAACTACTATCTCTACAAAGATAGAGATATCTGAGTCCGGTGACTCCTAGTGGTACACACTCACACAACCTATTCCAACCATTGTGCTCTCAGCTCTAAAATGCATGACTTAAATGTACAGTGATCTGTTTAACCCATAGTCATAAGATGAATGTGAGGCGATAGCATCATGTGAAGACACAATACCTCCAAACAGCAGGAGTGAATGTTTTATCAGGTATGTGAGTAAGTGCCTCTAAATATTGTCCAACAAACTGCTTTTGTAACATGAATCCCATACACATGTACAATAGTGAGCATAACCAAACTAAATGCTTTTAAAGCTGTGCTAGCCTGTGTACCGTTGGTTGGATGCCAGTTCTCCACAAACAGAAAACTTGGTAAACAGTTGACATATTAATTAGAGGTGCTAAGGAGCTGAGAAGAGTAGAAAAGTCCTTGTTGGCGTGATCAGAATGAACTGCTGTTCACTCATTAGTCTTAAAAGCCAGAGTCTGTAAATGGAGGTGTGACAGAACCTATTAACATCCAACAGTATCTATCAACACAAGCTGCTGCTGCTGAACAAGCATACTGGAAAAGCATTCATTAGATTGTATGTGATAAAACAACAAATCACCAACTCCATATAACCTACTGTGACAAGTAGCGTCATAGTCTGGGAAATAAACCATCTCATCCACTCGGTATCTTTAAATACTTCAAATTCTCATGAATGTTATGTACTGGACACATTGTAGAATTTATATTGTTTGTTGCTTGAACATGTGAGAAATGTAAATTATAGGGCACTGGGCACAGAGGTCTATCACTGTTTTATATGATGATATTTTATTGGGTGTGTTGATGCTACAGTGGTACTAAATCACTTGATTAGCTTTTTTACAGCGTTCTGTTATCTGCCATCTTGTTTAATGTGTCTCACATGTTGCTGCTCTGAATTTACCATTGAGCTAACTAAAGTGAGAGAGAGTGTGTGTAAATTCTTTCTCATAGACTGAATACTGCAGTGCACTCTGGGGGAAATCCTTTTGCCACCTCTTACTCACCCTTCTCTGTTTCTGAAATAGCTGCTCCAGCTCTTTCTCCTTACTGGACAGCTGCAGCTCCATGTCTTGACTGCGAGACAGAAACCGCTCATAGTCCTTTGGTGCAGGGATAAGAAAGGGAGGCACCAGGACAAAGAGGAAGAAGAAGATGGACATTATTTGATAGAATTAGTGATAAAGAGAAAAAAAACTTGTTTGACATGTAGTAGCTTTGTACCTGCAGCACAATCTTGTCTTTTTCTGTTTTTATTTGCTGCTCCATTTCCTCATAAAGGCGTTGGATCTCATCATCGTGTGTTGCTGCTTTTCTGTATGGATACAATTCAGATGTTATGATAATATGCTATATACGGTATGTACCTCAAAACATGTATGTGAAACAAATGCCTATATCAACACACTTTAACTCATATAGTATAAAATAGTTTTGAAAGACCCCATGATATGTCCTAAGACACACTAATTAGGGAGCCACTTCACAGCTCAGCCAAATGCTCCTTAGTGGAGACCTCGAAACATAATAAACCCTTAATAACTTCCTTCCTACTTTCACTGATAAATACATATACAAAGTTGTCCCCTCCTGACCTTTTGAGAGCACTCTCCATCTCCCTTTTCTCCTGGTTGGCCTCTATGATCTGGGATGTCACTCGGGCCAGGAAGTCCTCAAAATTGGATAAAAGGTGGGGTTCATCCCGGCGCAGCTGGGCCCACAAACTGCGCACCTCAGCGGGGCTGATGGGATAGAATGAAGAAGCAGGTGTAACCAAGTGCAGCATCAACATTTGCAGTGCAGGTTTCACGAGAAATTCACTATTCATTTTTAGAAGACACATAGAAATAATGTGGTGAGGACATGGGTGGAAAGTCTCAGCACAGCAACAACCCAACACAATCACATACTTAGAGACAGCGGCTCAGGTAGCAGGTCATAGTGGCTTTTAAAAAGGACATGATGTTCTTTGCCTTGAAAAATCAATGTATTATTACAGCTATCACTTTTGTCACTTTTCTCTGAAATACTACACACTTTTGCCACAAATGCTTATTTGAATGCTTTTGTGTGTTCCAAGGTCTGCAATCAGTGCACCGACAAGACAGCAATATCAAATACACTGAATGAAAAGAAAGAATTCAAGTATTAAAATCTGCATTAAATTCAGTAGGGAGACAATCAAAACTGTGTCATGACGGCAATATAATGATTAAGTAATTATGTTTTCACAAGAAACACATGTAATGTACCTGTAAACTATGATATGGTAGGGAAAGTCAAACAAATCCCTGGAAGACTTTTCAACAGTCAAACTCCAGCCAACATCAATATGAGTTAGTGCTGCACAAACTGATCTCATCTAAAACGTCAACTCCACCTAACCAGGTAGGCGGAAGCCAAAAGGACGTGTAAATCTGGCATCCACCCCCACTACTGTTTACTTTTATTGAGTTGGAGTTGTTTGTTAAAGGTGAGTCTAGTCATGCATTTCCTAAGATCCTGTCATTAAATATCTTTCAGTCCAACGAAGCAATGTCTAAACAGATTTCAACTAGAGTTACTAATGACAAGTGAATACTGCATGAAATACCAATGCAGAGAAAGTTAACATTAATGATTTAGATAAGTTTGTGGAGGCTTGTTTTCTGGAACTGAAGCTTCTTCACAAATATTTATGTTTCAAACAGTCTTATTAGACTTGAATATCAAAGTCATCACACTAATACCGAGGCCGAGCACAGATTGCTCAGAGAGGGAGCGCAGGAACAGCTTTGCTTGAGAGTGGAAACTTCCACCTCTTGTTTAGTTTGCACAGCTGATTATAGTCTCAGGCTAAGTCACTTAAAATATAGTGTAGACTTAAAACAAGGCGTTGACAAAGTGAGCAAAGATATGAAGTAGACCTAACAACGCACGGTGTAATCACAGGCACACACGCACGTAGAGTACTCACTCTTCAAAGACACTGTTGGCTCCGAGGCTCTCCATGAGCATGCAAAAGTGTTTCTCCTCTTCATCCTCATCTCCTCTTGCCCGGCTCTCCTCCCACTGGGTCTGGTACAGGACCTCCGCCGGGCTTTTACAGGGGTTTTTCTCCCCCATGTCTTCCTCTATGGAAATCTTCCGGCCGAATAAAAACTCACCTAGAAAAATCAAGAGCTTGAGAGCGCAATCGAAACATCACACTGATCATACAAGCAGCATTATTTTAAGTACAAACAGACTGAAAACGTACTAAAGCCGGAGGAGAACTCATTGAGGGTGAGGTATCCATTGCCGTCGGAATCAAGGGTATCAAATACGCTCTCCAACTCCTCCGCACTGAGAGGGAGCCCGCTGTTCAGCCTCTATTTAACAGGACACAAAACACAGCTGCTATTGGCAAGAACAAAGCCTCAAGGACATTAACTACACTGTAGCTATAACAACTGCTACTCAATACTTAGAAGGACAGCCATTTCTGCAGTGGCACTGGCTATCATGTGCAACAGTTGGTGGTTCTTTCCCAGATACTTTTACCAGTCATAATTCGACTAAATTAGCCCTAAAACACATTTATAATCCAAATAACCTCTTTCTCATTCTTATCTGAAGCAGAAAATGGTTAATGGACAGGCGTCATCTTCAGCAACACAGTGCTTCACACTCATACTGTTAAACACATCAATTATCTGGGATCTTCCCAGTGCAGCTGCAGTCTCCAATGACTGATCACTGGGCAGCTCCACTAGAACAGATATTGATTACGATATTATTTGAGAGGGGAGGAGTGACAGCTGCTCCTTAACTAAAGGGTTAATCCAAAAAGGGACATGACAGAGTGCGAACCACCCAAAAAGCCTTCTGACCATGACAGACATTGCTGGTTCATTTACAAGAGCCAACACAGCCACACCTCTGTAAGCAGCTTGGTTTTTATGCGTGTTTACACTGCTGCAAATGTTGACTGAGGCCACCCATACAATCCGGGGGAGGTGACAGGGAAAGGGTGGCATCTGTGTGACATTATCAGCTGTACTTGTAAAGTGCGTTATCTGGGCAGAACATATCCCTTATGTCAGCAAAGAGTAGGACTGTGAAGCTAGCGTGTTGGTGGTCATGGTGCGAAACGCACTTTTAAACTGTGAAAATCCAGTGAAAATATTGTGACTGAAAATACTGTGTCAAGAGCAGTACCACTCATTTAGCTTGTTGCATCATCTACACCCTTTAACAGATGTATGGAAAGTGTAAAACAAACATATCTACCAGTATCAAGTGCTGCTTTTAAGTACAGAGTGTACTCTTTAGTACAGATGGTCATATAATAAATAGAAGTGACAAGGACTGGACTGCCGTCCTGCTCGCCATCTAATTTCCAATCTATTAGCATAAACACCGGATCAAAGCTTCCCCTCTATGTATTTACGCTGCTCGGAGCGAGAGCCTACAAGTGCTTCATCAAAGGATTAGCCACGGCACGGATGAATATCCAAGGGGCAAGTGAATCTGCACAATAATGTGAGAGGAGGAGTTGCATTACAAAGCTTCCGCATGGCTCTCTGTTTCTCAGTCTCTTTTATGCTGCTTTGAATAAGGTGCGCATGTCCTATCTGTGTCCTGTTCAGCATCATTAATGAGTGCACGGACCGTCCCTGCATCTTTATGCTCATTCAGGATGAATAAGGAGTTGTTATGTCTAAAAATGGTGAAAATGTGAATGTGATTCCTTGTACACTGTGGCTGCTAAAAATTGGTCCAAATAGCGCTGATACTTGGACGATTAGGCGTCCCCACAAGTAGTAAAAGTTAGTAACAATATGTTTCTCTTATTTTCTGTAGCACCTAAACATAATCCATGCTAACATTAAATTTTATTACATTCATGCAACAAATGTTAGTCTTTACACTACCTGAAAACATTAGTTCATTCATGGCAATCACCCTTGTATCAGCTACCTCACCTGCATGTCACGCCGGCTGATGAAGCCCTTGTTCTCGATGTCACACATCTGGAAGAACTCGTGGGTTTTCTCCAGGATAGTGTTTTGTCCCACGTCCCCATTCTCGCATTTACCCTCCTCTTCGCTGCCTCCTTGCCTTTGCCATGCAGTTCGGGCCACCGTGGTGGTCGTGGTGTTGGTGGTGGCACAAGAAGCAGTAAACGCTGCCATGGTATCTGGGAGTCTGTTGATACGAGAGCGTTTCCCGCGTCCTTCGCATGAGCCAGGTACAGACAGAAGTGTGGAGGAAAGAGATCCTGGAGAAGTCGAGCTTCACGCTGCTCTACATCAGAGGCTCTTGCCAATGTCACCGATTGTCATCTCTTAGCAACCACCTCTTTAATAAGTCGATAAAACCTGGGAGAGAGACAGGAAGAGAGTCTTCAATTTAAATAAGTACAGCCCCTTACCCAATGAAAATATTATTCAAAATGTATGTACTGCATCAAAAACATGTATACATTATACAATATATAATGTCTATTAAAGGGAGAGCTGTTTGAACCTAATAAATAAGAGACTTGAGGAAAGGATATTTTGTCTTGACCACATTAATAAGTAAATAACACATATGCATTAAAAGAATGGACTTAAGACAATTTAAGAAATTTGTAAATTGGGAGGGCACCTTAATTCAGTTTTCAATTAGTTATACTGGTAATTATACATTCACAGTAAAAACCAGTCACTATGTACAGCCGTTATGTAAAACCGTATGTTCATTAACGCTCTTTCTCTATCTTTCACTTTCAATTCTCACACACACATTTTCGGTCTGATTTAAATATAGTTGTGCAATGTTAAACATGGCCTACTGTGGGCTGCACACCTAAAACAACTGCTGCTCTTCTCCTTTACTTCAGGGACGATGGCCCCTGCTGAGACTAATGTCGTCTGACAGTAAACCCAGAAGTGAAAAGAAAGTTGTGGCATGACGAGGAGGGTTTTGTCTGCCTGGAAATATTGACTGACATAACTCACTTAGTGGTGGGTTTCATGCACACTGCAGTTCTATGTGCACTGGTTTGGAAGACTGCCTTCTGAAGTTGGCTCAGTCGATTCATGAACAAGAGCATCAGACAGTGTGTGTGTGTGTGTGTGTGTGTGTGTGTGTTGACCCACACAAATGTAGATATGTGGGACTGGTATAAGACAGACAGGAAAAAAATAGACATGTATGTAGGCAGGTAGGAGGACAGAAGAGAATACAGGGTCAGAGACATAATACACACACACACACAGACTATAGACCCTTCTAACTTTAGTACTGGTATGAGCATAATCTATACTATCTATATAATCTAAATTGATTTTATTGTCTGTATCTCCCATATGAAGCTATATCGGACCTAAATAATAAAATAAACGTTTAAATTATTAATTATTTATGTTTATTAAAATATTTGGTTTTCAGAGAAAACTTGAAAATGAGTGTAAATATTTTCTTCGTTTCAACATTACCACAAAGCCACATGTTCTTTATGAAACATTTGCTAGTTCTGAACATGTCATGCTTGGAGGTTTGAGCCTAAACATTAAGCAACATACTGTCAGCATGACAAACCTCACAAGGAAAGTCACCAGCCCACAGGGAGCCACAGACAAGGCCCAAGCATGAGAGAGGAAATAAGAAAGGGAACTAAGGTGAATTGCTGTTTGGAAAGAGTGATCAAGTGTTTTTGTCCTCAAACACATAATGTTGTCTAATCTTTACAGACTGGCTACAAGCCACAGAAAGGTTCATGGCTCATTTGTTCAAACTTGGCAAGTGTGTTGAGACAGGTGGCCAGTGAAATAGGACTAGAGCAGAAGGGTATCAGACAAGAAAAACACACTTAGCCAGAATACTTGCTTCTACACAGCTACTTATTATGCAAGAGAGAGACATTTTGTTCAATGACCACATCTGGCACAGGATTTAACACTAAATTGTCTCATTCCAACATCACTAAATTGCAATCAATCATAGGTTTAGGGAATAAAATAATATTTGTGCTGAAACTAAACTATTTGTCATTTTCCTAAGATCCAGCTCTGAAATGCTGGAGCTCACTGCTTTGCATACAGTTACCTTATCTGTTTCTGTGTTTGACATGTAACAGCTGTTAGAGCTGCAGCACTTACCGGCGAAAAAAAATAAGCTCAAGCTGAAACTAAAACTAAAAGTGTTTAAAGCAACACAAATTAGGATAACTAAAATTAATGGAACAGTCCATCAGTTTAAATGAATGGTCAGGCTGACAGACGATTGTGCACCTAGAGTCTTAAATAGTCACTACATTAAACAGGATATGTGCAAATGAGAAACAATGTGGTCAGCAGACATGAGTTTCTCTCGTCTACCTGCATACAAACATCGCACAGTGCTCACAAGCCACATTTTAAGCACACACTAAGGTTCTGGTCAGGACTACAGAGAGACAAATTTAGTTTGTGGTGTATAGTTATGACCACCACAGGTTTCTACAAAATGAGCTTCCTTTGTTTCTTTTGCACCAAATTCATAAAAAATAATAAAAAATAAAAAAGGTCACTCTTGTCACTATTAACAACAATCGTATGATTTTAAAAAACCCACAATCAACAACTTTCTATGACACAATGTGGCCCGGATCAGGTCCTTCTGCAGTTCAATATAAAGTTGGTTTATAGTGTACCTGACAAAAACTACAAAACTACGGAGTAAAATCTGGCTGTAATGACTCACTGGGCTATACAGCATGATTTATATCCTGTGTGCAGATGTGCCCAGATGAAAAGAAAGCTGGTTTAGACGAATGTAAGGGAGAGGAAGAAACACAGTGGAGGGTTTTGCAGCATGTCTGTTTGTTTTTTCCTCCTAAAAGTAATATTTCAAAAACTGGAATAAATGATGGAGCTGCTGTAGCAACTGTCTCTTGAACCCACCTTTAGTGAAAACGTCATATTTTGTGTTCATGCTGTGGCACAGTTTTTAATTACATTGTTTTGCTTTTTTTTTTGACGATCCCTGACGTCAATGGCTCATCCTCCAGCCCAGTCTGTATACTGTCAAATCGCGCAAGGGTCAATGACAGATTGTGAAGTAAGAAATACCCGGCACAGCACAACAAATCTGGCCAGAGATGCTAAAGAGGTATTGAGCATTAACCACATTTTTACGTTGAAGGTATTTCAGGTATAACAAGTCCCCAAATGAAAATTCACTCCACTTCCTGGAGAGAGGTCATGGCCATGTCCACATAGCGTTACTCACCAGTCATCTGCAGCTGCCAGCTACTGAGGGTAGCCTTGGAAGAACTGCAATTTACCTAGCAAATACCAGCTACGAAGCCTAATTGTTAAATTACAAATGTCATAAAAAAAAATAGGCCACCAGACGCTTGCCATATGTAAACAGAAGAGGGGGGGGGGCTTGTGATAAGCGAAACAATAGTCAGCTAAAGGCAAACAGCAGGCTCCAGTCTCAGAAAACACGTGTGACACTTCCTTCTCGATAGGCACACTTTCTTTTATTGTGAAACTTCCTGCGGCAGATAAAGCCTCCTTGACACTAGTGTTGTGTAAATAAACCTTTTAACGTTACATAAACTTAGCTAGAAAGGCATTCCCTACAACATGCAGTCAGTAGATAGTAGCTGTGGTTAACGTAAGGCTAACAGCAACAGCAAGGAGCAGAATGTCAGGTTAATTAAGCTAAGGTGCTTGCTGGTGTAGGCAGTTAGCGGCCCGCTGGGGAACAAAAGTTAGGTACGTACCGGTGAATGAAAAGTGGAAGAGTTCAGGTTGGAGACATTCATCGACTTGGTCTGCATCAGCCTTGTCCGCTTTTAGTGAACCTCACTGTTTACAAGTGAACTGGTGTGAGTGCAGGAATGTGACTGAGCGCTGACGGGGCAAACTTGGAGGGAGGGACTTCAACAAAGTCATCGTTGGTAACCATAGCAACGCTTACAAGGAAGTCCACGCGCACTAAGAAGCAAGAGCAAGGTATTAATCTCAGAAGTCAAAATGAATGTGGCATTTATTTCAGAGAAACTTGTTGAACTGTCTGTCTTCCATATTTATCTTTGTTAGCAACATATGAGGAAACAACAAATGTTGTGATTAAGTTGCTGCAGTGTCAGACAACAGGAAATACAACATATGAAGGATCACAGTATTGACGATGCCTCTGCTCCATTTAGTTGTTACAGCAAACCATATCAGTGAGCTTAGCTTGTCCAGTGCCAGGTCCCTAAAGCTGACAGCCGTTATCGAATCCATCAGATACACCTCTGCCTATTCTGCAATGACACTAAGTATTATCGGACAAATGTACTTAATGTACAGGCCTTTTACACGGAGGACATTTTGAGATGTCACAGTAGGTAAAGCGCAGTTGTATATAATACAATCAATGGCTGAATTCCATTTAGCTGCTTCAGTTTCAGGGTCCTGGTACTGTGCATGCTGCCTCGCTGTCACACTACCATGGCTTATTGGGACACTTGAATAGAACAGAGCCTTTGTTAATGTAATTAGTAACACCTGTGCTTCTCCTACTAAGACAAGTCCAAATATCTGATGTGAAAGTAGGGGCTATTATGCCGGTAGAATGACACTATTTCTTATTGTTATATTGTATTATATTATATTATGATATTGTATTATTACTATTAATTAGAGAATGGCACAATTAGTTTCACTATCAATAACTAATGATGATTTTTTAGTTCAATAATAATAATGATTAATAATAATAATAATAATAATAATAATAATAATAATAATCAGTTAAGAAAAGACTTCAAATACTGTAAGACATCATGTGTAGATAATTAGGGGGCATTAAATTGTTGTGCAGCTGTAATACCAATGATCCTCAGATGAGGGCAGTATAGGACATGTTATGGAATCATTGAAATTCAATGAATAGCATTTCAATACCAGTTTTTTTCCACTATAATCCAGGAAACTCATGTTAAATCAGCTGTTTTTTAAGTCAATATTATACTTATTGACCTTCCAACATACTGTAGCAGGTTTTATCCTGTCCATCTGGACAGATATAGTCTAATAAATGGCACAGATGAGCGTGGACCCAGCCTCATAACAAGTGAGTCTAATCTACAGGGGGAACAGTCTTATAATACCATAAAATTGTGTCTGCTCCATTGCACAGTAGCCAAGCAGGTGTAAAAACTCTCCCAGGCCACGTCTGTTGCAGTCTCCCACTTCACGGACTGGAACTACATGGATGTTCCACATGTGTGGCGGTGATGAGGACCCTTGAGCTTTGACTGTCTCCTCTTCAAGTTGTTTTTTAAAAGGCTGATTTGCGGCAAACAGATGCATGCGAGGCGATGCTCCAGTGCAGATTTCAGAGCCAGATGTGTTTATACTGCGAGACACGGAGTAATGATCTTTGGAAAAGCATCCATTTCTTGCATGAGTAAAAGCAGACAGCAGCAAGAAAATGGTTGTGATAATTCTTCATTTGATCTCACTGGTTCTAAATTCTACATTCAGTGATTGTGATATTTACACACACAGTATATGTTTACACTATCGCTACACAATATAGAAAACTACAATAGAAGACTGCAGCCACACTCTGGAGTCGAGCAGAGATCCACTACAACAAGACCTCTGGGATCTGTTCCAACCAGCGGAGAGGAGAACCAGAGCAGAGTGGCAAGCAGGAGAGGAGAGGGAGAGGCGAGGGTTATGCAGCCAGTGTCACCACACTGCTCTGGTTTAAGACCTTGGAAGGACTGACATCACACTTGGAGAGATTCATTCTCCTCTGCATCTCAGAGTACGGGAGGGTGTGTGGTTGGGGGCTTGGAGTCATCTGTGGCACTGCTTTAGTGGTCTCTCAGTGCCTCTAGGATCACGCTATGTGGCTGCGATCAGAGATATGCCAGTGGCTGGGGATGTGGCTATGCATGTGGACAGTTCTTCCATTCAAAGCCATGGCCTTTGCTGTATCATTGTGTATCTTTGTGGCTACGGGTTTGGGTTTGGGTTGTCTATATGTGCTCTTTTGTGCTTTCAGTCTCGGAGTTTGTGCCAGGGAAAACTGAAGAACTCATTCACATTTTTGTGCCGCAGCAGAAAGACTGTAAAACTTTATGAAGAGCACTTGATCTTTTGTCATTGCACTTCTGCAGTCTGGGTAAACAATTGAAAACTTTCATGTAGGTCAGACCTACTTTGAAGGGTTGTTGTCACCTACAAGGCCTCCAAATTTAGACCATTTCTGACAGCTATGATACAGTGAGGCTGCTCTTATTTTTACCTAGAGGTTCCCAACTGGCACTCATGCTTCATTTGCTTCAGTGCCCCTTTTCTTTAGGTTCACTGGCAATTGTTCTGTCGCAGCCTCTAGACGCCTTTAACCAAGCCATTGTCTTCACTTCAAATTCAATGCAAAAACAAATGCCTTTTTTGCATATACCCTTATAGTAAATGCATCAGACATAATTTAAATAAGAACTTAACAAAATTAACCTAATGAAAGAACCATTTTCTGTAATTTATGAGTTTTTTCATCACTAATTTATAACTTCCTTGAATGGGAGCCTCCACTAGGGTTTCACTTTCTCACTAGAACCCCTAGGTGGCACAGTAGGGAGGGTTAATGCTGTGAAAGAATCCAGCTCAGCACCTGTGGACTTCATTTGCAGCCAAAACGCTCACACTAATGAGCTCTGGATATGGAGATCGAGTAGGTCATGGTTGATTAATCATCAAGTTGTAGAAATTATGTCACGAATGGATAGTCTAAGTTCTTTCATTTTATTATCTGCAAATTTTCGGCGAGAGAAAGAAAAGACTGTGCTGTTTATTCACGGTATCTTGTGTGAAAAGGAATTGTTTTTTGACAGAAATGCAAATGCTTCCTACAGAGTAAATATGAAGTGGAAAATGTTGATTTGTTTTTAAGCTGACGTTGCCTGGGAGCTATGGTTAATTTGCTGTTACAGCAAAATACCACAAGTGGCATACTTCTGTCACAAACAACTCCATCCTTCATGTTGTCCCTCTGTATTCAGCTACAGTATTTTTTACATTACAGTCATGAGAGATCTGACCAATCTGACTTAGTTTCCAAGGATGTGGTGGAGCTTGGCGTGCACTCATGTGGCAACCTGGACCCTGACTGTTGCCAAGTTGGAAACATGGGGTAGTGTGCATGTAAAGCAAGCATGCTGCTGCCATCACCTCTTATCACACAAAGTCTCATTACGCAAGACAAGCTATTACACGCTCCATTTACAGGATGGCGGCTGATACACGGAGGGCCCGGTTATTAGCCTGATGTGTGACATAATAACAGACTTCCAAAGCAGCCATTGTTGTGTCACCAATCCATCCCAGTCAGCCTGTGAGGATTCCGTGACGATAAACATATTACCTCCAATTGATTGGAGAAGCTGTTATGGTCACTAGTGTTGAATATCTGCACTCATCCTTACTGTACATTTGCTTCTGGGATTTCCACTCCCTCTTGAATCTGAATTCATGCCATTAGACATGATTGCATGTAAGTACCACTTGCCCTAGGCCCCTCCCAAAGGGAATATGGGAACATGTGTTTCGCATTGTTTCATGGGTTTCTTCATGTGTTCACACTGACCACACTGACTTCACCATTATCTCATTGCGCTTGTGTACCTCAACAGACTCATTGTCTTTGCAGTTTGCCAGATGTCACCTGAAGGAGCTACACCAGTGAAGCAAAGAAGTAAGTTATTGTTTAAGTAACTGTATAGCTGGAGTGGTATGGTTATATTACACCCCTAAAAAGATTTAGTTTGACATTTTGGGAAATACACATAAGAGAGTTAGACTTCAGAGAGTCATGTCTGCACAGACTGGAAGCCAGGGGAAAACGGCTTTGGTGTTTGTACAATAACATGTTAATTGGTAAAACTTTGATGTGCTGGTAGGCGCATTTTAAAACAGTTTGACAGAAACAGACTAGCTGTTTACAGTCTTTATGCTAAGCTAAGCTAATCGCCTGCCAGCACTAGCTTAATATCTATTGAATACATATGAAGGTAGCGTTGATCGTCTCTTGGCAAGAAAGCAAATAAGAGTGTTCCTTTATTCTCAAGATCTTTTCACTTTCTATCCCTTAACTGATAGCGTCCTTTGACCGACAAAGCTGTTTCCAGCCTGATGAACTGTAATCTGAAGGAGCAAATTGACTTTTAGACCTACTATAAAATACTTCTTATTTCATAAAAGAACAGTTGAGCTTTGCAGAATCATTTCCCCAGTTACTGACCAAATGTGGTGTTTGAAACATGTGTCCCAGCTGCTTCATTTTCAGTCACTTCCATAACCTGCGCAAGTGAAAACATTATCTTTTTATCTTTTATTTGGCTCAGACTTTCACAAGTCCCTTTTTACAACCCACAGGAGTCAAATTTTGCACTCAAAGGAAGAAAAAGACCAAAGTTCTGGCCTACACAGCTTCAAGATAATTGCTGCTTGCAGAAATGAATTGCGGGTGTTATTTCAATCAAGCCGTAGCTCTGTTTTAGGATACATTTTCTGAAACTGTTGTTAAGGTAAGATTTTGTTTTTGCTGTCTAACCACAGAAGAAACCAGAATAAAACTCAATCTCCATTCGTCATATAGTAAAAGGTCATAGTTCACACTCTACCTGGAAATACACCCTTCCTGAGCAATGAACTGGAAATCCCCACTTTTCGCAGAAAGAAGCTGGATTTGCTATTTATACTTTACATTTTTGATATCTAGAATGAACATTTCAGATATCTACAATCCAATTGTTACTAGTCATAATTTTTATTTCAGATATAAAATGAAAAACCATTCCAGATATCCATAACATAATTTTTCATTTTCAAAATACATTGTGACTTGTAAATATGGCATTATGGATGAGTTTGAGTCAAATTAGTTGATGACTGGCAAAAGAGAGAGAGAGTCATTTGTCCTAGGAAGAATGACGTTCTGGATATCTGAAATGTTCTTTTTGCCAAGGAAGAATTGAATTACAAGTATTTGCATTACATCTTAGGAGAAATAAAGCTGTAGATATCTTGAAATACAATTTCTACTAGGAAGAATGTCATTGTCATTCTGACTAAGAATATAATTTTGACTAGGAGAAAAGCTATGATGGATGTCTAAAATGTAATTGTGGATCTGTAATTCAATTCTTCCTAGTAAAAAAAGAACATTTCAGATATCCACAATGACATTCTACCTATCAATAGTGTAAGTAATCAATCACAATCGATATCCACATTGCTTTTTAGATATACAGTATATTTCACACAGCAGTTTCACAGAGCTTCTCATTTTTGTCAAGTTGTCAGAATAGAATACGTTTTTCTGTATGGTAGAAATGTAGTACAGAAAAGAAGAAACAGGTTGGTGGTACTGTTTGTTATCGCTCTCATCAACCTGGTTACCCCCCATGAAATCAATTATCCAGTCTTCACGGACTCATCTGCCACAATCACTTATGTCCAGTATGTTTCCAACTATTTCCCCCTCATCTCTGGTCCATTGCCCAGCTGTGAATGGAAAGGTGATGGTTTGGGGCCAGAGAGTAAGATGACATCAGAGGTTTTCCTTTGTATAATGGAAATCTGACAGTTGTCTATATGTTCTGGTGACTGATCAAATAAAACAGGCAGTAGGTGGATAAGTGAAATGAAACCTGCTCTGGCAGAACTAGCCAACAATGCACCACATTTTATAACTTAACTGGAATACAATGTCGTAATAAAGCAATTAAACACCTTTCAGCAAGTATAATGACACTTGAATTTATGTGTATCCGGTAATAAAACTGAAATCTATGTCTTGCACCATGTTAGCAGCCACTTATTTTTTTTTATCAATCTAACCTCAACCTTCGATCTCTTAGAATAGCAGACCTCCCCAGTGTCTCCTAAACTTCTCAAACCAGCATAAAATCAGTGTTATACAGAGCAATATGCACGCTGGTACATATGTAAAAATACGTTTCCACTCCATCATATTCTTTACAGCCCTGACCATGAATACATGATTGATTTATGGAGCTGATAGCCGGCTAGACGAAATAAACCCACTTCTGTCTCTCAATTCATGCAGTCTCTAATGCCTTCGTCTCATTCCTCTGTTGTCTGTTTCAAAGTGTACTTACAATACTTGCAGTAGTAAAGTAGTTATCTTGGGGTCTATCAAGGACAAACAGTCAAAGCATTGGATGTGGATGACCAGATTAAAATCACATTGGCGCAAGATAAAGTATGTGTTAAAAGGAAACACTTGAAGAGGTGAATAAGATGAAGTAAAGTACATGTCAATATAGCATGCAGAGTATACCTCAGACTGCACTGCACATCTTGAGATGGTTATGAAGTTCCCCTATAGTCAGCAGTGTGTCTGATGTGTCTGTGTGCAACAGAACACATTATTTGGTCAACAAACCCAGGATGTGACAGCCATCTCTTTAAAATAGGGTGTTTGTGAGTACAGTGTTAAAACTCTGTGTTGTGAGAAAAATGAAAGTGACAGGCTGCTCAGAAGTTCTGCATATGTCCCAGTGATTTTTACGGATACATTTCTTGGCAACTTTTTGCCAAAATAAATAGTTTATAAGCTGTTCCAACACCGGGAGTGAAAGACCAAACTTACCTCACTGTTGCTGTCGAGCATAAAAGCATTTGGAGGAATTAGTGACGACAAACAAGTTAAATAATTAATTAATAAAGCCATTTTGCAACCATTTGATGCCTTTGTTGACAAACATCTGACATTAAAGACAATAATATTTTTTTCATTAACAACGAAAATAACAAAATGACTACTTACCTGAGGTTTAATCTCCCTGCTCTCAGCTCTATCTCAGCTGTATCCAGCGATAAACCTGCCCAGCGCCAAACAGCAGAAAGACAACAAAGCAACAAAGAAAGAGGCCTCTACAGAGCCAGATCTTGTCATCATGAGTTAGTGGAGACCAACACCAGAACAAAAAGGAGAGTGAAAATTGGACTTACATTGGACAGGTGGCCAGAAACACAACTCCAAATGAATGCTGGGTGTGTAAATAGGGAACTTTTTGCTAACACGTTAGCTATAGCAATTTAAAAGATGATAATATGTCGATGTTGCTTCTTTCCGCTGATCCCAAGAAGCAAAAAACTAAATCAAAATGAGTTATAGCAGGTTTAACTTCCTATAAAATCAAGGTAAAAGGAAAAAACGTGCCTTTAGGCTTCTTTTCTGCAAAGTCAGTGTTTTGATTGTTTTCAACAGTATACAAAAAAATGAATGTGATCATTTGCATCTGTATTCTGTGTAGATTCAGCTGTAAAAACACAAGGAAACAGTGGAAAGCTTTATGTTTTATGGTCAGAAGAAAAAGTTTTTCCTCTCTGGTGTGTGTTGGTTATAGGGATATAACATTATCATCTATAAATGACGCCTTTATCAATCTTGCTCCTTTCTGGAACGGTAAATACTTCCTCTTGTGGCCGACGCCAGCTGTGGTTTCCAAACACTAAAATGAGAAAGCCAGTTTGTTCACCTATTCCAAGATTTTCAGTCTTTTATAGTCATTTTCATCAATCATTCATCATTAGATAAAGCTGCCTGAATGACTGGAGGAACTAATGCAGTAGTAAAGTTGAACAAACAGTTATGACAGTGCCACAAACAAAGATGCATCAAAGATGCATGTCATTTCTATGTTGAGGGGAGTTGTCAGTCCTTCAATATATTGATGCCCATATTTCACATAATACAGAGCCATGACACATTTTATTTTGGGTTTTATCTTGTTGACATGGAAGTGCATGTTTTCCTACTTAGGTGAAGCCACCTTGTATAGAATACTAAAGAAACGTTTTACCTTGAGCAGAGAGTGTAGAAAGGGATCGTTCACTTACAAACATAATGTCATTTCATATTATAAGTTTCTGGAAGTGAATTTCATTTCATCTAGTTACAGGTTTTTTTGTAATAGCCACGGAAAAACATCACATTTACTTGCTCCTGTGAGAAATGCCATTAATGTAAATGGTTTCAAAGCTCCCTCAATAAGTTTAATATCACCCTGAAGCTCCGCAGAGTAAGAGTGTGGTGAGAACTGTATCCTCCTCAAGGGATCAGGGGGCTTCAGTTTAGAGCTACAGCTTCTTTTCCACAGCCTGGCTCCTACTGATAATTTCCATATTGGCCCTCCGTCAGCACTCCTGCCAAGACGCAATCTTTTTCACATAGCGAGAGTCTGTAAACCGGAGAGCACAGCACACATAGTTCAGCAGCCTCAGAGACTTTCGGCTGTCCGCAGGGGTGTAAAACAGTTCTGACTTCTAAAGGTGGGAGATTGGTTTTAGGGTGAGTTACTGAGTGCATAGGCCGTGTATTGTGGTTACACCTGATCTGCTAGACTCAGCGGCATCATTATGTCTTGTACATGTTAACATGGAGTCGTAAGGAAAGTATCAGACACTGTCAGATAAGACATGCAATGAGAGAGACAAAGAAATAGAAAGAGAGGGAGACGCTGGACCTCCCACTGATAATCACTGTGATGAATGGGCACTGCCTTCTCACTGGGTGGCACGTCTTGTAAATGTCTGCTCCGGCCAGACGGTAAATACCACAGAAGTACCAGTCACGTGTTTGGCCAGGCCCTCTGAAGGCCGTGGCATCAGTCAGCCTGAGCAGCCAGGCCAGAGAACAAAGGTTTCACAACCTCGCCTGTACAGCAGGTTGTTATTTTAACCTTGCTGTGGGAGGGTTGAATACTTGGATTTCTGGGTGCAGGATGACTTTCGTCTGTCAGACATGAATTAACACACGAATGACACTAGGATTTAGTCAATATTGATGTTAAATGTTGATTTAAAGCTGATGAAATGGTCTCTTTCAAATTGTAACTCATGGATATGATTCTAACTCGAGGTGAATCTCATTGACGTTATCCATTTTATGTCCCGCTCCGGCACTAGATTTGAAAGATTTCCCAACTCATATATCTATCATAAATTGCATCAAGGCATTCTATGAAGTCAGTCTATTTTCCAGAGAGCTCTTATACACCAGAAACATTCTGTTACTCGTGCGAGTCATGATTTAGGATAGTGTCCTTTGGTCCAACTGAGAACCGAAAAGATAATTTAAAACAATTGGATAAAACTTTTGGCTTAGGATGATAACTGTAAACGTCAACCAGTGAGCCATAACTCAAAAATGTTTTGTGGAGGAGCTTAGCACAAGTGGTATGTACAGTATTTTATAGATGAGCATTGCTATTAATCCTGGTTAATGTTTCTGCTTTTTTGGTTGCTATCAGAAGCCCTGAAGAGGTCTTGTTCTTGTCCTGTTGAATATTTAGTGAGCCGGTCTCCTGCCAACTCTACAAAATGTTACCGAGGAGCTTTTAGGGTTGGCAGATGGTGGCACACTTTCAGATTTAAGTGGGTCACTGATTTTGCTTGGATTGGGACCTGAGGATAGATATGTTTCAGAATTTTTATTGGAAATAAAGTTATGGGAATTTCATTTTTAACTTTTTCTCTTTTTTTTTTAACTAATTTCTCATCTCCACTGTTGGGCAAGTATGTAAAAGAAGGCACAACATGTAATTTTGGGGTTACTGGAGTTGCATTTCTCATCTTTTGGTAGAGACCACCCACCTCCCCACACCTCCAGCTAAGGTAAGACTGCGAGCAAGCTGACCTCCAAATTGTCACTTGATAACTGTAATGCAATTACTAGATTTCAAATTGTAATCCCTTTCACAACTTGTTACTGAAAAAAGTAATTACTTTACTGTAGCGTGTTACTAAGTAACACTGGTCATCTCTATCAATGTCTTTAGAAGAAGTGTAAATATATTTTACATCTTTATCCTTTACAGCTGGCTAGTTAGCTACCTACGTTAACATAACGTCAGGGATCCTTTGGGAAGGTGTTGAAAAGTTTCTGTCGGCTTCAGAGGCCGGTGGTTGGCAGGACAAAGTATTCTAAGAATAAAAATGTCTACATTCATGCCATGGAAGAGGCTCATCCAAGTACTGGCTCACTGAGGGATTTGGTGCTCCATGAGTGGCTTGTTTACTTCAGTTAAAGCAATTTTCACAACATAAGGCTTATATGGTTTGACCTTCCAGCCTCAGGGGCTCTGGACTGTCTCAGAGTATTATATTCAAAGCAAAAAGGAATATATTGTGAACAATATAATTCCTGGTCAACATTATACAGTAAATTCAGAGCCCATCTGAAGCTGAATGTTTGATGTGTTTTACGCCTGTCAAAGTGTGAGGTGAAATGGGAGCTGTCACAACTCTCTATCTCAAACCCAAGCCACTTAGCTGCAATTCCAGTCTGCCCTGAGATAAATCTAACTATAGTGCCTTTTTCTTGCCCACATCCTGAAACTGTTGCAGATGTTCCCAAGAATAGACTGCATGTGAAGTACTCTTGTACTTGTTATGGATTATTTGAATAGATTACCATGTAGACGTCTGCACCGATTTACAGAGCTGCACGTTTTACACGAGTTTCTGCTCACTTCTTACAGTTCGCTCATGAGAATGTGTGTGAGTCATGAATGTGAACTCATTTATTCTGGAGGGAAATACTAGACTAAGAGGTGTTCTGTGCACAAATACTGAGTCATTCTCAAAACAATTACAAAGCACCCACCATCATGATGTATTATCAAGAGAAATGCACCCGCTTTACAATTCATGAGTCTTTCAGACTTATTAGATAAGAATCATAGAGGTTTTTTTCCCCCTACATTAGAGTGTAATGTGAAGAGAATCAAATGCAATAAAACCTGCAGCCAATAGAAAAAAAGACTACATTAAATGACTTGGGTTGATGTATAACTGTATAACAGAAATCGCCTGTTGCTAATTTGACGTTCATGATTTTCCCCGCTTCAGGTTTCACCCTCCATAAACCTGCTACATTCCTCATACTTTCTTTCACACTGGTCTGAAATATCAAATGACATAATTCTAAACATACCGTACATCTGACCTTGAAATAAAACAATTGAAATGAATGTAATAAATGTCTGCGGGGGAGAAATACGTCCAGCGATGCGCAGCACATACACACGACACCCTTCCAAGTAATCACCTAAAATGAAGTCATTTTTAATCCATGATGGATGGCATGTTCTTGACTTCAGTTTCTGCTCCTTTAGTTTTGTTAATGGCCGAGTTGTGCTGGCCCCTCTCAGCATATTAATCATTTTTGAGTGTTGCTAGTACAGGGAGCACTTTGGAACTGGCTTTAAACAAGCTCTAGTTCTGGCAGAGGAAGTGCAAACGCTGTGAGGAAATAAGCTGCAAGGAATGATAATCTGATGGTGGTGGAGGAGTCTGTTTCTATCAGCAGAAATCTTCTATTTCACTGGAATCTGGCTGCACCAAAGAAACATCTATGAGCAAAGCAAAAGACTAAAATCTGAGAATCCACCATGATGCCTCCCCAGAAAATCCAGATTTACAGATGTCTCTTGTTTAATGGGAAGTTTCTGAACTGCCATTAGTCTACTCTGCTCTGGACATTTCACTCTGTTGCATAATGTGATGATTATTGTCTAATTCACTTCTATCTCTTTTTCCCCCCTTCAACAGCTAGGTCCCATAAACACCTACAGACAATGGGAAAATTAACATAGTGTGTCTGAATGTTGAGATGTCAAACAGATATTTTCTCATTCCTGTTTCCTGAAACCATTTTACATGTTGAGGCACACGTTTTCCACAATGCAGCTCTGATTGTGATCAATCACCCTTCTCTTGAGCTACATCTTAACAAAACATCCAAGAAGCGCTAATGGTTTATTATTGAAATAATATTTTTGAACAGTTGGACGTTTTCTTCTGGAATTGATTATTTCTAAACCTTCGGCAAGAATTAACCATTTCTCCATTTTTGTTCAATATTTCAACAGCGAACATAAGGATAAATGAGTGACTATGGTGATTGCAGAGAAAGTGGGGGCAGTCCTAGATTAAGTGTACTGTATACAGATGATTCGAGGGCATCGGGCACTTGCAAATCAAAAGTTGTTTTCCCTAAATTGGCACAACTTAATTCCCCAATGGGCTAAAATAAATCACTAATCTTTTTGTCAAATTCCTCCATCAATGACCACTACTTCACCGTCAATACTGGGTTGTTGGACGTCATGCCATCTGTCTTTAGCTGAAGATTACCTCATCCTCCTCGCCTCCATCATATGCTGAACACACTGATTCAATAAATAAATAAAGAAGGCATTTGAAAACAAATGCTCTTTCGCGGCTAAGAGATGAGAGCACAGCAGGTCGTTTTGGTTTCGTTCCATCTCGCCATATGTTTCCAGTTTTTATTGTTTTGGTTTTGAAAAGCAAAGACTGCTGTCAAAAAAAAAAGATAAGAGCCGTCAAGCTGAGCAAGACACCATGAATCAAACCTCCTCTTTTCCAGCGTGTGATGAAGCGTTGTATGAATCTGCACACCACATGGTCGATAAATTCTCCTGGACTGTACCTGGATGAACGGGCTCGGCTGCGTTCTGCATGTGACCCCTGTTTCTTTCTGGATGGAGAGGGGTCAACTAGATGAGGCTGTAGAACAAGATATTAATATACAAACAACATAGAAAAAGACTAATGCTCGCATAATTGTTCAATAGGCAGTTCCTCTTCTGCTCTGCATCATACACATTTGTGTTTGGTGATTTGTTCCAGGCTCCCTGTTGTTTTGGAGGCCTAAAATGTCTTCTGGATAGCTTGTTTCTCAGATGTGATGAGTTGTGCACATGGGTCACTGTTCTCAAAGAACAATAACATAAAATGTGAGCTAATTATCCCCCCGAGGATGCTGCATTGTTAGGAAAGCCAGTATTCTGCATCAGAGCAGATAAAAGTACAAATGTCTGTTTATCACATACGAAAGTCCTGAAGCAGTGCCAGATTGAAAACATCCATCATTATGGATATCAAGGTTGGGGGGAAGGTATGTACAGTATTTGCCATACTCTAACTGACCTAAACATGTTCAGCTTTTCTTTTTTTTTTTTTGGCTCTGCATGCTGAGTTTTATGTTGTCAAGCAGTGACGAAGTATATTTGAAAGCCAGACATCAATCACATTGGAAGACCACTTGTGTTCTCTTAGCAGAGATGCCTACAGCGTCACAGTTACAGAGTTTATATTGATTTTTTCCATGCCAACCATCCTTACAGAAGCATAATTAGAGGCCTAACCTTGGTTAGTGGGAGCTTTGAATTAAGGAAAATGTTCAAAAAGACTCTCCACTGCCCTAATAGACGCATTAACTCTTGTTTCGGGAACATACTCTTAAAGTTCTTTGTAAATCATTACTTACCAAAGCAGGATATTGTGTTGCAGCTATCATGCATGAGTTGATTGTTTAAAAAAAAAAAAAATAGTTTGAGGGCTTTTAAGATGTCAGTCACTAAAAGCAAAACCTCTGTCAGTTTGAAGCCAAAGAGTTTCAGATGGAAACACTAAAACGATGTGGCTTTTCATGAAGTCCCCGGAGAAGAGAATGTTTTGGCTCGTGTGGGCTCACCATACATATTACAAACAATTGTTGTCTCACTCGAGGCTGTCATTACCATCTGGGTAGATCATTTTTGGTCTGAATGTACTTTGTTATGACAGACTGTAAATGTGTCAGAGTTTAATGCTCCATATATGGAGATTAGAAAGATCTTGTTCATTAGAAATACAAATACTGTTCCATAAATCCATTAGCGGAAAGGGAACAGACAGAATAGTGAAAATATCTGACCAACACGCAATTTCAATTGAATATGTTTTTAGTAAGGAATACTAATAATACTAATACTAATAGTAATTGGGGTTTTTTGTTACTTGGCAGAAGAAATAAGAACATTTTTGCTTATTATAACTGGATGGTTTGAGATAGTTGTTATTGCCACTGTGACATAGTGTGGACATCACTTTAACAGTGTAATACACTATCTGTAACCTTAGACACTTTGCAACCAGTGCTTTGCTTGAAGTTAGATCAAAGAAAAACACATGTCCATTATGAAATGTGCATCTTATTTTTAAAACACAAGTTACAATGAGAAATGTCTTTCACTTCACTTATAATGTATTGAATTCTTGTTTTTGTGAAAAGCAGGCATTTTAGAGTAGATTCATTGTGCTCTGACTGCAGCATTTGAAGATGCAAGTGAGTTGCATCTTTTTTAATTGTATTTTTAAATGTTCTGCTATAGTAATGAGGGTGGAATGCATTGGTATCAAAGCAAAGGGGGAAATATGGGTTCTCTCAAGTTTCCGTTGTCTGTCATCTGTTCAAAATGCAAAGCCAAAGTCCAATGTAATAATGGATCACATGTGAACAGTTTCTCTATGGTTTATGGCCAAAATTTATGAGAGGACTGTTACGTGTAAACACCAAGATAAATGATGAGAGTGTCTGATATGTGTTACATCTGGGTGTGTAGTAAAATAAAACTTGGCTCGTGAGAAGCTCATCTGCTGAACTCTCAGACAAACAGAGACAAAGGGTGAGAACGTGGATCAGGTCTGGGTGTCGCTTTTGCTTTTCAAATAATTTACATGAATACAGTGTTGCAGGCCTCACAATGGAGCTTTACACTAAAGACACCCAGCACAGTCTAGCTAAATTGTCTCAAAAACTTTCTTGGATTTTTTTCTTCACATTAGTCTGCTTTTTCACTAAACATATGGATGATTTCCTGGACGCTCCATAGAAAATAGTCCAACGTGTGTTTGGAAGCTTTTCTGTGCCTTCAGCCAGGCTCTGCACCAAAAAGCTAACCATTGTTAACACATCCACTCCCACAGAGGAGCTCTATAGGAAAACATAAAAGAGAAGAAACTCACATAGAAACAATACAAACTCCCAAAGCTGTTACTTTGCAAAGGTTTAGTGTGAAGTTAAGTTCTCCTAAACACAGGAAATTGCACCATTTGAGCTAGATTATATACACAGTTCTACTTGATGTATTGCAGCTAATGAGCAAGGGGGCTACTGATTATGAGTTGTTGCTTTCTTTCTGCATGTGCAATCATCTGAGCTCTCTTTGTCAGACAGAGCGTCCCGCCTACTAACAAATTGTAATTATTGTACCTAACATTATGTGACTAGCTGCACAAAGCAGCTGCTTTATGTTATTATGAATGTATTATGATCAGTTCGATATATGATAAAAAAAATTGGTTTTATAATTGTTTTGAAGATTTGGAATATTTGAGAAGACAAATGTAACGCTGTCCAATCCAAAACAATCAATTATGTAAACAGGAAGTCACTATAGCATCACGAGCTGTAACATAACTGCCAAAAATTTAAGTTTTAGGGGAGCAAAAAAGATATATATTAAACTGAACTGCCAATCCTTTTTAAATGTAGGTGTTAGGCTTTGTTTTATTTATGTATGCATACATGGAGATTGCGATTTAGAATGCTAACGTGGCTAACAGGATTTAGCCTAACATTGGTACATTTTGTAATATAAAGGTATGCTGTGTCATTGTTGTGAACTGAAATGTAATTCAAAATGTTTCCAGTTTACTTCATTATTAAACAGCATTTTATCAAGAATCAGAACAGATATGTTGACCATATTCTATCGGCTCATTCAAGACAGCCTTTTTAAAATAAGGCCTGCTTTTCTGAGCCTTCTTTAAGAAAAATCAGCATGTGGCAGGTGTCTGTTCCATGAGGCAGGCTTGAGTTATCTTTTATTTTAATTTCAGCGTGCGGATCATTACATTGTCTCTTTTAATAAATACGACCTGATTTGAGTCCATGACACACCTTCACACATTGTATATTTGGTATAAGGTTATTTCAGACCATGCATATTGTGGCGCATCTCTGGTACCATAAGGTCTGTGATACATTACCACAGATTTACTCTTTGTGGTACTGAAACATAGTACCACAGGACATTTTTGTAAGGGTTTCCTCCATTCTTCAATGGAAACGGACATATTAGAAAGCTAGCTTTTGTTAGCTATGAAACAGTTACACCAAGAAGTTACAGGTGGAAATTACAAACTACTTTGCTGACTTGAATGGTTTCGTGCGGATCAGTTAAAAGATTGGAAGTCACTGACTAACACTCAACTGTGTTTCCTTATATACACATCAGTAAGTAAACGCATCATCATTCATAACGCTGAGTCGTTGATTCTCTGTGTTGGAAAAGCCACCATGGTCCCCGGTCGTTCCCGTAACCCCACACCCAGTTTATCCTGATTGAGGGGTGTATGGGGAGCTGTGGGAGAGGGCTGTGGGAGCACACTATAATCCAGTTGTCAAACGAGAGAGGGAAAAATGTTGCAGGTCATCAAAACTGTTCAGCACGGGGAGAATATGGTGCGCATAGTATTGAGGCTTTGTGGGAGGCTATTACGCTGCAGATTGTTAATTAAACTGATATACTGGCCTTTTCTCATGACAAACAGACACGACTGCTTTATTTTCATTGTGGAAGATAAATTCTAATTAGAGAGCTTGAGACAAATTGTCTGTGCATCCAAGCAAATCAAATCAGAAACACGTGAGCCCCCTATCGTGGATGATTTTGTGTAATTTAGCTTGTTTAGCAGAGGATGGTTTGGGGCTCCAGCAGTACTCTACCAGATGTTGTTCTTTGATTCCATGAAGTGATTATTAAAACATACTTTTCCACCTGGATTTGGTGGCTGCTGTCAAAAATGTGTCTAATGAAACTGGGGATCTGGGTTGTGTTATTATTTATGGCATGAGGTTTATGTTTCCCACAGAGAATACATGATTATCTGCACCAACAGTTCTGAGGTATTGTAGCCCAGGGAAAGGAACAGCTACTTGATTTTCATTTATGCATCTTAGAGTTATTTAACGTACCCAATTAACATCAACGTGTTAGATTAATTTCAGTTCAGCAGATGGGACAGATTCATTACTGGAATTTATTCTTTATCTTTGCATGTGTGCATTTCAATTCTTTATTTCTGAAGTCACTTATAGACTGTTGCTGGTGAAAAGAATCAGACAAGTGTGAACTATCTCAACATTTACTTGATGGATTGCAACTAAATTTTGTACAGACATTCATGGTTCCTAGAAGATGAATGTTGATGACTTTGGCGATCCCCTGACTTTTCCTGTAGCTCCACAACGACGTTCACAATTCTGGTTTTGACATCTTTTGGATGGAGTGGCGTGAAAATGGGGTCAGGCATTCATGTGCCCCTCAGGTTGAAGTGTACTAACTTTCACAATCTCTGAACTTTTCTCAACAGCTCAAAATGATTAATTTGTTAAATTATGCTTACCTACAAAACAAATGACTTTTATATCAGCTTCAGCTGTACGTTGTGTTTGGTGCTAATTGGCAAATGTTAGCATCCTAACACGTGTGTGTTGGCATGCCGACATTAGCAATTAGCTCTAAGCCCTGTTCCATGAGACAGGCGAGTGACGGACGTCAAAAACACTTCTAAAAACGCTCTTTAGGTGGATTGGCCCATCTTGTTTTTGGTCACTTATCGGGTAAAGAATCCCACATTCCACAGCTCAGTGACACAAAAGGTAGATTTATCATCAGTACAATGACGCTCACGGTTATCACCATTTAAACCAGTTTCATGTGGATCAACATAACCATCAAAGCCTTTATTGTTTCTCATTTAGGCACAGTACATTCAGACCAGACTACATTTTTGCAGGACCTCTAATCATCAGGTCAAATGCTTCTCAGTATGTATCTATACTTCATTTTTACGGCTGATGGTCCCATGGATTTCACTGTGTGGAATTTCCTGTAATGCAGTAAAGATGGCTAAGCTGCAACAAATCAACTCCACAGCTGAAAGTTTCATAGGCAGCTTTTTTTTCATGTTGCAAGAGATATTTATTTTACATTTAGGTTGAATCACGATTGAGAAATTTGTGTTTCAACCTTTACTAACCCAATAAGTAAGTAAATACTCATATTTGAGAGATATGTCGATGGTTCGTTGTTGTGGCAAGTCACCTCAGCCTTCTGCCAGTTTTCTGCATACATTATACAGCTGATTGCTTTTCTTGACTACAGCCCAAATCACAGGAGAGCAACACACACCGCTAGTGACCCAGTGTGGTTTAAAGCTAGCTGCTCTGGAGGCCACTAGAGGAGACGGTGCCTCTGACACAAAGGGAATTCTCTTTGTCACGTAATTGCTTCATAAACACACACACCTGGGGCCCTGGTGTTTCCAAACCTGCTGGGAGAAAAGCTGAACCTCCTCTCGTGTATCTATGAACTTCGTACATTATCTCATGTTTTCTAAGAAAGACATTGCTGTGTGGGAGTATGAGCGCTGACTTATGGACATGATGCAACGCCATAGAGAGGTGATGGCTCCCACATGGCCTCTGATTTAAAGTCCATCCTCAGTCTGCTGCATTGTTTGCATGTCAAATACTCCTCTTCCTCAGGATTTGGGTCTTCAACCCTTTGAGGCTTGAATATTGTGGGAATGGGTTCATCAAGCTGTTGATTTTCAGCGTGCACAGGGTCTCTCTAGATAGATGTTACAACACCACGAGGGGTCACTACTTTAGATGTATCTTCCTGTTGCAGCAATAAAACCTGATAGAAAGGAACTTCTTTGTACAGAGCACCAAACTTTCCAAACACAGCTGAATTACAGATGCGTTTGTGGTTTCTTTTTATCTATTTTTTTCCACATATCGACTTAACTGTGTCCTGCGAGCACAAGAGTAATGGTACATCCACATATCCAGTTTCCTGCAGTAGTGTCTAATTTCAGCAGTAACTGTCTCCACCGCTGTTTTTTTTACGATACAGTAGTCTCAGACGCAAAGGACCACAAATACCCAACTGTCTGAATTGGTCTAATGAGAGACAGCTATAGCAAATACACTGTAGATTTACATGCTGATGAGTATCTGGCCTTACACGTGGCCAAAGAGGTGCATGAATGAAAAAAAGGGCAATGTACACAGCTCTATATTGTATAGCTGTCCGGGCCACAACTTTACTGTTTTGGTTCACTCTCACCGCTCTCATAGCGCAGTTTTAGTACATCTACTCAAGTATTGTACTTCAGTACAATTTTGAGGTAGTACTACTTGAGTATTTCCATTTCATGCTACTTTTAGTTGTAAAATTCAACTTAGTCCACAACATTTATTTGACAGCTGCAGTTACTTTTCAGATTACGATTTTATATTATAAAAAATAAAATGAGCTTATAAAATACAACACATTGTTAAAGATTAAGACAGTGAGTTCCAACCTTTTTGACTTGTGACCTCTCACAACAAAGTTCTATCTGTGAGTTCCATCAGAGTGATTTCCACTCTAAACTTCTCAGAGGTTTCATTTAAATAACTGTTCGAGGCCCAAAGAGGTAAAACTATTGATTCTTTTCCAACACAAAGCAAAAATTGTCTAAAAAATGGATACAAATTTGTTTAATGTTTAACAGAACTTTGTTTTTTCTTCTTTCCTCTCCCATTAATCATTTTATGAACCCTCAGATTTATCTTGTGACCATTTGGAGGGAGCTCAAACCATACGTTGGGAACCACTTGTCAGGATAATAAAGACATGGACACAAACCACACAAATCATGAAATGCACAGTTATAATATCAACAAAGTAATAACATCACTGCAAGAAAATAATAGTCCTGAAACTCTATTTCAGCTTTATGGGGTCAAATCTCAGAGCACATCACATCACTGGTAATGCAACAAAATTCAGCAAAGGAATGGTCCACCCAACCATGGATCTGCCCATTGCTCGCTTGGCACTCACACTCACTTTGCAATGGACACAGAAAAGGTTGAAACAGAACAGTGGACCGAAGTTAGCTGAACTCAGCTGATGTTTAAGCTGGTCCGGAGGTGTGACAGTGGAGTTTGATAACCTAGAGTTTTCCAGAATTTCTCGGCGCCAGTTGGAATGCTGATCCACCAAATACAAAACCTCAATACAAAACCTTCATGCGTAATCACGGACATAATGGAGAGGTAATACATCTGTCAGTACAACATTTACAGCAATTACAGATCCCATTGTAAAGGCTTAATTACTGCAGAGAGGACATTCATCTTTGCATGTCCTTTAAATGTCACTGAGTCTGTTCTGTCTGGGAGACGCCACCTCGTACCTGAATTGCTGAATCCTGTGTTCCAAAGGCAGATCAGATAGGTCAGCTCACATCAGGAGGCGTTTTTTTCAGCTGTCAGTGTATTAGCATATCATTTACATTCATTTACTTCAGTGTTTAGTCATCATCGCCTGGGTCTCACTGATCAATAGCTTTCTAATGATAATAATAAGGTATACATAAAGGAGAAAAGGTGGATCTGTCTGTCACATCAGCTGTTGCTTGATGTTTATGCAACATGCTGTCCTTGTATAACTTTGACTTTGAATTTATTCTTTATGTCGAGAAAGTTACACATGATGAATATTGCAGTGACTTCTTTGATTCCTATATATTTTTCACTCTGATTATCTAATTGTACACTTAAACATGTGATATTTGGTCAAAATATGTTTTATAAATACTTATTATGCTTATATTTACAAACAAAAAAAACTTTGAGACTTTGTTTGCAGATTAATCTGTTAATTTCTGATAGAAAAGCTACCTAGTTTCTCCAGTCGCTCACTTTCACTATGGAGGCCATTGATATTTACTCTTATCTTAGATATCTTAAACTGAAAAGGCCAGCTAAAAGTGAATGTGGAATGTTTTGTCCTTCACTGAGCACTGCAAAAACATCATGAAGCAGCTTTACAATGCCAGCTCCAGCATCACCAGCATTCATTTGTTACCTTCAGATGCTCATATGTTTAACAGAGCTCTGCTTTCACAAAAGCTCCGGCCTCGGATCGTTGTTTTATTTATATGACAGTTCAGAGGCTTTATTTTGAGCAGCAGTCTAACTTTGCTGCATGTGTTCTGTTTTGGTGCACCGCCAGGACCTACACCTGTTTGCTTTTCTGAAAATATGAAACATTGAACTGCGAACCGTCGAGATGAAATGTAGCTCCCAAGCAGGGGGACTTTGAAACCGAGGTAAACGAATACCTGCCTGACACACAAAGCTGTGAGTTACTCAAACCCAACAGCCAGCATCGAACTGAGCCGACGGAGTCAAACTCTTCTTTGAAGCATTGAAATGCGATGCTCGGCTTTGCAGAACTTTCCGCTCCTAAGTCATCTCAGTCTTTACTGCACGACCCCTCCCCTCTCTGGTTCGCTGTCTACAGTGTGTCTGGATGCATGTGTGCTTTGTGTTCTATAATGTAGTAAGTCCATGTGTTTGCACAGATGAGCCTCTGTTTGTACAATGAGATAAACCGGAGTGATATCATGCTTGGGCCCTTGTACATGGGACTTGTGCAAGTGAGGTCAGTGCCTGTGAGGGGGGGTTTGTGTGTGTGAGAGTGTGAAGATGGGCTCCAGATGGCTGGATGGTGGAGATTTATGGCTGAACGGTGGCTTTGTAATGTGAGCGTGTGGGATGGGAGAGAGATGTGTGACCTCAGTGCTGCTGCTTCCACACTGTCGAGTGTATCTACATGCAGCAGGTTTGCTCTGCATGGGACTCCTTTTGATTGCTTGTCCCTTCTCTTCTCTGGGACACTGGGAGCAGGAAAGGAAACCCTTCTGGCAATGATAATGATTCCAGTGAGAAATAAATCCTCTCTTCTACAGCCTCGCTTTAGTTTTTGGGGTGTGAATTTTACTGTGTCACTGTGGAGCAGTGGAACTCTGCAGTCCTGATTCTTCCATCTAAAATAGCACACCTGCACGCAGTCCCATGTTCCTTTTCCTTACTCATTCTCTCCTGCAGGAGGTGCTGCTTTTCTAGATTCATCGATATCTCCTCTGCTCTGTTCCTACTGTGTGGACAAACCACTGGTCCTTATCATCAAAGGATTTAGCCAGAGGCTAATTGGTTTCTCACAAGCCTCGGCCCACACTTTCTGGGATGCTGCATATGGGTGGAGTGTGTTCAGTCCAACCAGCCCGCCACTTCTAAAGGAGAGAAAAAAGTCTTGATGAGATTAAGCGCTTCAAGATGTTCGCATGTTGGTGTAAAGCGGAGAGAGAAAGAGAGGGCCACTCGGGGCATTGCATTGTCACATCCTGTTGTTTGTAATGGTGTGCACTCTCCCACTCTGATACTCACGCAGAGCATGCACATATACAATGGCAACACTGTCCTTGTGTGTCTGGCAGTAGTCAACAAACTCCATCACTGCCTCCAGATACAGGCGTAAAAGAAGAAGTAAGAAAAGTATTGGAAGTGATACACTTGACAACTTCTGCTGGAAACCAAAAAAAGACTCTTTATGGGAAGTGGAAAGTGGAGAACTTGTTGCACAAACAGAGTGGAAAATTAGTCCCATTGGCTGCCAGAGGTCTTCTTTAACATCTTCAACACATTAGTTACCTGCTCCAGAGGCATAAAAAGTTTCCGTGTCATTTTATTACATGGCAGGACTTTCATTCATGGTTTCAAAGCAGCGAGTTATAGTCCAAAACAAATGCGGTGGGGTTAGTTAATTTTAGGCACGCAAAGCAGCGCACTGCACACATATTGACACAGCCTAAGGCGAGGCCTGGTGTCCTGATTTCTGAGCTGCCAAAGATTTCTAAAATAGCATGCGTTGCGTACAACAGTTCATTCCCCCTCTTCCTTCCAGTAAAAAAGGGGGAAACCAGCTAGAAGGATTTATTTTTTGTTTGGCTTTCGTGGCGTTATTGCATGCTGAGAGTGAAATTGACTTGTGTTTAAGTCATGAGGCTCAACCACACACACTCACACACTGTGAGTGGCCAGCCCAGGTAAACAAGCCACAGCAAACAGAGAGCGAACAGATGATGAGAGGACTGGCAAGGGGAGAAGCACAGGGTTAAGGCACCTACATGAAGCCCTCCCAATGGAAGGCTAAACTACATGGCCAAAAGTATATGGACACTATCGTATATACTGCACACACACACATATATATATATATATATACACATATACTAGGGCTGTAACTGACTCAGAAATTTGTCAGTCACATCAGATGTGGCTGTTCAATACGAATATTCAATTATTTGATCCTTTTTTTCATATAAACCATCAAGCGGCAATTCATTGAACTGCCAGATTTTTGAACGGGGTTTGGCAGGACGCTCAAGGTGAGGGACGTTCAGGGTGACAGCGAAGGTCAGTAATATAGTAAACAAGTCAAGTTAGCCCCCCAAGCTAATGCGTGCTAACTGCGCTAACATATACGCTAACATTTTTTGCTGTCAAACAAAAGCCAGAAACTATATTGTATTAAGTTGCTGTGACCTGTAAATCCACCAGTTCTAAGCAGAACCGGGCAGCTGCCTCCATCTCACTCAGACTCACCCCAGAAACACACTGCACACTGACTGACAAAAAAGTCAGTTAATGTCCATTCTGACTTTGGGTAAAAGTACAACAAAGTATTCTGGGGTTTTTTCATCAGAGTATATCTGTTACTCTGCCTCCCATTATGAAAACAATTTGTTAACCTGAACTTTGTGTAACCTGCACTGAATGACGGCAGCAAGGACAGAAAATTGCTTGGATGATTTGTTGTGCAATTATCAATGAAAAATTCAAGGCTGATCCACCCACTGGTCATCATCATCATCATCATTAACCTGATATTGCTTCCACACATGCAAAGGCTGGAAATTCACTGCCTGCCGTCAGTGTTCACAGCAACAATCCCGGTGATGAATTAGTGACACTCAGGCCTGTGCAGCAAACTGAACCAGTTTCAAATGGAAAAAACATTTACAGTCTGTCTTTTGAAGGACAGCTTATGCTAAATGAGAACCAATATATGTGTATGCTAATTGTTAAATCTAATCAGGCATGTCTGCCTCATGGCCTAATAGTTGAGGTTGCATTTATCAACACTGTGACCTTTGTTACTAATCCAAATCATCACAGCTTCTAGTGGAGCTCTCTATTCCTCAGAAACATGGGAGACAATGTGAGATCTTGTAGTTCAGAAAATATATTTATGTTAAAAAGATACAAAGGCAATTTAGTATTGCATTTCCATAAAGTTGGGACTTTAAAAAGAAGGGTCACAATTGAAGCAGCAGCAGCCGAGATATCCAGGCTTTAAGTCTCTAGTATGGACAAAGCTCCCAAAACACTGGATCCTACAATTCCCATAATGCAGCTCATGGATACCTGGATATCATCATCAGATTTAAGTTTCTAAACTTTGGAAAGCTCCCTTTAAAACCCCAGAAAACATCACACAACTGTTTTCACAGGATGGGTGGACGAGTTAACTGACTTTGAAATCGGTGCAGTGCCCCTTTAACGTAGCACACAATATATTAGGACAGATGTGGTGAAAAATGATGCAGCGCGTTAACGGCAGCGGGCCGTTCATGCGTGGTGAGTCATTTTCAGTGCATCTGTGTGTGTTTAGTGAGGGACAAGCATCATCACAGCACAAGTCTGCAATAAAAAGGAATCCCATAACTCAAATTCAGTGTTAAAGCCAACTGTTTCTTTCTCTGGGATCTTGAAATCTTTATCAGTTTGCTCTATGAAATATGGTCAGTAAACATTGCAGGACTTACTGTAGCTGTGGTTACAGCATTAAGGAGAATGTGGGAATTCTATAAAGAGATACCCCTCTGCATTTTTAAGAGAATGTGTTCAGAATCTGAATCAGAATGAGAAATACTTTATTTATCTGTGGGGGGAAATTATACAGTACCGGTGCTCCCATTCAAGAGTAGAAAGTAGCATAAAATTTCTTTTTAAAAATCCATCCAGCCAGCTTTTATCAAGCCAGCCTGCTGGACCCACCTGGACTTACCTGATTCTGGTTCCCTTGAAGATCAGCTGTGTTGCAGTCAAAAGTGGTGGAAATTCACAACGGGAAATGAACACAACGGTTTGGTTTGGTTTGAACGTTTTGAAGCTTTTAGTTTGGTTTGGTTTTTGCATTTTTTATTTTGAAGTTGTTTTGGAGCTCCACACACACACACAGGTACCTCAGGTAGTCTTCCCCAAGGTTTGATCCCACGTTCCCACATCACCAGTCGGTGGCCTTCCCCTCTGGACCATCAGCACAAGGTGGGAGGTTGAGGGGCAGGTGCATGGACAAGACGTCCACAACTAGAACATTTCATTGGTCAACAGATAAAGTTTTGACAGACAAGGATCTGTTGAAAATGTTCAAGGGACAGTGTTCCCATCTGATCAAGATCAGAAACCTTCCCTTGGACATACAGTTGAAGAGGGTAGATTGTGTCCTTCCGAGCGACAGGGAAATTCCCTGTGGGAAATTCCCCAATTTAATCTCAGTGGGCAATTCACTTCGGTGAGTCAAAATGCCACGTGACGTGACATCAGGCTGCACATTAATATTGTTTGCATGGGATGGAACATTTACAAGAGAGTTGTAGGGTGTTGTGTGTACGTAGAAATGGCACACTTTGTTGAAAAAGTTCAAACATCGGCTAAAAAACAGCTAGTTGATCTCAGTACATAAAAAGTTAAAATTCTTCATTGAATCACTTCCAGATGTCCAGGACAAAAATAAACTCAAACAAACACGTAGACCTGCGCAACACAATCTGCTTCAAAATTGAAATGTTGCAGAAAAAAGTCCAAACATTATCAAGCCACTGTTTATCGCCATTCCAAATATTTTCCTCTACATCCTCCACATCTGTCCCCATCCGTGTCTGCTGCGTCTGGCTGCGCTGTTGAAAGGATGTGCAGATTAAAGGGCCCATTAGAGCCTCAGTGACAGTGTATCCTATATCACAGGGGAGTGCGGTGGAACTGCTGGGCGAAAGGTCTGTGTAATCCTAGTTGACGGTATAAACAGTTTGAAATATCGCGGCGCCCCAAAGCGCAGCAAGGACAAAAGGCATCATTATGCGTGTGGAGGAATTTCACTCATGGTCATTATTTGTGATATGAGGCTGCTGAGCCGCAGCGTCAGAGAGCGTTCTCTCTAATTTCATATGGGAGGCTGAACCATTTCTCTCTGCTCATTATCTCCCTGGCTTTGGTGAAGAAGAAGTGTGTATGGGCTGTGCACTCTCTTTTACAGTGTTACTGCATGTCACTGATTCAGCCCTGATTAACAATAATGGGCTACTGCACTTATCACATCAGTATGCTGGAAGAAATACGGTCTAATATCTGCTCTAGGGGCACATACAAAGCTGATTTTCATTTTTTAAACATTGGTTTTGGGATGGACTGCTTGCCAGTTTTGGGCAGTGGGAATAATGGCAATCAGTGGCAAACAACATCTGCTGCACCCCATTCTTTTTCACCGAAAACCAGAAATTATGATGGTGGAAAATAGCCTGCTGTAACATTCAGTTAGAGCTCTGCGACGCGCCAAAATAGCAAGGGACTGAGTTGAAAAACATGTTCTCCGTTTTCTTAAAATAAAATAAAAACTGACATTCATTCATTTTTTAACCGGCCAATCAATCGCCTCACACAGTCCGTGTACGTTGGGTCTGGCAGACGCTCCTGTGTATATGCAACATTTAAATCCAATTTCATTACATTTGACGGAAAATATGTCAAGGCTGCTTGTGGTATTGTGGTATTTTGAGCGCTCAGCCTTTGTTTGGTATCTGTCATCCCTTCGCCTTGCATTGCGTGAGCTGGCAAACATGACTGCACTCAGAGTCCCCGTGCCATTGTCCTCTGCTTGTCTTAGAAAATGCAGACTTGTCAGATAAGATTGGATCGCTTTACATTCAAGACATCTTAAATGAATGCAAAGGCCCTGGTTTTATGCGTCTTGTTATATCAAGACCGATCTTTCAGACTTGATGTCATTTTCAGTCTCTCAAAGTTGCAGGGGTCACAGTTTCTTCATTCTGCTGTTGCTCATGAGTGCTGCAGAGTAGCAGCCCAGCACGACTCCACAGTGACTGAGATCTGTCATCATGGTCCACAATAGCTAAGAGCATCTAGGTCTAGTTGAATTTGGCACTGTTTTGTCTATGATCTTTGAATGATTACATACATAATGTGCATTCATGCCAACAAGGAAAGAGCAAAATCGTTGCAGTATGTCACTCGATCAACGACACATGAAACTTATTATGTGTTTAGTAGGAAAACAGCTGATTTTTGAACATTTTTGCTTGATGTGCTTTATCCCACTTGTTTGTGTCTGATGATGCCCGCCTCTGTTCTTTCATACATGTAATGACATTATTACCAGTGTAAAGGATGTTGGTTTTCTCTGATGTATAATAGCACACAATCCGCTAAACCACATTATATGGACAAATTACAGCCTAAGTGCATCTCTGTTAGCCCCAAACAGAGTTTCCTGTGTGTCTCCTCCATATCAGTCCAGACTGAAATCCTTGTGTGTGGCTCCACTTCAACTCTGAAGCTCCTGGCTCTGAATGCTGTTGGAGCTGAGAGGAAAAAGAAAGCAGCAGGAATAGAACAAAGGAAAAACGTTGGAGCCACTTGCCTTTCCTAGCTCGCGTGTTGCATTCGCCGCTGAAACTATTCCACTGTGTAGAAATGCATGAGAGCGGCCCGACAATATGTCAGCTGCGTGTTGTCTCCCAAGAGAGAGCGCGGAATTAAGTCAGAGCGACAACAAGAGCAGGAGAGTGGGCACAAAAGAGGAAAAGAGAGGAGGATAGAGAGAGAAATAGTGTGAGAAGTGTGTTGGCAAAGGCGAGAGGGGGAAGACATTTGTATGCAAGGCTTAACTTTGGCACATTAGCATTCAGTGACTAGTCACTCTCCACTATGTGCTCACCCCACTATAAATCAAACAGCATGTTTACAGCGTAGGAGCGCACCGACTGAGGGGTTATTGCTGATGCAAGGCACACCATGAGACCACTCTGAGCGCCTCACATTTGATTTTGATTTTATGTGCGAAGCCGGCAGTCAGAGCTGGATCTCCATGCTAATGACACTCAGAAGAACACCTTGATAAAAATTGATTCGACTGATAATTGGCGTCCAACAGACAATAAAACCTTCTTTTGCTTGGAACGTCTTCCAGTAATTCATGCAGTTCAATCGACTGGTTTTCATCTGTGGCTGCTCTTCGCTAATATCAACTCGTTTACAAGTTTAAGGGGATCTTAATGGTCTTCGCGCAGAGATTAGGAAAGAGTCCCAGTCTGTCTCACGGTTCCCCCAAGCCACTTTTGACAAAACGCTGGAGAATTATTGGTCATAGTTGGATTTTCAAAGTAACACTGGCTGGCCTGAGGGGTGGTGTACGGTGGCCCTGAAGGTCAAAACACAACGACATTTCAGATTACAGAAAAGGTGGGACAACACTTCTTGTTTGTGATTGGACAGAACCCAAGTCCCTGGCGAGTTCAGTGTCATTTCCTGTTTCTGTTGTGTAGCCTACTACTCTCAGCAGCACACATTTTAAACTGAGTTTGAAGGGATGGAAGAGGAGACTGAAATCATAAGGGTGTATTTTAACAGACATTCCTATGATGTAATTCTCGATATGCTTTCAACATATCATGACATTAAAATGTCCTGTGGAACCCTGAAAGCACGCTTGAAAGAATTAGAACAACATTTTTTAAAAAGCTGTGTATATTTTTTCCTTGGTGGTAATTTTAGCAACTGATCAAAGAGTTGTACTCATGAACATGTTTCCTTATTTCCGTCCTCTGGTCATCTGAGTTATCGGCAGAAAATATCGCTCATTCAAACATCTGCCAAACTGCAGCCGAGCCAAGAGACTCGTGACCAGCGGCCGTCATTCTGTGGAACTCTGTCTCAAGACATGACACCAAAAATACACAATTCTGTAACATCAGGGAGACTTTTATTCATAGCCCCCCCCCCCCCCCCCCCCGCCTCTGGTGTGCACTTACCAGAGGAGTCGAGGCCGAGGGCAGGAGGAGCAGGCGGAGGAGACCTGAGCTGACGTTTAAAGGATCCCTCGGCGCGGCTCTCCTCTTCAATCCTCTGCAGAACACATTAACCCAGATCAGCTGCGCTTCTCATCAGAGGCGCTCAGGCTGAACACCAAATGTTACACATCAAAAACAACTGGGATTGGTGTATGAACACACTGCTTTATGTGTATGTGCAAAACATCCAGACACACACATAACCTGTCTTTCTGGCGCTCATGCTGTACAGTAACACACTAATACGTACACACAACTACAGCTCTGGGATTCACAGCTTGCTCGGGTTGTTGGGACAGCTTCAGGGAGCAGTGTGTTCATTAAAATGGCTGCAAACATCCTCTCATTGAACGTATTTATGGGGTGCAGGTGAGAGATGCGCCAGCTAAGCTTGAGCAGTCCTTTGGGTCTCATTAAAATGATCATTTAAAGGGTTTATAGCACGAGTTGTTGCTGCAGATCAGACAGATTGTGGTTTGCAGTTTTTACATTCAATCATCTACTTACATTTTGTGCATAATGTCAAATATTCCTTTCTTACTAGTGTTTCAACAATCATTGTGTTTTATTTCATTTATTTATAGACCAGGGCACAGTTTTATTGACTAAAGGCATAGACTAAAATGTCTTCAAGTCTGCTTCCAAGAAAAGCATCATGTCTGGCTACATCCAATATCAGAAGGATATTCTGAAACAAAAAGAAAGGTAGTTGGTCGAATGTCTTTTTGCCTGAAAAGTGTCATTTTTGCAGCTTTTAAAGGTTACAGAAGGATCCAGTATGAATCCTCACAGCTCTAATGTCCAGCGGAGCTTAGAATCTGCCAGTTGTGTGGGTTACAGAGGCCGAGGTTGGGAATAACAGAGGTTTCAGGGATTGTCTCTGGAGTGGAGACGTTGATTCATCCATGGAAAGAGACCTTGCTCCGGGTAATTTCATTATGCAGATGAGTATGAGAGCTCCTGTGCCTGTGACCGTGCCCAAAAGGACGTAGGCTGGCAGGACACGTACGGGCTGGCAGAGTTATCCATACACCACCACCACCACCACAGTGATCTCCTGATCAGTTGCAGTTATCCCCTTTCCTTTGGTTAACAGGAAAAATGGCATTCTGAAAAAAGCCACAGCATTCCTCTGACAATGTCTATGTCTGTATAGCATAAACAGATGGGAGTTCTTGGCCATGCCGAGCCCCAGCTTAACTTTACTTTCTATTGTTTTTATTTATAGCAGGCTGCCGCTGTGTTGGCATTTTCATCTGTGGAGCCTAATCAAAAAGACTTGGAAGTTACTGAACCTTCCATTGCTAATGATAACAAAAATTAAAGTGGACATTTAATATAACAGGTTTCCGGCAAAGTGTTGAAACACACACAATGGAAACTGTTCATTTTGTAGATGATTCGTTGGCTTCCTGCTCTTCCACAGCTTTTATTATTCTCCTTCCTTTCTGTGCCACAAATAATCACCCTCCTCCCTCATTCTGCTCATTAAAACATAACCATTTCTGCTGCTGTGGAATGTGTACACTGATCCTTTTGAGCCTAACATTGCACATGAATGCTTAACAGTGCAAATATATATTCTGAATTCTCTCCTGCTCATGAGTTAATGGGCGGGTGATGTGTGGGTAAAAGAAGATAGAAATCAAAGTTCTTCATCAACTCCAGCTTGCTTTAATTTTACCTGGCAAATCACAAGAATCTACCTCAGAAATTATGACTCAAAAGAGGGAAGACAGGGTTCCCTTCCTCGCCAAAGATCAAGACTTTTCCCTCTCTGCTTAAAGTTGTGAGGGAGACAGCAGCGTGGCTGCCGCCGCAGGGGGCGTCAGGGGTTCAAAGCAACACGCAGAGTGTGCTGATGGACTCCTAAGATGGTGGTGGTTCCATGGAGAGAAGTAAAAAGCTCTTTTAAAACAGCCAAAGAACCTTAGGTTATGTACCACTGATTTAGGCAACTTCAGCCTAAAGATAAGCAAGCTGCAGTCGGGTGCTTTGATAATACGCTGGATTCTCTGCTCGGAATTCTAATTGGTTTTTAAATTGGAAATGTTGTTCTGTTCGCCCCATCGCACACTGAGAGGTGGTGGAGGGAGGATGTATGTGTGCGTGTGTGTGAGCAGTTATCTCCATGTATATATTTAGAAGGTTCAATGTAATCTTCCTAACATCACACAACCAGGCAGCTTGAACCTCCCTATACCAACACTCCATACAGCACCCTCCACAGCAGAAGGTCCATCAAAATTCTTGCTCCTCCATTTCCGTCACAGTTAATGGACCTGCCACGTGGATTGACCAGCCAGCTCCCTAATGAGAAAAGAGAACGACAAATTATATTAATGGAAATGCCAACTGCGTCCTGTTTGATAGACACATTCTTCTTCCACCTCCACTCGGTCTGTTTGTCAGCTTTACGTTCTCTCCGGCTGCACCGTCGACTCTGAAGAGAAAAGTAATTTACTGATGATAGTTTACTGCTGACTAAGCTGTCTGGAGACGAATATTCAGAGTTAATGTCTCACACTAATGATCTCGTATTTTTTCCTGATTGAGAGTCTCTTTCGGGGTAAAAGGTTGAAGAGCAGAAGTGTGTCCCCTCACACTTCTGCTCTTCAACCTTTACCCCGAAAGAGACTCTAACAGATCACACGAGGATGAAGGCCATCACACCGTCTGTGTGCATTTCTTGGCGTTAATGCTGTTTTATATGTTTTCTTGTCTGATACTCGTGTCAGTCCCTCCAAAACACCCGCAAAGCAGATCAAGCCTCTTGGCTTCATGCAGCGCCATACTTGGGAGAGCCTGCATTAAGCATCACTTTCTTTTTCTTTTCTTTTTTTTTGTTCTACCACACTCACGTTTCTTCTTCGTTTTTTTTCTTTTTCCATGCAGAAGTGATTTGGCCCCTCAGACGTGGATCTGAACCTGTAATTATCTAACAGCCAGAGCAGTGCGCCTGTAATTCTTTTAAGCAGTCCAGCATCCAAAGACATTCAGGGAGGTCTTCCTCTGTCGCACACATCAGGCAAAAGAACCCCTCCAGCGCCCCGCCCCCCTCTTTTCTCTCCTCCACCCACACACACATGCATATGTTTTCACTTTGGCACACACTTTACATGTGTGAAGCTGAGAACGTGTCATCATAATGTACGGTCACCAGGATTCCCTCACACAGAAGCTCCAGTACCATAAATGATATTTTAGTCTGCACAATATTCAACTGCATTAACATTGTAATGGTACACAGTGTAAACTTTTCCACAATTCTTCATTCCTTTAATTCCAAGTTGGTCACAAAAGAAGTCAAGTTGTATTGAAATGTCACTTTATGCAAGTTCACACAAAGATCCAGAGGTCAGCGGTGTAAGAAGTATTCAGATTCTGTATTTAAGTAAAAGTAGCAATAACACAATGTAAACACTTTATATATTACAGCTTATAGTGAAGTAACTTGTAACTATAGCTGGCAAAGGAATGCAGTGGAGTAAAAAGTAAAATATTTCCTTCAGAAATGGAGTAGAAGTATAAGGTATCATCAAATGAAAGTACTCAAGCAAAGTACAAGTACCTCAAAATTGTCAAAAATGTTGTTTTTCCCCCTGAAGTCTTTGGTGTTTGGAGAGAGAGAGACAGCCACCTGTGAAGTAAAGGAGAGCAGCTATACATGCACATGACATAATAGCAGGACATTTTGAGCATAATCAACAAGACGAATCGTTTGATCAACGGTTCCTCTGATAATCAGATTATAATCACTTTGATCACAGCAAAAGTTTCTGTTTTGGTTTCTTGCAGTGTAACACAGTGAGACGTTGTAGCACATGTGTCGGATCTTTCATGTTTAGATGTTTAAGCAGTCCTAGTGAATCGTAGACTAGAAGCAACAACCTTGTACTGCTTGCTCTGATCAGTCTAATTAATTCCTGAAATGTGTTACATGGCAGTGTCCTGCTGCTGTCCTGTGAAAGGCTACATTGAAGTCTGCTCTGACAGATGGGCTCTGTCTATTGAAACAACCCTGAATCAATATGCAGTGGGCCAGGCTACTTGCTTTGTCTGGGAAGCACTTTTACAATTATTCTTTTTTTTTTTTCTCTTTTTCTTTCCTGCTGGTCTCTTACTTCTTTATATTGTGCAACGTCCTCTATGAAAGAGAGTCCAAGAACATTTCAACAGTCATGAACAGTGGGAGACTTTGATTTTAAAATGCTGTATATTGTTTTTGGAAATTAAAACATGTTGTTCGTCCTGAAATTGATGATACAAGATCCAATCTAGAAAAGTATGATAACTACCAGGCATTAAAGTCATCATGAAAAAGAACACATATTTTATTCTATCAGTGTTTTAAATGAGTCATTTTGGAACAATGAGATAATCACTGGAGAATAACAACAGAGTACTACAGAGGCTGAAGTAATGAGTGTTAGTTGTACCGTCTCCGCACAGACATCATGCACTGTGAGCCCTCTACTGGTCACTGTGGGGCCAGCTAGAGAGTACACTCATTTTTAGCCTGGTCAAACCCAAATCAATAGAAAGCAATTACTGGAGTGACACTGAAGAAACTCTTAGTAGCCAGTGTGATGAACATGTCACCTCTTCTTCACATCAAGTAAAGGAAACGTTTTTTTTCCCTTTTGATTTAATCAGACAACCAGTCTTTCTGATCAAAGTGGTCTCTACTCCGACAGAAGTCCTCTCCCACAACTATGATTTCAGACTATAGCAGCTTTAAATAAACAACTGTGAATTTTCTGCCTTTTTTCAATGAACAGAAGTCAAAGCACACACAATGTTCCTTTTATAGCTGCTGTTTTCTGCAGCTGTGTTCAATGTTTGGTTTATTGAAGCCAGATTAGTATCATAATAAAAGTTGTGAGATTCAGTAAAATAATTCACAACACACTGGAGGATTTTGCAGCAGTGCTGTTGTACTTTATATAGCCTCTGGGTTTAATTATTGTGTGTCATAATTAAAGAATAAGAAATACTTATTAACCTATACCATAATGTACTCTATGCTGTAGTTGGTAGGTGAGGAGAGTGATTCTTAATTAAATAATATTTTATTCATCATGGTGGTAACCCCTAGGGAATAAAATAGTAGTGAAATTAAATAAAATATCCATGATTATGCTCGAAGAATCCATAGTGTCCACCTGGAAAAAAAAACCTCCTAGATGTCCCTGAACGTCCCTCTGAGGACCACCTCCATATTATGGACTACAGTCAGCGGTAGTAAGTGACCCTTACCAACGGGTCTCAGCATCATGTAGTGTGATTTATCCCCATCTCCGGAGGTGGGGAAGTGCGCATGCGCTTGAGATCTCCTAACCACATGCGTTTGGATCTGGACTGCGTCAATTCCCGGAGACACGAAGAGCAGGACCGGAAGTTAAGCGGGTCAGTATTAAAGCATAAATATCTATTATAAACAAGAGTCCAGCAGTAGGAAAATGAGCATGGACAGAAGCTGTAATATACATAAAGTTATATGCATACGTTTTATTGTAGCCTATGTCGCCTTTGCTAATCGCTGTTTCAGGTGAGAATAGCTACACACATAACAACATGTAAAATATCAACTGTTAGATGATGCAGAAATGGATGATTGGCTGTTTTAAAATGATGCATTCAGGCACAGATGGCAGAATTGGGTTCAGTCATACGCAATGGCAAACATACAGTGCATGCAGTCATTGCATACAACGTGGGCAGGTGACATTTTTATTTTTTGTTCTGTCTTAATATGTTTTAATAAGGATTTCTACGTTATGAAATTAGAGGGAAGCGTTCACGTCTCTCGCTCTCTCTCTTTTTTTTTTTTTTTTTCAACATTCGTAGTATTGCTCCGAAAATATAACGTGTATCAGCGGGCTTTATTTTAAAAGTCAAACCGGAAGTTGTAGGCGTCAGTGTGGCTCACTTGACGGCGGTCTGGCTCTCGACGTTCACCCAGCAGCATCGGCCGCGGAGCATCAGAGCGCCGATCCTCCTCCGTGTCGGGAAGGCGTGCGTTCCGCTGTCACGCGTTCACTGGACTGCTGCTCGTGTTTTATTTTCTGCCCGACTCCCCGCGGGATATAAAGCTCCCCAGGCTCAGACCCAACATGGGTTAGAGAGAAAGCCACCTATGGATTATCCACTTTGCGCACTTCAGCGGAGATGATGGGGGGGGGGACGGACTTGTTTTCGCAGAGACATCCTGACAAAGACGGGCACTGAGAGGGAATAGAGACCGGGATCCGCTGCCTCTCTCTCTCTGTGTGTCTCGCTTTGCATCTTTTGTTATTTGTTTCCTGTTCTTGTGTTTTGTTTCTTCATCGTTTCCCCGCGTGTGTGCGAGAGAGAGATGTTTGCTGAATTGCTGTGCGGCGCCGTGGCTCTGGTCCTGTATGTCAACACTCTGGGCGCCGATTTCTGCTACGATGACAGGTAGGCTACTTGGGTGAATGAATGACATCCAGCCCGGTGCTACTAACGGCACCGTCCCCACTATCTCTCCTCACGCACACCGTGTCCGTTCTGGACAGCAGCATGGGAATAATGATTCATTCGTTATGTTGCCATAACTCAGACTGAGCAGCATTTCACTGCACCAGCAAACACTGGCGTGTAACTCACGTGAGCTGAGCCTTTTCATTAACACAAGCAGGTTGCCTGAAGGCAACTATCAATTTATCAATAGTGCATGCTGCTTTGAAGAGCTGTCGAGTGATCGATCTACTGGCTATCTGTAGTACAGTGAGCCAACAACTTGGAAATCACTGTTGCACCCTCTCTCCTGCAGACATGTGTGTGTGCGTGGCTTTATGCGTTTATTGGGTTTATTTTCACATTAATTCCTATCATATTCCTGCAGCATTCTTACAGTAATGTCTTTCCTGGAATCACTATAGTATTCCATAGGAGGAACAGTGAAATCAGGCATCGTGCTTGGACGCCTCAGTGCAAAGAGTTGCAGACTCCAGAGTCTGGACTCTGCTCTAAGTCTTGAGTTGTGCAGAGGAAATAATTGATCTCTGGAGGAGAAACATGTCTCCTCCACTCCACAGCAGAAGTCCCTTTGCCAAACTGTCCCAAATGTTCTGCCTCCTGAAACTTTGCGCAAAGCGTTTTGTTGTGAATTTACTTTAAAAAACAAAACAAAAAGAAGATTGGCAGCAAGTTGTGTCACCCTCCACTTGGAACCATCAGTTTGAGAAATGGAGCGCAGTGAGTGCAAGGGTTCAGCAGGGTGATGCATTACTCATAGCTGGCCTTTTGATATTTGATGGCTGAATGGTTGTCAGAGCCTCGGGCTCATTAATGCACCATCCACGCCTCCATGTAGGTCAGAGGCATCGTCGTTTTTCCTGCCATGACTATGTTGCATCTTGTTATCCTTTTATAGCTAATACAGGTTGATTCGTAAAGAGCCGATACTTCTAGATATGAGGAGTACACACCTGCTCTCAACAGAACATGACGCAGTTTATACAGCAGTCATATAATAGGTGCTGTGTAGCTTTTAAAACACACCCTGAGGATACAGCTTAGTGAGCAAACAGTACATTAACACCCTCCACATCAACTGGTGGTGTATTTCCTTCACAACCTACTGCTCTGTACTGTGCATAGAACCCTTCCTGCTTAACATATCTCCCCAAGGCCCTGTTTTGCTGAAAGTCTTGATACTTTTCTTGCGGTAGAGTCGCTATGCCTTTGCACTTTGTGTCATGGTCAGGTGCTTCTGGCAACTCCTGTGTAAGAAAGATGGTGTTCAGTGTCCATAAACCTGTCAGGGAGCAGCCACGCTGTGGAGAGGTGAGAGAGGCTCCCGCCGCCGCTGCTGCTGCTGCAGAGTCAGCTGCTGTGTGGCTGCCGGAGAGCCTCGAGCCTCCAAGTTTTAATGTAAGACAGAGAGCCAAGCCCTGATTATTCTGCGAAGAGATGTTAACATAATGTTATTTATTACCATGTGAATTTGGGTCCAAGTTATTGCAGGCTTCTTACGAAACAGATGAGTGTGAGAGAGCTCTCCCATCCCAGCCAGGGATTTTTGAAGATTTTCTCTGACGTTTTCTGTCGCTGGCATGTTTTTCATTGCAGCCTATCTGTCATCCAGCGTTATCTGTTTTTAACACCATGTGTTTGGTTCAGGCTTGTAATTAGCAGCCGTCCCCTGTCCCCTTGGGCTCCACTGGAGGAGGGATGGAGGGAGATAGAGGAGGAAGGGAGGGAGGGAGGGAGCAGACAGAGATGTATAATTTTGCTAAGTGAAACAGCCCAGGACACACAGACGGATCTAACTTGCTAATGCTGCGCTTGTGTAGATGTGACTCTGTGATGGTAAAGAAGCTGTCATCGAGGAAAACACTGAGCGTGTGGATGACGATAAATCAAACTGCGAGCTTGCCATTACCCCACACCCTGCAGCTTGTAGGCAGGCTTTTATTTGAACTGTGACTCTGACAGTAATTTATGGATCATTCAGATAATGTTTTTCAAAAACTGAAAAGGACGGCAGTATTACAGAATGAGAGGCGTCACGCTCCAAAATAAAGAGCTGCAGCTGATGTCTCATTTGGTGTGCATTTAGAAGTAAAAGGAAGCTTTGAGGCTTCCATTGAATATTTGTGATAAGTAGTTGCAGAAGAATGAAATGTGGATATTTTGCCACAGTGCAGCATTGATTCCTCTCTGTGAGAGGACAGATTGTGCCACCCTTTTTTTTTTTGCTCCCGGCCATGAAACCAATTCATTGACTTAACTCGGCTACTGATAAAAAGTTAAGATCCAAAACTGTGCTGTGTGTTTGGGTGCGTGTAAAAAGGCTAGGCAGCTACAGAGACACCTGAGGATTTGCAATCGATTGGCTGGTAGTCTGGTATGGCAGTGGAATACGTAATGATTTGTTGCTTTCTTTCCATTTATTCCTGTCATGGAGTGAGAAAAAAAAAAAGGGTACTGTGTGTTTGGAGACTTGTTATCAAAGGTGAGTTCACTGGTTACACATTAATTTGAGCTTTATGCATTCCATACATAGTAACCAAGGCCATAAGGAGGTCACAGTTAAAGGAAAAAAAACTGTTTACATGTGTTAAAAGAAATGTTATCCTCCAGGCTGTTGAAAAAAAAAATATAACCCCATGCAGGGCAGTTTTTTGACCCTGCAGTCAGTCACAGCCCCTCCCTCAATTTAAAAAAAAAAAAAAAAAGACAGCCTGGAAGAGTGGCCTGCTTCCACGGTGCCAAATCGCCCAGGGGGAGCTTTTCCTCTCCCCTCCCCTGAACACACTCATCATTAGCACGTACACAGCGTTGACACCTGCGCTGGAAAATGGGGATCATACGTCATGTGGTTCATATCTCTGCCGCTGTAATCTACAGTTAGGGCTGGGTGAAGGAATGGGAGAGCCCGGATAAATGTCAGAGGAGAAATACTGGTGCAATATTCTGTGACTTGCTGTAAGCCTGCATGCTAGAAAACGTGCGGTATAACAGCAAAACCTGGTGAAGGCTGTAGTGCTTGATTGTAAATGTCACAGTCCTTAAAGTTTATGAGTTAAAAAAGGTTTTGTGCCGCAGGTTAAGCAAGGTGAAAATACTAGTAGTGAAATCAAAAAGGTAGCCACTTCCTCCATTTAACAGTTGAAAACTGAGCTGTTGTCGAGGTGTATTTCAGCCTACACACACACACACACACACACACACACACACTCACAGGTTTCATGGATTATCGTGCACTGTCAGGAGCTTGACGGATGCGATGGGCTGCACCCATCTCATTTCTCTGGACCCCGGCGTGATGTCGTAAGGTTTTGACTGTGCGAAGATGTGTGAAGGTTGCAGGTCCCAGCTGAAGGACGTGGCCTCCCTGTGCATGGCCGATGATTTATAGCGCTCAGACAGTCGGTTAAGGCGAGTCGCTGCTCCGCTCTGCGCCCCATGAAAGCTTTATTAGAGAAGTCGGGATTGGGGGCAGAACGGCACACACTTCACACTGATGCAGTTCGATGTGAGCGCCGAGTCGATGACGGCAGAGAAGCCACACAGCGCTTTGGGCTGTGACTCATGTTGTTTAATGATGGTACCAACCGGGTTACGGAAAAACACAGTAGTGAATCTTTTTAGTTATTTATTTTTGGTGTTTTTTTTAATGTTATTTTTGCTAGTGTCATTCCATTTTGTATCATAGCAGTTTCCTCAAAGATGCACAGACAAACGCAAAGAAAAGTAGACTGGATACTACAATCTGAAGGCTCTGTGTGGTCCCTGTGAGGTGGAGACCGGCCTGCGTTGACCTATCTGGCATGACGTGGACTCTGTCTGTGCCCGTGGCTGCCTCTTCCTTGGCACTGCGTGTCAGCGCACTGACCTGGAACCCTACTCTCATGGCCTGTACTGCAGGATGAGGCTGCTTGCGGTTATGTTGAGGGCGGTAACCCAGCAGTTTGAGTATCTCCGCTTTTTTTCCCCAGTCAGGCTTTCTCTGTCTGTGCCCTGTAATTACCGTCCTGCCTGCAGAGAGGGACTCACGACATGGTGTGGTAGACGTAGCTGCTCCACTGTCTCTCTCTCTCTCTGTCTGCCTTCCCTTCAACAACCCCCCAAAGCCTTTTAGGCCTCCAGCTCCCATCATCCAACGGCTGCCTCCAGATGGTCCCGTTTGGTAAGCAGTTTAGGGTTTTTCTCCCTTCTGCAGTTTGGAGGGGAAGGTTTGAAGTGGATTCAAATGGAGGATGTTGTGCTCGCTCGTGGTTGCCAGGATGGAGACATCAAAGTTCCCGATGGCACAGACAGAGTCAGTGAAGATGGCCTCACGACAAAAGCACATAGTCTTATTTTTGTATTAGGTGACTGTTTTCAGCAAATTAGCTTTAAAAACCCTAAAAACACAACTTTTTCTGCACCGAACAGCAGAGTTAGCCACTAGCTAGTGAACATGGGCTCACATTTAGAAGTTAAAGACTCACATTTTTCTGTCAAGAGTGGGTGGAGAGCTAAACAGAGCTAAAAGGAGACTAAATATTGGACTTGCATTTGCCAGGTGGCTACAAAATACTACTCCAAATGAATGCTAATATTGCTGCACATCTGCCGGATGTGTAAAAAGGTAACATTTCTGATGACCAGTGTGGTAGTGGCTGTTTTCAATGTGCAATGACTCTGTTGTCTAGAGGAGGAGACTTTGATGTTCCTGCATTTCCTCCCTCAAAGCACCAGGGACTACAATCTGTTGGCAGGAGAGGAAGGAGATATGTGGGAGGCATCCTGCACAATCTTGTTGGCTGCACACTTTCTCCGATAGATTCTCAGATGAGGGGAAGACGTTTACAGATTATACATAATTACTGTGCACCAACTTGTGACTGTTCACAGTCCAGGCACAGTCGCTTGTTGTGTGTCAACAAACCAATTCTTTTCTCATTTTTCTCTCAAGATGCCAACGTGTCGGAGAAACAATAACTAATCTCCCGCCATCTAGTGATTTCACAGAAATGGATGAATCGCTTATTAGAAAATGCCGTTGCTGTGACCGTCTTTATTTGAGCTACAGCGGCCCGGAAAGATCAGCTCAGTGTCTGACCACAGATAGATTGGATTTCCATTTTCCTAAGCTCTCATTTTCCAACAGATAGCCGATGAGGGCAGAAACAGTTATTTTCACTCTCGCCACAATTGCAAGATAAGCAAGCCTGGCAGAAATTCATTTGTGTCTAAAAATATCATTAATGAGGGGTTCTGATGTGTTTGTGAGTTGCTTCCATTACCCACAAAACCCTACAGACTTCCTTGAAGCATCAGAGTCTTGGATAGAGTGAGTTCATATTTAGGTCAATGGGAAACAGCTGACTAGATATGATGCTCCCTTTTCTCCCTCACTGCCATCAGGCCCAGAATAAGACTTCATTATGCTGTATCTTGGGTTATTGAATTTCACCTCCTGAAGTTCATTTAAAAAACTGTTGGCCTTTGTGCTGAATTCCCTGTGGTGAGGGCAGAAAGGAAAAATCAGAAATACCTGTGTATTTGGAGAGTGTGCAATAGCAATTAAATTTGAGAAAGTGTTTTATGAGTGCGCTTCCTAACATATAAAGCGTGTGGAAACGCACACATTGCAGCAGAACACTGCATTCCTGTCGCCCAACTGTGGACTTCCTTTTCCCTACCTTTCCATTCTGGGTCACCAGGTTTCTCAGTGACTGTCAAAACTGTTAAATTAGCTCCTCAGACTGCTGTGTGGCCCAGAGTGGGAGGGCAGCTTCCACTCTGTGATCTGTGTATTGGTGAGTATGTGACCCCGCCAGGCTTAGGAGAACTTTCTCCTTCCAGCTGCTCTCTCAATGCTCTGGCTGTTGAAAGGTTTGAAAATGTTTCTTTCCAACTTCAAACTGAGGGAATACCAATTATTTTATACTCTAAATACAATATTTTCTATCACTTCCTATAATTCAGCTAGGCCAATATGTTGACTGATAAATAATTGCAGTACAGAAATGCCAAAGATATGTTTAAATAAACAATAAAAAAAAGAAGGAAAGGCTGGATCTTATAGTACTGAAACACAGAGCAGGTGCTCCTGATGCACAGGCACAATACTGAATACAAACAAAGGAAATAGAAGCCCTCAGTACACTGCTTCATTGACATACAAACATTTTAATCTTTATTATCGCAGCTACATGATTATAAACAAGGCCAATACATATCGGCCTAAACAATGACACTATTACACTTACAAGTTTATTAGCCAGTCTAGCCGCGTGGCTCCATGGGTGGCAGTGTCAGTCAGTCAGTCAGTCCACCACTTTTCACCAACTATCAGATGGACTGCCATTAAACTCTGTACTGACAATTCCTCATTACTTTGATTATCCCCTGACTTTTCCTCTAGCGCCATCATTAGGTACAAATGTCAGTTCCTCCAATAATTTTGGTTTATGACCAAATATCTGTAAAACTAATGACATGTCCCATTCCCAGCTGGACTCCTTTCAACTGTAAATTGTCTTCATTTGGTCACAATGTTAAAAAAAATAAATATTATTATGAAATAGTTAGTGTTTCAATAAAAAATCAGACAGGCTTTTTAATAAGCCAACAAACAAGATCACTATTCACAAATCTGGCATTCATTATGAAGAGGACACAGTTTATACTACAGTTAAAACACACATTTTAAACATTGTGCACAAATCTGATTAGTGTGTGAACAGTAGCAGGTTGTAGTGCTGAGCACGGTCGCCCCCACTAAGCCGAAGTCGAAGTGTTTCACTTATTCACAGTAATCCTGGGTGATGTTTTACACAAGGAACGCGGCTCCTTCAACGCCACCGGACACCCATAACCTCCAGGTCCAGATGATGTCTAGACTTTTGAGAAACTCGATACGCACACGAGTCTTGAATACCTGTGCTTGATGTGGAGTTGAACACACAGTGATGGAGCTGAAGGTGCCTGCCCTTGATTACTGGAGCATACTGCTATCTGCCGTTGGATGAAACGGAGTATGTGCGGCAGGCTGCAGGGAGCCGAGTCACTCCGGTGATTGCCCGCTTCGGCTGATTGTCATTTGTGATACGCTGCAGCACGAGGTCACCGGTCTTTCTGTGGGATGGAAGGCTGCTCATGAGCACTCTCCATGCCCCATCGTTTCCTGAAAGCCCTCGCTGTGTTCTTGCCCGGCTTGAGCAAGCTGCTTCGAGGCTGCATTAATCAGGCTAAAATGCTTTGTAATCACCCCACTGGTATGCACTGGGATGAGAAATGGGCCATATGTAGATGTCTGGTTGCTGCCTGGTGGTGGATTGAGGCATTAGAGATTGTCTTCGCTGTGCTGCACAAGACGTTAACCTCAGTCCACTTTGGGTATTCTCAGTGCTCTTTGCCCAGCTATTTAATTAAAAGCCGAGAGATTATCTCTCCTAATACATCATGTGGTTATAGCAGCGCACACACACATACAGTACAGTATACTGCACACAGACAGACACACACACACACACAACGATAATAATCGCCTTAAATGGGAATAATGTGTAATACTGGACTGAATCTAAATCTGAATCTAATAAGCAAACCCTTCACGTGGTCAGTATTGCATGGCAGACATTCAACACAGCTACTCAACAATGTGAGAAAGACATCAAAGTTGCCAAAGAATATACTAAGTCAAAATGATGGATCAAATGTTCTGTTTGACGAGCAAAATGAGATTAATAGGATAATCAAATAACTGATGCATCTGGTGTGTGTGCATTCCTGAAAACAGTGTTTTGAATTCGTGTAGTGATCATAAATGCTGGCTATAGGTTATGCTCCCATCATTAAGCATTGGTCTCAAATGATTTGACTCTGCCAGGCTAAGTTGTTAATGGGTCTAGACAAGGGTTTGGATTTCGAGGGCTAATGCTGGCTGATGGCTCTTAAGCCGAGGCCACTCTCAAGCTCTTGGCCCTCTTCATATTAATGGGATTAACAGGACTGTGGATGAGAGGGGGCACGACGTGTAAGCAGAGAACCCCAAGCCATTAGAAACAAAAACTCCCCTGTCCCCCATATCCAACAGGGATGCTATAGTTTGCCCTTTTCATTAAGGAAGAGGAGAAGGCTACCCCTCTTCACCGGGCCTCTCCATCTCGGTGGCCTTATTCTCTGACAAGGAGCACTGGCTCGTTTCGATAAAGGTTATGACATAAGTTGGCCAGTTCGGGGGCAATGCCTTTGTCCATTGTGAGAAGAAGGGGCTGTGTGGTCCCTCTGTTCTCCCTGGGCCCAATGAAGGAGGCCATTTGTCCCCAAATAGAGGGGAATTAAGCCCTGGTTGTGTTGGCCTGTTGTTTATGAAGGACAAAGAAGCAGGACCTCAGTGTTCACTGTTTGAACAGAGCAGAAAACTGCTGCAGCTTTGCGGACCAAACCTGTCAGAACCAATTGGGTGGACTCATTGCGGTTGTACGTGCTCTGGTTAGCGTTTTCAGATGGCGAGACAGAGGAAGGAGGGCAGAGGATTCACAGTTAGTGAGCTAACAGAAGCTTCTTTGTGTTATGAATATGCCAGCTCAACTTGTCAGTTTTGGGTGGCATGGATGTTTAGCTGGAAAGATGATGGCGACATTCATTGCACAAGGGGAAATGCGGCCCGACAGGTTTTAAGAGCTGCTTGCCAGGCTGGAAACCAGCCATTGGCTTTTGGTTGCCAAAACTGACAGAATGGTTGCCATATTTCAGTCATTTATAATTGAAGCAATTATAGGCCAGCTTAATTACATGTATAAACCACATTTTGGTTCTGAAAAAGTGAAATTAAGAATGGTTAAACATATTTTACATAACCCAAATCTACTTGTTGGTGCCCTCACTGTGGAGGGTTTGTTGTCTTTGAGTATTAATTAAATGGTTGTGAAGCTTTCAGGAATAACCTGACTTGCCACATTCATATTCAGAAGCATGGTTTGTTACAGTACTATCCTGTTGATCGGGATTGTGGAAATCAGTCATGTGGAAATCAGTGCAACAGCAGCACTCATTCACCTCTAAGGAATATTCTTCACTGAGGAATATAGATGACTTTTGAGACTGTCCTCCCTAGAAGAACCACAGAAACAGTCCCCAAAATGACATACTGCTTACATTGAAGTGACAAAGCCCTCGAGCGGCCATAGTAATTATGACGGGATCAAAGGAGGTAGTCAGGAGACGTTATTATAAAGCAAAGTCCACATAGGGAGCAGTTCTGGGTGGATGGATGGGTCAACAAAATATCAGACTGCTGTTCGTTTCCAATTTAAAACCAACTGTCGTTTCCTTTTAAGCATAACCAGGATTCTTCCCTAACCTTAACCACGTGTTTATTATTGTAACCATGACGACGAAGCTTCCCTTGACCATGACATTTCCCCTAACGTCAGATTAGAAAATGCTTGCATCCGTTGTTAAAGGGCAGTTACAAATGACGTAATGTCATCAATTTTTTTTTACATAGTATCAGTGGCAACCAAACCAAATGAAATGGCTGATCGTGGTCTAAATCTTGTTTCCTGGGGCAACCTGGCAAATGCTACTGTTGATCCCAGGGGGAAAGAAATCACAGACTTAGCACTGTACAGGTTGAGGGTCATTCCTTAAAGAACACAAGTGTTGGAATTTCTCTGGCTCGTGTTATTATTGTGGTTTAAGTGGTTTTCAAATATGATTACAGTATCTGGTGTTTCCTAAGTGGGGTAAGTGAGTCAAATGCAGCACAGAAGGGCCTGTGGTCTGGCCAGTTTAGCCACTGTGGGTAACCTGCCCCTCCCCTCGGGCTCGTAACACTGGGACACAGCTAAACACGTGCCCTTTGTGGCCTTAATTCTGATGCTGTGTGTTCTAAGTCATTAAGTTGAGGTATCTGTAGAGTGGGAACATTATTGTGCACTTCAGACGAGAGAAAGGAAATAGAGAGAGACCGGTCAGGTGCGTATTGTAGAACACTGTCTTTATTTGTGGACTTGGGAACAAGCTGACAGAGCAAATTGAAGACTGAATTCTTGTGGACCCGAACAGTCCCTACTGTAGGAGTTGTCTCCTCCCTCTCTCTTCCCTCACTTCCTACCTCTGACCAGACCACAGTAACGGAGGAAGCACATCTTTTCACAAGCTGCCTCTAATTGATACCATTGAGCCCTGGGAACCCAGTATGTGGTTTTAGTACTCTGCAAAATGCGTGCAAAGCACAACAGCCTGCAGTATGCCACCCTCTGGGACACCACAGGTTATTTACAACCAGACGACCAGTCTGGCCCAGGTTCTCGTATAGTTTCATTTAAGTAATTTAAAAAAAAAATGAAAATACCCACCGCACTTGGATGTGACCCTTGCCAAGCCTTTCATCAAGTAGCTGCACTGAGAGAGGGCAAGAGTTGAATCCAATCCAGAGCTGTAATCTCAGCCTTAGGGGGCTTTTCACTAAATAGCTGTGTGGGTTATGAAAGAATGAAACCTGCTATATATGAAGGGTAAGTTCCTGCTGCTGGTGCTGGCTTTGTGCTACTGTTTCTGTCCGTGCGCTTGCTTCTCCTCACCAGCTACACCTGTAGAATACTCTGAGTTTTAATTAGTCACTTTAAGTAAAGTTTTGCGTATATTTTGTGTGTTTGGATGTGGCATGACTAAATCCAATCAAATGCGGTGTCAATTGCCTAGTTCTAATGTAGTCTGTCATGGCTTGGTGAGGCAGACGAGTCTGACATCTCTCCAGATGGAGAACAGCTTGTGTTGTATTGTATTTCACCGGCAGAGCCAACTCTCTTGCTCGCTCTCTTTCTCTCTTGCTGCCTCTACCTCTCTGTCATCATGAATAAAATCACACTGGTGACAGATTGATGGAATCATGATGGTTTACAGGGTTGATTTCAGTGGTTTATTTTGGCTGAGCACTGACCCCCAGTATCTGTGGCCGTGGTGTTTCTCCTCATCTTTGACCTTTCGCATGTGCGACTTTCCCCTCCGGCTATTTTGCCAAGTGAGGTCTTCCTCTTCGGCAGGAGGTGGATACACACAATTGGCCCGAGTTTATTTTTGATCCGAGGAGGAAGTTTGGGTTGGGAGAAAAGTGTGCACAACTGTTTTTCCTTTACCAGCCCCTGAGGTTTGAGGATCTGGAGAGGAGCGCTGTCAGCTGCTCTGACAGAATAATGAGACTGCTTAAATGCGCTCTCAAGAAAAATAAATGTTTCATCTGAAAGAGATTGAGGGTATGTAAAGGAGAAAAGAGCGGAGCTGGCAAGAAAGAAAGAGTGACTGATGGAGCATTATGGCATTAGATGGAAGGTCTGATCCTTGATTGTTTAAGTGTGACTGTGAAGGCCTCGAGGCTATCCGTTTCAGTCTGTGTTGAGCACGTGTTGTCCTGACTGTGAACTCCAACTGCTACGGGTCTTACAACATTTACCTGATGAGATGTTAAGAGGGCCCAAAACCGCACCGGATCCCCCAAGTGGCTGTTCCAAGCGTGTCCAGCCTGTACAGTAGACACATTTCTCGCCACCACATGGTAGAAACATCAGCGGCTGTTTTAATTAGGAAGCAGTTGGAGGGAAATCCATCCACGGCCCCACTGGCTTGCAAAGCTTTGTTTTCATTTGTGTGAGTGACTGCTGGGGTCCCCCGATGAAGACCCTAACCCTCAGACACATGAGGCTCACGACTGTTCAAACAAACCGTCACTCAGAAACCTCAGACCACCTCTTTTGTCTGCCAAAAAAGTGTTGACCCTAGCAAGTCTTTCAGCCTCACGGTCAGACTTAATGTTTTATTTTCTAGAAACAAGAGCCATTATCTGAGAAAAAGACAGATTACGCTACGAGGAGGATGACACTTATATCAAGGAACTTCTTGAGGCGAGTCGATTTCTGTCCGGGAAGAAGTGAAATTATCTTTCCCTGTCGCCAGATTTCCATCACAAGAAAAATACATTATCAGCACTAAACACTAGATTAAATGACTTGTGCGGTGCTCTCCCTGCCTCCGCTTCTCATTTAGTACGACTCCGAAACATTTGCTAATGCAGCACACCCATCACTCCACTTGATTGATGGAGCTGAAGACTCTCCCACATGACAGCTGAAGTAAAGCAGGCAGGCCTCGGGTACCTGCCATGTGGGTCCTTTCGCACCCTCGAGACTCCGGCCCTGTTGCCGTTCACGCCCTCGAGAGTCGGCTCCGTTGTTTGAAGACAATAGACCTTGATTGGCGGTATGATTATGTCGCCACGTCCTGCAGCTCACATTCTCATTCTCCTCTGGAGCTCGCATCTACCACCGGCAGCTCACTGAGAGGTTATTGATTTTTAGCGAAGGAATAATCCACCATAGTTTCCCAATGAGCACACAGATGGCTGGCCCTTATTAGGTGAATAAGGATTTCATTTATTTCCCCCTGCAACGGTTGCAGGGCCCATTCATTCAACGAAGTGCAAATCCATAGTGGAAAATGAATATGAATATGTCTATTTCCTGCGGCGTCACAGCAGTGTACATTTATATGTGAAATGTATTCTCTGTGGGAGTGGTTAATGTCCTAAAATGGGTTTAGTATCGAGATGGACCTGCATGAGGAAGTAAAACCATACAAAAACTTTTTGAATGAGATCTGTTGCATGTGGCCAACAAGTACAATTCAGATTTATGTAGGAGGTGATGATGTATCGCACGCTCTACTGTTGGAGACGTTTGGCCGTAAATCATGTGGACGAATGATGGATACAGGTTGTCACAGTGAACAGATGAGTCGGCAGGACGCACCCTGCTCGCACGCTTGCCTGCTCAAGAAGCTTTTAATTTGTGCTAACAACTAAACACCTGCAAATTAGACCTGGTCGGAAATCAGAGAGTCAGACTTCTGTGGAAGAATAGAATCATTCTTTCTGAGATGTACCTGTTTTCTAGATGCAGTTGTCTTTCATAGATTGTTCTTTTTGGTAAGGTTTTTAGAAAATAAGTACGGAAAGGTAGAACAATACGAAAAAAAAAAAATCTGTTGTTCCAGTATTATTAGGTGCCTCAACTTAGTAGTTTATTAATCTTTATTGTATTTATTTTTTTAAAACCCCAAATTATCCCTCGTTCTCAGTTTGGCCATGGTTGCACATTTGTTATTTCCAGTGTAATTGGCTGTTGTTTTCATGGGTAGTTTGTGTTTTACACTAAATTGCAAACTTGGCTTTCACCCTGTGCAATTACAATTTCCCATGTGAGAGTCGTGATTAAGCTATGCTTGGTTTCCACAACCTGCTTAACACAAGGCATGGCTCTCTGTTATTCAAAAATATATATTTTGAATGGAAATAGCAATACTTTGAGTTGAAAATTAAAATAATGTGCTGTGAAGCTCTTCCTCAATACATTACTCAAATTTTTGTCTTGACAGTTATGCTGCATGTTGCCAAGGCCTAATAGTTTTACAATACACCGTCTGAGTGTGTCGTTGGAAAGGACACATTCATAGCTGTGCCATATTCACATAATCATCATTATGAATGATCTCATGGCATTTATTAAGAAGACCTCTGGTTTTCTTCAATAAACCAGCTCTGCTGTCTCACATCATGTCCATTGTCTGATTGGTTAAGGAAATAGTTATTTGAAATATTGCTTATTTATTCTTGGAAGCCATCAGTGGTCACACTGTATTCACGGTATTGCATTTCCATTTTATAACCAGTTCATCTGCATTCAAATATCTTACATCATTGTGAGCAGGGGGATCCTTGGCCTGAGAGTGAGTGGGAGACTCTGGGAAGTAGAAACCTGAGCAGAGCTGAAGAAGAGCCACAGGTCCATTGACTGCTCTGCGTTGCCTGGTTTTATAAGTGCATCACAGTTCCAGTGTTGTAATAAAAAACAGATTCTTATATGTGGTTCTGCAGGTTCCTTCATCTGAAACTTTCGGATAAGACTGAAATAATAACAATATTGGCAAAGATACCTCTTCTTACATTTAAAACTGTATAACAGATGGATGCTGCTGTGTGTTTTTCTCATATAAACAGTTGCATCCTCAAAAAAGATTTGGGATACATTAATTAATAAAACAGAGGATTCTGTCTCAAGCTTTAATTATTTGCAGATTTGTCTGACTTAGGAGGTTTTTTGTTTAACTGTCAGTAGACTCCCAAGGGTGAGTCAGCTGCTGCAGCAGTGGACGCCCACAGTATAAACCAGATTAAGAGTTTAAACCTTTCAGTCCCTGGTCGAGGCTGTTAAACCTCTCTTAATTTAGATCCATTAAGTTAGACCCTTGTTCCATACCTTTCTTGCAAGGGATTTCTGCATGCAAGAACATGATAAAGGTGTAGAATTTCTAAGTTGAAAAAAGTAAACATGATGACTGCTAGATGATTCTTTGGCTAAACTGAAAGCTTGAAGCACGAAGAACCTTGAAGGTGCATTTGATCTTGATCAGATATTTCATCCAAAAATCAGTGATTGAGATCAAAGTGAATCAAAACTGGTCAAACATCTTGAGCTTATTTAAAAAATGTATCAAATATTGTATCAAGATTTTGTACCGACCCCAGCTGGAGATGCAGAGATAAAACCCAGTTCTCCTCTATGACTGCGTGCACAATGTTTTCACCTCAACCCAGTTACACTTTCTGACAGCTATAAACCTTGAAGCGGAGGTCACTTGCATATTCATAAACCTCAGCGCGGTTGACCTGATGTCTATCTGGATGTTCAGCTCTAAACATTTTCATATGCCTGCAGATGATGTAGTGTGGTTGTTGCCTTGTTGAGGACAAACAGCAATGCTAAAGTTAATAAGGGGCAACTGCTCTCTACATAAATACATCATTGTAGATTGTGTATCATAATGAATTTTGTGTTGTCAGTCTCAGCACACTAAGTAAACACTATTCATCAAAACACTGGGTGCAGTATGACAAGTGCCTAATGTAAACTGTGGAGCAGCTGAGAGCTTTCACTTTGTCAATCCAATAAAGCTTTAGTTTAGCTGTGTGGTGCAACCTTTGGCTGATCTATGAGTCCATCTCCCTGCCAGCTTTGTGCAGTAGCCAACATTAGTTTTACTGGAAAACTCGCCTTAGCTCATCACATCGAGACTTCATAAACATTTGATATGTTGAGCTGCTTTCCTCATTTTCCACTTTTATTTATTTTTTCTGCGGAATGCAAATGGGACTCTTTTCTAATACCCTCATTAGCAAATACTTAGGAGGTCAAACATACTTTATTACCAGGAACACAACGTGTGTTGAATGAAAGTAAAAATATTTGAAATCACACCTGATGCCTTATGGAGTTCACTGCAAATGCTGCAGGTTAACAAGGCAGTCCGACAATTCAAAAACAACATGTTAGCAGAAATGACTGAATCTCATTTAAATCATTCATAACTGGACCCGCTACTGTGGACAAATATCCTGGTATATCTCCTGCATCATTCAACCAAATGCCAGAAGTAAACACCATTTCCCTCATACAGTACATGTCTACAAGGCTTGACAGCACGCACTAGCTTGCATTATTTTCAGCAGCTTCGGTTTGGGTTATTAGCTCAGTTGGTGATGTGTTTATGGCTGTTGGGACTGTGTTTATTTGAGCGGGATTTAAGGCTGTTTATTTGGGACCAGCTTCTGCATGCAGTAGGCCCAGTCAGTTAATTGTGAGATTTATGAGTTGGATAAAACACCAGCTCAGTATTCAGCAGTGTTTACCTCAAGAGTTTCGGTACAGCTAAATCATCTGCTTTCTTACGGATAACCACAAAATGATTTTGCCTCGCTCACAATGAACAGAAAGTACCTGCTCATTTTCCCCTAATGCTCTCTGATTGTGAGGAACTGCGAGTATGACTGACATTGACTAGTGCAGAGTAATTATCCTGCTGCTTTTTTACTTAGCTTTTGCGGCAAATAGACTGAAACCAAAGAACCAAAGTATGTACAATATTATCATTCATACATTATTCAAAAGTAATAAACATGATCCTCTTTATTTTCTGAACAGTCACATCCCTGATCTTCCTCCTTTCTTCTTTTGTCAAAGCTTTCCGACTTTCTATCTGTGGCACCCTAAGCCCATTGTTGATTTTTGGAAAAGTTATCTGAACAGGAGTAAATAGTGCACTTGTTGCCGACTACTTTTAGTCGAGGATTATTATTATTATTATCACGTATTTTTGGTGCTCTACTGAGTAAAAAGGGCAGCTTTTCGATCGATTCAGTATTGGGTTTTGGTCTGTTCGTGGGATTTGTCGACAATAAGAAGAGTATAGAACTTTTCCAGCCATATATCCCTAAGAACCGATGTTACTCTTTGGGACAATATGTTCACATTTGCTTGACGTTTTAGTCAAGACAGAGCTGTTGCTTTGGCAGTCAGTTAACACTGGTGGAGGGTCGTGGGTTTGAATGAGTCAAACATAGAGCACTATTGACTCTCTGAAACATAGTGTTGTGCCCCAAAACCAAGGGCCAGTGGTGGTCTCTAATAGAGCTAACCAACAAGGGACTGGTAATTGATTTGTTAAAGCCCCCCTACTGGCTTGGTGAAATGAGATGACAAGTACAGTCCTGAGGCGTAGTTGTGTGGAGGGAGGGATAAGGGAAAAAAAAGGGGGGTCCATGACCCACAGGAAGATCAATACTACATGATGAGGCTGTGGAAATGGTGCTGCAGCTCTTTGTTCTCGTCCAGGCCTCAGCTATAAACCAACCATTTTGCTACACTACACTTGTGATGTTATTAGAAAAAAAACATCTCAGTGACACAGGCCATTTGTTTTTTACTGGCCATATGTTTGACCCTGTGGTTTTCCATACTACAGGCAGAGAATCATTCTTTTTAACTGCCCATCATTGTAAGTGATATCAAGGACATAAAATGCAATGTGGACCCCAAACAAAGGCTTTTGATATACCATTACATGGAGTCCCACAACAAAGGAATGGAGACGTCACACACTTGTGTTGTGTGTAGTTCAAATGCCACATTAGAAGTCGTTACAAAGATTGATAACCACAATTCTGCTCTATTGGAAATAGATGAGCTCAAATCTTTGGAATGTAGGCTTGATTGCAGTGTGCAATACCTGATGTGTGGAGGAAAATGGTGTCCATTAATTCCACCAAATACTGGCATTTCCTCGGGGCAAGGCCTAAATAATTTGTTGGTATAACATGAATAATACAAGCAAAGGACACTAATGCAGAGATGGTGTGAGCCTGTGGTTGTTTCCTGGGTTGTTGCGGCTCCGACTTTGAAACCAGTTGTAGTGCTTCATTCATCTGTTTGCACGTATGGTATAGTATCCTACCATGCAGTGTAGTATTTGGCAGTGTTGCCTTCCAATTCAGCTTTTCTAAGCCAGAAGAGGGGATAGGTCAATTGCAAGTACACTTTTCAAGTCATAAAAATCCATATACAAGTATTTTTCTTTGGAGTTTAGAGAGAATTCCTCGCCCTCAGGAAAGGCAGCTGAAGGGTTGGAGGGAATAATAGCTCACTTTGCACCTCATAAAAACCTGTGAGCACACCTCGAGTGCTGCTGCTGAAGTCCTCTCGCTGAAGGTCCCTCACTTGCAGCCCTCAAAACTTCAAAACAGTCCCTGAGGATTACAGAAGCGATGAAGAGGGCAGTACAGAGAACGATGTCTGCTTTCACACCATCGATGTGTGTGTATAGTGCTCTTAACTGCGTCCTTCACCACAAACCACAGTTTTTAAGTGTCATACAAGAATGACAGGACATCATGAATACCTTCTTCTCCTCATTTTTTTGAATGCCAGTTGAGCAGCCTTTTCCTGCCGGCTCCTCTGGACGGCCACAGCTGACAGTCGACACTCCAAAGTGCTAAAGAGTGTATTTCTTTGAGTCTGGCCTGAACCCTTTGGCCACTGAGCCGAACCAAATGTGTGCACAGTGTGGCGTTTTAACTCAGTTTGCGTGACTTGAATTTTTAATATCTGCTAAGCTCCAGGAATGCACTCTGTTGCACTGGAATAGCAAGCGTGGCAGATGGGGTCTCCATTGCATCTGCTGCAAGTGATTTCGTTATTCTGCAGCAGTTCACCCACCAATGCCTTTGGGCAATGATGGGAGACTGAGCAAGAACTGAACTTCATTGGATTATGAGTGGATAAACGACAGGTGAGTGCTTTGTTTCACCCTTACTCCCAACAGATATGTACCTGCTGTATCGGCTGGAGCTGTATGGTCAGAGCCATTTGTTACGTTGGTGGTAATAGTTGTCAGAGGTCAATAGTTGTAACGATTATCTGAGTTCTGGTGAACAAAGCTAAGAAATGAGTCTTCTCCTATTTTGCTTTTTGTATTGAAACATAAGAGACCAAAATAAGCTCAGATTTATGAGCGAGCGGCTTGGTCTCATTGTTGTGAAGTAGCTTCGCTTCATTACTGAAGTGAAGTCTTACAATTCATCCTTTCTAGAATTTGAATATCTGTAGCAAACGTCACGACAAACCATCCAGTAGTTATTCCAGAAGATATTTCACTCTGAACCACAAATGTTGATATTTGGTGGTGCTTGAGATAAAGTCAGGGGGTCGCCAAAATCTGTAGGATCCATCCTCAGGGGACCTGTACCAAATGTCACATTGAATGCATTTTACAGTGTGGACCAGTGTGGCGGACCACCAACATTGCCATCCACAGAGCCAAGCTGCCTAAAAAGAAAAGCTGTGGCCTATAAAAAATGGTAATATTGATAAGATAAATGTATTGCTCTGCACCTGGGTTGTAAGTCAAGATCTAAGAGGGAGATGGACTAGGATGTGCAGTATGTAGCCAAAAATGTCTGACATTACCGTGATTCTGGATTGTATACGGCTCACTAGATAGGAGGCTGAAATGAATCCTTCCTCCCTCTCTTAATTCACCGACTTCTTCTAGGTCAAACAGGCCGGTAAATCTTTCCTCTGAGAAGGCCCGTCCTCCTCTGAACTCCTCTATCAGCGATCTGACATGCTAGCAGGTTCATGTAATTAAACCCCACTTCTTTGTTCACATCTGCATGCAGCTGTGTCTTACATGATCCCTCTCTGTCTCTCTTTCGCTTCAACACGTCCTGCCCTCCACTGTGTCCCTCCTTTCATCATTAAGCATGCAGTTTGCTCGTAATTAAGTACATCAGTGAATTACGGGCTCACTGGTGCTGATTTGTTCCAGCAGTACACTAGAGATGACAGTCTGTCTCTTGCTCGTGCACAGATATGTAAACACTGGCCCACGTCCACGCAGCTTCCTGAGGCGGAGTGGACTGATGCCGTTGATCTTAGTGTTGTTAAGAAACTGCGCCACAAATAGCCTGTAGAGACGTCACAAGCAGGTGTTGCTGTGGAAGAATCCATGTCACATTCAAGTGTTAATGCCGGCTTACATTACCATGTTTTATGATGTTCTCGATAATATCACAGAGTAGTCCTTATTTAGTCATAATTAACACATGTTAGTAGTACCTGCCTAGCATGACAATCATTTATCAGAAAAGCGGACGGTTCATTTTCTGTCAATTGACTAATCATTTCAAAAGCACTAAACAGCTTGTTTTGTACAATATGTTGCTATTCTGGACTGTCATAAGCTACTACATCAGGTGAACAGGTAGGGAAGTTTATTCATACCCTCAGTAGTCTTGAATATTTCATCACTATTAATCTGCCCCTGTGAGTCAGAGGTTCACAGAGGGCCACTGTAATTTCTCAGCACCTCACTGTTTTGGTCATTACCACCACAGCATCGGTAGCAAGATGAACGCACGCCTTCAGTCAACATGTTATTTTTTGAGATTATCGCTTCCTCTCTCCTTCATGAGGAAATTGGGTTGACACAGTGAATTTCTTTCCATTTAAGCAACCTTAATACTTAATGCTGTTTTGTCTGCCCCTGGGGCCCGCTGAGTGCGCTCTGCACTTTTCTGGGTTGGCACAGATTCTCATTACCCCTGGAAAAAAACTTCCCGTGTTCATGTAAAACAGTGTAACCTGATCCCGAGACTCGAGAAATAGTTTGCGGGAGACTTAACATCCGCCACAATCTGGTGAAGGCGACGCTGCTTCCCAGGAAGAGTCACATAAATAGAAAACAGCCCAGCAGACGATGTAAAGAAACAGCATGTGCTCGTTTAACACCTATAAATACCCGAGGTGAGGTTAACATTATCTGTTTGCTCTAGTGAGAGGGATTCTGGGTAATCTAAGTAGACAAAGGGACTTTCAGAGAAGTGCTATCTCTGCTATTTCTTATATGGCTATGACCTCTTTCCTAAATTGTAGCCTCTGTGGATGGAGTTAAATTGTGTGGGGTGAGGGCTGATTTATGGAGGTAAAACAACAGACATCTTAACAATCAGTATGTTTTTAGGAAAGCAGATCTTCTCTGGGATGTCTCATAGTTTTTGGCCCAGGGAAGTCACATAGCCTCACAGTTACTATAGTGCTGGAAACCAGTAAACGCTGATGACATGTACTCCATCAGAAGAATGGGATTTGCAAAATGTTTCCAAGACATCATCTGTTGTGTGCTGAAGGAAGTTATTTCTTACTCCCTGGAGAGATAATCTATTTTCAACAGCAACTTGTCACGCTGGAGCCACCCAAACACAAAAAAATCAAATCCCGACCCCACTGGATAATGGGCCTTTGAATCCTTTAGGACCTGTGATAGTGATTGCTTCTGCGTTCATTGGAAAGCAGTTCAAATTCAGCAATGTGTGTTTGTTTGGGCATATTGGGGCTTTGTGTGTGTGTGTGTGTGTGTGTGTGTGTGCGTGTGTGAGCTCTTGTGAGTAAACGCTGTGTGTGCCTTTTTATGAGCTCGTCTGAGTGATTTCCCAGTGAGAGTGCGTTTTACAGCCGGATTCCTCCAGGATGAGTCTGACTGTTTGATAGAACAGCCCCATGGCGGCCTCCCACTCTCCAACCTAATGAGCATCAAGTCTAACAGGTGGTCCATCAGAGCACTGAGAACAAGAGGAATTAGGCTGTTTGTATGTAAGTTGCTTATTTGCTGAGCAGAGAGGTGTTTTGTTGTACCAGTAGTGCTGCTGCTTTTTTCTCCATCCAGTGAGGAAATTGAATCATAAACACAATATTTCTTGGATCAGCGGTTGGCAGCCTAAGATGCTCTGTGGTTTGTGGAGTAAATGATCAAACAATTTCAGAAAACCTGGAAGGTAGTTGCAGTTTATTGACTGATTTAAAGGTTGTTGACATTTCTTACGCTGTCTGAATTGCACTGTGAACAAGCTGCGTTGTTTCATGTTCCCACTCTGAAGAACTTATAAAACAGGGGCACAATTTATACAGCTGGAATAAAAAGAGCTGTAAAAGTGTTAATTGTTTCCAGTTGCACTTCACGGTTATGTAATGTACACAACATGGGTTCATTACATATTTTCATCATCAAATAATTTGTGTGATATGTATTTGCTTTAATGAATTCTTCAGAATCCCAGTGACTCATAAGCTAAGCATGTCCAGTATTGTCAGCATTCTAATGTAGTTCCAGTTTTTTATATTTTATTGTGCATTTTCTACTTTAAATGCCAAATTACTTACATACAGGAATCTGTATTTGCAGTATTCTAACTTGCAAAGGTAATGTGTTACAACCAGACTCCAAGTTCCCTTGCTGTTCCCTCACCCTAACCCTACTGTTAATGAAAGTTACAATAAAACTATATTTGTAAAATGCTAACCTAACCTGACTGAGATTACAAAGTGATTGCTAGCAGTGTAGCAAGTAGTCGGTCCACCACTTGAGTCCAGAGTGAACAGCTATTTGATGAATTGCCATGAAGTTATGTACAGACATTCATTGTCCCCAGAGGTGAATCCTAATGACTTTGGTGATCCCCTGACTTTTTCTATAGGACCACCATGAGTTCACATTTGTAGTAGTGAGTGAAATGTCTCAAACATCTAGTGCCATCGTAACATCACAATTCCGATACACAAAATACACGCGAAATGACATTCCCATTAGCCTCAGCTGGTGTTTGTGTTAGTGCTAATTAGCAAATATTAACATGCTACCATGCTAAACTAAAATGCTAAATATCGTAAACATGATACCTGCTAAACACAGGTAACTGGTAACACAGTTTATCTAACCAGGACGGTCAGTTGAGATCAAAATTCCTTTTTCCAGAGATTCCTCGGCAGAATGGCAGCATAATTGTGCTACACAACCAACAGCGATCCATCATTCCTCTAACATTCACAGACAGAAAGAAGAAAAGTAATTAAACAACAAAACATTATAAAAAGTGCTTGTGCACTATAAGTCCCTTAAATGTCCCTGACTAAAAGAAAATGTTATTTTCTACCCAGTAACACAACAGCAACATCTTATTTTCAGTCTTTGCCGAATTCATTTAGGTTCCATTCTGAGCTACAAATCTTGAACTGAGACAAGACACATGAAAAGAGGTTTTGCCCTGCTCCCAGCTGTAGTTGCTGCTCTGATAAAGGCCTGATTCATGATAAATGACTCTAGCCTTCTTGAGTCTTCACAGTTTACTCATCTGCTTTATGTGGAACTGCACTTTTTTTTATCACAGCCAGGTCCTTATCTCAAATTACTCTGTGTTACACTAAGTATTAATTGGGTTTAGTGAGTTGAATTATTTCAATCATACTTATATCTAATCATAATAAGATCTATATTTATGATAATATTTCAGTCAGAAAAAAAGATTATAAAAGCTTTGGAAATTAAACCGTATGCAGTTTTGGCTCATAACAAGTGTGTATTTTTACTCATGTTGTTTCTAAACTTTTGAAATCATCACCAGCATAAGAAAAATAAAATGACATCTGCCATTAATACTATTTTTTTTTTTTTCTACTACTTCTTTTTGTGCTGCTTACAACTTTTTGGTGGTTTTATGAATTTATTTCTTTAGCAGTGTTGTAATGCTTCTACTGGATGACCAAAATACAGTATGTCTGAAAGCAACACAGCAGGGGCATTCAGAATGACCACCGAATGTCTTTTGTTTTGGCATGAGCTCATGAAATGATAGTGTGTTATAATGCATGGGCTTAGGGTGGGATGGGGTACATGACCCCCCCTCCCCTCCCCTCCTTCTCTCTGCTACAGCTGACTTTTAATGGAATCTGATTTAAAAGCATGTGAATAATTCCCGTGGGGTTGTGGTTTGTAGGTCATTGTGCCATTATGGTTTGTTCCTGGTCTGTCTGCGGGAAGATGTATGCATGCGTGTGTGTCTGGGTGTGTGTCTGGGTATGTGTGTTGGTGGGGGAGGGGGGAGCCAGGCACGGAGGCTTCGCCCGCTTGTCTGGTCGAAGCATCGCGGCTTCTCTCTCCTTGCTGCTGTAGGTGAACCCACCCACCCCCACAGGCTTGACCCACAAATCTCTTCCTCTGGGTAACAAAGGGATTATGGGAGAAATAGACTAATCTACTTCTGTTAATTTACTTATGCAAAGTGTTTGCCACACAAGCACTGGCATCAGATGAATATTAGAGAGCAAAAGAACAGTTTTAAGTTTTGTTTTCTGTTTTTGTTTATTTAATCATCCAAAGCTGCACTTTTTTGGTGTTTTATGCTTTTTGTGTAGAGCAAAGAAAGAAAACGCTGCAGTTCCAATCTGAGAGCCTTTGCTTTCTTTATTTGGGATACTTGAGAAGGAACACTGGGCTTGTAAGGGGCCACCTGCAATAACAAATTACTCCCCAGTGTGTAGGAAACATCCAAAAGCAGCACTCTGGGTGATTTTTGTCTTGATTTATTAATATTCTGCATATGCCTGAGGGTTGTGCATGAAATATAGCTGGAGGTGTTGCAAGATGAAAAATATACCTTTTGTTAAGGGCTTCCCAGCCAATTCTGTTCAGTAGCACATACCAGAAGTGACAGTTTGTTACTTGGACAAATGCTTGGAGAGCAACTTTCACCTCCGGATGGTATTTCTGGCCAGCTCAACTCAAACACCTTTGATCTCTTCTTTCAGTTTATTTCTGGATGTCATGCCTTTATCTGCTGGTGAGGTGGGAGTGGAGTGACGGTGAGCGAAGGAGACTGAATAAGGATGAACTTATCGCCTTTGCCTTTGGCCAGACAGATCGTGTGGTGGGTTTCATCATAGCTGGCTCTGTTTCACTTGTTTAAATGTTCCTGTCTCGATGGTGCGATACGGTCTGTCCCAGGCTAATTCAGACAGTCCAGAGAGAAATAAGCCGGGGGATTTTCTGCAGTGAAGGTTAGCACGCCGGAATGGCTGGAAACATACAGTAAAAGCTTCTTGGCAGTGATCACGTTATTGTTCCTCCTCAGTCTTCCCTAGACATTTGGAAATTAGCCTACATATTTGCACAAACTGCTAAATGATTGTTTCGCCTCCACATTTGGCCTGATGATGAAAGATTGTCTGATATTGTTGTTGGGTGATATTTATCTTAGAGGGAAGAGCTTTCATTTCACACCACAGGAAGAACATGTGGGTAGTCTTTGTGTTGCACGGTGCTGGATTGTGTTTGACTCATTTCCAGACTAGGTCCCAGATGCTGAACCTGGGTGGTCACACCCATAGCGATGTTGCACAATGCCTGTTTACTGCCTCTTGTTTGCTAAACCAAATATTGTTTCTGCGTTTTCCTGGTTCTAGAAAAATCAACTCTACACATCAGGGGCATTTAACTGGTCGACCGCACAATTTAACAGACAAAGCCACTAAACTGTCATAGTGATATTTCCTTTCCAGATGTTCTAATGATGGTCTCATCAGCTCTCACCACCTCTGTTTTCACAGTGTGTTCACAATGTGAGCCAGATGGGTTGTTCTCTTCGGAGGGTGCAGCAAAATGATCCAACAGTGTAGATGTGGGGACATGCTGTATTATCGTGCTGGCCCCAAATATAGGGTTTTGATTAAAAGAGGATCCTGCTTTTCCAACACCTATTGCAAATCGACACTTTATCAGACTAGTCCTCTTCTGGAAAGTTTCCCTGAGACAATGTTAGTCCAAGGAGAAGATAGTCCTCATCTCTGAAGCCTTTTCTCTTGTATTGAAACATGAAACACCTCCTTGTCTGTGCAACTAAATCTTCATTCTCTTCATCAGTCATATACTCACACGCTCTCAAGCTCTTAAAAGCAGTCACATTTTTCACACCATCTTTTTGAGCTCCTCTTCATGACATTCTGTAACACCGGTAACTCTTGGCTGCTTGAGAGATCCGGACCCCAGTCCTCCATTGCAGCTAATCACCTTTCAAAAGCCACAAATCACCTCAGTCCTAGTTTGGCATCTTTGTACTGCAAGCTGATATGTTGTCTTGGCCAGTTTGTTGGACTAGCTCTAATTCAAACTTAATGGAAAGTTCTAATTAAGTAGCATGAATTGAAAATAAACCAAAAAAGACAAATAAAAGTAACAGAAAACTGTAATCAGAATCAGAGTCCATTTCCCACTGCTCAGGTAAACTTGTGTTTTGAACATTACAGTGAAACAAGGAGATCATCTGGGTTTTAATGGCTGATGTCCATGAAAGGTTGAGACATAGTGGCTTTTCTTAGCCTGCAGGCTTCTTGCACAAGCTTGAGTGTCCCTGCTCTCTCAGCTCTCTGTGAGAGATGAATGGCCCTCTGGTGACTTGTTGATCTTGCTACTCACAGTGTGAGCGCATGGTTAGACTGGACTTGTTCATTTTATCACTTAAATGCTACCATGAGAGCAGCCTGGATTTTTTTTTTTTAAATGTAGCTTTTACAGCTGTGTAACATTAACCATCATTTTACAAGTGTTGCAGTTTATTTAACCTCATCAGAGCTGATTTTAAACACTGCCTGTTGCATGGAAACAGGAGTACTGTTAGGCTTCTCGAGCACATCCAGCCTCTCCCAGGCATCCGTCATGGACTGCAACAAGCTGCTGTTTGAAGCATGCATGTTTATGTACCATGCATGCTGAGCGCTGACGGATGTGTAGTGACAGTTGTGAGATATGGCCTGCTGGACATCCAGGACAGGGATTGTAGTGTCTGATGAGCGGCATCACCAGCCTGCTGCTCTCTGAACCCCCTTCTCATCTGCTGTTGGCAGCGGATAATGCAGCTCTAAAGCCTCTTGTGTAAGAGACCTGGTCACCGAAGACGGGACGGGAGGGGACAGGGAATGACGTAAGTGTCCTCTCGTTGTTCCTTCCATTCTCCCCTGATCCCTCATCCTGAGCACTTGGGAGGTCACCGGAGCAGAGCCACTGACCCTGATTCCTTAAGGAAAGGTTTCCTGAGAAGAGTTGCCGCCTGCTCCCTGCCCCCTTTTGGCGGCTGACCTGGAAACAGCGCAAGTGAGCAGCTGACGCAGACAGAGGCTGCGTGTTTGTGGAGCCTGCAGACGAAGGGGCTGAAGGGCCTTTACTGCCTCCCTGGTTTTTTTGATCCGATGAAGGACATGGCTCCATCTGTTTCCTGCTCCCGAGGGCTGCTGCATTCGCAGTCCCATCAGATGAAGACAAATGAATAAGCGGAAGGATGAGTCACAGCTTTAGTCTCATGTTTTGACAAGTCCTTCTGCTTGAGCGCGCAAGGCTGGAAATATTGACATGTTTGTCAAATGACTTTGAGGCTGGTTGTGTGTCAGGCATCATTAGAAACAGCTAAACACAAACAATAGACAGCCCCGCTGACAACCTTTTCTGCCGATAACTGTTAACCAATTCAACAGTTCCGTGTTTGCTCAGTCGGGTTCCATTGTTTTCTCTGAAAATATACAAGCCAACTCAAAATGTAGGACATAAATACTTGTTGTGCTCCCCCCAGGAAGGTGTTTGCTTCTTAGGAGTGTCTCCCCTTTCTTTCAGCTCATCATCCACCTCCACACTCAAACCCTGTCCATCTCCTTTCTCTCACCCTGTCCTCTTGTCTCACTTCCTCCAACACCTGTCAGCTCCATTGTCCTCCCCTGAAGAAGAGTAAACCCATGCAGGCAGGCTCCTGCGACCTTTTTCAATGGCCCTCTCCCAACGGGGCGGGTTCCTTTGTTCCGTTTGCCTTTCTTACCGGGTTTTGGGGCAATCAGCAAGGGGGCATCCGTCTTCCCATTGAGGGAGGCGTGGTGCTCGCTGCTTTCTGCGGTGTGATAATGGACCACACATGGTCGTGCTCCAGCGGCTCACCAAGACCTGGGGCCTCGGTGCGTGGGCACAGGCCCCGGCTCTGCCTCCATCTCCCTCCAGCCGGCCCATAAAGCTCTCTTCTTCTCGGCCTTTTGTCTGGGCCCTTTCACTCAGCCTGAGCTCTGCCGGGCCCTTTGTCCTCCTATCTGGGGGCCCGGTGCCTCAGCGTCCACTCCCTCAGCTTTGTTCACTCCACCTACAATGTGCCACCAACAAGTATTCCAGAAATGCAATGAATGCGAGTCTTTCTGTCAGTGTGAATGTGCCTAAGTAAAGAAGGAGAAAAAGGGGTTTTTGATTTCATGTTGCTCAGGAGGTTTTGCTGACGATCTGGGCAGTTTATTGAGCTGAGCTGATGATGTGGATAAATTCATTGGGATACAAGATGCAAAAAAAATCCCAGCATTCTTCTCTTACTTTTAAAAAAAAAAGTGAAATGTGAGTCTTACTTTAAGGAGTTGAATTAACATTTTTCCTCGGTGAGGGATTGTTGTTTACGTGGTGCAGTTTCTAAAACTTGCTCTAAATGAAGTGCAAGTATTAAGTATTAAAACCTTGTGCCTTTAATTGAACCCAACGCGACAATACAGAGCAGACCTCAGTCCCGGCAGTCCCCAGCAGTTGAGCAACCTCCATCACAGACCACATGAATCCCAGAAAGGGCTTTTTTTGATCAAACCTGCAGACATATTTATCATTCGCGACTGAATTAAAGAGCCAAAAAACAGGCGTCAGACGTCTGGATACTACGCTAAAAACTTAATATATGTCCCTCTCTCTCCACGTCCACTAACATGTCTGACTTTGCAACCATAAATCTTTATATCCAAGGCTTATTAAGTTTCCTTTTTTTTTCTTTTTATCTGTAGAGTGGAGCTTTTTGATGTTAGACACACATGTCAGTGAGGTTTCTTTCTTCTTTCTTTCATTATATCGGAGGCCTTGCTAATTTAGAAAGCTTCTGTCAAGGCCTGTAGCGATGGTACCACCCTGACACTTCATTAGCTTGAATCATGTAGGATAGTAATGATGTAAATTTAATGAAATTCTTTTACTTGGATTTCATTGTAACCATTTCAAATTGTAAAAGGGCTGTCATTTTATGTACCTCGTGAAATCATTCATTGCTCTGGTTTACCATACGAATGGCATTGATTTGTTGGTGCTGCCTGCACAGACCTGCAAGAGTGAAGTGTAACATGCAGCTGTTAATGCCGGTCCACACAAGTAATAAGTCCTCCACACCACATGGTCCTTTGTTGTTTTGCCGCAAACCAGGAATACAGTATGGGGAAACATCAAAGGGAAACAGGGGTAGCCTTATCAGAGGCCTTGAAAAAAATCCTATTTTTTCCTGTTCCACTCATTCAGGTCACCATGCTGCCTGTAGTATTTGACACAGTTTTCACAAAGTCCAAGTGAGTTTTTGAGGTATCAGTGGGTTAAAAAAACTTCTCTCCGTAACATCGGATCTGAGTCATGCCAAACGTTTATAACCCCTCATCAAAAATATGCAAGCCTCAAAATCTTGGTAGGGTCCACATTGGTAGTACAATTTTTTTTTTAATTGGGCTTCTTACAATATAATGAAATGAAACCAAAAACCAAGGTAGGTGTATGCTCGCTATTCCACGATCAACACCAGGGGCTATTTTAAGCCTCTCAGGGAAATATTGAAATCGAGCAATTGTGATCATTCACGTCGCCAGCCAGTTAGGAACAAGAACACAGGCAGCTGTCTGTTTTAACAACAACGACTTCCCTCAGGACAGACAAACTATAGATTGCCGTTGTGTGATACCTGCTCTCTGAAGAGAAGACATCGATTACAGCCCACTTTATCAAATTGATTCTATTCAGTTCATTCCGCAGTAATTCAAAGCTAACAATACAGCCTCATCAACATGTAGAGTATATCATTTTATTTGTTGTATTATATATATTGTACAATGTGGCATTTTGTAAGCCCCCTATTTGGGTGTGTTGAGCAAATGGTTTTAGAAAATCCAATAGTGCTGACTGTTGCAGTGTGTGCTGTATCTTAGTTTGGAATTCAATTTACAGAAGTCCGACAATGGGAACTGAAGAAAATGGCCTCTGAATGTTGTTGACTCAGACAAAGAGATTTGCCGGGGAAAGTCTTTTGTGGTGCAGTTACAGGAGGGACAATACAGTACAGAGAAGGAGACGCAGCAGGAAGCATTGCTGTTAATGGAGGTTTTCCATTTTAGTTCATTGCAGAGCACAAAGAGCTATTATTAGATGCATGTACGCCGAATGTGTGACAGTAAAATGTCTGATTTGCATGTCTCTTTTCAGATTAGTGTTGTAATATTTCCTTTCCTTTGTGATTAGTTCACTTTGTATCTCAGCAGTGTTAGTAATCTGAATGTACACACTGCATATGTGCATATGTTTGTCTGAAATGGAGGGCAAAGATCTTACATGCCGTGAAAGAATAACTGCATGTGACGATAGCGAGCACTTAAAAATGCTCTTTCGTTATGATTTGAACACGTGGAGTGTTAGTGTTGATTTATGCGTTTGAGAGAGTCTATGCTTTCTAAATGGAAAACTAAGTGAGGAAATCCAACGTCTGTAAAAAAAAAAAAAAAAGCACAGGCACTGGTTACGGAGGCGGTGTGGTTTGTGTGATTTTGTGGCCATAAAATTTCAAATGCGTAAATGAGCTCCTTCGCAAAAATGCAAATTGACACCATGTGGAAGACAAAGCATTTAAAAACACGTAAGAGGCTATTTAGGTTCCTCTTGGACATGTTTATTGGTTTACAAGGCAGTGCTGTCTCACGCAATGGCAGGCGGCACTGGGGATATTTAGGTCCCTTTTGCATTAACAGCAGGCTCCGGGCCACGGAGATGGACCTGATATAAAGTTTTGCTTTCCTCATTGTTTCTTTCCTTTTATATTCATCTGTTTCTCTCTCTCAGCTGCTCATGTAAACACTGCTTACCAAGTGGTAGCCTACAGTACAGCTGATCTTTCATCTAACTTTTTCAACATATAAGCGTCAACCCCCTAAAGCCTAGTTTTTCGTTTCCAGTTGAAGTTAAAATAAATGCCAGATCACCATTGCGCCTCAACCTGATTTCCTCCCTGTGTACCAGCTCACATTGGCCCTGACTATCTGAGTGCAAGCTAAAGTTAATATGGCGGCTTGATCGGCTATCAGAGGTGCATCGGTCCTGCCACAGAAAGACCTCGCTGACCTCCCAGAAGGAGCACCAAACCCCCCTGTCCCTCCACGTTAACACTGACAGCCTCCACACGCTCACGTGGCTGTCGATGGGGGCTCTCAATCCCTGTGTGAGTAGGCTACATGTGCCTTCAATTAGGGCCTGGAACTGGAGCCCAAATGGGAGAGTTGGGAGAAAAAAAAACTGGGTTGAGAGCAGTGTGAGAACACTGGCCTGTTGTGATAGTATCTAATGAGATCACTCAGAGCTGCATCCTTGAACGCTGCCATTCATTAATGTAATGATTCTGTGTGTGTGTGTGTGTGTGTGTGTGTGTTTGTGTGTGAGTCCTAATTCACCAAATAAGCTTTCATGCTGTGTTGTGGTTGCTGCCTTGCGGTGAGCAGAGAGAAGCTGCGAGAAGTCTGCTTTTAAAAGTTTATACAAAGCTAATGACAGCATGATCTGAGCAAAGAGCAAAGTAATCAATTGCTCTCTTTCTCCTGGTCTCCATCTGCCTGCTTTCTCTTGCACTGTTGGTGCCTTTAGCTGATTGGTTCTCTCTCATATTTATTTGTGTTTGATTGATTGCACATGGCCTCCAGAAAATAGCCACTAATCACAACGCCTGCAGGAGGACAAGCTCCCTGAGTCCTCCTGCACTCAGGCAGCATCTTCTTATTTAAACAGAAGAGCCTCATAGCCGTGAGGAGAACTGGGACAAGACACAGCTGTTTCAAATGCGGAAGATATAAGATGGTCGTGGCACTAAAGATGTCTTCTCCTTTCTGCTCCACTGGCATTCTCAAAGGCTCTTCCTGCACCTAAGCCCCCATGCAATAAACATCAGTGAGCGGAGGCCTCTGCGCTGATGTGCCATGATTCAGGCTCATCCTTCAGGGCTGCTGTGTCTCGTAAAGCCCCTCCATGCAAAAAGGTTTGGGAAGAAGAATGGCAAATGCCGGACAGACGACCCATTCACTCGTCTCTTGCTTCTCTGCATACGCGTCTGAGCTCTGGCTTGCACAGGGTTTTTCCATCCCACTCCGCTGGTCCCCTCCATCTGGTGCGGGGGTCTAACTGAACCCCTCTGTGGGTCAATATCCTCTGAGCCCAAACCAGAATGCTTAAACGGCCTAGTGGTGGGCCAGGCCGGATGGGTCTTGCACGCAATGCGGCCACAAGCCCAGAAGGAGCGGCCTTCCCTGCATTGATCGGCCTCTCCATGTGAGAGAGGAGCACTCTAAACAGAAGAGGAGGAACAAATCAAACAAATTTATTACCACATGGCTGAAAAGGTCAGAGTGTAACAAAAGCCCTCCTGTTGTGAGGAGGAGTGCTGTGGAGTGGCCCCCTCCCAACAGAGTCTGGATGACTACCGCAGCATTAGACATGGGTCAGGCTGAGGGGAAACACGGAGATACAACTAGTTTGAGAACAAAGACCTCGTTCTTGATTCTTGTTGTGCTGTGACGTTTATTTGATAAAAACCTGTTTGGTTAAATTTTCCACTTAAGTGTTAAATTGGCTAAATAGTCTAAGAACACACTGACAAATTAGATTTTTCAATTTGGAGACCATTATGTGACCATAATAAGAGATTCAACTAAATATAGACAAGGTCATTAGAATATTAAACTTAATGAGAAATGTAGTGTTGCGTTACAGTAATAAACTCTTCTCAAGTGATTATTTTTCCAGCAATCTGGTGGGCAGATCCTTATTTCATATTCTTATTCAGTGCAATACATACAAATATACATTGATATTGTGTATATTGTTTTTAATTTTCACTTTTTTCACTTAAATATTGTAAATTGTATATTTTTTATTTCTTATTTTTTTTATATCTTATTTTTGTACATACTCTTATTTCTAAATGTATGCTACTTTTTACTCTTGAATGGGAGCACCAGTACTGTATAATTTCCCCCCGGGGATCAATAAAGTATTTCTGATTTCTGATTTTCTTTTATTCAAGCAGTTATCAAATAGTGATTTGTCAACTTGTTCTCTTTTTTTGGAATATTATTTGTTCTCAGCTGTATGACTTTACACTATCGCAGCTCTAGCGATGGCAATGTCGGTCTGTGGACTGGCCTGTCCACCACTTTCGGTCCAGACTGAAATATCTCAACAGCTAATGGACGGATTTCCTTGAAAGTTGGCACCGACATTCCTGCTCTTCTCAAGACTCTAATGACTTTGTTGATTTCCTGACTTCTAATCTGGCACCGTCATCAGGTCAAAATTATTATTTGTACAATGCTTTGGCTTTAGCATGCTAATATGCCAAAATAAGATGGTAAACACAGTAAACATTATACCTGCTAAACTTCAGCATGTTAGCATGCCAACGTTAGCATTTAGCTCAAAGTACCATTAAGCCACACCATTCTAGCGATGCAGAGCTGCTAACTCTTATGAAAACCATCTGAGCCCTAGCCGTGGACAGTTCTTACCTCTGACTGCCCACTACACTTTCCCAAAGAGGCAGTCATTTGAAGATGGAGGTACTGACAGATACAAAGCAACACTTTCTGTTTGGACAGAAGAAAAGAGAGAAGAGTTAGTGCCTGAGAAAGAGAGGGATGTGTGAGAGAGAGGCCTACAGGGGTGACCCAGCAGCCCTTTGCTGTCTTGCCACAGCCCTGCACACGCTGACAGATTTATTGGATACAATAATCAGCGTGTATATCACCCTGATGTGCTCTGCACGGACAGCTCCTGTAATAGGCTCTTACACCTGGAATTGACTATAAACATCACACAACTTCACACTTGGGCTGAAAATGTGACCTGGACACTTGATGATTTGTTTAGAACGCTCCTGGTTTCCACAGTGATCGAGATGCTTTTCTCCTCTTTAATTTTTTCATGAAGAGCAGCATCAACATTTTCAGCCATTGTTATGTCAAATTATACAATATTCTACCTTACTGAAATATGATGTTTCCATTTGCGTGTGAAGTTTTGAATTCTTTAGCCTACAGAATATCATTTAAGTGTTGGTGAACTGTTGTGATGTCTAGTTGGTCAGAAAGTAATAGAAGCAGACTTCCAGACAGCTTTATCAAACGGGGCAGTGGCCCTAAGGCTTCTGCTGGACATCAGAGGATTGAGCAGGACTCATACATGCCCCTGGCAACTTTACACCATGGGATTCAGTGCTGGGCTGCCAGGATTCCTGCTCTGCCAGCCTGGTTGGCTGGATAGAAGCGTGGCTCGCTGGTTGGTTGGTTGGTTGGTTGGTTGGTTCGCTGGCTGGCTGGTTAGCTCTGGGGATCAGCATTCAGGTCATGGCCTACTGTGCCCATCCTGCACAGCACAAAGGGCTGATCAGGGATGCTGAGCAGCAGGCACGGGTATTAACTGAGCTAAAACACACTGGACGAGCCTGCTCCGCTCCAGACTCAGTGTCTCAGTGTCCCAGTGTTTGCTTGTCTAGTGTGCCCTGTAATGGAGTGAGTGTGTATGATCGTGCCAGTGGAGCAATGCAAATACCCTCCCTAAAGGGAAGACCTAGTCCATTTAGTTAGGGAGTGCTGTCGGATGAATTGGACAGTGTTGCGTGTTGCACTCTGAAAAACACTTTGATCCTTTTTAGTGAGCCTTTAGTGAGCCTTTTATATGCACGCAGGTTTGCAATATAATAGAGAATGTTGCAAAAACATACACTCATCACTTTCAGCAAAGCTTGAGGCTCTGGATCCTGTATCATTACATCCATTTTATTGTTAGGAAGTGTATTCTTCTTGATCGAATGGAGAAGTTGTTGAACATTAAATTAAAAGTTATGGTGCCAGTAGCTCAGAATCAAGAGAAAATGTGTCTGTTTAGACTCATTGTGCACCGCATCGTACTGTATAGAGATAAACATTTATGCAAAAGCTAAGAGATACAAATTTCGAGGAAGCAGGTAGAGGGAAAGTGGTGACTATTCACCTACAAAGTCACCATATATAATGCAGTAATTACACAAACTGATGATATCGAGTGTAAGAATATTGAAGGGAAGAATTGTCCATTAGGCAGACACAGTAGATTCAACCCAGATCCACCCCTAATTACCGTAGTCCCTGACCTTTATCCTGATTGTCCATCGCCACTATCTCATCCAACCTCGCTCTCCTGCCTTTCATCAATTACAATGATGGAGGGAGGCATCAGGTGTCCACAGCCAGGAATAATAGTGTAACACCCTCCGCTTACTTTGCTCTCAGGAACGGGGAAAAAAACTGGGTTTCTGGTTCTGTAAATATTGTGAATATTATAGTTCTCACTCAGAGGACGTGTGAATATGCGCAGAACAGGGTTGTTTTCAGGTCACTGAATTAAAACGAAATAGCTTGAGATATTTCTTCTTCCTAAATAACAAAAAATTGTCTTGTGTAAAAAATATGCTCTTCAACGCTCCCTGAGGCCGTTTTCTTTTATCGCAAGCTTTTATTATAGGCTTACTAATCACGCATGTCAAATGGAAGAAAGCAGCCATTCATTCTTGACAATAGGGATTTTACGGCGGTCTCAGTGGTGGTGTGTTGGCTACAGTGAGCAGCCCCACAACCACTTTCACTGTTTGTCCTCTCCAGCCGTCCTCATCTTTCATTCAGTGCGCTGCCCTCTTGTTCAAGCTAAAATATCAAAACATTCAGTGACACTTTGATACTGGAGTTATTAATTACATTTTATCCCGAAGATATAGAAACGGAGAGTTCTGAATGTAAGCCAAAACAAATTTGGACTTTTCCTCCATGTTGAATGGGACCCAGGTGCTTTTTTTTCTCCCTGGCTGAGCTATCTTAAAATGTTAATGCTTGATTACATTTTATCTTGTTTGGCATCCATTGCCAGTGGCTGGTGGGTTTCGTCCATATCCCCGAGCTTTACGAAGCTACAGTATTTGTAACAATGCCCCAAATCAGTAATTTTCCTCCTCTCATTTGGCAAATTATCCCCCCCCATCATTGTGCATTTCATCTCCATCACCGTCTGCATTAATAATTGATGTATTCAAATGAGCTTTTTGAGAGTTGGATTGCTTTTCCAATGCCACTGAATGCATTAATCACAGCACCCTAAAGGCACAAAAAGGACATTATTCATCTTTCATTTCATGAATTCACAATTCAAGATTTAAGCGCTAAGTAGCCTATTAGAATTGTGTTGTTAAGATGTTATTTCCTTTTAGTAAAGACAACAAATTGAATATGACACTCTTGACCATAGGGAAATGCTTTTCTTTTTTCTATATTAGGTACCATAGGTGCAGTGGAGGTATGCCATTAATGACCTGCGAGTATGCCCATGGGAAGAAACATTAGACAAAAGAGCTTGCCGGAAACACTGAGCGGGCTACCCCAGTGTCTCTGTGGGCAGTCTAAAAATACCACTGTGCTTCTTTCAGATATTGAAGCTGGGTGATGACATATAGTTGGCAGACCTACGGTCACTTTCCCCAAACTCCCACCAGAGTTGATTTTCTTTTCACATGCTCAGGAAATCTTTATATGCCTTGTATTTCAAAGGGCTGCCTTTCTCTTCAGTGTTTCAGTCTCCAAACTGTGCACTAGTTAGGCTGTACTTGTGTCACCCACTGTGGAGTCAGTGTGAATATTATTAATTGGTTTCCTCTTCTTGTGTAATTGCCTAATTCAGACATCAGTTGCTGGATTTCTGAGGATCTTCAGAAATAATTTGTCTCACTAGTGTGTTGTGATTCTTTAAAAAAAACTATTGGCTCAAGATTGATGTGTTATTATTTGCTTGCTTTTCCCAGTCTGCTCATGTGAAAGTTTGTGCAATCCGGATTTGTTACCTTCGGAAAGCACCAGGTTAGCCGTTTCCCCCTGTTTCAAGTCTTTATGCTAAGCTAAGGTAAGCTAACCACAAGTTAGCCGCTGCTGGCTCCGGCTTCATATTGAGCGGACAGACGTGAAGAAAGTGATTAATGGTATTTCCCAAAATGAAATCAAACTCATCCAATAGGAGAATGCTATCATTGCAGAAAAAGGATCAAGTGGATGGTCATTTGTTTCCTGTTTACTTGTTGGTGCCCTTCAGTTTGTGCCGATACTTTCGGCCACACAAGGCAGCTCTCACTTCCAGATGAATCTTATGCTTTCCTCCTGTGTGATTTGCGGACAGATGCCCATTATATGCATTCTTCTGTGAGAATAGTTTTATGTACTTTTCCTTCAGGCTTTAGAGGATTCTAAAAGGAATTTATTCTGGTCATACAGCTCCATTTTCACTCAGAGCTTCATCTCAAATTCATTGAGTAGTTGTAAAGACAAAATCCTGATGACATGTCCTTGGTTTTCAATCTCCTTTCTAATATCCAGTCTCCTCTGCAAACGCTGCTTCGTCTCTGCACGGAAAAGCCAATCAATCTTCAATTTTAGATCTCCTCACGTGGGATCCTGCAGTCATTGGACCTGCCTGTTTTTTCTCCACGCTGCCAGTGCATTCACATTATAAGTGAAACTGTTCCAGGGGTAAAGAGGTTAGCTCTCACATGATTATTTTTCAGCTAAGGAGATAAGGAGATAAGGAGATAAGGAGATAGCAGGAGCATTTTTCATGGAGAAGCTTTTCAACTCAGCACAAAGGGCTCGGGATAGGCCCACGTAGGAAATTGTTTTTCTCTGGGTTTATAATTGCATGGTCTACATCTCTGTGTAAGCAATTGTCCTTATTTAGAAGCTAATTTATGCAAATGCTAAATTATATCAGAATAATAATAAGGCTCTTGTGTCCAATTTGGTCTAAAATAAAAACTAATAATTTGATCATGAATGAAGAATAACAAACTGGGAACATTCTCTGCACCATAAGAAATGGGCTGTTTCCGTGGTCCTGCCTGTGTTTTCTGAAGTGCTGTTGGAGTCAAAGTGTTCTTGAAGCTGTAAGAAGAGTTAATCAGGCCTTTGATATGAACACCAGACACTGTGCTGTCTTTGTTTTCTCTGTTCAGCGGGATTCACACGTCTTTGTTTTGGTGAAGTCATGTAATACTTTTCTAAAAATATTGAAGTGAGGAAATGCTGTTAACATTTCTAGGGTCTCTGGGTTCACCGCAGTTATTCCAATTAGTGGTGTTGTGTAGATACAAAGGCACAGAAAGCTTACATAATAGCGTTCTTACATATTCTTTACTGTATTCACATAAGTAAACAAGCCTTGACTTAAATAATCAAAGACTTGGCTCATATATGAAATTCGAAACAAGGATAAAATGTTTGTTTCTGACTTCACCCCGTTTAAGTCCAGATTGTGACAGATTGAGATCCAGACAAGTTATTGGATTGACAAATTGAGGCTGGCAACAAGAAGTAGGTGATTGACACAGAGTGATGGGAGGGAGAAAAGTTTTTCACGGGCTTCTCTTCTTGTTAGTGGTCACATGATCCCCACGTTCCTCTGGGAGAGTCGGCGGGTAGGAATGTGCTCCAGGCTGGAAAAGGTTTGTAGTGCACAGAGAGGTCCTCCCTGCCGCCAGCTCTGCTGAGACTTGGGCCAGGCCAGCCGCCGAAACTCAATCTACCTCTCCAGCTGGCCTCTTCAGCTGGTAGAGGAGTAGGGGTCTGACGATGATGAAGACCTGCAGTGGATTAATGATTTGCCATAGATCGGGGAGACTGACCATGACTAGTTAAACTATGATGCAAATGTGTTAAATCAGCTGTGAGTGTATCTCATTCATTAGCGCTTGAGTAGTTGCTGCAGATTTGGGTTAAGAGGTTACACCCCCCTCTTTCTCTGCCTCCCTCGTCCCCCTGCTCGTCAGCTACAGTGTGTTAGGTGCTACCCTGCCTCTGTGACATATAAGCAGGAGACAATCTGAGAGGCGAACCTCCTGCGCGGCCACTCAGGAAGTCAAGGCTGTAAACGCGGTGGGCTTTTGAGTGACTGGCACTGGCTTTTTGTCTGTGCTTTGCTGCCAGAAAAATCTGGTGTGGCTTTGCAGGCAATATATAATGTATCTGGCCTCGTTGGCTCCACCGCACTGTGCAATGGAAAAAGAGCGCACTTGTCTCCAAAATGGCTTTGAGATGTAATTGAACCACAATGCCTCTTATGTGAGTATCTTGCGGTGGAATGAAGATCTTGCTTGACAAATGGGCCAGTGAAAACAAACTGGCATATCTGAGTCATGAAGTGGAGAGTTGAGCTACCGACTCCTTAAGCCTGCTGGTGGAGGGCTGGAGCCTCCGTCAGTCTGACTAGAGAAGCCGGAGAAACCCAATCATCTGTGCGCTGACATCCAAGGCATTTCTATTATATCCCAGCTGATTATTTCTACGCCCTGTCCAGCATCCTGAGGCCAGGTAGTATTTATTTCCCTTAGATCCATCATGAGATGGGCTATTTCTGAGAGAGCCGGTTCATGTTGTGATTTGATGAATACTACACCACACCAAACTCCCCATGAGCTCTCTGATATTGAGAGGTGTCAGTTGCCAAGGTAAAATGTTATGCTTAAGAGCCTCAGAACGGCCGAGGAAGCCATCGAGTCAACTGCTCTTTTGATTGATTGATTTTTCTCACATTTCTGTTATTCTGTTGACAGATAAAAATAATAATTTTCTTCTCTTGTTCTGTCTGTGGCTCCCACCCCTCTCCCTTTGAACTAATTGCGTGTGTTAATTGCGGCTGCCGTGATGACACATTACGACCTGGTGCACTTGGCTTGTTATCACATGTCATGTCCCATATATCACGCCTTTAATTACAACACCTCTGTTCTGCTACTGCCAACCCCCTTCTCTCTGCGGAGGCTCATTCTGTTGCCTTCAAATCATCAGCACCACCGTCTCCTGGGGAGAGCAGCAGAGATTCCTCGTAACGTGGCAGAAAAGACAGGAAAAACATTTAACATTTAAGAACTCTTGTAGGGAGAAACGTGCCTTCCTTTTTCTCCTCTCCCTTGACCCCTGCTGGCCACCTACCCCCCCTGCCACTGACACACACAGCTTGTGGCTGATGTAGCAGCATTAGGTTAGGTCACGCAGGTTCATCCCTGACAGAGGGGAAGTCAAACTGGCCCCTTGTTTGGTGGCCATGCCTGCCAAGACGGGCTGAAAATACACATTTGGTGTTTAGAAATGTCCGTAAACATGGACGTATCTCTGTTTTGCACCACTGCTGCTTTGTCCCCTTGAGTGCAAGATACAAACTCCGAGCTGCCATGTAGATTGTCACCACAGGTCGCCTTCTCTCTGAGCTGCGTTTTGCCAACATGGCGTTCCCCTACTGCGTGCCAGTATGTGTTTGTGGTTAAGGGTGTGGTGCTCTTGCTTAATCCCGGAGTCCACAGCTGTAAGAGCTGTGGCTGTGGTGGCAAAAGCTGCCCAGAGCTTTGGAGCTCGCCCTCTGATTTTCTGTTTGTGAATGCCACATGACCACACTCTCGGGGTGAAGCCTGAAGCAAATGCAAAGTTTCATTTCATAGCAACCTATATTTTCTGCATAGTCCGCACACTGGTAAAGAATAGCTGTGCATCCTCCTGAGAAAATGTGCAGTGCATTGCCAGTAGAAATACTGTATACCATACACACTGTTTTCAGACGTAGCACTTTTATTGAATGTGGCAGCGCAGTAAAGTGGAGAAGCAGTATGACATTAATTGAATTGAATTGACAAAAATGCCAGCGTTCAGTACTATATCAAATATGAATTTGATCGTTCCATCTATGGTGTATACATCGTGGGGTTTTTTTGTTCCCCTTTTCCTTCTCTAATCTTTTTTGTTCTCTTTACAGCCGTGCAATCAAGACTAATCAGGACCTGCTCCCAGAGACCCCCTGGACAAACATCTTCTACGATGACTTCTGGGGCACCTTACTCACTCACAGTGGCAGCCATAAGTCTTACCGGCCCCTCTGCACCCTCTCCTTCCGCCTCAACCATGCCTTGGGTGGGCTGGAGCCGTGGGGTTACCACCTGGTTAATGTGGTCATCCATGGGGCTGTGACAGGCCTGTTCACCTCCCTGGCTCGCCTGCTGCTTGGAGGAGGCCTGTGGAGCCTGCTCGCCGGTTTGCTCTTTGCCTCCCACCCCATCCACACCGAGGCAGTGGCGGGCGTCGTGGGTCGGGCCGACGAAGGTGCCGCCCTGTTCTTCCTGCTGTCCCTGCTGTGCTATATACGCCACTGTAAGCTGCGGGGCCATGCCGGGCCCTGGCGGCTCGTGGCCTGGTTCCTGGGCAGCCTGGGCTGCGCTGCATGCAGCATGCTTTGGAAGGAGCTCGGAGTGACCGTCCTGGCTGTATCGGCGCTGTACGACGTCTGCGTTTTCCACAGGCTCAAATTGCGACAGGTCATCATGCTCCTCTACAAGGTAAACAGTTTGCTTTTTCACTTGTATCTGATTTCTTGCACCCGCTCCCTTACTCTCAAGAATCTGGCAAACAGGAGTGGAAAGCTGATATCGGTGTGTGTGCATGTGTGTGCACTATATGTGTGTGTTTTGTTTGCTTTTCATCACAATATGATTTGAAAAACATTTGCCAGTGTATGCACAGCTGTGTCATTCAGGTCAGATTGTTGTGTTTTCCATTAACTGCAAGGAAAGACACATGTTGGGAAGGGAGGGCAAACAGAAATCTATTTTCTGCGTTTTCAGAAGGCATTTATTAGTGCATCTATTGATGGGTAATCTGAGGTGAACGTAATTGATGAAAATGATTAGTATCATCATGGTAATGAAAAATCATTATAGTAATCAGTAGGAGGGGGCTTCATTTCTGAAATGTATTCTTTCTGCCTCAGGACTAAACTCATTCTAAAGCGCAATCCCACAACAAACTGGCCTATTACACGTTTCAGGTCGTGACTTAATACTGACATAATTTAAGATGTTGCCTGTGTGAATCCAAATCTGTCTCTTCATGTGGCTCCTCCGTAAACAGTCACATACACTGTTTTCTTCTCTCTGAAGAAACTTAAGCTTAAACCAATAAGGAGTCAATTAAACCAAACCCTAGCTAATTGCTCATCGACCCATTAGTGTTTATTACTTTGAAATGGATGATGATGATGATGTCTTTATAAAACACAATGATGAAAAGTGAGCTGTTTCCCACATGTTACACATTGGAACAAATCATTTTGTGCAAGTGTCTCTGGAGTTTTCCTCGTTTTGTGTGTGTGTGTGTGTGAGTGTGAGTGTACATATATATATATATATATATATTTAAATATATATATTCAAGTAGCACACACTGAGAGAAAGAGAAGAAAATGAAAACCTTCAAAAGAAATAGCTGATTTTATGTTTTCTTGTCGCATTCGGCTATTAAGTAGCCTTTTTCCCCCAGCAGCTCCTGTCAGAAGTATTTACTGTTTGCTGTCAGTGTGACATCTCTGACTCTCTGCCCATCATAACACATTCAGCAAGACGTGTGCTAAAATGTGAGAAAAGGGTTCCCGAGCAGCCAATGAGAGGGTGGCTATCTGGCACGCCCCAGCAAAGAACAACACTTAGAGAAATGTTTTATGGCAAGGAGGGATAGGGGTCACGAAGAATCGAGGCAAAAACTAGGAAAGGCAACAACAAATGGTTTAATTGAAGAGCAAATCTATCCCCTCCCTTTTTATTGCTCAGCATAGTGTGGAGATGAAGAGCGAGGGCCCTTGCTGCCATCTTCTCCACGCTGTCCTCTCATGATTTAAGCCTTATCTGACTCCCGGTGTCCTCTGGAGGATGGCCCATCCATTGCCGCAGGCAGACAGGCCTTCTAATGGCTTGTCAGGCATGGCTAGACGAGAGAGGAAGCAGAGCCAAAAGGGCTGAAGGAGATGATGCCTCATAGCTGACAGTTTTTCAACTTTTTGATTGAAAATCCGCAAAGCCTGCTGATCCAATTGTCTTTGGGGAAAAAAGGACTGGCAGATAGTTAGACTTCTGGCATGGAGCGAACCCTACAGATTTCTTTCATGGTTTGCCACTGTGGTTAACTAACTTGGCAAGCGTCTTTAGGGGCAGATGTGTTCTGCTACAGCACAACACATCCAGGGTTGCTTCTGAATTCCAGGGGGCTGTGTTTCTGATGCTGTTCAGTGGTGATCACATAAATAATATAAGAAACTTGTAGTTGTATCGCACCATTCATACATAAAATGCAGCTTTACATAAAATTTAATAAAAAAATGTTTAAAGCATTTAAAAGTTTGGAAACAATTTAATATACAATGAAACAGAGTAGAGCGTAAAGTATTCCAGTAAAATAAGTGAGGCGACAAGAAACTACATAAAAGCAAGATTCAAAAGATGAGTCTTCAGATGTTTCTTGAAGGAGTTTGCAGTTGCAAGTTGCATGTCAAATGTTTATGGGCAGGCTGCTCCACAGTTTTATCAATAATTGGTAAAGGCTGCCTCTCCGTTGGTACATTTAATGCTGTAGTGTTCGATGACCTTAGGCAGGAGCTAGGAGGACTGAGGGAGAGACAGTTCAGAGCCGTTCAGAGCCTTTTAAACTAGTAATAGAATTTTAAAATCGATTCTAAAAGAGAGGGGGGGCAATGTAAAGCTGCTAAAATGGGATGGATGTGCTCTCCTTTAATTGTTTCGGTCAAAGAATCTGAGAGGAAAAGTGAGGCTACAGCTCGGGTTACTTTGCATTGAGGAGGCAAATAAGGGACTGCGTGGGTTGTCAGGCACTTTTGGAAACACAGCTAACTGTTTCTCATTCTGTTGAGGGAAGACTGTAAAACAACATATTTTTTTCCGGGAGTGAAGCTGCCATATATGGTTTGATTCTCCTAACGTGCAGCTCTGAGCTGACAATTGTCATTATCGTAGCATGTCATTTAGTCGCACCACAGACAACATGAAAGGAAGCACCGACAGAGAGCTGTCATCATCCCTTCAATCACGTTGACTTGGGAGGTTTCTTTCAGAGAGACTCGTCTGCCTGTAATGTAATGCTGCTCTGTGATCATAGATTCATATGTATGAGTATTGTGACCTGATCTGTTATCCTCGTGGCGCTACAGCAGCACGTACATTCGTCTCTTTCTGTCTCTGTGGAGAGAGGCGGTCACTTTGACTGATGATAAGCGAAGGGAGTTACTCCTCAGGGCAAGTTGAGCCTTCAACTGCCTGCGTGAACATTAGTTGTGTACGGAGCTGAAAATGATCACAGTGAAAATAAATGCAGTTCCCTCCCTCACGTTAGGGCTTGAGATCTATGAGGTGCTGAGAACTTGGCCACTAACTCCCCAAACCGATATGTATGAATGGGAAACCAGCATTGTATCATTAATGTCGTGTGATAAGAGGGAAACATAAAAGCATAAAAGCATGAAAAAAGAACTGTCACCATGTCCCAGCCTTTTTCCTTGTTTCAGTACATAAAGCCCATTCTTCACTCAGACTAAAGAGCCCGCCTTGTTGCGTGACTGACAGGCGGGGGGCCGGCGCTGCCTTTTATCACAGCGCGCCCCACTCAGCTGCCGTCATTTGACATTTAACGTTGGAAATTGGTGAAACGGGCCCGCTTATCTGATTGTGGCGCTCAGTCAATTACATTAGAGTTTTATATCTGCTGCAAATCTCCCATTGTGTCATTACGGCTTCTGTGTGCGGTTTGAAGGTCGTAGGCAGTCGAGGCTGCGAGTTTCACTTTAATTCCACAGAGGTTCATAACTCATTTCATCAAGACTTTAACTGTAGACTCTCTGTGTACAAATCAGAGGGAAGAGGTAATGCATGGATATTATCTTGATTTATTGGTTGTATGTTGCATAACAGATCTTGGGACAGGAGAATCATGCGCTTCAATTAACCATATGTAAAAATAAACCTGAAAAAGAATAGCTTTTTTTTAAGGATTGTAGCAAAAAAAGACATAATTGAAGTTAAACAAAAAAGAGACATCTTACTTTAAAGCATGCTACATTTAAATTAGGTCAGAACATATTGTCAGTTTGAATAGCCTGTAATTGGTTTGTGTACTGTACATGTGTCTCTTCTTGCAGGCTTTTGTCTGTGTAATGTCAGCTTCAGAGCTTACAGGGATCCAGTTCTTCCATTCATCAAATTGAATTGTCCCTGGGCAATTCAATGTCCTTATAAGGATTAGACAAACACATGCCAACTTGATATTCTCCAATGGACTCTGTGAATATTAAGCGTTTGTCGCATTATACAGTGCGTTCAGCCTAAAAGCTGTTTCAAGTTTAGGACTGCTTCTGCCTGCGATCATGTCAGCAGTACAGGAACGTCTCTCGCTGAAAGAATTAAAGAGAAAACAGACAACGGCGAGAGAGAAACAATAGTTCCCAGACTGTAATTGAATAAGCACATGTTGGGTTAACAGTGACGCTGGAGTCAAAGCTCTTGGCATCCAAACTGTGGTGAAAGCTTTTATTAAGAGATCTGGTGCAACCTTTGCATGCTCGAGTGACCTTTCAATGAAAGTCGTAGTGCTCTTTAGAAAAACCAAAGTCACTCATCAGCACTTTTTACAGATGTTTATGAATGTTTACATACAAAACACCTCTATTACAGAATATGCCTGCATTAAGTTGCAATTTAACTTTTTTCATCACCCATAATCTCCTATTTACCATCCTCTTCCTCCCTCTAGTCATTAGTGTGTATGTTTACTGTTGAACCCACCAGCACTTACAGTGTTGATAACCGGTGCCAGTGCAGCTTACAGTGTGTTGTAATTAGTCCTTTCCGAGACATGTGCTGTCTTCAAAAGTGGAAAAATTAAATTGTAAACATTAAATTGTTTACTCAGGCTGACCTTTACAGTGGTGATATTCTCCAGTTGCCTTTGTGCCTGATGAAAGCATTTATGGCCATGTGTTCTTATGTATTGAGCTACTCCCAGGCAATGAGTTTATAGCATTCAAATGTAACATAGTTGGCAATGGAGTGAGAGTGTGTGGCGTAACCACAATTTATGTGGAAAAAACGTGCCTTTTACGAGACTGTTTCCTGCGCAGCATTAGTTAATAGGCTCATTTTCAATAAGAGATAGTGAAACACAATTAGAGCTCCTAATTTAGTGGAGGAAGGAATTCTTTTTAAAGTAATCTCACGGTGTTTATTCCATGGCACAATGCAGTAAATTGTCTGTCCTGAGGACTTTCTTTGTTAGTTGACCAATAAAGTAAATGTTTGGACAATTGGAAAAAGTGAAATCGGCCTGAACACAAGCTCTAGCAATGGGAAAAAAAAGACCTGTTCGGCCCTACAATTCAATGTAAACATCTTCACTACAATTTTCTCCTTTTCTTTTGATGTGCGGCTTTGTTTAGTCACGAGGGTCCATTATTCTTTTGTTTGACAGTCCTGCCCACATAATGCTACACTCCTTGACCACATTTTCAGCCAGACAGAGAAAGTGAGTGAGTGAGTTCCTTTCACACTGGAGAGACGACACCGATTGTTAACACACAGGTACAGTATGAGCCACAGTCCCTGAGGGGCCAACACTCCTGACACGGCAGAGACGAGAACAACCCTTTGAAACCACAATACAGAAATCTGATGCTTTGAAAGTGTAAACTGGATAAAGAGGAATTATCTTGGTGATGTCATGTCAATGCCGTACATCCATCAGGACCTCCTGAACACACAAGGGCACAAATATATCTTTAGAGAAACTTGAGACGTTCCTCTGCGATAGCTTTTGTTCAAGCTGCAGCTGGAAAATGATTTCCAAATCTGGGACGAGACCCAGCTGGCCCTTCGTGAATGTCAAGCTTACACACTTTATCTTTTCACACCTCCCATTTTCTGTTCACACTTTGGCTATTAGCGCAAGGTCACTGCTTTTGGCGTGTGTGTCTGTTATGCGTCTGGAAGGTGGCGGAGCTGACAGAGTTTACCTGGGCTGAGAGCTCAGGTGTTGTGGAGCTGGTGAGGCCGCGAGGCCCAACCTCAGGGATGTCAGATGTGGAGGAGATCGGGGAGGGCAGATGTGAGATGGAAGGTCTCTCCGAACACATGTATGTGTGCAGTGCATGTTTACATGCCGTGTGTGTGTGTGTGTGTGTGTGTGTGTGTGTGTGTGTGTGTGAGCTATAGACCCTGCATACAAAATATGACATCCTTCCATACCCTTGCTGTGTATTAGGTGAGGTAAAAGGAAACACAGCCCAGCCAATACATTCTTACCTGGGGCTCCACAGATGCTCCTCCATGCTCTAATGACTCCTGTCACTGTGTGATGGATTGGGCCTGGTGGGCTCAGCTAGTGCCCCCTGCCCTTACCCACCTGCCTCTCACATGGGGATACACACCACCGCTTCTGGTCTGGATATGGAGATGGGCGGTCAGAGACATGCATAATGGATACACGTGTACAGAAAAACAAATGGTGCGACATTTTGAGGAAAAAGCTCATTTCTTGCTGAGAGTTGGATGAGAAGATTGATACCACTAAACTATTCATCTGCGAGCCTCAGCTTCATATTAAATCTATACAGTATTTACTGTTATGTCCTGCACATAACCCTCCGTGTGGTATTGATCTTCTCACTGTACTCTCAGCAAGAAAGCTAATATGCGTATTATCCCAAAATGTCAAACTATTCCTTTAAAGTTTGGTTTGAAACTGTATATGAAAGATGCTGTTACTATGTCTTTCATTCTGAAAAATAGCACATGCAGTAGCAGCACAATAGTGAAGACATTCCAAACAGAGGACTGAACGGGTCTTTTTTTCGACCCCTGAATGTCTTCGCTTTGGGGTAAAATGAGGCAAGTGCAACCACAGTGATAGAAAGTGACTTGAGCTGGGTTTGCTTCAGCCTACCGTCCGTCAGACATAAGTGAATCTGACAGGCAGGGTGCCAGCGACAGCCAGCACCCATGACCCTGACTTTGCCTACTGCGAGAAGATGGAAATGGAGAGAAAAGATGAAAAATCCCCAAAACAAAGCCTGGTGCTGGTATGAAAAACAAATGTGAAATACAGCGCGGGGCTTGAAATATTTCACATGGTCCCTTGCTTCACTTCTCGCTGAAAATGATTGCATGCCCCGTTCTTTTTATAGCCAGCATGTCTGAGAATCGATAGTGGCATGTTATGTAAGTCCTGGAAAGGAATGTCCCATAGCACCCGTGTCCTGCAGTATCGTTCTACTGCATAAATCGCGTATGTATAGATTTGCTGGTGTGTCTGTTTTCCCAAAATCATTAAGCTTTCACAAGGTACAATTGATTCACCCGGAAGTATTACAGACAAATAACAGTCAAGAAATTCGCCTCATTTTAATGAACTGAGACATGCTTCCAGTTGTTCGTTTTTTGTGTTTTTTCTTCCTCTGGACAGTCCTGACCTACTCTTCCAGCACATTCTAAGGTCAATTGATATTTTAGTTAAGTTTTGCAAATTATAGTTTAGAGCTTCAACACAAGTGAAATATAGTTTGAGCCTTTGTTTCAGCTGCTGACCATAGTTGCTATTTATGGCTCCTTTTTATGGTCGCAACAAATAAGCTGGCATGTAAAATCAGTCAGCCAGAACTGCATTACTTTAGACTTCCAGCTACTGTACCCATAAAAAAAAAAAAGACATGAAAGTGTTAGGCCTCATGTGGTCTTGTCTTGTAATTTCACAATAGGCATTTTATCATTTTTTCCCCTCTTTGAATCATGTAGCTAGTTAGTCCTCTAATTAAACTCAAAGGAGTATTTCATTCAAAACAATACTGTTTGATTATGTACACAATTTTACACACAGTGCAAAGTCACAGTTGTTCACAAAGTGATTTAGTGACGTTTTGTCAGTTATTGTTACGTAAAGCTCAACAAAAAGATGGCTATGAAAACTGGAACAGCTCAAAGCCTTACGACAGGTTTACAGTACTCGTGCTAGTTGTTTGTATGTTTACTACTTACTTAATATGGCTTTTAGGAATCCTAATCTAAACCGGCAAAACCAGATATAATGTAATATATACAATAAACTATACACTTCTGGCAAAATCTTTCAGATGGGTAAGATAAATGAAATAGTTGAGATGTGGAATGTACAAACTGCCACTTTCAACAAACAAAATATTATACCATAATATTCACAAAGGCTCCTGAAGGCAAAGTGGTCTGGTCTATTACCTGAATAGGTTGATTCCCAGCAGAAGTTCCCTGCGTGCACGCTGCTAAAAAAGGGCCGCTGCATTTTCGAGCAGAGGTCCTATCACCACCGTGGGCGCTCCCAGCACCGAGGGAGAGAGCTGGAGAGAAAGGGGGCGAAAGAGACGCAGCAAAAATGTGTTGAAGAGGAGGGGGGGAGACATTAACGGATGGGGCAGCCAGGGGACAGAGAGACGGAGAGGAAGAGAGTCTGCTGTAGACATTTTCAGGAGGCAGAGCGTGTGTGGAGTGCTTCTGTCGGATGGCCTGTCGCTCCCCATGAACCGTCAGCCACTGGATGCTCTATTTTGGGATACACAAACTAGAGATGGACCCATAAACCCAGCTGGTGTTAAAGCCCTTTATTAAACATGGGATATGAATCAGTCATAGAGGATTCCTCTCTGAGCACATGTGAAACCTGCCATTAGCCATTTTTATTTATTTATTTGTTCAGTAATGGTTTCCAGCATTCATTCTTTATTTAAATGCAGTCTATCCCAAAGTTTCCCTGCTAGTTTAAGTGTTGAGTTGTGTCAGCCTCAATCAAAGTCAATCATTTCTTATGTTTCACAGGATTTTTACCCTAAAAAGAATAAAAGTATATATATGTTGAAACTGGACAGTACAGCATTAAATACACCAATTATAATTACATTTAGTTTGAGCTAATCACACAGTCAAAATACTTTGACTATATACTGCTGAAAGCTGCTTGAAAAATAAGAAAAAGTCCCTGTTGTGCACTTTACAAACCCTGATGTGTTTTTAAGGGAGAGGAGGGTGGAGTCGTCATGACATAGCTGTCACATGAAGATTGTTAGTGGATCTCAGACTCTGGAGTTGCGTAGTAATAGTCGGGATACGAGACTCGAGAAATGAATGCCTGGTGTTGGGAGGGACAGTGTTTGCTTTTTTTAATGGCTATTTTATCTAACAAATCCTGACATGATGTTATGATCAAGAATGTGTTTCTTCTGTGAGAGGAACACAAAGAAGACACTGTGAATTTTGAATAACACATCCGTTGACAGTTTGGTCCGTTTTGGGATTCAGTCCCGGACTACTCCAAAACTCTCTTCCTCTCAGTCCTTCTTCACATGTCTTTTTCTTACTCATCCAGTGTCTCAGTCTAACCCAGAGTGTCACTTTTGGTCTGCTGTTACCCTCTCAGGTAATGCTCTTTCATAACTATCGTAGCGAGCATTTAAACAGTGTGAAGAATGAGCTGCCGGAGAGCTCTCTTGCAATGTTCTGAATTTCAAGCACATGCAGATTGTTGGGCATGAAAGACTGCTGCTCTTCAGCTGTTTTCCCATCATTCCTGCCCTTACAGTACTCTACTCCCTAATTGTTTTCCATTCTTTTTTGTTTAGCTGCTGAGTTGAGGGTTTTGTCCTTAAACATTCAGTCAACCGTGTGGACTAAATGGACTCTGGCCCACACCCAATTCTAATTTCTCTTCTGCGACACATTGGACTGATTATCGCAGCGGTGAAGCGAAGCCACACGGGACAATCCACCGGTTGTAAACATGGATACAAATTGTGGAAAGAATCCTCCTCCACAATAGGATCTTTTAAAGGAAATTTCAGTAGTATTGAGACTCACATTGATTAAATCCGTTCGTTATTTGTGATCAAGGCTTGGTTTTGTGAGCAACAGCATGTTAACTCAGCCCAAAAGACACATAATGTAACTCTAGGTAGTTGTTATATTATTCATACAGATTTACACAGCGGTTTGTTTTTCCTCTAGCATAATATCCTGCTGTGAAAACCCTCCACAGAGTTGAACAAATCGAACTTATTAGAAGTAGAAAAAGTTTTTGCGTCGCATCTCACTCACCATCCTCTCACAGAGGTGCTTGATTTCTGTGCCAGCACATGTGGGGATTCTTCTCTCAGTCTCCAGGTTCATTGGTAATCTCGGGTCATGCCGGTGTAGAATTGAGTTATCATGCCCTTGTGTGAGTTCAAGCCTGCATGGAGACATGTGGAGGCTCAGAGACCTACAGAAAGATGTCTGGCATGTCCAGTGTGTATTCATTGTAACATTAAAGGTTTCTCAGTTTTCTGTTTTTCTGTTGGATCTCTTTCTCTCTTTTTTTTGTTTGTTCTTTTTTTCTGTCATCCCCTCTCGAGTGCTATTTACATTTCTCTCTCTGCGGCCATTTTTGATTTACCGTCTTTGCTGAAAACTACTAATTAAAGTAATTCCATGGTCCTTAAGTGACTTTTATGATTCTTTGATGATTTTATGAGTCTGATGTGTGGCTCCATTCCTTTATAGATAAAGCATTTCTCTTTTGATATTCTGAGTTAAGTCTACCTGGTGGATATTCTGTGAAAGCTTCATGTTTTGTAACACCAGTGTATATGCGTGTATTCTCTTTTATTTCTTATGAACAAAGTACTCAGTCTGAACTGCTAATAATTGATTAATACTGCTTGAAAAACCTCAAAATTGTTTTGTTTTATTATGTTGTCTTTGGTTTTATTCTCATAGCGAATTGACTAAGCGACATATTTTAGAGATTTTGACTTACTGAGTGGACAGGATGGCCCTATTAGACTTAAACAAGCATGCTCTTTTTAATTAGCCGTGCTAGCTGGCTCTAGGGGTGACACTGTTGGTTTGTCTGTCCACCACTTTGGTCAAGACTGCAATGTCTCCACAACTATTGGATGGATTGCCATTCACATTTGTGACAGACATTCATGTTCCCCTCAGGATGAACAGTAACAACTTAACTTTTCCTCTAGCGCCATCATCAGGTCAATCTGGTTGAATTTGTGTATAATACCTTGGTTCATGACCAAATATCTACAAAATTATGGCATCATATGATTAGCCTCAGTTGTACTTTGAGTTAGCAAATATTAGCATGCTAACACACTAAACTAAGATGGTGAACATGGTAAACATTAGCTGCTAAACATCACATGTTATTGTGAGTATCTTGTGCTTGAACCTGCAATAACTGTTTTTTTTTGTCCACTTGGGGGCAGCAAAAACAACATTGACATGTCATCTCCTTATAAGTTGATACAGCAAACATGTTAGCAAACAGTTACTTATTTACGCATCCAGCAGTTATTGAGCAACAGTAGCATTCATTTGGAATTTCCAGCCACCTGACAAATGTACGTCCAATATTCACTCTCTTTTAGCTTTGTTTATGGTCTCTACCAACTCCTGAGGGAAATATCTGGCTCTTCACCTGCTGAATGCCCCACTATGTTCACCAGCTGTGTCTGTCTGCTGTTTAGTGCTGGGCAGGTAGTGTTCAGTGGGTTTTTAGAGCTGACAGTGAAACAAAGCGGTAAAGTCGTGGGCCAGACAGATAAACAATGAGCTGAAACTCTCTGTAAAGCCTGATAATTCACACCTTAACATTGTCCTATTGTTGTCGTTTGATACATTGTTATTGTAAAAATATCAATTATAGCCGCTTTAAGTATGGCCTTGTGGTTGTAGTTTCTAACAAAGGCACACTCACTCTCAGACGATCTTCACATTGCTTTTCATTCATCTGTGAAAAAGCAGTGAAGGTTCCACGGGTAAAAAGTGGAACGTTATCATTTGAAGTCTAAGCTTGGACTGAATCTTGACCTTGACGGCTTTATGGTTGACGCTTTGTTTCTGCTGTTCGTCATCCCACACCACAAGTCATCTTTTTGCGTTTGCTGAGCTCCTCTCGCGCTTGTTACTAGCCAGTATAAACAGCAACAAATGGCATGCTGTCACTGAGACGCGGTGGTCAACCGTAACGTGACACACCAGAGAGCTATTTTCAAAAAAGTGGTTCAGAGAAAAAATGCAATCGGAGCAATTTTCTACATGCAGCATCTGACATCCCTCTGACAGTACATCTGCTTAGCTTTGGACCCTAGCTCTGGCTTTGTGTGTCTCATGTGTGATTCATGCATGTTCTGTAGGAGCTTACCGCCTCTCTAAACCCAGCAATACAGTGGCTCTGATCTCCCAAATGCATAGTAATGACTGGGAATTTATGCATGAACAGGACTAATCTAGTTTGGATACAACTGGCAACAAAGCCGGTACATTTTCTGTATATTCTTTTCCGTTTATCGCTGAAGTCCTTGAGAGTCCATGAGCAGCGTGGAGCACTTCCCTCCAACCCACATTTCACTACCCTCCGTAGAGCTTGAATCAGCATCTTGTCACAGCAAATTTGCAGTAGTGGTCACACAGTCTAGTTGGCCCTCGCAGTACAAATAAATATGGGAAACGAAAGACCAGAAATCAGGAACACTCAGTTTATTTTTCAAACCATTACTGTGGTTTCACTCAATAAATATCTGCAACGAAATGTTAAGGGTTTTGAGTCGACTTTGGTTTTCCATTGTCATTATGTTCTTATTGTTTGGTCTGCCCGACGCTTTTGCCTTTTCTGAACATGACTTCAGTTTGTATCGAATACTAATGAAGATTAATTTAGAGTTATTTCATTTTCTGGGGTTTTTCAGTTACTTTAACAAATTGCGATGCATAACCTTGATGTGGCTGTGTGACCTGGCAAATACATCTTGAAAAGTAATAGAAAACAAAATGGCATGGATATTTCTTTTACCACTGTGAGTCAACAGGTCGAGTCGGTGCGCAACTTGATCTTCAAGAGGACAAACTGTCATGACTTTCAGGAAATATAGTAATAGTAATAGTTTTGTTGCTTTTCCATACGTTTTATCAACTCAAGTTTCTGTAACCACCGGGAACTTGGCAAACTGGAGGATTTTCCATTGATTAGCTGTTTATGTTCTTTGCCGTCATCTTCCTCCTGCCTACCTATAACACGCCTCTCCATTTTAAAGTTCAGATTTCATCCCTCGGGTTGACAGAATGAGACATGTCTTTCCTATGCCGTTATAAATCTATAGACGTCTGATTGCCACTGATGACTAAATGAATGTGCTCTGATTATGGCACCAGGAGAGGGAGACCCTTTCTGACCCCTAGACAAGGATCATCTGGCTTCAGATGAAGAGAAGACATTTTGTTGCATGATTGGGACATCTAAAATACGTGTTTTAAAGGGAGACATGGTGAGACGAGCTGGAATGCTCAGTGAAGGTTTCAAGAGAAATGGATCCTGTGTTGGTTCAATGATTATGGTTAATAAAAGCTGACCAAGAGAGCACGAGTTGGCGTGTTTTACGATGTCTTGGTCGGAAATTTTCTGTCTCAGATTTATTTGCTTTCGCCACTTACATTTAAATTCCAACTCTTTTTTTTTCACAGTGAGCCTTTGGAGATAGGCAGTAATACTTTAAAGAGAAAATGTTGTTCTTTTTCACATTTCACAAGCTGCCAGTGCCTTTCATCCAGATAGGCACCACATAATGTTGTGTGTTGCCCTTCTTGGTCTCTTTCCCACTTTCTCCTACTTCCTTTGTGGACTCACACACATCTCCCTCACCGCTGGAAGCTGCATGTTTTTAATTCTCTTATCTTAATGTTTCACAGTCAACAAAAGTCTGTTTTTTTAATCTCCAACTGATTCCTGCTCATCACTGGCCTTTTTCCAGGGCTATGCTTTTTCTGAGGCAGATCCTCTCTCTCCCCCATCTTTGAGCTCTGTCTATCCGCCCAGCCAGACCAGCTGACTCTGTGGGTTTTCTGATGGGTTCAAACGGGTTAAAAGCTTTGATCACGAGCAGTGTGAGGCATGTCCACTGTGGGGTTTGACTCCATGACCTTTCACACCATGTGGCCCGCGATCCAGCAGTTGTCCACTTGACTTTAAGTAAACTATGCACCGCAGCAACACACACTCGTCTATAGAGGGTTATCTACCCTAAAGTGATGACGGGGCCGATGTTGCTTATCTTAGCTACATGACAAATTGAGGAATGTGAATTTATTGCATTGGCCTTGAGATGATTCACGGTCTGATTTGCTAGAACGTCTGTTCATACCTAAGACTGTGAAATTTGTGAAGCGACACTTCTGGGGTGTTCACTAACTCTCTGAGGCAAGCGAGGGCATCTGTCGCCTTTCAGCGTTACATTTAAATTCAGTGTTACATACTTAAATTAATAATTCGAGGTTTTGGGAAATATGCTTATTCACTTCCTTGCTATGTTATATGAGAAGATTTATACTACTCTCATATGTGAACGTTAAATATGAAGCTAACCGGTTAGCTTTGCTTAGCGCAGAGACTAGAAGAGCAGCTATCCTCGAGTCTTGTGATCACCGTGAGGTTCCCAGGACACCAGCAAAGACTTCAGAAATTACCGCACCAAACCAAGAAATAACCCCATAAATCCACAACGCTTCGTTTTTACTGCTTACGCTTCATTGTTTTTTTTACGGATTAAACAAACAAGATATAACATGTTAATTAATGAGCTGTAGAGGTGCTGGTAAGCACATTTTGTAGTATAAATGGCTATGAAATTGGCCTTAACAAAAGGCATTCTGTGTCTGAGAGCAAATTGTCAGGCATCAGCTTAATTTGAAAACATGAGCCAGCTGTTGGTAATCCGTAACACGTTGTTAGGAAGTGAAATAGGCGGGCTCTTATCTTGTCTTGCCTGCTAACAATCAGGTTTTTACACACAAAGGTCGGTCTCAGAGTCTGCAGCTGATAAGAAGAAGAAAGGATAGGTGGCGAGTTTGTGGTTCATCAACCACAAGCTTGATTAGTTGATCCAGCAATCAAGGAACAAGGACACGAGTCGAGGGTGTATCCATCCATCAAACCTGTAAAAAAGATTTATGCAGACTTTAAAAGGGGATCTGGTGTTCTTACCACATTCGAGCTTTGTGTTTGTGTGTGCATGTGTGTCTAAAGGCTTTGAAGGTGGTTATACTCTGTGATTGGTACCCTGAGCTCATTTTCACTTCCATTACAAGTCTATCAATGTGAAGCAAGATCTTGATGAAAGGCCCTCTGCAGACAATTGATCTCAGTAATGATGAGGAGGAGGGGATAGGTCAGACATGCCACTTCTTCTTTCACAGGATTTTCTCTGAGGTGCTCGCTGGAGTGTGAGCCTGTCACGGCGTTGCAGTTTGATGGGCTAGTTAGATGTGTCGTGTGATAGATTGTTCTTAAAATGCTCTTGAAAAATGGTTTGGTGTACATCAGCCAATTATGCAAAAAAAGGCTGTGTGTACCCAGAGAATAGAGAACTTTCTCCAAACTAATTAATACATTTTCTCTCTGAGCTCTTTCCATGTTATTTTGCAACAAACCTTCTTTCACAACACCCTAGCGGATGTTAAAAAAACAACAACTCTAGATTGAGTTTTCTTCTCAGTCAATTCAAGCTAATCAAAGTGTAGAGGGGGAAAAAGCCAGGCACTGGAGCACATAGGGATTCCGTAATTGGCCTGTTTTGCATTTCATCTCCAAGGATATTTTATTCACACGCCTGCCTTATAAAGGCTAAATTGTTTCAATTCTGAACTGATTGCGCCTGAAACACAAAAGGGAAGAAAAAAGCATTGCCCTCATGCCTCCTACGGGGTTGTGCTAAACCACTTATTTCAAACTAAACTGGATTATAGACAAAAGACACAAAGCTGGAATGCCTTGGTTTTCCGGCATAATAGAGCTGTGGAACCCGGGGAGTCGTTGCCCAGCTGGTAATTGAACTTATGCTTTTGAATGGTAGACATATTAACCGCAGAAATATTTTGGAGGATGCACATGTTTGTTTATTCAAGAGATAATAGACTTGAGGTTCATGTTGTCCCTCCAGTAATGTGTGCTCCATAACATCTCTGCAGCACTTCCTGTTTGCTTGCTGCCTATATACTTCTTTGCTTTCACATTCATTTTCTTTAGAAAGTCAGAGCAGTTGGCAAAGTAGGCCAAGAGGAGGAGCAGTGGGGTTATAAATGTGTCCTGAAGTGCAATCAAAGGATTGTTTTATGTTCTCAATACTGCCCAAAGACTTTATTCTGCATAGAAAAAGAGAAATACTAGTCCTGAGAGGCAAAAAAAATATTCTGGTGATCCATTTTCTAAGTCTGATCTATACCTTTTTCTCTCCTCCTCTCTCATTTTGACTTAAGTGTTTTTTCATGATAATCTTTCTAAGTTCATTAAAAATGTTTCATCTGTGAAACAGGTGGGAAAAAAGTTTTGTCAGGTGAAAAACCCCCCCAGAATCATTCAGTGTTTGTTGACGCTGAATGCACCACTACCCCGTGTTCTGAATAGGACTGAAAGCATTCAGGTTTTGTCCAGGTGAGGGCTTCCGTAGATTTCTCAATGTACAAGTGCAGCACAAGAATGTAAATGAAACACTGCCTCAGTCCTCAGCATGGACATATGGATGTGGTTAAGGTGGTGGTGTCTGAATGTGTGCTGCGTCTGGGAAGAGTCAGGATGACATATCTGTTTGTCACAGCGCCAGGTATGAGTATGTATGGGAGTGGTGCCAGGTTGTTGTCAGCATCAGCACTTTCAGGCCTTCAGAGGTGTATACTCAAAAAAAACAACACGAAGCACACATGCTAAGTCATTGCCCTACGGACGGTGGTCTCATCACATCAGGAGCAAAGCTGCTTTGCAGAATCATACTGCAACAATCAGCCATAAACAGCAGAGTAACAAACCCAGAGGAGATCAGGGTGTTGTCTGGCTGGGAGCCTGGCACAGTGCCCAGTCCATATAACACCCAATTTTGGATGACCTGTTTGCTCCAAAAATAGATCAAGCTTTTCTTCCAGTTTCTTCTCTAGAGTGCTCTAAGTTAACTTTGAGGTGGTGTCTCATAAGCCCATGCTTTGGCCAGAGAGGCGACTTGAGAGCTTGTGGAAGAGCTATGTAAATCCAAGCTGGATCTCCCTGAAGCAGTGATTGAGATGTATTAACACTGCTCAGCAAGTCTCTCTGGCAAAGTCTGCACAAAGTGCAGCCCCTGGGCCTCACAGACCACTTCAGTCCACTTCATATCTTTGTAGATGATCTGCTCACCTGCTTAGATTAAGTGCGCAAGTGGCCACAGAACCTCAGTTTTTTTACTCCAGTGATTTTGACTCAAAGTGCACATTGAAACCTGGTGTGTGAGATTTGAAGAGGATGATCTCCATCCATCCATCCATCCATCTATCCCAAGAGTTCATATGAAGTTCAAATGACAGATTTTGGGGAGTTGCATCAGTGTAAGGTTTCTCTTACACTGCAAGTGCCTACTTTATCTATTGGTTACAATATATTTGACAAGCATATTTTTTATTTGTGCACCTGTGGCCAAACAATTTGTATTGTGAGACTTTGTCAGATTGTGGTTTGTCAAAGTAGGTTCAATATGTTATTTTACCATACCACATGAACGGCACATCTAACAGGAGAGAGGACAAGTCAAGACGATAACATCTTAATGTAAAGTATTGGAGGAAGAGAGTTAGATGAGAAGACTGATACCACTCAATCTTCTCATCTAACTCTCAGCAAGTGTTTATCAAGTGTGGAACTATCCCTTTAACCTGTATAAAAAGATCTATCTCATCTAGTCTTTATGGTTGTGTTTATGTTTGTTTCAAGCGCGGCTCAGTGGTGAATCCCGCCATCAACAGGAACATAGATTCCTGTGTGTCATTGAGGGCTAATTAAAATGATACATAGGCATGGTATTAACCTTTGTTTGACAGGAAGTGGCTTTTTTTACTAGACCATTTAAGCCAAATGTTTTGCTTCATGCGCTTTCTTTCACTTGAACTGGCACAGTTTCAGTCGCTCACAGTGAATTTTCACATGACAAAACCCCATTTTGGTCCCAGTTTTTGGAACCTTACACCATGTTATCAGTCGTATCGGTATATACCAACAGATGTTAGTACTTTTCCTTTTCTATTTATTTTCAATAACATTGAGATAATTGTGATTGTTTGGCATAGACTCCAATGTTTTGTATTCAGTTGCCTGGCTGTGGTCTTTTGTTTTTATGTTAGAGCATTCTGTGTCACAGTGGGTTTCCAGCTAAAGCAGATTCATTATGGCTGGTTGAAATGGTTCATCTATTAGGTCCCTGGCTTTATACGCTTAATTTAGTATTGTTTAACAGATACTGATAATATTTCTCATGAGTCTAGCCTTCTATGTATTCTATACTATGTAAAATATCTTACTCCGTGATTTACTGTGTCTCGTCTTCCCCTGGGATTCATGGAGAGCTGACTGTAACACCTTTGGCAGTTGCTCAAATTAATGAGGAGGGGTGACGTGGATTGAAAGGATGACCTTTTGTTACCAAGCGACTGAATAACTTCTTCAGCAGTGGCATATCCTCATGAAATACTGAAGCACTACGGGTCGTTGTCAGGTCTCCCTGGAAGCTTTTGACAGAGCTGACCTTATACAAGTTGTTAAGTTTTTTTTTTCATGTTTATGCTATGAATATTGCATACCAACATTCAACTCCACAGTGTTGTACTGTAGCCACACAAATGCACTAGGTGCTCTAATAAGCACTTAGGAGAATGCATATGCTGATTGGAGTGACAGATTTTTTTTTGGCCCTAAAAACAATGAACCTTTTTTGAAGAGGAGTTTTTCTTTCACTCTTCACTAAATACACTGATCATATAAACTTGTTGTATTTGAGGATTTGACAGCAAAAATTGTAATTAGTTAATGGTGTTGTGTCCTGTGTTTCCAGTCTCATTTCCTGTTGCCTGAATGATGGGCTGCAGCTCTTTGCATTAGCAGTGATCATGAGCAGACAACAAAGCTTTTCCCCTGCAGTCAGGCGTCCCCAGAGGTTACCGAAGCATCTCTTCACAGATACAATCTGTAAATGACAAAAGGCAGGCGAGTAAATCAATAGTACACCCCCAAAGCAGTGCTGGTATAAAGTTTATGATCACAGATGAGGCGTGTTTGTGCCCTTTGGCATGTGGAGATAGAGAAAGATCACATTGGCTGGAATAAAAGTAATGTGAGGTTACCCTGTGTTGCCTTGGTTTTAAGTTTAAATAATGAAAAAGACTACATCTGAGAAAACATCTTGGACTATGATGCCCTGGAGATTTAGATTCACACTGTTGAGGCTAATGGAACAAGCCATTGCTGCATAGTTTATGTATTGATAATCTATGTTTTGTTGTGTTCCGTGGTACTGAATTATTTTTAAGGTATTTTTGAGGCACAATACAAGTTAATACTGCAGGACACGAGTGGACGTTGCCGTGCATGCTGATTTTAGGAAAAGCTCTAGATTTGGTTGGTTGGATTTCTAACATGAATGCAGTAATAAAAGGTCAGTTAGTCTTAACATTGGAACATGCTTGCAGGGAAAATATGTCCAGTCATTTTTCATTGCTCTGCCAGCAAAGTGTTAAACAACCAAACACGCTATAAATTTTTCGTAAGCGTTTCCACACAGCATTTGGAAAAGTGTTTAATATCAAGTCTGTAATATGATGAATGGAGTTCATATAGTTGTGTTTGCTTTGATGTCTATGGAGGCCATGGAGGAAAAAATTGTGCATGAATAGAAAGTTCTGATGTAAGGTCACCTTCATTTATAAACAATCGATGAATTGAAAGTGATTGAAAGTGTGAACATTCTGGCTTTAATAAAAGTGAACGTGCCATTTTTTTCTTCTTCTTGGTTGGTTTAAAAAGCAGTTTAAAGAGTCAATGACAAAAAAAGAAAAAGATGGCACTGAACTGATTTGGTCTTGCATCACATGAGTCCAAAAAGATCACAAACGGGATCACAAATGTCCTTGAACACTCATTTTGTTCCAGATGACAGTATGCAGCTGTACTGTCATGGCCATATAATAGTCAAATTATTCTCGAGAGTTGAAGTGATGTAAGATCAGGTGTTCCTTTGATCAATGTCAATCCATAGCCTCAGTCATAGTAAATGTTAAGGTCCAAGAATCATAAATATTACAACCACCCGGAAAACGAGGTTTGGCTTGATGCTCTCATATGTGCAGTATATTTTTTCCAACTGTCATTCCTTTCCTTTCCAGTGGATTGAGGGTTTGATCCCTGTTTCTGTGTTTTCTTTGTCCTTCAGAGAAAGAACGTCCACCTGCTGCTGAATGTGTTTTTGCTGGCAGCCTGGGGAGCTGTGCTGTTGGCCTGCCGCTTCTACTGGATGGGTAACAAACCCCCTAACTTCTCCAACTCCGACAACCCAGCAGCCGACTCACCGTCGCTCCTCACCAGGACGCTAACCTTTTTCTACCTGCCTGCCATCAACTTTTGGCTTCTCCTTTGCCCGGACACGCTCAGCTTTGATTGGTCAATGGATGCCCTGCCTTTGATCAGGAGCCTTGCTGATCTGAGGAACCTTTACACAGTAGCCTTCTACCTTGGATTGCTCTTGCTGGCTTGGTTCAGCCTGCGGACGCATCAGACGGCTAAGAGCAAGGACACCAATGGCAAAGCTCATCATTACACCAATGGCAGAAATGGGAACAGTAATGGACACAGTTACCAATATAACAATCATGAACATATGAACAATTCCCACACAGACGCTCACATTAATAGTGCACAAAATGGTACCAGAAACCACTATGAGAGCAGGACTCCACTCCCCACCAGTGAAAATGTTGTGGTGTTCTCTCTAGGCCTGTTGGCTATCCCTTTCCTCCCTGCCACAAACTTGTTTTTCTATGTGGGGTTTGTGATAGCAGAGAGAGTACTGTACATCCCCAGCATGGGCTTTTGCTTGCTAGTGGCAGTGGGGATGAGGTCTCTTTACGTCCGTCTGCGACGCAGGTCCACCAGAATGATGCTGGTGTACTGCAGCGCTGCCATGATACTTCTTTTTGGTGTCAAGACTGTTTTGAGGAACCGGGACTGGCAGAATGAGGAGATGCTCTACAAGTCAGGGATTTATGTCAATCCTGCTAAAGGTGAGGCCCAACTCGTGATCATGAGTTTGTATGCTTTCATTCCAATCAGCATGCACTGCTCTAACATGTGCACATACACACTTTTATACACATTCCTACACCAAAACATTTCACACATATTCGATTGTCTGGATTGTGAGCAAGCTGTTAGGCAAAGTTTTGAATTTGATAAAATGTGCTGTCTCTCTACTGCCTCTTTGAATAATTCAAAGTAAAGCTGCTTCAAAATGTCTTCTCTTCATCACTCAGCCTTACCACAGAATATACACGAGCTCACAAGTGGAACTGGATTGAAATGAGAATGGTGTGAATTGTACTACTCAAGGCTAAATGTATTATTAAAAACGAGGAATACAACCAAGTTGTACCTCTTTATCACACCTCCTCTTATACCCAGCAGGCGATCTATTTAATGACACCAGATGCCCTGTCTTACTTGGAAGGGCACCACCACCCGTCTCTGATTGGCACCTTTAACAGCAGATCAAATATTCACTAGACGTCACGTTCAAGGTCATCAGACACAGATTCCAAGTTCTCAGAGCTGCTGAGGAGGGAAGCAGGGCAGGGTTAGTCGCAAGGCAACAGCGGGACACATTGTGTTAGCTAATTTCCCTTTCAGATTCTGCAGCGGAGCTGAGGCATGACAGCTGTTTGTTTTGGCAGGCCATCAGCCGAACAGAGCAGCAGCAATGTCCCCGACTCACATTCATTATAGCTAATATGAGATTTGAACAGAACCCAGCCTCAAACACAGACACACTCATTGGACCGTCTGACTGTGAAATTTCAGGATGCACAAAGCAACTCTTTCCTGTAAAAGAAACTTGAATGAACATGAATTAACTTGTGCATAACTGGCTGCACAGTTGAATGAAGGAACCTTTGGGTTGTTTTTCTGCTTGTTTATACTGAATATTCTTCTGGGATTCCATAGATGTCGTGTTTCTCAACAACTAAATACTGTAAATGCATCGCTTAAAGGCACATTGCATATTTTAGCGCTTTAAACATGTCAACAAAAGCAGCATGATTTTATCTTCCTGTTCAACATGACTAGTGGACAATATCTTTACACATATTAGTGTTATACCTGTGTATTAACACCATAAATGCACCTCTGTCTATGTGTATTTAATTTAACTTACTTTTTCTTGAGAAATTAATTCTGTGGAATCATAATTATTGTGACGTTTATGCAGACTATAAAGTAACCATATGAACAAATCAATGATGATATTATGTTACAGTTTACATCTAATTCATTTCTCTCTGTTTTATCACCACCACCCTCTACATTTACTCCACACTCCGCAGTCTCTGCACAAAATGTACAACAGCTCTTAGCAACTTTATTTCACCTGCCAGTCACTGCCATTCAACACTAATGCCATTAGCTGTGCAATAGCACTGTGGTGGTCTTCTTTTCATTCACACTGTCATAGAAATGACTGGGGGTTTTGGCACAAACCTCCCCCGGTGTGTCATCTCGCTTTACCCATAATGTCTTGGTATACGAGCTGCAGCAGAACAACATTCTCTTTGGAAGTAAAAAAACACTGAACTCATGTAAGTAAGCGGCTGTGAATAACAAAAGAAAACGATTACTTGCCACAGAAACGTCCTCACTTGCTCCTTTAACGAAGAGCTTTTTAAGATTCTGAACAAGTCGTTATTATAGGAAGTTGTTACAAATGTTCTTTTTTATTCCATTCAACCTTTTCTTTTGTAACCTGTCAGCATGGGGCAACCTTGGAAATGTCCTGAAGAGCCAGGGCAAGATGGACGAGGCTGAACAGGCGTACAGAAATGCCCTCTATTACCGCAGCAACATGGCTGACATGCTGTATAACCTGTGAGTTTGTGTTTTATTATATTTTTGTGTTGTCATTTATATTTTCTTATGTGTAATGCTCAAGTTCATTTGACTTTGATTTCGTTTAGTGTCAAAGCAGGCTTTTGTACTTGTATACTGCTTTCAAGAGCGTCTCCACTCATAGCCGTTCCAATGACTTTGGAGTGTGTGCGAACAAATGGTAAAGTTCTCCCTTTACATGCGTGTGTCCATTGATCAGAGCTATTCTCTCAGAGGAAGTGCCGTCTTGTCTTGTATTCTCCAGAGGGCTGTCTGTCTGACAGGTTTATTGATGATGCTGTTTTAGCCTGAGGGGAAACGCAAAACATCCACAGCCAACACTCACAGTGTGCTCAAATGTCTGTGGTTTGCCAAAGATCTAAATCGTCCTCCTCAGTTTTATCAGCTGCTTTTGTCCTTGTCTAATCATAACAGAGGCTTTTCAACTTTAAACATCTCCTCTTTGACTTTTTTTTTTTTTCAATTCTAAACTGCCTGTACCGTCTTTTCTTTTGTCTGTCTGCAGCGGTTTGCTGCTACAGGAGAGCAACAAGTTCTCAGAGGCGCTCCACTACTACAAGCTGGCCATTGGGAGCCGGCCAACTCTGGCTTGTAAGTACAGCTCTTCTTTTTTATTGACAATCTCCAGCTCTTGCGGTTGTGGCTGTGCTGTGTCCAGGCAACAGTGAACACAGGCTGTGGTTATGTGCAGGGAGAGGAATAGGTGGCAAAGGGCAGTTAGTACGCGACTGACTTCAACATACAACACAGCTGGCTTACAAAGCCAAGTCATGTCAACAGATCAAGCTACTGTGTCACGTCATTTATTATGAATCCAGGCCATGACACTCTCATTTGGTTTTTCCCTCCTACATTCACAACATCTACTTCTTTGTCTTTCTTTGCTTATCCCTCTTCCTCTCCTCACCATGAGAAATCACCACAATTTCCCCGCTTTTCCTGGAATTCAATTTTCCACACAGTATCATCTTGAGCAGGTTCCCTTCTGATTAGCACAAATCTCTCACAATCTTACCCGATCATGCAATACATTAGCCCCCCCATTGTCCTAGGCATCAGTCAATGACAGATAAAACAGAGAATCTTAAACGTCTCTTCCTTTCTTTCCACGGATTAATTATCAACCTAATCAAGATCACGGTTAGACAAGAACATTTCCATTCAGCATGCAATTATTCAATCTGTTATAGCCGATAACAAGGTTAATTAATTACCTAAAGCAGCAGACATGTTGGGGGCAGAATTAGAATGTGACAGTTAAAGCGTTTTGTCAAGGTTATGCCATTACTCACTGCCTAGTTGGGAGCTAACTAGAACAAACTGTAGCGTAGCGTTTTTTTATTTTATATGTAGAGCTGTGAGAAAGTGCTATTGATTTCTGTTTCCTTTTTTTTTGCATGAAGAAAATCTGTTTGGAAGACTGATGAAATCGGGAAAAAAAAACTTTCTTTCGTCCATCTGTCGTTTATCTTATCTGTTCCGCTTTCAGTGCAGATCCATGCAATGGAAAGAAAGTCTAGATATTGACCAGAAAGTGCAATACCATGCATAGACGGATAAGAGGGGTGTATGAATGTGGAATGAAATAATGTGAGCTTTTGTGATAACAAATCCAGGAAGAAGATAACTTGTTTGTGAGGCTGTTTGATTCTCAACCACACCCCTTTGACTTGATTATGCGTCAAAACCCTGTGGAAGAGCCGTCCAGATTGATCTGCTGTATCAAGTTAATTTATTCCAACAGCCAGGCTTGATAGGGAGTTGTTTAGAGAGGCAGGTCTACAGAGACTAATTACTCTCCAGCTACATATTGATCATTAGATGTTGTCTTTGACTGCTCAAGGAGAAGTTTAACAAGTACCCAAAGTATCCCACAGGATGCATGCAAAGGTCAAACGTACAGTAAATCATGGATATAACACGTAATGTTTTCCCAACAGCGGCCTACTTGAACACAGGCATCATCCTGATGAATCAGGCTCGCCTAGACGAGGCCAAGCGCACCTTCCTGACCTGCGCTGATATCCCAGATGAGAACCTGAAGGACCCCCACGCCCACAAGAGCTCAGTAACCAGCTGCTTGTACAACCTGGGCAAGCTGCTCCATGAGCAGGGACACCAGGAGGTAACGACCCAAAGAAAATATATGTTTCACATTTTGCATAGAAGATCCTTAGAGATACATGTGTGTTTCAAAATAAATTAGCATCATGGGAAAACAGTTACACTAATTCCCAAATGTGAGCAATATTTATTGCCTCATTGTTGAATAGCAGAATAAGTCATGTATTCAATTTTATTAATAAAGGTGGTAAATGTGATATTATGTTGTTTGTCAATGATATAGCCATAGCTTGCCACAATATAGAATGACAAACACCATAAAATGCAGTCCTTCAAAACACTGCTGTTTTTTCTTTATAATGTATATTTTTGCCCCTCATATAAAATAAAAAACATTTTGGCTGCATGTACTGTAGTTTACATGCACGAATCTAAGTGAACGCTATTATTAGGTACACCTGTACAATCTAATGCAACCCAATACAATTGTTCTGCCATATGCTTTTGAACTGAGGTCATAGTAAGTGGTGGTGTTGTACTGGACTGCTTTATATTCAGTGGTGTTACTAATATTCTGCCCCCCTCACATATGTAGATAGTACGGACCGCTCAATGTATTGTAGTCCACTTTGAATTGAGATGAAATGCAGGCAGTTGCCTAAGGAGCCTTTGGGGGACACTGAGAAACTGCTTGGTTTGTTCCAAAATTGCCTGTGTCATAGGGGATGCGGTGTTTTGTGCAGATAATCCTCCGGCTGTTTCTAACAAATTCACTCTCTTTCGTGCCCCAACAGACCTATATGCTGCCTAAAGTAACTGGTTTTTCAATGCTTCACATTTATATTGTACACAAGCACTGATGCTGCTGATTCAATCAGGACTGAAGCAGTGGTACTGCAGATTCAATAAAGGCCTTTATAAATTGTTGGCATGCTGGAGAAGGAGCGCAGTCCCACTTCCTCCGACTTCTAACCACAACATTTGCTTCAGCAATAAAGTAGTTCCAGCTCCTTCTACCATTTAAACTCTGAGGTGAATCACTGGACCTACACTCTATACATACCAGAGTCAATATGTGACACCACTCTAGTCGTCTTAACAGCCGTGACACTGAGGATAGACCCTTTCTCCTCGACTCTGTATGAACCAGCCTCCCAGCGACCCCCAATTCCACGCTGTGTATTCACAGTGTCAGAGCCCCGGCTGCAGGGGAGGAATGACTAGTTACTCCAGCGCCAGTTTCTCTGGCGGAGTCTCTTCGCTCTCTAATGCAAACATCCCCCACCTTCTTTTTTTTTTATTTGTCTCATTCACAGGAGGCCCTCACGGTGTTTAAAGAAGCAATACAGAAAATGCCAAGACAATTTGCACCGCAGAGCCTCTACAACATGATGGGTAAGAGCCGCTTTTGTTTCAAGACCTAAAGCCATAGAATCTGTTGTTTTTAAGTCCAGGAAAAATAACAAACAGTGGAGCTGAGGGTTAAGGGTTATTTTTGGAGTATTTTGGAGCAATTGGCTGCTATACATCATGCATTTTTGTTTTACAGTGTTGTTCTGGGTCTCTTAAAAGAAATAACTTCTGGACAGGCAGCGTCTTAAATGAACCAAACTTTCAGTGAGCATTGGGGATGGCTAATTGCAAGTAAGACCACTGCTTACAGCCTCATTAGCTGTTTTACACTTGCAGCTTTGAGTGTGGGATAGCCCAGGGCTCACCAACCCCCACTGTGGAGCAGGGATTCTTTTGAATTTTGTCCCCAAAACGCAGTTAAAATCACTCGTATAAACAGAAGTTGGAACAAAACAAATAGAATGAATGTTCTTTGTGATTGTAGATTTACAGTAATTATTAAATATTTTCATGTGTAGAAAAGAGGAGGTCAAATATTTGTCAAACCGCTGCGAGAATTCAAGAGGTTAACCCCGGGTTCAGGTTTCCAGTTGTGAATCCTAAACCTGGGGCTTACCGTAAGCCCTTGCATGATAAATATGAAGATGAAAACTAGGTTAAGCTCACTTCAGCTTTCTGTAGCCTAGTGTTTAAGTTAAGCCAAGGCTAAGATATGCAAAACGTGTTAAGGAGTGCTGGAATGAAGTAGATTGGCAAAAAGAATGTGTATAACCATTGTCAGATAGACATCAAGCAAACAACTATTTATATCAATTTTCAACAGTGAAATGAGAAATGTAATTGAAATGAATGCTGTTAAACAGTGTTTTGACCAGATAGTAGTAAGCTTTCGAATTCATGTTAATTAGAGTTAATTTGCTTTTCACTACAAGAACAACCCAGCTTGTTAGATTACAGCTGTAGAACAGCTGCTTTCAGGCTCATTATAGCTGCTTTCTCTTTGCTTTTTTTTCTCTCTCTGTCTCCCTCCTGCCTTCTCTCTGTCTCAGCTACTCACACACACACACACACACACACACACACACACACACACACACACTCACTCATACACACATAACCTGGGACGTCTGTAATCCAGGCTGGGTAGTGCCACAGGTTCACTTATGTGTTGGCAAAATGCAATTTGACAGAGCTACTGAGATTATGTCAAAATGTTGATGAAAGCACTGCGTCTGCGACGGAGGCACTGAGCCAGAGATCTGTGATTTCTGCAGCTTAGCGTTGTTTCCTCGCTGAACTGATTTGGCACACCTGCTCAAGTGTATTTCCAGTTTCAGTCACCGCGCTGCTCTCATGCTGTTTGTCAGACGCCAAGGAGCAGAGGCTTTCATCAGAGGCAGACCTGGGTGGTAATCTGCACCCTGCTGATCTCGCTCCAACGCTCTCTGGTGGGCCGAGGAATGTTCCACTCCGAGGAGCCGGTTTTCTGCTCCTTGGATTCGACGTCACTTCTAATTGCACGTTGATGTTTGTGCTTACACAGAGGTCGGCTGCCAGGAAGGCCAGACGAGTGTGTTGGCTGCTTTTAAACTCGTCAACGAATAAAGAGGTCATGTCAAAACAGACCTATACAGACATTATTTTGAATAGTTCAGTTCCTTGGGCTTGTGGTAAATCTCTAAAATCCACATAATCCTGTCTATTAAATACATTGATTTATTAAACTGAAGTTATTCACTATTAAAAAAACATGGACCTAAATGGTATAAATCTCAGTTGGAAAGGGAAAAAAAGACAGGAGAGACAAATTGGTTTCAAGTTTGCGATATCCTCTAATCCATTCTTTTACTCTATTTGATGTTAGCTGTTGACAAGGACATTTTTGATGTAGCTACAATGTCATGGATTTCAGTGAAGGATATCATCTTGAAAAGATATCCTCATGTATTACTTTACATCTCAGGGGGGAAAGGTCTTAAGCCTGGACCTGAACGGAAGTTACGCCTTAAATAATGGGATGTCTTTTACGTGCCTATGTGTTGAGAGGTGACTTTGCACAGCGTTATCGCTCGGTCACACCAAAAGGAGAAAGTGTGTTTTCAAAGCATTAAAAAGGTCCCCGAGTTGTGATTAGGTGTGTGACACCTGGTGCTAATCACAGTTCCCGATCAGGGAAGTGATTAGTCCTAATCCCCACAGGGATTAAAGTTTCAGTCCACTCTAGTCTAAACAACTTGTCCGCTCATTTGAAATATAAACCATGTTACCAAGTTCTAGTGAGATTTTAACAACTGGGATCTCTTCCCCTAAATATGTTATAATGTTGATTTTAACTGTGTTGTGTCCAATTACCAGCCGATGTTGTCAAAGTCTTGCAATAATACAAGTGTTATTGGATGGCTATGGGAAAGAGGTTATTGTTTTTTCAGGTGTGAGCAGGCAGAGGGTCAGATCTGGCGGTGAGGGAGGTATCAGATGATGTCTGACAGATCAGGGAGAGTGAGGAAGTGTGTTATACACAAAGCAATATTCTCCTTATTTTTTTAAGCCCCACCGTGAACTTTCAGTTTCTAAGAAATAAAAGCACTTACAATGACTTAAATGTTCATTACTGACTGGGTATCAAAGGTTTGCTGTTTTGAGAGGCATTAGAGGTAGGACATAAATTGTTTCTGCAGTATGAATGTGGCACTCAAAAACAGAGGTTAACATTTGCATTCTCTTTGTTCAGTGCCAGATATTGTACAAGTAACAATGTCATTTGGGTTTGGGGCCGGATTTCGTGCCCCACTGGATTGAGGTCTGGTCTCACTGTCATGGAAACCCTCGGCTGAACAATGGGAAGATGTCTTAACCTCTGACAGCTTGACCCCCTGACCCGACCCTCATTTCGCTCTCTCACAGGAGAGGCCTACATAAGACTGAACAAGCTGACTGAAGCTGAACACTGGTACAGAGAGTCCCTGCGAGCCAAGCCGGACCACATCCCTGCACACCTCACCTATGGCAAACTCCTGGCTATGACGGTAAGACTTTATATCTGATATCTGTGTCATCTACCTTGAAGGCAAGACTATGTTACTTTTGACAGATGAAATTACAAAATCACGTCCCATTCAAAGAAATTTCTGCTGGTCCACTGTATCAAACCTTTCTGGTCCGAAGTCTGCCTTGCTGACTTCGACATGTCTAACCTCACATCATGTAATTCTTTGCTTCCCTGAACCGGTTTTCATTCTCTACGTGTGCTCTCTCTGTTCTTTTCAATCTCTTTATATTACACTCTCCTTCATCTCCGCTGGCTCTTTACTGATGGTCGTAATGTTTTCCTGACGTCTCTACAGTTAATCAATAGAATGTGGGCGAGAGGGGAAAGATTGGAATTGGAGAGTGAGCATGAGGGAACAATGAGAGAAGGTGGTCATGATGTCTTTCACAACATGTTCCTGTCTGACATGGGAATAGGACTTCTTGATAAAAATCTTGCCCTGGCTGCCGTTTTTTGGTCCATGTGACTTGTTACTAGCTCTTAAAAAGTAGCTTGAAAAACTGAATTTGCAGCTTTGAACCAACAGCAAAACAGATATCAGGCATTTGGCGTGTTTGCAACATTGCTCTGCAAAACAGAAATCTCTTAACACTGTAAAGAAAGAAACCTACGTCTGCCCAGCATTTTCAAGGACAGCAGAGATAACACAGCTGACCTTCAATAACCATAATAACCGGGTCTCAGGGGCAGAAGCAGTTTCCAGGGTCCCTGAGTTTACGAGGAGGTGGTCATGTGGTTGGGTCATACAGTCATCCCTTACAGATCGCAGCTAGATTGGCATATTTGGAGTATAGTTGACCAAGAGGAGCGGTTAGAACTGAAAAGGACTCTTACAAGAGAAATAAACAAATTAGAAGAAGAGTTTCACAGACGGTCAAAAGAAGGGTGGAGGACTTCTCTTCAGCTGACACCCCTCTCCCCCACAGTTTGGGCCCTAATGAAAGGAAGTAAATGTGTTCAAAAGCCTGGAGCGGTGGGATCTGGATTTTCAGAGAAAGGCTACAGTCTTCCCGGACTTGTCCCTTTTCATTTCCCTTATGGAAACAGAGTCTTTTTTCAAGTTCTTTTCATTTATAGTCTTTCCAAAACAGTGGGTTTTTCTGTTCCACAACTGATATGTGTGGAAGAATTTGTTTGCACATAATATACCTAAACTTGCTGGAAAAAAAACATATTTTTCTAAACAAATGTCTGTTTTTGTATCAACACTTTCTATTAAGCCCTTAAAAGCAGTTTGCCATTTTGGGAAATATGCGAATTCCCATTCTTGCAGAGAGTTAGATGAGAAGATTAATGCCACTCTCAGATCTGTACAGCAAATGTGAAGCTACCACCAGCAGCATACTGGAAACAGCTATCTTAGCTCTGACCATAACAAAATTCACCTACCAGCAAGTGTAAAAAGGACACGTTGTGGTTTTACAGGGGTCGTGCCAGACTGTTTTCTTGGCCAGGCTTAGAAACTTCTGGCACATAACGCGTAGCTTAAGTGAAAATGCTTGTAAGACATTTTTGGAAATATGCTTATTTGCTTTCTTGCCAAGTGTTAGATGAGAAGATTGATACCATGTCTGTAGGGTATGTGTAGCCAGGACACAGTTATTTTAGCTTAGTGTTAAGACTTGAAACAAGGGGAAACAGCTCCTGGCTCTGTCCAAACAACAAAATTCACCTACCAGCACCTCTAAAGCTCACTGATGCATACGTTATATCTCGTTGTTTAATCTGTAGTAGTGTAAAAATGACGTTTCAGTTTTAGTGAGCTAATTAGTGAGCTTCAGAGGTGCTGGTAGGCCGATTTTGTTACCTTTGGACTGAACCAAGCTTGCTGTTTCCTCCTCTTTCCAGTCTTTGTGCTAAGCTAGGCTAATATATTGCTGGTGGTAGCTTCATATTTACCGTACAGACATGAGAGTGCTATCTACCTTCTCATCTAATTCTCAGCAACAAAGGGAAATGTCAAACTATTGCTTTATCTGAAAATGGGGTTAATTCTTCCTCTTGGGTGTCATACGTTTGTGGCTCAATAATGCCATTACATAGTGTGTCCTCGGTGAAGTAGTCTTGCAGTCGTAGATCATTGTGTGTCTAAATTAAATTGAGCTTAAGCACCATACTAGATTGATTTTTCCATCTGTAGTCAGACTGATACTCAGCTTAAAGAACTGTTCAGCTGACGCCACAGATAAAAGTTGCAGCTGTTAAACTGACATGAATTCCTCTCTCTACAAAAGCCACTGGACATCAAATATTATCTGAAACCAAACTCTGTCAGCAAGGACAGTCTAGGGGAACAACATAATTCTTTAGAGGAGAGTGTTAAGACTTAGTGAAGTGGGCTGTGAAGAGAAACTCATTTTATTTAGGAAAGTGATATTGATTGTGGAGGAAAGTAGTGCTCAAACCTGCAGGGATGAATATCTGTAGATCCCTGACCATGATGGATGGTAGAGGGCTTTTGAGCCCCAGTGATTCCGTGCAAATAATGCCTCAGAGAAGGTAACTCAGTTGTTCGGACAAGCTTCTTTATCCATGACAAAAAATATGAAAGAAAGATTTTTTTTTATTGAAATGTGTCGAAAAGTTTGTACCGATGAACTTCAGTTATGGTACCAATTAATGTATGCTCTTTCTGTTGTGGCAATGGCCTCTGTGCCTGATGACAACAGCATTTAAGAATGATCAAAACCAGTTCAGGAAGTTGACCTGCTCACCAACCTTCGCGCTCCCTGTGTCACCACTGAGTGATGAAGACGCTTCAGATACTGCCAGGGGTTTTGAGGTTCAGATCCCTGCGGGAGAGGTGGAGAAACTAGTCAACAGGGTCAGAGAAGGGTGGAGGGGAGGACGGTGGAGCTGAGCTGGTGGCTGAGGCACAGAGAGCAAAGTGGTGCTATGATTTGTGGATGAGGGGAGGACAAAATAGGGAAGGAAGGGAGAGTTAATCACACAGATCAGTACCCCCCCCCCCACCAAGCTGACCCCTCCACACCTCTGCTGACACCCCGGGGGGTCAGGAAGTGTTTCGGGCTCTCTGTACACACTGCAGGTCAGACATGGACACAGCCGCCTTGGTGCTTAAGATTAGATTCAGTCGTCTACTCGTCATTTTGTCAGCTAATGCGATGCAGGCTTCATTCATAATCACCTCGGCAACCACAGAGCTAGAGCCACATCTGCAGTTTATCTGACATTATCAGGAGATTTAAAGGTGTGAGGCACGCACCAATAAGCTCAGCATGTGTGTGACAAAAGGGAGGATATTGTATCCACACAATGAGCTGACTAGAATAAGAAGTGGATTTAGCTGATGGAAAGTTTGGTTTGAAGGGTTGTTGGCAGTTTTATATTGACTTCCTGCATAATCTTTGTGTTTTCCACCCCCTCCCCAAGCTAGTGGCCTCAAGGTGCTTCCAGTTCAACAAAGCAGGGAGCGTTGTCATGTCACGAAATGTGGAAATGGAGTGACAGCAAGCAAGCTGGCTGCGGGATCCATTGATCCTCATCTTTGTCTGTTTCCTTCCATTAGCACTCATGTCAGGTTCCACTTTAGGAAGAAAAATCCTGGGATGCAAACAACCAAGTAAAGATGCATTTCCATTCTGAAAATCTAACCCTTTACTGAGGAAAATCTAGTTTGCCTTCATGATCCCTCACCCGAAGAACAAGTCTATCTCATTAGTCCACATCAAGACTTGACAGGATGAATTATAAAATGTCAAACGGCTGTAGACTCTTAGTCTCTTAGTCTTGATTGCACACACTAGGGTTCTTCACAACGCTGAAACTGAGATCTGAACCTGATCTTTACCTGCATCTTTAAGACTCAAACTCACTGAACTTGATGGGTACTACCAAATTTAAAACCCAAACCAAGATCCTGAACCTATATTTTTGCTTCCTTTCATCTTTTCTTTACTGACTGTTATCTTGCGTGGCACGTGCAACACATTGGCCATACTCTTCTTCCCTCTTCCCACTGGGCAAAGCATATCTCCTTGCAGCACACGAAACATATGGTTGCTGAAGATTGGCACAGTCAGGGTATGAAAGAGAGAAATTTCTTATTAATTATATTTGACAACAACCAAACCTTAGACGATAAGTGGCGAGTAGTCAACTCATATTGAGTTGGAAGAACTGCCAGGATTTTGACTTTGCAGAGAGAAGATAACAAGAAAGCACCAGTGCTTATTCGTAGAGACATACAGGTGAGCCAAATGGGTTATAATCCAGAAGGTCTAAAGGTAGTCAACTGTGATGTAATATAACAAGCATTGTACAAATTGCTTCTCTAGGGATTAGTAAGAACTGTAAAAACATTTCTTTTAAGACAAGAAATGAGCAACATGTTACTTTTTTTGAGGTCCTAACTGCTGTATAGCTTACTCTGGGCATGGTGTCCAATAACATAGTTAGACATGTCATAATCCAAATCTTTCATCCATTCACAACTGCTACTCATTTCAGTGTGTGAAAGCTTAATTCTGAGGTTTGACAAACAGGCGGAGGCCTCTGTTATTATAAAACCAGCTGGCCCTCAAACATACACATTCCTACATCTGTGAATAAGAGTATAAAAATACACAGAGATGATGCTGTTCAGACTGGAACTGTGATCATTACTTGGACACCATCAGCTCTATTAAACATATACTTAACACAGGCTTGATTTTCCGCAGCATCAAGGAAAACCCCACTCAGATATTTACATTAGAAAATTATGTATTTTCTTTCATCTACAGCTCACTGAAAATGCATATGCTTGAGTAAGTATACAGTCATTAATGCCACACTGTACTGATTGGACCTGAGCCCATTCTTCTATTTGACTAAACTAAAAGTAATTTGCTGTATTTCACACTCAGTTCATATACATTATTTTTCCTGGCTCATGCAATCTTTATTTAATCCTCCTTCGTCTTTTCTGATGTTTTGGCATTTTGCCGCAAAGCTTTATAGACTTGGTAAAACTCCAATTTAACCATATATGTTAATATTCATGCGAAGGCATTATCTATTAATGAAACACACACTAATGTTGCATTGTTAATGCTAAAACATCAGCTTTTATACATGAGTGCGCATTGTTAATTGTTGATCAGATGGCATCTGGTGCCCAACTGAGAGCAGGGACGTGTCAAAGCCCCAGCTGGCACTTCTATTGGCCAGCTGCTCTGTACTGTTTGAGCTGTGATTGGTTATGTGTCACAGTCTAAAGGACCTGAGGGAGCTCTTGAGGTCCAAAGGGCTTCAGTGATGCTTCTCCTCATCATGTTATGCTCACCCTCCCACTGTGGATTGTTTCATTTCCCTAAAGGCTGGAACAGCACTTATGTAAACCTAAAGATCCCTATGGATACATGGTCACACACACCACCCGTCTCTATCCTCTCCTCTCCTTTCCAGCCTCCCGCTCCATTTCCGTCCACTGCTCTCTGTCTTGTTTCATAGCGGTGGGGCCACACACACCGGCAATATGCGGTTATGCTCTGGAAGTGTTATTTGCACAGATAAAAGTGTGTAATGAATGAGCCTTTGCCCCGTCTGGTCCGCTGTGCCAAGCATGACAGTGTGTACTTTGACAGGACGACACATGAGCTTGAAAGAACAACAGTCGTGGTCCATGTGTTTCATGTCTATTTATTAAGATTTATTGTTAAAGTAGGTCTGCGGTTTGGAGAGGGCCATGAGGTATACACAAAGGTATTTTGGCCCTTGAGCTTGAGTGTGGTGTTTTTATAATGAGCAGTTTTGAGGAGCAGTTGAAACAATAATGACACTGTGTTTAATCCGTCTCTCTCAGGGGCAGAAAACAGAAGCAGAGAGGTACTTCCTGAAGGCCATCCAACTCGATCCCACAAAAGGCAACTGTTACATGCATTATGGTAAGCATAGATTTGTTTTAGTAGTAGTTTGTTTTTTTTACTTTCAATTTGACATATCCTGACTTTATTCTTACATCCTCAAATATTTAATTTGGCAATTTAACACACTTGTGTGCACAAAGGCAGGAACTCGCACGCCTTGGCAGGTTGTTCAGACAACAGAGTTGGCTGACCCCTTTGCCATCTCTTCCACCAATCAGCCGTGGTGTCAGTCCGTACGTGGTTAGTGGAGGATCGCAAGAGGAGAGGATGATTTCCTCAGATTGTTGATGGAAATATGGAACGTGACAATTTCAGCGTCTCTCTTCTCTTACATTATTTCCTCGTGACTCACTGACTGCGTTGCCACTTAGATTTAATTACTGTCATTGTAAGATTGAGCTTGAATAAGCTGACAAGTTAATTACTTCCTTCCTTTAAAAGCCTGTAAAGCCTTGTCTGTCTGAAACAGCGTTTTATGATGACCTGATGTGTCAGCTTGCTATCATTGCGGCAGTTTGTATGTGACATTTAAAAGCGATCAATACAGCAGGTTAATGGCGGATTTTCCATTTTCAAGGCATGAATTTCGAGGTTGTCACCTTTAAAAAGGTTAAGAACTCTGTTTAAGATAAGATGAACAGTATTGATCCGCAGAGGCAAAGAACGGGATATAGATAGATATGCAATTGATAAGTGATTAAAGTTGGAGCGTTCACATTATTAAAACTCAAACCTTATTCTCGTCAGGGCTGGTTGCTAGTATTTCACAGATTCATATGTTTGCAGTTTGGCACAAAAGCAAACACACAAAACGGTGTTGCATACTGCTGGATATTCATACTTTGAGTGTAACAGAGTTGTTTGTTTTTGAAAGTTACTGAATGTAAATAACCACACAAAAAACCAAAGCTTGAGTTTCCCACTGTCCTGGAACTGGACAGATCAGAACTAGATCTTCTAGTATTCCCTTAAAAGTCCCGCTGTCACATGATGGGAACAGGAATTACAGTATCAAAGTCTGTACATTCAGACCACCGTTGTAAAATATTTAAAAATATAGCAGGACACTGGCATGTATTGATGCAGTGACTGTTATTCCTTCATTACTCATAGATTTGCTTTCATATATCATGAACCCTCCATAACAGTTTGTCACCTGGAGCTATTTTACACTGAGATGTAAAGTGAGACTTCAGACCATCACTGTCTCTCACCTCAGGCCTGTACTCGCGGCTTCAGTTTCATCCACAGTTATTAAGGAAAATATGCTTAGGTTCACATAGTGGTTTAGCATCCCTGGTACAGTAGTGGGGCTAACCAAAGTCAACAGGGTATTAATTCCTCTCTAAACCTGGCCCTTACCAAGGGGTCCACCCTCGGTTCATGGCCTTGTTAGGCTTCCATGATCCCATCTCACTCGACGGGTCCGCAGAGGTTGAACTGCCGACGCAGCCGCACCCATAATAAGACACAAACCTCCTGCGAGAAACATTTTAATCTTAAAGAAACAGCTCTATCAAGGTTGGCTAATGTGAACAAATGGGTCTGAGAGATGGCCAAAGAGCGATGGTATGTTGCACTCATATCTAGTGTTTCAGCATATTATTTCAGGGGCACACTAGGCTGTCCCTCTACCAGGGCCAAAGGCAACACTTGCAGACTGTGTATCCCTCTGTGTGCCTCTGTGGGGATCCCTCAGCGTTTTAACAGCGCTGCTGTTCTCTCCTGCCCTGCCAGGTCAGTTTTTGTTGGAAGAGTCGCGGCTGCTGGAAGCGGCGGGGATGGCACAGAAAGCCGCACGCCTCGACAGCGGGGAGTTTGATGTGGTCTTCAGTGCAGCCCACATGCTCAGGTGAGTGTTTGATTGGAATGATTCTGGGGTTTTTTTTTGTTGTTTTTTGTTACATTTGATCATTTTTATAGCCCCAGCACATGCAGAAAGACACTGAATATATTTCATTCTTTGTAGATGAGATGGGTGGGCCACAGTTTTCCATGGCTGAGTAGAAAGGAGGCTGTGTGTGAGAGAGGGAGGTCTACTGTCTGCATGGTTTATCCGGGGGCTTACACTACTCCTCAGCCAGTGTGATTTACTTGGCTGTACTTTGTAATCCTCTTCTCTCGCTGCACTGCCAGCCAGAGAGCTGCTGGTTTGTCTTAGCGTGCTGTGCAGCTATGTATCTTCATATGCTCTCTCTCACTCTCTCTATACCTCTCTCCCACTCTCTGTCTCACTCCCCTGGCTCGTGCTTGAAAGTCTGCTTCCAGATCAGTGCTCGGTTCAGCTGATGAGCCTGAGCATCTAAAGCTTTTGCAGCCCACAAGCTGTTGTATTTCTGAACACAAGCCATGAGTTGAAATGTGTAAATACAGCCTTGTGCCAGTTTACAGTATGCTGCCCCTCTAACTAAATAAACCTACAGAATTATACAGTATGACCCAGTGTGGAGATTTCCTTCTTTAAACCCATCATGGGTAACTCGTGGCCTTTTAAGTAACAGCTGCTGCTGCAAGGAAAAGGTTGTCTTTAAATATGTTGATTCTTAAAATCGATACCACTCTCATGAAGGCACAGCTGGTTAGCTTAGCTAGTTTAAATACTGGAAGCAGGGGGAAACAGCTAGCCTGGCACCTCCAGTTCTCACGAAGTGACACGTAATACCTTGTTGGTTAAAGCCGTACAAAAACATAGATGTGAAAACAACATGTTGAGATGGAGGTTCCATGAAGTTACCGTGCCCAGCCATGAAATAGTTCAGATGGTAATTACGAGCAACTGAGTCAGAAGAACTTGTAATTCCAAGTTGGAGAGGTCAGGAGTTTCTGACTGCGACCATATTGCCCACGTGGTGAAAAGAACTACAGAGGTGTCAACAAACCTGTGGCAAAATGACTGCAAAGCCACCATAGCAGTAACACATAAATGAAATCCCATATTACATTGCTACTGATGTAATTACTGATCAGTCAGCTAATTTAACAGGAACTATCACTGTTTTTATCAGGTTTTACTTGTTTGCAAACTGCTGCAGATTTGTAACACAAATCATTCAGGCTATATAAATGATGGGATAATTGGAATATTGTGTGAACACTCCAAAGTTTGAATGATTGAGGAACTTCTTGTTTTTCCCGTGAATGCAGCATTAATCCCCTGCCTGTACAACCAAATGTGTCATTTTTACACTTCACGGTTTTAGTATGGATTAAACAAATGGGATATACCGTGTTAATTAGTGAGCTTTAGAGGTGCTGGGAGGTGGATTTTGTACCTTTGGACAAAGCCTGGTAGCTGTTTCCCCGTTTCCAGTCTTTATGCTGAGCTAAGCTAACCTGCTGCTGTCTGTAGCTTCACATTTAGCGTACAGTCACAAGAGTGGCATCAATCTTGTCATCTAACTCTTGCCAAGAGTTTCCTAAAATGTCTAACTATTCTTTTAAGACCATTAAACCATGTCTTGAACCACCAGAGTTCGGTAAAGCTGCTTCTGCTTTTCCCAAGAGTGCTGCATTGCTACACAGCTGTATGAAATATTTTTACCCAGCTGCTTCATGCATAGCTCTTCCCCCACCAGTCCGGTCACGCAGGATCTTCACCACCAACAGCTTTCAGTTTCGACAGCCTCTTCCAGGGTCCAGACCCCTGGCAGCAAAAGAGCGCTTCAAGCAGTGCTGGGGCAGAACTTTTCTCCGCCTGCTTGGCATGGGGTCTCACTCCTCCACAGCTCAAGTTCTTTATGTGTTTTTCTTGGACGCAGACGTGGAAAGGCCCTCGGTTGGTGGGGACACAAGTGAATCTACACGGGGGAAGGGAGGAGATTAAAAGGAGGAGCAGTTGCTCTCAGATGTGCAAATGTCTTTTATTGCCCTCTTGGGCACTTGGTTTTTGACCATTTTGCTTCCAAAGTAATAATTTCCTGCTGCCTTCTTTGAACAATTCTTGTGTTTTTTTCCCAAACAAACTCTTGTTTATAGCATGAATGTAGGACAAAAAAAGGTTGGTTAATGGTGTGCTTGTCAACTTGTCAAAATTATACATCATACAGCAACTTAAGATCTCTAAAAAACGCACTCGTGCACTCATAGTTCACCTCATAGATTACCATCCAAACCATCTGCCTTATATAATAATATAATACGCCATATCTGGAAGATTACTTTGTATATTACTCGGTAGTCATGATGTTAGGTATGCCAATTTGTGCATATTTGGCAGTCCCGATTTTGAAAAAGTATATAAATTGGTAATGAAAGGAAAAATTGGTAGCAAGTTATGGGACACAGACATCTTCCCTAAGGGAAGTGTAGCATTCAAACAGTGAGAATCTTAATCCCCAAAAAATGTTATTCTGTTCTGGAGACAGATGGGACAGCTGTGGTTTAGGCACAAATATCTGGCTGTTGTAATTTGTTCATTCAGTCATTTGTATCCAATAATGTCACGCTCATAGGCAGTACTGTCAGTCTGGGGTTAATAAACCATCTCTAGACAACAAGATGTCAGGGTAAAAAGATCAGCGGCTGAGTTGTTGATTTGAAATATGGTCAAGAATTTCTTTCCTCCAGGGACTTTTCTTTGATTCATTCCTGCTCTATTTTCCCATCCCTCTCCTTCTCTTTATCCCTGTACTCTTGTAGTCTCACACAGACTCTTCCTCGGGTTTAAACCCAGGCAGTGGTTTACATACTTGGCCTCCATTGTCTTCTGCATTCTCAGAACCCGCAGTCAGACAGCCCTAGGACGTCCTTCTGCTCCTTTGGTCATGGTGTGGCAGCTCTCCAGTTCTCTTCTGATAATGTGTTTATAAATGTGATAACGATATTATAGAATTAGATTGGTGCATTTATTTTTATCAGAAGGATGTTCTTTCTAAATATTATGCTGGCAAACAAACATATGGTTGTGGTTGGACGTGAAACCCTCATTTATAATGTCAGGACAAATTCAGCAACTCAAGTCGGTGTCTGGATCGCCTTTGGAATGTAAAATGCTTCTTTGCAACAGAGCTGGAAAATTCAGTTGTACCAGAAAAATAAACAGCAGTGGCATGTTCTTCTGTATATCATCTGGTTAACATATAGGATTACCTCTTTTAGATCAAAATTATTTTTTTTAGTCATGTTAGCATGACTCTAGGGATCACAATGTCGGTTGGTCAACCACTTTGGTCACAGACTGAATTTCTCAATAACTATCTGAAAGACTACCATTACATTTTGAACAAACTTTCATTTTGAACGTTGATCTCCTGACGTTTCCTCTAGCGCTACCATGAGGTTGACATTTGTGGTTTTAAGTGAAATGTCTCAACAATTATTGGATGTTTTGCCATGAAATGTGGTACACACCTTATTGCCTCCTGCAGGGTGAATTGTAATAATATTAGTAATCTATCCACTTTCCATTTAGCGCAATCATCAGGTCAAAATCTCAATTTGTCCAATACTTTGGTTCATGACCAAATTTATTCGAAAACTGATGACATTTCCATCTGCGCTAATTAGCTAATGTTAGCATGCTAACACACTAAGCTAAGATGGTGAACATGGTAATGTTGACACTAGCATTTAGCACAAACACTTCTGTGCCCAAGTATGGTCTCACAGAGCTGCTAGCGTTGTTGTAGACTCTTAATCTTTTTTTTTTCTTCCTTATCCCAGTAATGGTGAACTCTTGGAACACATGCCCCATTACTGGTGTTTAAATATGAAATGCCTTTTCTTGGAGGTAGTTAGTTTTAAATGTCAGTTTCTGTGGTCACCATTTGACTCACATGTATGCATTTGATATTTTACTATATTTTATTTAAATAAGACCCAATGAAAAATGTGTATCCAGGCTCTACATTTCAGTTTGAAGCTTCACCATGTTATATGAAACTGAAAACCATGAATTATATACTCATTAATCATTGAAGATTTTAAAAAAGACCTTTCAAACCAAACACAAATAATATGTGTTTACTTAGGCCACTGATCTGGTAATCCTAAAATAAAAGCTTTTCCTTTTATCTGGAACGATTTGGATGATGATCCCTTAATAGACTGTGACAGCCTAAATGAAACGGTGGTTCCAATGGCCTCGCTTCCTTTGATCATTACGACTTCAGGGGCTCCACAGCCAGCCGTCGTTGACTCTGTCCTTGACTTCGTCAAAGTTAAATTGTTTGCAATGAGGCAATTGTTACCATCAGTGAAAAGCATGCAGCTGTGGACCATAAAGGTGACTTCTGAGATATTAGTATTAATAACAGGAAAGGCCTTGTGACAAAGGAGCCACAGGTTTTTGTATAACAGTAGGCAGAGCAGTGGATTATGAAAGGAGATAAAAAGCATAATATAGGACACTCCTGTCTTGACTGCAGATTTTATGTCCTCAGGAACGAAGTATTTCTGGTTCCAGGAAGTCATGCCGACAAACCATCTGCCCCAAAAATCCTCGCATTGTGGCATATACAGCATGTTTTGGTGCATCTGTGCCATCTACTCTGCTGCCCGGGTTGTTATGATAGTATGATTAAATGTTTGCATTCTTTCAGTGTCTCAATATCCATCAAGCATGTCAAACCGCGATCTCCCCCACCACCTGTAAACAGAAATTCACAGTGAATATTCCTGATTACCCTTATTTGTTGATGAGTTTTCTTCAAGTACCCAATAAGCCAAATGTCCTGACCTCAAGCCAAAAGTGCTTGCTGCGCACTGCTCAGCACAGATGTTATCGAGTGAAAGATGCTATCGAATGAGAAACCTAAAGGCGGTTGGATCGGCTTTTCTCATCCCTCATGCTGTTCCCTCCTGCTATTTTCTCAGTGACCCCTGAGTGCCAGTAAACACGCAGGGTTCAAGGCCTCATCTGAAGCCAGGAGTAATAAAGATGAGTAATGATTGCCTCTCTCTGTTTTCCCTTTGCAGACAAGCCAGCCTAAATGACGCAGCCGAGAAGTATTACGGACAAGCAGCGAGCCTGAGACCCAATGTGAGTACAACTAGCTAATCATCCCCATTGCTATTTACCCTGGTGGACACTGTGCAATCACAGTCTGGGTGGCTTTCCAATATTATTACGGCCCGGTCTGCCTTGTCACAACGGCCTTCATTGTCAGTGGATGAGGCCTAGGTCTTTACTAAGCTCAGAGGTTTGTTTGTGTAGCATCCATCACCGACTTCAAAGGACGGGCCAGGGTAAGTAGATTGAAAAGAATAATGATGATAACACTAGGTCAGGGTACTTTGACATCTTGAAAATGAATGGGGTCCAGTCTTTGAGGGATTTGGCAGGAGGGGTTGTGTTGTTTAAGTGAGGGCCGCAGAGGGAGAAAACTATGTTTGGCATGTGGTCACCCTGTTTGTTCCTGTGTCTTGATTAGAAGAAATCAGTCCAGGATTAATGATCAAAATATATCTGGACAATGTTATACAGACAATAAAGGTTGGTTCTGCAGGCACACAAACCCCAGTATAATATATACAAACAATGACAAACAAAAAGACAAACAAAAGCTCGAGTATAACAAAAGGCTAAAATTCAAGATTTCCACAGAGACCATGAAATTGAACTCCTATTCCCTTTGTTGTTCTCAGTGTCGATGTAGCGTTCAACTTTTGCCAAAGAATTGTGTATTTTTTACATCTAATTAAACCCAGATGTGAGGTAAGAAAAATGAAATTATTTTGCTCATTGCTTCAGTTTATATGCATATATTAAATAATAGAACCGTACAGTTTAAGGTGAACTGTGGGAATGTTTCCAATTCTCTTTTGTGAGTAGCACAAACTCCTCCTTGTGCTGCAAGGACGCTCTCACATCTAATCACTGCTCACTTTGAGATGTTTGCAGAACATTTGGAGTTAAAGAAAGACAATCTTACAGGGACAGTGTGTGTGTATGACTCATTGGTAACAAGCATGGCCAAGTTTATATAAACATTAAGTCACATTGGCCCCCAAAAACAAGAATTTCTAAACCATATATGTTTTATTTGTTATAAAACTTTACCAGAGCCTATAAAAACCATATGTCTGTGACATAAAGTCAAAAACAGGCAGAGAAACTGGATGAGCAACTTTCACTTAAATGAATGTGCGTCATCTTAGAGTACGGTTTTCAGTTCTCTTAACACTGTACAACCATGGTTCACACTCACATTCGCACCAAAGTTCACCCAACTTTAAGCCTGAACCCTGGGAATTATCATAAGACAGGGCTGACCATTGAGAGAACCACTGTCATGCCGCCCACTGATGGATGTGCACTTCTGTTAAAATTGTGCTGAGGATGTTTGAGTTCCTTACAGATGTATTTCAGGGCCAGATCCGTGTAATTTTCACATGACTGTTTCTTGGCATCTGCAGTTGTACAAACACGCATTTTGATGTCCACATCTAAACACAGAGGCACTTTTTTGCCCCTACTTGGTCACTTTTGCTTGGATGCCTTTTGCCATTTGTACTGCTTACAGCTGAAGCATGATCATAATTTAGCATCTTCATCCATCTTCTTTACCATTATCCTTTGTTCTTTTCTATGCGACTTGACTTAAGCCATGTACCCTGTCCATCTTCATTTGTCATTTCATGCTTTACTGCGGCTTGACTCTTCACTCTCCAAAGGCACTGGTGTTTTATATTAAGCACATATGTTTGCTGGCTCTGAGTGAGAGAGGACAATTCCCTCCATTCAAAGGATTTAGTCCCTTAGTCCTACAATTCCCTCTATCTAGACGAGCTAAATCCTATCGGATGCTTGTTTTGCTGTGGTCAATCCCTGCACATGTCCTTTGAAAGTTTCCCCTTCTATGTAGATATTCTTTACCTAAATGCCTATCTGAAGTCATTATGGTCAGGTCATTCCCCAACCTGGCTTTACTCTTAACTCTCACAGTCTTTATAGCACATGTTGCTTTACGGTCTAGGCTAATATGCTCCACATCTGGCTGTGCTTCTGCTGCTACATGCCAGTTTAAGGACGGGTAGGGAGGCAGAGAGGTTACAGAGCAGCAGGAAATGATGAAAAAATAAAGGCTTTTGACAAGGGAACATTTTGCAGAGTGTTGCAAGTGTTGCAAGGGTGAGGAAGAATGCAGGAGTATAAATCACAAATGTCTTAACTATATATAAGTAGGGGGAGAAAGGCTTGGGTGAAGAAAGGTGGGAACCTACAGGGGAGAGTATAAGAAGGAAACTAAACTCAGGAATTGATAAGTTCTGCATAGACAGAAAGAAAAAGATCGTTCGAGTCTCTGCCGTAGCTGCACTGAGAGGAAAATCAGGAGTCTGTTGATTTTCTACCCAGGAGTCTTTGCAAAGTGCTTCATATGTTATGGCACTCATCAGTATCTTTGACTGGACAATTTCTATCCTCAAAACTCATTTCAGAATTGTGGTTACACATCTTCACCATCCTCTAATCCATCTAAAACCCACTGTTTTCTGGACAGACCCATTACAAAAACCTTTTTAAAACCTCTCTCCATATTGTCCTTTACTACAACTTGGATCATCTCTAAGGGAAAACCTTCAATTCATTGTATTATGTGAGAACACAAATTCACTTAGTTGATCTTTGCCATTCTTTCTTTTAGTGATTCCAAAGACTCAATTTATTCTGAGTCATGTTGCCTTATGAACTGACTGACCTCATGGAAACAGACTGAGGCCAAGGGCCTAATTTCTACTTGGGATGGGGTGGGCATTCTTCACTTTTTTGTTCCCCCAAATTTTACAGTTTCAGTTTGATTCAGTCACTAACAGACCACTAAACCGTGTCCTCTTACTGTCCAACTGCCAAGATCCTGAAGGGAGAAGTTGATCAAAATGTTGTACTCAAAGCATTTATGCTCTACACGCAGCTCAGTAGTGAGTGATTAGTGGACTTTTTTTGCCCTGGATATTGCCCCTTAGGCGACATACAAGCGGTCCTACCTTTTTGAAGGAGGTTGTTGGCACCACGTGCAGCTTGTGAGGAAGACTGCCAACACTATGCAGGGCTGAGAAAAACTGAACTCTAAATAATTTAGCTGTTTTTCTGTACTGGTAATTTTCCTAAAATGTCACTGGAACTGATCATCTATCAAAGATAACATTATTTATTGAGTTTAAAGGTTCATTGTTGGCATTAGAAATGGTAGTTTGCATTTTTTATATAACATGATAATATCTATCAAGAAGTACCAGTAAGTCTCAATTAAGAAAAGTATTATTCTTTTGGGTATGGCTAACCTTATTATGGAAAGAATGATAATAAATAAATCATAATTCACTGAACCTCATCGACTCCACAAAATTACATGAAAACTAATTTGCTAATATACACCTACAGTATATTTCACCTTCATGTTGTGGATACAGTATTTCTGTGTGTCCCCTTCACTGTCACTATCAACTATGTCCATATGTATAAACAGTTATATTTGGGCTAGCATTATTCTGAGTGGTAAAAATCCCTAACTTGCAAATTGATCCCCCAGCGTTATTTTGTGGTTTGACTTTCAAATGGTGGGTCAAACTGAAGGTAATTTATGGTGCAGACAGCCTCAGAATTACCCCGACCATTAAAGTCAAGAACTCTGGCTGCTCTTAACAATAATTGAAACACAGAGAGAATTTTTTGTTTTGCTAGGGGATTAATGTAATTGCCCAATATGCAGCGAGTGTGGGGAATTGGTATCTAGTAACTTTAACGCTGCACAGTTTGGAGTCAGTAAGCAGCAGTAGAAGTGTTGGTCATGCCAGCCTTTACTTTGGCTAAGGCATGTGTCGCATGTTTTATATGTTGAGGGAAGACGTGACTCCTCTCTAAGGGACAACGGGATTATTCCAGGGTCTCTTTGATTTATTCATCAATTTTATCCTCCCTATGAGAAAACCAGCACTATTGGACATATTGTTCCCATTGAAATTCTCATGCATGGAGCATCACTCATCCAACCTTGACACTGGAAAAACAGCGAGATGTTTTGAGAATTTTGTGAGCGTACTAGACAAGGGTGGAACAGTCCACACAACCTACAGCACTGTTTGGACAAAGCAAGATAAATGGCCATACACTCTAAAAGTGGTTGTGTTTGGTGACCTCTCTGAAAGACTGTTCTCAATGCATGAACTTGTATCACTATCATGCATGTATGGCAAGTGTTTCGGTTCAAATAATCACCTGTGGTTGCTTGCCCTTGTGTTCAAAAACATACTTTGCATTTCAGAGTTTGTTAGGTGTTCATTTATTGTATATATTACAACCGAATTGGATCAAAATTATTTATAAGCCATCCAGTACACAAAGAGGGATTTTAATGCCCTTTTATAAGCTTTTTTATATGCTATTATATTTTTAGCATGCTCTTGCTGTTTTTCTGTAGCACTGCTGTTGTTGTGGATAGTTTACATTCCACACATTTCTCATGACATTCCACACATTTCTTGTAACATTTACAGAAAATTTAAATTCTCTCATTCAAAGAGAGTTTCCCTGAGAATTACTCTTGATTAGTTGACAGGCCATGAGAAAGAAATTAAGGCTTGTGGTACAATACATCACTGAATGTCAAGATGTCATAATCATGTGCCATGCCATGTGACAATGATGTATGAGGTGATAATTATAGGGAAAAAGTCACAAACAGTGCAGTAAAAGCACACGATTGGCCATTTTTTACAAAGACTGTTTTATTTGAACAGTCCTCGTTTCCTAGGAGTTACAATTACATAAATTACAATAGTCTCAGCCAGTAAAACAGTAGCTCACTAAAGGATTAGACATTTTTTCCACACTTCAAACTAAAATGGAGATCAGATGTGGCCCCTCCCTTGGCCTGGATGCTTCATGGTCTTACCGTGATTGCACCTTGCACTTTTCCTATACTTATGTCCTCATGACTCACCCTCCCGTTGTACCAAGAAGGATTTTGCCCCTTGGCACCAGCAAGAATATACAGTGTATTCATCTAGACCCACTTCAAAGTGATGGTTGCTCCCTCTGACATCGGTGGCCACAGACAAGACACCGGGACACGCAGAGCAGCATGGTTACCAAACTCCAAACACATTCTGGGTGATCGGACAGTAGCGTGTTAGGCTCTGCTCTGTAGCCTCGCAAGACGACCAAATATTCTTTTACAGTGACTTTCATTTAAAAGGACAAAATAATTGTTTATTCTACTACTTCATGTGTTCATTTTCCTCAGTTTTGTGATTTAAAATCTAAAGCTCGAACTTTCAGAAATAACATCTGTTCAGAGTTTGTCTGTATGGAGTTTCTCAGGCAACAATTTGGATGTGGGTCTGTGATATGAAATATTTGTGGTCAAATTCCATTCTTTGCTAAATTATGAAGTGTGAATAGACGGACTTCATTTGCATTATTCATCTCACCAAACATCCATTCATGGCCTCTGATGTCCTAAAATTTGAATTTTTCATTAAGTAATTCTTTAGTCTAAACAAACAATTGGTGGTGAGAATATCACTGTTATTGCCTGTATGTTAGCTCACTCCTGCTGTGTCTCAGCAGCTGAATCACTTCTCAATAACAGGGTAGAATCTTGCTATTCTTGGACAAAAGTGCATCTTTGGAACAAAGCTTAAAGCTACCCTGAGGTGTACTTCGTCATTTTAGGACAAGATCAGTTTCATACTAAGACTATTTTTTTTTTTGGTTTCAGTATCCTGCCGCCTTGATGAACCTGGGGGCGATCCTCCACCTCAACGGGAAGCTGCAAGAAGCTGAAGCCAATTACCTCCGAGCACTTCAACTGAAACCGGATGACACCATCACCCAGTCCAACTTGCGTAAGCTGTGGAACATCATGGAGAAACAGGGCCTCAGGACCATGAGCCCCTGAGCTCACCCCACCCGCCTACCTGCCATCTGTACGCCAGACCTGGGGGAGAGGACGGCCTACGCGCCCCTCATTCTCTCTTCTCATCCAGGAGAGATGGAAGAGACTCTGGGAGGGTGTTTGCTCAGAGAGGCCATGACTGTGCCGCACAGCCCTCCTAATGACTCCTGAGCTCTGCATACACCTCAGGCCAGCAGCGTCCCTCAGAAGCATTGCTCACAGTTTGGCAGTCACTACATGGTATTTGGATTCTTTCGAACTTTCTTCAAAATGAGTGCCCTCACAGGAACCACGTTTTTTTTCTGTTTCTTTCTTTATAACTACAGCACTTGAACTTGAAGTGAGACCACAGGTAAATCCATCAACATTTGTGATGAATTAAGGTTTTTTGAATAAGCAATTGTAGTTCACATTTGTCATTTGTCCCCGAGCAGTGTGAGAAAAGGAAAGGAAACTCTGCACTGAGGGTATTTTCCGTTTATCATCGTTTCTAGTTCTTGGTTTGATTAGATGCTCCACCTTGATAATGAGGAAAATAAGGCAATAGGAAGAATTGGATTCCATCCAAAATCACCAAATTATTCATGTAAATTGTGTTTTAATCACTAAAATCTCCATTCACTTCCTCAATGGGTCACTTTGTTTTGCTAATGAGATTACACACTCTTCATAATGAAGATATGGCAATTAGCACCATCATTGCAAACCATTTGTAGCAGATGTCCTGAAATTTGGTGAAAAAGGGAATTTAATTTGGTAGCCATCACAGCACAACGATAGCCTCTAAAAGCTCAGCGAAGGCTGGATTTTGCCAAATACAGTATGTTTTGGCAAGAAAACTCAGAAGCAAAGAAAAATGGGACTCCTTTCACATTGTGATGCCTTATAATAAAAGGTGTGAATCTTCTTTAGCAGTGTACAGTAGCATACAGGCGGCATTTTTATCACTAACGCTTCTTGTTCTGCACTGGCAAAGAAGCCAAGTCACCATGGCAACTTGTCCGTCGACAACAGTGAGAAGCTATAAATGGAAATATTAAGCTACCTTCTCATGGAAGTCACAGACAACAAAGAAGCAGGTACGGTAGTTTTGATACACCTTCTCCCCACACGCCTGAAGCTTTTACAAACCAGTGTGCGGAGCCGAAACAAGTGAAAGAGTTCTTCTAACCAAATACAAAAGCTATGCCGACACCTTTTCATCACAGGACAATGCACAGACATAGCACGTCTGAGGGAAATGTCTTAATGCCTATGTCGGAATATTGTTGGAATAAAACTAATTTCATTGTGTTTGTATAAATGAATCCTAATATATACCTGCGTTGTGTATAGTATACAGAAAATCATGCAGCAAAAAAGTAGCCAGACTTAAAGTGGAAGCTCAGATACTGAGCAAGTTTGGTTCGTTACATGAAGTATTTCCCATATTGGCAAAACTCAGTCTTAAGGTCTCATTTTGTATATATTCTGTGTAATTAACATCTATTTGTTTGTTGTTGTCAGCATACATTAAGTGAAACGGCACCTTCCCTGGAGTAAGACTATGTACAGTATTTGTGATCATTTGTTTGTTATTGACCACAAACCCCCTGAAGTATCTCTGTCCTTAGTTTATACATTGTAAGTTATTGCTTTATGTTACCTTAGCAACAGAACCAGCTGGCACTGTGTTTTTACATGTACAATGAAGGAAGTTAGCAAGAATGATGTCCAAATACAGTAGAGTGGCCCAGATAAATATAGATGCAGAGCAACACCTGCAAAGGAGGATAATAAATTTGAATATATATGTCACTTGTTGCAGTCACAATGGTGTCAACACTGTTCTGTTCTTTCACTGTGATGGTCACCAGTGATATGTTCAGTAAGATAATCACAGTTCACATTCATTCCTGCCCCACACCTCACACTCCCTGTAGTCAAACAGCGTGTGCATTTCTCCTGTGTATATAAAGTGTTTATGAAAAAAAAACACTGATAATTGTTATTGCTTGAGTGAAGATGTAAAAAAGAAAAAAAAGCGTTTCACTCTGTGTCTCTGCTCAGGGATCTCAAGCGGTGGGTTATTGCAGAAACTTGTTCACAGAGCGTTTACTAAATTAAAGATTTATTTTTGAAAGTTGTTGTATTTGTATAAATTATCGAGATTTGTAGCCTTTTTCTCCTTTTTGTAATATAAAGATGAACAATGTGCCAGAATAGACTTTCTTTTGTTTCTTCCCAATGTTGCTTTTTTTCCACAATAAATTTATGGTGTTCTGCTTTTATTTTTGGTTCCTCTGCAGCCCTTTTTTTTTTTTTAAGTAAATGTAGATCACATTTCAGATTCATTTGTGGGTATTTTTAACATTCACTCACAATTCAAAAACACACATTTCCTTCACACTCTGCAAGTCAGATTTCCTTTATATTCATGTGGGATATCAGACTTAATGGGGTGGTCTGGCATGCTGTGGAACAGGTTTTACAGGGCATTTAAAGTTCCCCCCTGCAAATTTGCTGAAACGTGTCATAAAATCAACTCAAATGGATCTCCTCCGCTTTGATCTTGGAACAACAAAGAAGACATGTAAATATTCCCATATGGACGGGGTAGCACAGTGTCTACATATGGCTGGTGTGTTTCGATTACAACCGCCCCCACTATTCAGACCCCGCTGACAAGCAAAAGGCCCTTCCCTGAGAACGAAGCAGTCGGCCTTGTGATGTTTCTCACATGTCTACATGGAGGGTCTGCTCCCATGATCGCAGCTTACCGTGGTGCCCGGCTTTCCTTATTGGACTGGAATGCACAAAGGCCGCCTGCACTGTCCAGTCCAGTTTGAATCTTCTTCTCATAACACAGGTGCGCCTCACTCATCTTGCCAAATAATGAAATAGTGAGTCACGCTACGAAGGCAATGTGCTTTCATTTCTTGCTATGGCCCTCAGGAGGCATTTGGGTTTCTTCCCATATACCACTGTCTTAGGAATGATGTCAGTGCACACGGTAGTAGCAACAGTAGCAGAGGGTACTGTTTTAGGGATTTTTGAAAGTGCAAGCAATTTCACAGACACAGTCTTGGCCCTGTCCTAAAGGACTCTTAGCCATGCTAGCGGCATGGCTCTAGGGATGATATTGTCGCTCTGGTGGTCAGTAATTAAAAAGAAAAACAAGGACAGCACTTTGTCTTTACTGTTGCCACACAAACGTTTCGGGCAAGACGCCCTTCTTCAGCATGTATTCTGGCAGTTTCACAATCAATATACACAGGTCTTTTGGTGGTCGGCCCCCCACTTTGGTCCGCACTGAAATATCTCAGCAACTACTGGAGGATTTCCATGACATTTTGTACAGACATTTGTGGTCCCCTGAGGATGAATCGTACTTCCTACCAGCAAGGAGAATTAATTTGATGATACCATCGTTTAAACGCCATTTCACTGACTCGCCGGAAAAAAGAGAGAGAGTGAGAAAGGAGAGAGAGAAAGAGAGAGGGAAGGTGTGCATGCATGGGTGATCGATAGAAAGATGAGTCCCACTTTCACAGACATGGTCTTTGCCCTGTCCTAAAGAGTTTTTAAAATACAGTAAATGGACCAAAATGTGGACCATGCAGCTGTGCCACATGCTGTTCAAATTCTCTCTGCACAAGTCTAACTGTAATATGTAACAGCAGCCATATCATTCATGCTGGTTTTCCCAAAAAGAACTGAGCAGATACATGTTGAGCTTATTAGTTTATTTGGATGTCAGTGTCAGTGGCCCTTAAACAAACAGGGATGTTTCCGGGCTCTCGTGTGTCCTCATTTGCCTTTAAACTTTCATGAGTGTTTATGCGAGCATATCATTTTGTCAGTTGTTATTAGTACTGCACAGCTTAAATTAGAGTGGTAATGATGAATCAAGTCAAGGATGCTTTCCCGTTGACACCATCATTATGTGCAGCAGAAAGCCTGTAAATTAAATCGTGTGGAGAATTACAAATTAATATGAAGTGACATCATCATACCCTAAGTGATATAGTACTGATTTAAATTTAGATTTCACCATGCGAGGTACATTTCTTTAAAAATAGACATGTGGAAACGTAAAGTGTTTTTAAAGTAAAATGAGACATAAAAATACTTTCTTCCCCTGGAGAAAATCACATCTCATGCAACTTGATTTCCTGTTCTTACATCAAAATATTCACATTTCTCTCATGGCGTTAGGTAAACCCTGGATTCCCTGGAGTTCAGCACCCAAGAAAATCAAGAATGTCTGTCTTCCACTCTCCAAACTTCTTGTACTTCATTGCTTTATGTGACCTCTCGCATCAAGAAGAGTTAAAGCTGGGAGGAAGGAATTTATCTTATTATGCTGTGATCTGGCAAATCTGCTCGCTTTTATCAAGCAAATATTTTGTGGTATGTGCTGATGAACTATCACCACTTTGATCTGAAGTGCCTGAGCCCGGCGCTCACAGCACCCAGCCAGCTTCTTTAGAAAGGACGGCTGTGCGTGATGCTGAGAAGTCCTCCTCTGAACCCAATATCCATTGTTATTACTTGATAGAAGAAGCATTAAGATGAGACTCTGCTTCATATTATTGAAGTGTTTTGATGTCCAGAGAGGAAATTGTCTTTCTTTGACGTTATGCTACTATGCAATATCTACTACTACTATAGCCCTGTGGAACACAAACCATGACTTTTAAATACAAAGTGCTCATTAGAACATGGCAAAGTTCACAAGGTAGGGTATTTGTGAGCCTTATCTTTTCTCAGTTTTTTATAGGTAAATACACTGTAATGGATTTGTAAGCCACACTTTATTTTGTAGTTACGTGTGCAACACATGTTGCCAATATTGGGTCAGCCTCTCCTACCACTATCAAAATAAGCTGTAATGTGAAGTCATTTCTATGTGCATAATACTTGTCTTGACAGATTTACTCAGGAAATGTCCACACCCCGACCTCAAAACACATTGGGTAAGTTAATCAAGTTAGCATGGCTAAAAACCATTGAAATGTTATATGGATTGCCGTAACACTTGGTACAGATATCCATTGTTCCCATTGTAAGATGAACTGTTATGACTTTGGTGACCCCCTGACTTTTCATCTAGTTCCAACATCTGATCAAAATTGAATATGACCAAATACCTGCAAAATGAATGACATTCCATTCAGCCTCAGCTGTGCATGCTAATTAGCAAATGTTAGCATGCTAACATACTCAACCAAGATGATGAACATGGTAAACATGTTAGCATGCTGCAGTTAGCATTTAGCTCAAAGCACCATTGTGCTTAACTACAGCGGCACTGCAGGTAGCACGGCTGTAGACTCTTAGTCTTGTTTGTTTGTGAATTTGACTCATTTCACATTGTCTGAGAGCACACAGCGAGCACCCCAGTTGAGATAACAGAATGTAACCAATTATGGGACAGTATGTCAGCAGAGGTGTAGTGCAACTTTCAAATACATAAAAGTTATATTGATTTTCCCTCTCTGCTCGCCACATGAAATCATACTGCAGAAATATGTGGTAACACCTGAAATTAATATTCTGCTCACATACTTTGTGAAGCTCAATTTTATATGCATATGTGCCTATATTATGCATATATTCTAATACCAATCATTAAAGACTCATAATAAAAGCTTAACACAAACCCACAACATTAAGTTTAGTCCAGTAAAATGACAACACATTCATCAAAGTGACACTGTCAAATCCTTTGCTTTCAGGACTACGTGTACATGTAGATATGCAGTGTAATAACACCCGACTGGAATGAGTTTTTGATATTATCATTGAAATTAGTGTGTGTGTGTGTGTGTGTGTATGTGTGTAGAGAGAGTGCGCTCTGGCACACCACAGGAAATTAACACAGTGGGTGGTTCTCTGTCGTCCGTGGCATAAATCTTCTCTTCAACGCTACAGCACTCTATATTTGGTTTTTAGCCTTCACACCAGCCTACTGACAACTGAGCATAGTGTAATATGTGTGTGGAAAATGTCTCCTGAAAAGTTTGAGGCTGAAGTTGCTGATGCATGAGATTCCCACAACTCAAATTTAGAGTTACAGTGCCAATGCTCACCCAAATGTAGGAATCCTCCAAAGCCTGTTATGGGTTCTGACTAATTGTTGGCAAAGGACTGCTCTGTTCTATTTCCCTGTTTGGACTTTATTCCCACATATACCAGCTACCACACATGCTTGTGTGTCTTGTTTGAGCGTTCATGTGTGCTTGTGCAGGTGTACAATGTTAGCATGAAAAAGGAGTCAGAGACACAACCCAGATCCCCATCTCCCCAAAATGGCCACCCCTGAGGATTTACAGAGAGCTATTAACAGCCAAACCCTTGAGACCTTCTCAACACACCATTTTGTGTGTGTTTTTGGCAGCTGGGACCCACACATCTCAGGAAATGGCTCCATTTTTTTTACGTCTACTCTGACAGAATGCACTTTGTCTTCCTTCTTTTCCTCACTGATGTGGAGAAGCAGGACTGCAGTGTTCTCCGAGCACGAACAGCATGATGCGTGTGCAGAATTGTGTGTATGCATGGGTGTCCATATGTGTGTGTGGTAGCCAGAGAGGACGCAGGTGCGGCCTGTGCATATCGCAGCGTCAGGATTGATTAGTTCCAGAGACAGAGACAAGATGTGAAGATCCAGCAGCATACTGTCAAAACAACAGGCTCCTCTCCAGACAGCTGGATTTCCATTCCGACCATCACATGGACTGCACGCCTGCTTAGAGGGGAAGAACTCTAGGGGCCAATATTTATAGGTGAGTTGTGTGAGATCCAGTGTGGGCTCAGAACTCCTTTGGGCAGTACTGGAAGATCAATGTTGTGCACAATAGCACAACAGAGAGGAAGTATTCATTTGACCGACGGAGAGGTGACTCCAGGTGATCTAACACACACTGACAGCCATAGCGGAGGTCCTCAACTGTCTAAGCAACAATGCGAGTGAATGCATTGCATGTCTAAATATATAACTTGGTTTCATCAATAGACTTTATATGTGGTTAATTGTTGTGCTGTTTTGATAGGGAAATTATCAGATTTCATCACTATATATCCCAATGTCCTACACATTGCGCGATTCATGCGAATTTGACCACTGGACCGTGTTTATTCGGCCCAAACAGCCAATGTACCAACTGTACGTTAGCTGTAAGCTAGCCAGCAACAGACGCACCGACCGGAAGTGTGCCTGTGTGTTTGTGCTCAGCCTCTGACTGAACTCAGAACTCACCACAAACTTCAGTTCGTTCTGTTATTTCCTTCCAGTCTCTCTCCTTTTTCTTCCTGTCTACACATTTATGAGGCAGATTCAGAAAGCCCTGTGTTTACCTGCTTTTTCACCATTCTCCCGTCATTACAGATCCTGCCACTTCCTCCTGTCCTACAGGTGTCCTTCTCCCGCCTGTCCCTTCACCTGAGCCTCCCCATCTCCACACCTGGATCTCATTGCCCTAACCAGTCACTCATTCATATAACGGCCCAGATCCACTTATCCTCTGCCAGATTGTCTTGTGTTTTGTGCCTAGCTCTCCAGCGATTCTCCACCTGTCTGACTCTGCCTGCCTGATCCCTTGCTTGATTCCCAGTTTAAACATTGCTTGCCTACTCCTCTTTGGCTTTGTCTGTCTGCTCTGCCTGCCTGCTTGGTTTGTGACCCCTGCCTGTTTTTGGACTTGATTAAAGATTCTGGACCTTCACCTACCTTACTGCCTCTGTCGTCATGCTTTTGGGTTCTGTGATTTCTGTGTCATTACAGATCAATAAGAGTTGGTACCCATAATGTTTTTACCCAAGATATCCATCTATGTAGTGCAATAGCATAAAACAAGCATGGTGGTACATTTAGTGTGGTTGGACGCTCATACTCAAGCAAATGTTGATCACCTTGTCGAGGCTTGTTGATTCCCACCTTTCCTGGTTAATGTTGCCAATCTTAAAAATGGTGGTGAAGAGAAGTCAACTCAGTACAACTTAAAAAAAAACAGTGACGGTGAGCTACACACTTCTAATAGGTCATAAGTGATGATTAAGAAGGGTTATTTAGTCTATACATTGTTTTTTAGGAACATCCTACTCATTCTTCCGTTAAACGTTAATTGCATTAATCCGATATTATTGGATATACTGGGTACAATGTTAGAGGTTACTACCAGGTTTTAGTATCCCCCTCTCCATTTGCAGCTTGTTTCTTTATGCCACATATGTACTATCAAGTTGGTGAGTGTGTCTCTTGGTTTGCTTCAGTTGCAGTGCATCGTGCTATTTCAGCCACCATACTGAAGTCTATTCAGCAACTACTCTACTTCCCTTCTTCTGTTAGCAACAGAAGCTGGACTACCAAAGTTGATTTTGATGCTGGAGGGCAAAGAAGGTGTGCTAGTCCACCAAAATTGTCACATTTCATTGCTGTGGTTTGAGGGCTATTTAGGTTCTTCACACTCACATCCAATCTGAATGCAGATGTGTTTCTTACTTACTGTGGCTGCTGCTGTTGCCAGAGGCTCCTCGCTCCTGCCTCCACCTGCTTTAGCTCTGCTCTGTTTGTATGCACCTTGGATGGTGTTTACTTCCACTTAATACCCACTGGGGGATTATTTGCACGTTATTTATCATGTGTTGTGTTTGCACGTTGTTCTGCCATGTTGCCGCAGCAGGGAGTCTTTACCAAGAGGAGAAGTCTACCGCCAACTCCGACTGCATTGTCGTCTCCATTTGTCATGTGATGAGAGCGTTTCTGACAGAACTGAATTGACCCACATCCACATCACAACAATCTTGTCAGTCATTGGTCTTGTTGTCAGGCTGCTCTCACAACATGTAATGAGATAAATACAAAGCCTGAAATGGTAACATGGTCCGAACAGAAGCAGTGAGGGGAATATGTCTGCACAATGGGATTACATAGACATGACTAGAAACAGACAATACTTTGACATTGAAATACTGCAGAGCAAAGTAATAGTATGGAGGTTGATGTAACTGAAGACTTAGTTTAAACCCAGAAATCCCATGATTAGTTTACAATTTATTCACTTATTAACACTAACTATGAGGTGATTGTTTTAGGAAACCTACATTTTACTGTTGCCTGATTTTTTTCATGTGACCAACAGGTGAAAATGTCCAATATTTGCTCCTGTCGCTTAATCCAGTCTGACATTCAGGCTGTGATAGAGGTACACCAGCGTCACATCAGTGTCCACAACCCTAATCTGCTTTTCAGAGTTAGTGCTTTTTTTTTTAAACATTTTTGGATGCAACCAATTTTTCGTCAGAACCTCCATTATGGCACCAGTTGCCAGGGGATTCATGACGCAACTGTAGAGCCTCTACATCTGGGCAGGTTTCCCATCTGTCCGGTGCTGTGGCCATGTTGATGGAGTACAGCCACCTCCCCCTAAATCACAGACCTCACAGCCCATCTTTCATCCCTCTGTTACACAATGTGTGTAAACCCTGATGGATCAGAGAGCCAAACATTACAAAATAAGCCCAGTATCTGAATGCCAATGATCATCAGCTTCAATCAGGAGAGGCTAACATGATGGAAGAACGGCTGCCAATGAAGGGCCTGGAATCTGCAGAAAAGATTATTTTATTACATGTAACACATTAACATTGAAGGTGGGAGATTGCAGATGCAACATCAGTGGTTGGATGTAAACAGCAGAAACAGAAAATGACAGCATAAGAAAACAAATGATGATGTTAAGATTAACTTGATTAGAGCATGTGAGAGAGTGGTGGAAGTTAAGGTGGAGCGCGTGTCAGAAAAGATATCAATCAGGATTCGTACACAGCTGATTTGTCTTAAAATCTTTTTATACACAGTAGCTCTTGCAGTTTGTCTAGGAGCAGAAAACTGTGGGTCTAGATACCAAACTGCAAATTAAACAGAAAATTATGCTTGTATTTACAATAATTACTGTTTACAATTAGATCGCAATTTATCTCCAGGAGCTTCTGTGATGTCTTAAACACAGCCTGAGTTTGACATTTTTACATTGTTTTTCTTGTTGCATAATTCCCTTTATGTAAAAAGAGAAACCCTGTAATATCCATACAGTATCCTCTATAGACTAACATGACCTGAGAAGGTGTTATTTATGCTGCAGTTTTGACTCACTGTTTGTATTGCTTTTAAAAATACATACTGCCTTCTCTGTATATCAGCTCATATTGCAGATATCACTGTGAGTTCGTTAGCCATGCAGGCTACTCTGCCTCCTCTACTGTTTCCAACCATCTGTTGCAGAATAATTTCTGACTGCATCAATACATTCTTGACAGCTGCTGTCATGTGTTTCAAGTAGGCACAGCTATACTCTTGTTCCTAATCATGTCAATGTATTTATCTCACTCCATGAGAGCTTGTGTATCAGAAAATGTGACCTGGAAGGTGGTATGTCCGGCTGTTTAAAAATGCTACACTTCACTGTGTTAAGTACAGACATTCATACTGAGATCTCGCGTCAGTTTCAGTCTTTGCACCCAGGCCAGTTTCCACTGAAAGTGAACATACTGCAGTGGAGCGCTTCACATATTACTTTGCTGTGCAAACCGTCTAGAGCCTACATATGTGGTGTGACCAAAAGAGAGTATTTTAAGAGAGTGTATCTTCGTGTCTCAGCCTTCACTCTTCATTAAACTCATTATCTTGCTAAAGAGAGCTCTTCGTATTTCTTTGCAGGAGTGCCATCAGTCAGGTCTTTCTTGGCCAGACCCCCCTAAAGCAGAGTTGTCCAGCTTGTTATTTATCCTTAGCGCTGTGGGAATGGCTGATTAAGTTCCTCAGAGACCCATTAGAGCAGGCAACCTGTCCCACTCGGCCACTGCCACCATCCATCATGCAAATCTAGAACACGAACACCACGCTCAAGTCGACCACAGTCTGCTTTATTATACCCTCATGTCAAAAACCAGTAAAAAGTCTGCTGCTAACAACTCTGGACACTTCCTTTAAAAAGCTCCCATAATAACAGAAATGGGACACCAGTGGGTGAGTGTGGAAGGAGCAACAGGTCTCGTATCAGTAGGGTTTGGTTAGCAAGGTTTGACACCTCCCTTTGGTCCTGCCCCATATCTCTTCTCCCTGAGGTAGCTGACCCAGGTAGCCGGGTCTCGGACAGACGGCAGGCTGCTGTGTGTTATTCTACCCTTGACTCTGGAGAAGGAGGTAATTTGCAAATAGGCTTCAGGACGCTCAGCACCAGGGTTCCAGCCGTGAGGCCCCCTGACAGGTCCAATATGGATTCCAATGGAAAATCTCTCAAAGCTGCGGTTTGGACATCTACCAGTGGGCCTGACTGAGCTCCAGAAGTATCCTGGGGGCCCTTTATTCTGATAAAAACAGTATGTTTCCCCTTTTTGATACTTTGTCAAATGTGAAATTCACTTGTGCCAATAATTAGGACTATGCGTACCTCAAACATTGGAGTGTATGCTAAGGCCACTAATCCATCCTTTCACATCAAAAGGTTATCAAGGCAACTGAGGAAATGTTATTCAGCTATGCTATTTATTTTAAACCTAGCTGAAATCAATCTCTTGTGCACTTGTTTTTACCATCAACATTTTTTCTCTTGGAATCAGCTCATATTAAGATAGACTCTTGATAAGGCCTGTGGATCTGGCCCCTCAGAGGCATCAGCATGCGACCAGTCAATGCTAAAATAAAATGTTGCTGATGAAGTAAAATAGCTGCCTAAGTTTTAGTTTGTTACAATGATGAAGTGTTTATTTGGCTGAAATACGTTCAGTGCTGTTGAAACAATTAACAGACACGACCACATTTTCGATTCATTGTTTGCCAAGACGTGTCTGTGTTTTTCATCTGTTTAAGCAACCTAAATGCAGCCTCACACATGTGGAGTCTCTCTACACACATGCAAATGTGTCTTCTGTCAAAAATCCCTCTTTTTTCCTCCTAAGCCAGAGAACTTTTTTGCAAATCAGCTCTTTCTCAAACAATGCCGATAGCTCCATTATATGCCTGATTGTAATGGATGCCTTTGATTGTGTCAAGCTCTGACATCCACAGCCATGCAACTAGCTCGAGGCCACAGACCTTCGTCATGTGAGGAGAAATCCCCAAAACAGCACGCACTGCTGCTGCTGCTGCTGTGTATCAAACCAGGCAGAGAAAACCAACAACCAACACTGAGACCAGCGGCAAAACCCAAGTGCTGTTGACGCTGTTCATTTACAGCAAGAGTGTAAGACTGATGAGGAAATGCTTCGTAAACAGCCTCCCAGCTTTGTGGCAAATGTAGTGCAGTCAAATGTATGGTACGATGTAAAGTTATTTCCAAACATAGCACAGATAATGAATGGGTTATTCCTTTAAAATCAAAAAAAGTGACCTAATATCTTCTGAGTCATTTCATAATTTTCATAGGTACCGAACAGTAACTGTTTTTCAGTTGTCAAATGATTGGATTTGGTGTGTTATTCCAGTCTAGTGGCAATAGCAAAAAGTTCTGGAAGCAATCAGACAATGTTTATATATTTGGCAAAACCATATTCACTTAATGCTGAGTATAAACTGGAACTGAGGCAGCTGGTGGTTAACTGCTTACTATCACAGCCATTAGGCTGTCAGTTTTAAACCAGTCATATTTCTTCATTAGCTTGAACCACAGTGCTTTACTAGGCTTTGAGGGCTTTTAATGATGAGAGTCTAAGTCTTGGTGAATGTGTGCAGCACCATGACCAGCTTTCTCCAGCCTCTATTTTAACAGTTGTCTTTGACAATGTATGATGCACTTACTTTTGTTTCCATTTGAGTTTGTTTTTCATTTTTCGTGAGTGTTTTGTTCATTTTTTTGGCGTGTTGTGAGAAGAACAGCATGTCTGTTAGCCTGATTAAAGTTATTTGGAGTGCTGTTTCAGTGTCTAACCCAAGTGCTAAGGCTCAGCGATGTACAGTAATTAGCCATAAAATAATATCTTCATCCAAAGGAATCTCTTCCTCTGTACTCTTTCCAGCTATCTAACATGAACAGATGGAGTCCATTGAGTTACAAGTAAATAACGTGTAAATAACATGGTAAGCGTGCTGTATTTGTAGTCAGCATCGACCATTTGTAGTCAGCATCGACCATGTAACATCCTGCATGTCAGCATAAAACATTGACTTACTTTTATTAAACAACTGCTGCTTTTTCAGCAGGCTGGATGCAAAATGTTATGGTTTAAAACTCTAACTGTGTACATGATTTTTTGCTAATGTTCTGCATGACCACTCTCTAGCATAATCTTCAGTGTTTCCTCACACAAATGACTTGTTATTTCCACATTTGAGCTGCATCGTGCATTACAGGAGATAATGTACTTTGGCACTTTTGACAAAGCAAAATCTTTTCTGTTATTTTCTTATCAGTCATCATGAGGAACTTTGTGTTCCAGTCACTGCTTGTCAAGGGCAGCACAACTTTTGACAATGAAAAACTGTTTTTTCACAAGTTATTTATTTAATGCCGTGTTTACAGTGGACAAGGACACCTTTGGGTAACAGGACCGCCACAGTTTCATTTAATGAATGTGTAATGAAATCAGATTTACATTGATCACTCATTAAACAAATGGTAAATATATAGATCAACTTAAGTCTCTGAGCATATGTGTGTTCAGGAAATTAATTAGAGGGATTCAGATGAATGGAGCCTTCCCGAGGGCATGTAAAGCCAAATCATTACTGGTCACAAGCATGGATGTGGATTTCCTCTTGATTTGCAAAATAAACAGAGAAATTGCCTGTTTCTCGGAAGGTCACGCAAGAGGTCAAATATGGCTCGTGTTAAACCTCCTTTATTGCCTTCTGTTTTGGGAACCAATGCTGATAAAAATGTTGTTTAAATAATGATGAAAAAGTCAAGCCGTGAAGATGAAACTGAAATTTGAAATGCATTAGTCACAGTTTTTTTTTTCTCTGCACAGTACATGATAACTTCTGTTTTGTGTTTTGAACCACTCAACAGGATCTTAAAACAAGACTGAATGCTGCTTTAAAAAGGAGTCTTACAGGAGCAGATTCGTTTCAAACATCCTGACAGCTGGGCTTAAATTGAGGACTTTTTATTTTAATGTTTTATGACTCAAAATGTGGACTTTGTATGTTAGAAATTGATTCAGCACATATCCCGCCCGCCCCAAAGCACTCTGTTAGTTAGAAACATTCAGTGACTCTTTGCATCTCAGCAGGATCCATTCAGCGTGTCCATTGCCTCGGCCCAGCCTTAGAGAAAGAAGCATAATGTTTTAATAACAGCAATCTGTATCAAGGATGGTTCTTTTTAGGCTCTCTGTCATCATACAGTGCCACACACACCACAATGTCTTTGATATAAAAATGCAGTGTGTTCGGCTACAAGTTCTGGTGTAATTTTTACATTGAAATTTTACATTGAGCTGTCAGTTGGTCAGGGGATGGGAGCACAAAGTGTTTGCACAGTATGAACAACAACAACAACAAAAAAACTGTTAAGGTTAAATCCACGCTTATTAAAAAGGGCAAAAAGACTGCTGCTACTGTGTTTGATTGTGTGTGTGTCCTTAATGGTGTTTTTTTTCTCCACAGGAAACTGAGAATTTACAAGCAGTGAATTTTAGAGTGATCCTTTCTTAATATATTTGAACTTTTTTTCAATGCACCAAAACATGCAACACCTGGACAAAGAGTTTCATTGTGAGTGCAGCTTTGTAATGACCCCAGGTATGGTTTGACTCACAGAGCAGCTCTTTGTGTGACGGACACCTGGAGGAAATAGTGAAAGAGGATGGAGGTGGTGCAGAGCCAGGACTGGTGGTGTGGACTGTGGTTCAAACACTCTGTTTCTCCTTCTTTTCTGTATGACTTACCGTGTGATTCAAAGCCCTGTTTACCCTGAATGAGTTACTGAACAGTATGTAAACATTAATTATGTGAAACCGCATTGATCACTCCAATTAATTAAGATTATATCAATAAGAAATCAAAGCTGTGGCATCACAGACATCCAACAATCCTTTTTTGACGTAAGTGCCACTCTGGTTGCCAGACCTCTGACCGCACAACGATGTCCAGTGAACTGCGAGGAGCTAAAAATGTTCCCCTGCAATTACACGTTCACCACAATTTCCTGGAATTCCCAGGAGATCATAAATCACTGCTGGGCCAGTCAACTAAAACGCTTGTGTTAATACAACATCAACAGCAAATGACCCTTCAAATGAACATCTGTAGGCCATATTGGGAAGACTTCCCTATTAGTGCAGGAGAGCACATGTGAAAGGTGCTGGTGATTCACAACTGACTGAACAAAAGGCTACAGGTGAGAAGGACCCAACACGAGATTTTATATTCTGCCACAGTGGGAGCAGGCTAAGCTGCCTTGCTAAAGGATGTTGTTATAATAGTTGCTGAAAGAAGGTAGAGCCCAGCTTTTTTCCTTGCCCTCCTTGTTTGTTAAGGGAATTAATGCGGTGACCTTTTGTTCACACCCCAGTTTCGTAACCTTAGAGCTACCGCCGCCACACCAGTTCAGTCAACCAACTCTCGTGGAATGTATATGAGCGAGGAATATGTTCAGAGTTGATATTTGACATCTAGGCTCTGACCTCGTCACTCCCTACAAGGACACCCCAAGCTCCGCACAGCAGGGACTGGGGAGTGACGGTAATGACTTCTCCCTCAGGGGAACATGCACTAGAGCCCGAAGGTGGATACTGGGGTGAAGGTGGGGCTCCTGAAATGCTTTAAGAACAGCAGCAGTAGCAGTAAGTGGCAGCTTAGCATTCAGGTGCGCAGCATGGCAGCAGGCAAGTACACCGCCATAATGCAAAGGGTGCTTTGGATATGTGTTGCGGTGAGAGGAATCAGTCCAGCATTCAAGTATATATTGGATGATGCTAACATTATCGTTATCCAATGCTAACATTCAGTGCTAATGCAGGAAGTGGAAAGTGTGAAGGTCAGTTGATGGATGGGTCTATACAGTAGCATGTCTGACTTTCATGCAGGAGATTGAAAGTCCTATCACTAACCGGAAATTAACGTTCACCATAACCACGATTTTCCCCACCTTCACCATACTCTAAACTTTAAAGTTTTTAGTGCTCCCACAATAAAAAAGACAGTATCACTGCATCAGTTTTTATCCTTTTTTCAACTGTCCAGACAATTTTATAGGAGTGCAATGCTAAATTGGTGGAGTACCCTTTTAGCCGTAGTTGATTTGGTGTAACCACAGTCTTCACCTCACCTTAACCATACAGACAATTTTCAAAATGTCGGTGTTGTACATTGTACAACAGTATGTTCTCTGAGAATAGCAATGGATTCAAGTTGACTGCCTGTACTACCTCGCAGGTCTTGTTTCATGAACACCAGCCCGGTATGTGAATGATATGTGTCCATACTGTTTGCGTTCATGGAAACAAAACATTGCAACCAGTAAAACATGATCCAAACCATGTTCCTGTTCACGATCCAACTCAAATGGTTTAAATTTTGTAGAAAAGATTACAGTGTAAATCTGTAAGGTAAACACAAACATTCTGCAGTGCCTGCCGTCTGTGTGTTTGGCACATGGTTTCTTCAGGGGGGGATAAGTTGTGTAGCAGATGAGGAAAGGAGGGAATGAGAGTTTTTCTAATATTGTTTTCAAGGTTTGTTCTATGAGATTCATCTTCCCTAGTTTTCCTACCACCATGTCGACCTCCTCTGCTGGGTCTTTACATGTGCCTGAGGTTTATCACAGGACAAATTAACCATCCACAGCATGATTATCCAACAAGTGAGCAAAGCGAGCCTTGGAAAACTTCCAAGGTGGAGATCTGAGGAGCTTTGTTTTGGTCGACTAGAGAAGCATGAGTTTCTTCTAATGTTCAGCACTGAGCCAAAAGTGGATCGCTGCTGGTGTGCAGAACTTATACAAGATGATTATAGATTTTCACCATGTAATTATCTCCTCTAATCACAAGATAGGCCTCTCTATTTTAGGCATCATACTTAAACGCAGTTACATTAACTTTCAGGTCAAATGTTGAATTCCTGAGAGCTTGTTTATGCACAAGAAATGTGAGCTGGGGTTTTGTTTATGTATTGTAGAGGCATCTTAACATTTAGCCAGATATAAGAGCTGTCTGAGCTCAGGGCAGGGAGGTAAATATTGCTACAGGGTGGTTGTGGTTTTGGGATTGTTGTTTCTAAGAAGGCTGAAGATAAAAACACAAGCCACCTTATTTTCAGCTGTTAGGGTTAAAGGTAGTTAAGTGAAATTATCCTCTTCAGAAAATAGAAGTAAACAAGGAGGGAGATGGTAATAACTGCTCATTTTTGCTCAAGAGAAAAGAACATTTTTGTGTCCAACTCCAAGTGTTATGAGTCTTACTGTAGAAGAAATGTTTTTACACAAGCACTTTTTATTATCTTGCATATGTTTATAATATACTGATGTAACCCCGATGATCTGATTATAATCAAGCATGACTTACAGTCTCACCCAGATTACACAGTCTGCAGCATGCATGCTTTTACATTAATCAAATATATTAGTTCTCAGTCAGTGTACTCCTCACTTACCAGAAAACACTTGTCTGCAGTACTAACTGACATCATCAAGAATTTGATGCTCCACCATCTGTGTTTTATCATATGCATCCTCTCCCTGGATGACTCCTTTCACTACTCATAATTTTTTCAATAAACAATCCCAAAGGTCGACACGGGGGGAAAAAAACAGGAACGCATGAAACAGGTCTGGTTTGGTAATCAGCTTGAACAGATGTCCGCGGCTTTGTACCAAGAAGGAATAGCATTTGGGAAATAAATGCAGCTTATCACTTAAAAGGCTCCCGGTAGGCAGGATGCTCCATTTGTTATTAACATGAAAAAGTAGAACTGATTTTCATTGCTGAGAAGCGCTCATCAATCATGCCATGGTATGACAGTGGAGACAGTGGCCGTATATGCTAATGTGATAGATCTTCCTGTTTCATCACTGTGGTATTTGCCAGGGTTTAACCTTCGATGGTGAGTATATTAGTTAGAGGATCAGCTACATTTAAAGTTTGCATCTCTTATTTATGTGTCTCCGCAGCAAAAGTGTGCATAGTAGTGGAACAAACCTTTCAAATAGCAGTAATATTCATTGGTTGAACTGTGAAAGAGTGGATGTCAATACATATTAAAAAATAGACAATCATCTGAAGTATTTCAAACTGACAAAAGTTGCACATGTATATAGCATTGAGCGTGTCTCCTTAAAGATATTCATTTTAGATTCAAGTTTTATTTATATGGCACCAAATCGTCATAGAAGTTATGTCAGAGCACTTTTCATATAAAGCAGGTCTAGACCGTACTCTTTATAATATTTACAGAAATCCAACACTTCCCACCATGAGCAAGCACTATGGCGACAGTGGCAAGACAAAAGCTTCCTTTTATCAGGCAGAAACCTCGAGCAGAACCAGACTCATCTACAGAGCTTATGGATGTAACAAAACAATACAGGATGTTGTCTCTTTATTGGACAAATGCAAATACAAACCTTGAAATAAAAAGAGAATGCCTTATTGTTGAAAACAATCATAGCATAGTTCTAGACATAGTTTTCAGAGATGTTTTTTTTTCTCTCTCCCACACCTGGGTGGTTATAAACTGGCAAAAGTCATAATTCTCTTGTCATTCATCACAGACTTCCCCATCCAACACAAGCACAGCCAAACCTTTTAGCATGTTTGGTTTTCCACGAGTTGCAGACCACGTTCCCATGAGAGCTCTGTTCATTATGAATAGATTTGTGCATTTGAAGTCTCTCCTCTCTCTTATGTTTGATATGTTGCAGCAGGCTAATTAACTTCCACATCAGTGAGAAAGGTCAGAGAATCATTTCCATTGCAGACGGAAAACAGAAAGCTACATTATATTAAAAATGGATGCTGTGTGAAATCCTCCATGTTCCTCTAAAATCACAAGCTGCAGTGCATCTGACCCACTGTGACACTTGTTGCATTATTTATCATTCATGAATAATGAACCGATCACAACAGCCCTGAACATCCCTGTGAGATATCAGATAAAAATGTGTACAGTTCATTTTAGGGCAGCAAGAGGATTATTAATTTGTCTTTGTGTGGCTGCTTTCAAAACCAAAAACTGCAGGAGAATAAACACTTGAATGCTCTAATTGAAAGCTGAAAACGATTTAAATATTTACATCTTGTAAACGATTCTTGTTCCAGTGAATCGTATTGCATCTAACTTTGCCATTTTTCTGACAATGCTGCTGAACAATTATTCAACCATGCAGGCCGAGGAAATGTACCCACTAATTGCTTTTGAAAGAGACCATTTACGCCTCCATGAAAGACCAGTTTTCAACTAAGTTACATTAATACTGTTGGCTTGTTTTCATCTGGGAGCCACCAGACATTTTAGGATGTGGACTGTTGAGCAGCTTGGCCATGATAATTAGCTACTACGTTTCCCTCATTTCATTGCTCTGTTCATTTAGCCAAGAGAGGAAACAGGAGAGCCCAAAAGATCCAAACAGAGCTTTTGGAAGTGCTGTTTTATAAATTTTCTTCCCAACAATGTACCATGACTATTGTGTCTGACAATAAACATCTTTTTAAAGGAATAGTTTTACACTCATGTCCTTGCGGAGAGTTAGATGAGAAGATTGATACCTGTATTGTAAGTATAAAGCTACAACCAGCAGCCAGAAAGCTTAGCTTAGCATTGTCCCATACATCCTGTAAACCCACAACATCATCTTCACACTTCAGTTTTTGTACAGATTAAGAGGAGATATAACATGGTAATTAGTGAGCTTTACATGTGTACAGATTTTGTCAGGCTTGCTGTTTCCCCCGTTTTAAGTCTATATGCTAAGCTAAGCTAACTGTCTGGTGGCTGTAGATTAACCATACAGACATGAGAGTGGTATCAATCTTCTTATCTCTTAACTCAACTCAAGACTGAGACAAGACTGGAAAGAGGGGGAAACAGCAAGCCTGGCTCTTTCCAAAGTTAACAAAATCCACCTCCCAGTACCTCTAAAGCTCAACAATTAACACATTATAACTAATTTGTTTAATCTGTACAAAGAGTGAAAGAAACCATTCAACATCTATGTGGTTATGTGCCAGACTAATGTTCAGCTCCTGTTTCCAGTCTTTATGTCAAGCTAAGCTAACCAGCTGCTGCTGGCGTTAGCTTCATATTCACTGTACAGACGTAACAGCGGCATCAATCTTTGCAAGAAAGCAAATACACGTTTCACAAAATTATTTTATTCCTATTCCTTTAAGTGTCAATCAGAACAGTCTGATGAGCACCATACTGTAGTAAAGTGCATTTTACAGATCCTCCTTTGTTTCTCGACTGCAGTTGACACGGCCTGGTGTGAATCATGTTCTGCCCACTCACTAGGTTTCTCTCTGTGTTAAAATAAAGAGCTGGCTTTCACACTTGTCATTCCTTTGCTAATTCAAGATCAGCCTTACACTCCTAATTACTCACTCATTCATCCTCTTCACACAGTCTTTCTTCCATTCTGTTTCACAGCACCAGCAGGCAGGAATGCTTGGATAGCGTCCTCATTACGGAGGAGACAACAGTTTGGGAATAGTTCTTCAAACACAAGTTTGGTAGCTTTACTTGGAGAGATACAATCGACCTTGGAGTGTCCCCGTGGGGGAAACACTAAAGCTGAGTTATGCGGCTGAGTGTGGGAAGAAAAGTGTAATAACTTTCACCTGAATGCCTCCACTCTACCAAACACCATGGGTTTGTCATTCAACGGCGTCAGACCCCCCCTGTATTCAGAGAAGGAGGCCTGCAGGGATCTAGCACTAATGAGGCAGCAGGCATTTCTCTGGCTCGTTACAAACCGCTGTGTGTGAAGCCTTTCTCTTGACTAGAAGCTGCACCCAGTACCAGCTACTATTTCTCAGAGTGAAAGGGATTCACAATTAATGATGCAATTATGCTAATGGAGTTGCCAAGCTGCTCGTTTGCCTCCCCTCCTACTAAGTATCAATCCTGGTGAAGAATGGGGAAGTGAAAGCATCACTGCTCAGATTCACAGTGTATATTTGCTCGTGAGTCTGAGGTTTCCTGAGAAATGGCAGCCTGTGCAAAGTTGATGACAACAATTGGCTTCGAAATAACAGAACTCTTGTTTATTGTCACTCAGCTTTTCATGCTAACGGGAAGAGTAGGATTGGCAGGCAAGTCTAAAGTATTTTCTTGAGATCCAATCAAGTTTTGGCCACAAAGTTATTCCTTAATATTGACAGTATGACTTCATTTATGATGCTGCAGCCACAGAGCATAGTATGAGCTATTCTGGCATGAGGGTGCATTTTCCTTCTGTCAAGCGAGGTCCAACCTTTTCCATCCACCTTTAAACTGTATTTGCCTAGTCGTGGATGGTCTGATTGAGTCAATTTTCTTGTCATTTATGGACACACTCATTTATACTGTTGGCCTGTGTAATTCTCAGCAGACCATATGGGCGCACCTTGACATCCGCCGGCCATAATTACAGTTGAAAAAGCTCCTGATGCTGGTGTGAAGGACCGGATTATTTCTCCATAGTGACAAATGGCCATTTAATGAAAAGAGGCCTGTAATTGTGCTTGAAGTTGCCATAACAGTGGCTGCACTGGAAAACCAAGGGAGTAACCCATATTTTCACTGGCACTTCTACTATCATGTAATAAAGATTGGTGTATTTCTTACGTTTCCATCCAAAACCAATGCTTAATTTCATTCAGTGTTTAGTTAACCCATAGCACAAGAACCAGCAACAGCAGACTTTACTGACTTCAAATGTCAGTTTGCACTCCTGTTTTGAAAAGCATTGAAATAATCTTCAATAGAACCTTTGTCATTTGTCATCATCCACTTGGCCTGTAGACACTGCCAGTGTTTCCAAACACCACTGTTATAGCAACCTATTTTATGTTTGTCAGAAAAGAAAACATCTCTATGTAACATCTCTTTGGTCTTGCCCATGCATTCAGCCAAATTACATGATCATAATCAGCCAAATGACCCTTTGGTTGCCTTAATTTATCTTTTTCTGCGTACCTTTCCTCAGTGCAGTAGCTGTTTGTTGGGGAATGCTAGAAATTCTTCATATACTTATAGAGGATCTTCACCGGTTTTACACATCAAAGTGTGTTTACAGGTCTTGAAGAGTACCACTGTATATGTGGGGGTAAAAGTGATGTCACTTGAGGCAGCGTTGGTTGGGTGGCAAGACTATAAATTTGAAAATGAAATGAATAAATGAAGTGAGCTGTGGAGTTAGAAAGAAGTGAGCTTACCAGACCTCTGCAGCCCGCTCCTCATCTCTGATTGAGGCTAGCGGCTCAAGGCTACATTAGCTGCTTGTAGTATAACACACCCAAATCTTCAACCGAACTGTCTTCAGCTGAGTTGCATTGTGGGTAGTGTAGCCACCAGATTAATAAAAAGAATTATAACTCTGGTTCTGCAGCATCGATTTGGATCCTTTTTTGAAACTGTCCATCGTGAGTCTGGCAATGTTACAGGAGTACAACGCTAAAGCGGTGGAGTATTCTTTTAACCCTTTGGCGACATGGTGGTGTAGTGGTTAGCACTGTCGCATGGGAGGTAGAGCTGGTTAGAGCGGGTTGGGGGTTCGAGCCCCGGCTCCCACCGTCAAAGTGTCCTTGAGCAAGACACTGAGTTGCTCCTGATGAAGACCAGCACCTTGCATGGCAGCTCGGTTGCCATCAGTGAGTGAATGGGTGAATGAGACTTAGCTGTAAAGCGCTTTGGGAACCGTGAAGGTTGAAAAGCGCTATATAAGCGAGATCATTTATTTAGCATTTTTGGGGATAACACTATGTTTTTAAGTCAGATGAAGAGCAACTGTGCTCTAATCATCATATTGTAAACATTTTGCAGGAAACAACAAAAAGCAATGCCATGTCCGAAATGTTTTGTGTCTTTTCTGTTTCTTTGCACAAAGACACATGAAACTGCTCATTTTACAATAGTTTGTGCAAAGTGTGTAAGTCGTTCACTTATCACAACAAACATAGTTCAGAAAGTGCAAATGTGGCAGCAATTGTTTTATCTGCTTGTGTTTGCAAGTGTTCTGCTTCATTACCATGAGCTGTAGTCAGTTGCTATTGTTTGCTGTCTTGGCTTTGGAAATCATCTCAGCTGTTTGATTGCCAAGTTGTTGACAGCTTGGATACATGCAACTAGTGCCAAGCTGGTAATCGCCCCTTATAATCAGGCAAATAAAATCGACAAATTCATTAAACATCTCAACTAAAATGCTTGTTTTGTTATTTCTATGAGGGCATAGAATTACTAGATTTTGATGTTAATGCAACACTGACAGGAAATGATTATTTAAGTATCTTTGACTGCTTACCGCCCAGTGAAAACAACGCACAGTGCAGCAAACCCTCTAAACTACAATTCATAAACATGTGGATGGTGATGCTCCGGGGTGGTTGTGTTTTGATTAAACTGAGAACAGCAGTAATTGGAAATGTTACACCTGTGAGTCCCTGCATAATCATATTACTTCCCATGCCAAGATCTTTCCACTCCTCCTCATTTCATCAGAGACAAACTGTATTTGTAGCATGAAGACATATGCGTGATTGTTTCGCTCCACTGTGCTTTAGCTTGCACAGATGAGTAAAGGTTAATTATATAAGCAATGCACAAAGGAGTCCTGAGTGTCAGCTGCAGATGAAATGCTGAACTAAAAGGCTATGCTTTTACAGAAGCTGTATAATGCCTTTTGTTATTTGCATTTTGTGCTAAAACTCTTCTGGCACCCTGTGATTTTATTACAGTTTGATACAAAATGTTATTTCATTTTCTCTTTAACAAGCTTATTGCTAGGCCCCAGTCAGCTTTACTAACAATAACTGTCACATTACACAACATCTAAAACCACACGACACAACATGAACAATGACTACCCAGAGCCTGACAATCAGTCAGTGGAAGAAATGAATACTAACTAACGGTAGACAATCCTGTGTTTGTAAGGGCATGTAAATGATGTGGGGTATGTGTGTGTGTGTGTGTGTGTGTGTGTGGGTTCCCAGGAGATTTCGCTCTCATGAACAATACCATGGCTGCCTGAGTGTTTGTTCTTGTCAGTCACCTGCCAGATGATGACAGAGATGGAGCAGCCAACAGCAGCTTGAGTCAACTCCAGACCACGACGAGAGACCAGCAACACAGAAACTGAGCCGCCTCCTTCCTCACCCAGCTGCTTCCAAACTCTGTGAGAAGGCAAAGTAGGTTACATGAAGGTGCTACAAAAGCAAAAAGACTTGTAACACTCATGTTGTTTTTGCGGATGAGGTGTACGATGTAGATGCAGGAAAAACTTCCTTTTGAACACTTTTTAGCATTTGATAATCATTAGATGCATATTTCAGATGCCTGCATGTTTCAGTTTTGATGCAGTTTCTATTATAAATCATATTACACTTTGTTTTTTTTCACGTTGAGAGCATCATTAATGAAATGAAAACAGCCATGCTGAAATGATAATAACTGTAGTATTTTGATAAGCGGACTACAGCAGCATAGAGCACATTTCAGAAAGTGTTCTTGACATTCAGACCTCACAGACTCTCCTCGTTTTCCTTACAGCGTGACAGTTCATATGTGTGATATATTGGAAGTGGAAAGCGTAACACAACACTTGCACAGACAATTAATGTAAGTGAAACTTAGAATATATGGGTAAGCCTGCACATATGGAAAGAGTTTATAGGGATTCAAGCTGTTGTAATTTATGTTACACTGCATCGTTATTCTTCTATTAAACGATTACAAAGTTTTTCATCAGAGTAACTTCACAAACAGAATACATATTAAACACCAAGACTGAGGTTAAATCATAGATTTTATTTATGTACAACTATATAGTTGCCGTTAAACTATATATATATATATATATATATATATATATATATATATATATATATATATATATATATATTCTAGTATTCAGACCATGAGAGGAGGTAAAAGTATAAAAAAAAGAAATATAAGGCACCAATAAAAACAAATATAAATCTCAGATTCCACAAAATACAGATGCATTTTGTTGGGATATTTCAAGATACAATATAATGTAAATAAAGCATTTTTGGTTTCTTGTTCACATATCAAAATAAATCAGTCAAACTAAAGGTTAAAACACATTTTATTCCAATAACAAGAAGAGTTTACAGCTGCGCTAGCGCTTCTGTGAGGCTGCACATACGCAATGCTTACATGCTGATGTTTAGCAGGTATAATGTTTATTATTTTCACCAGCTAGAGGAAAAGTCAGGGAAAAGCTTCAGAATTCATCCTCTGGGGACCATGAATGTCTGCACAAAAATTCAAGGAAATCCATTCCATAGTTGAGATATTCTAGTTGTGGACCAGCTGACTGATGACCAACAGACGGACATTACCATCTCTGGACCCATGTTATTATCATGGATAAACTGCACCACTGACATAGCTGGATAAAGATTTCAGTTGACGGGAGATGAAAGACTTCATTCTAAAATTACAGCCCTTCAACTCAGTAGCTTGCCATCCAAATCCCACCATCACAGTAAGACTTACCAGTGTATAAAATATGCATTTTAAAATCTATATTTAGATAATATCATGATGAAATATCCCCCAGTAGCTCTGCTCCCCTTAGCAACAGAACAATACATTAGGAAAGGAGTGCCATTTTCACTTAGCGTCTTTGCTTTTCGCATTTTTATCTTTCTACCCTAACAGGGTTTTTTGGACCACCCAATTTACATTACAGTGGCAGTTCTAGTGGCCAGACTAACAAGGAGCCTTCAAAGACTTTTCCCAGGGCTTTTGTTCAGATGTGGTTCATTATTTGACAGATGAAACACTGGTCAATCTCCAGTTCAATTCTCTTTTCTGTTGTAGGGAAATACTGTGGGTTCTGGCAGTTACTGAGTTGCTGAGCGAGCTCCATGTCTCCAGGTCTGTTATTGCTTCGCAGTGAGTCACAGTGAAAGGATGATTGCTGTCTGTGATGCTGTGATGAGGTTTTATTCATGGTGCAGATGAGGACAGAACTTTTAATCTGCTTGTCACCAAATGGAAAAAAACTTACCACATCTTCCTACCTGGGGCAAAACAATATCAAATAAATGTTTTTCTGATATTGCGTATTATAAGTTTTCCTTTGATCCTCTTTTTTTTGATAAATAAAATCTTGAAGCCATATCAAGCCAGTAGCAACAGGTGTATCCATAAACATGGGCAAAGAGCCCCCTCAGTGTGGCTTATCACCATGTGTCCAGAGTAAATGAGTGTCCCCTGCCCACCCTTTCACATCCTGTCCTCCTCACACTGTGACATTTCAGTCATGTCCCCCATAACAGAATGTCAACCTGGGAATCTGTCCTGGGCCATTAATCTGCCTAATTGAATAAAGATGAAGAGAAACCACTGCGATGAGAAAGGGCAGAAGAGTGTCTGGGGTGTGATTTAATGACCCGAGTGATTTATGGCCGAGGATAACACCCCATTTAGGACTGTGTGGGTGGTGTGTCAGAGGACAACTTGCAAAAATGCCCTTTCCATCGTTCTCCCTTTAGTACTCAGGGCAAAAACCCCTGCCGCACCTCAGCATCATAAATTTCAAGCCAAAAGAGTAGGCCAGGCCAGTGTGAGAAGGAAAGTTTGTAGAATACATTAACAGTCAAACCTGAAAGAAAACAAAACGAAATGAAACGAAAGGGACAGGAAATGACAGAGAAGTAAAGGAAAAGGGCAGGAAACAAAAGGAAAAAGACAGGAGAAGAAAGGGAAAGGACAGAGAGGAACAGGAAAGTAAAGGAAAAGAAGAAGGATAGAAAAGGGACAGGAGATGGACAGGAAAAGAACAAAAAGGATTGGAAATGAAAGGAAAGGAAAGGACAGGACAGGAAAGGAAGGGGAAAGGAAATGAAAGGGCTATAGGTTGCCAGGTCAGTCCTTGTGGGGCCTGCTCTGCTGAATGCAGCATTAACTTGACAAATTAAGGCAAACCTTTGTGGAATATGGTCTCTTTCAAGGCTCATTAGTCTACAATCACAATTTGTTTCATATACTGTAAGGTATATGGCTGCTGGAGTGGCTACTGTAAATATACTGTTTGATTGAGACCTCAGCACAGCGTTCATGAATGAGAAATGGTGCACTGTTCCTGGATCTGTCTTATTCTTTTGATGGATTTCCATGTGAAATATGAAAATGACGGGCACACTGCAGTGTCTAGTTTAAAAACCATAAGGAGTTTTCTTCATAGGAGGAAGCAAACGGGCACACACCTGTTTTTAAAAAGCGAAGCCTCCTTCCTCTCATTCCCATACGCATTTCAAAGGGAAGGCTAATGGTATTCACAGACACAGTGTGATTACATGGCATGTTAACGCTCCTGAAGACAAAGTCGTGTCTCAGGCCTAGAGGGGAAATTTATTTTACAGCAGGGGCAGCCTGACACAGATGTTAACAGAATCACAGCCATCTGCCTCGAGGTGGCCACCGCCGTGTGCTCCTGCTGGTAAGTCGTGCCACGTTTGTGCAAAGTCACACATCAGCTGTCAAGTCATTCATAATGAAGGAAAGGGTTAAATTTGAACATAGGCACACGATAGCAGGACAGACACACCGTGGTGTCATAGCACACACACAAAGAGACTGAGGCTCCTCCTCGTCATTTGTACGCTGTCTTCACACTGCAATCTATCACACAAAACGCAATGACTGCAGGTTGGTGATTAATGAGCTTCTCAACATGTCTGAGCCTCCGGGTGCTATCACAGAACGTGTGCGGGTGCAATATTAGATTCTCAAATACAGCAGAAACGTTGCCATGAGTGCCTTGCTGGAGTATTTTTATATAAGCCCCTGGCTGACTGTGTGGGCTTGTTTCAATATCTGCAAATTTGCCTTTAATTCATTTATTGTTCCCATTATTCCAACCTCAAGACATCTGGGCTCAGCCAGGGAAGCTGAATATACAAGACAATGTTGAAATAGAGGCATATCTTTCATCCTTCAAGTTCTCCAATGTGCACAAAAAAACATTTCCAAAGTAAATTCAGGCAGCTCCCCCATAGTGACTCTATGCAAACACAGGATCAAGGACCCAGGATGCAGCAGGGGTTTGTTACTCGGGAAGCTGGCAGAGTCCTAAAAAAAAAGAGGAAATCAGCAACAGCTGTGACATTAAGGGAAACGCAGGGCACTATTCTTGGATGACTGGCACTAAAAGCATAGTCGGGAAAGTTGGACAGAAAGAGAAGCGAGCTGTGATTTCAGTGAAAATGGATGTAATGAACGCAGAACAAGACGGCTGGATGGAAACAAATGAAGCCAACCACCTGTGTAGTCATGTCTGCCTCATTATGTCCCTCATCTGTGTCATGACGAAAGAAGCAGAGTCAGAGCATCTTCACAGTCACAGTCAAGTTTTTACTGGAACTTGTTTGATGTCCTATCACACATCTCAAGGCATGTCAAAGCTCTGAAGCTCTCCAGCAGAGTAATTGCTCCCCCTTACCCCCGTAGCTGTAGGCTCCCACTCTGCAAGTGCACATGTATTTGGGCCCCTTATTGCCACATTTACATAAAAGGAACAGAAGAAGGCCAGACTGCAGTTGAGGAGACAGCGAGAGAAAGGCGGAGGCACCTCAGAGGATTTATTTAATTTTCTGAAGCTCGTTAATGCAGAAAGCACACATAGCTTGCATCATGTTTACATAATGTCTTAAAAGGTGATTCATGTATTCACGTACTGCATAAATATTGAATTACGCTATCTCTCAGAGAATGGCATATTCATGCTAGTGACAGAACAAGGCTGAATGTTCTCCAGTTCATTTAATGAGTAAGTCTGTGAAATGCTGAAATAGGAATTTGAGCCAAAGAGCTCCATCAGAGCTTATTCTCTTCTCTTATCTCAGGTGAGAATTTGAAATAAGGTGAATTCAGGGCAGGTGTGAGATATTCATTTATGTTGAACAGTCTAATTAGTAGTAGGCTATGAATTTAAAAGTCAAGTTGAAGCTGAAAAAAAACTGGTAACACAAAGTTGAACTGTTTTCTTCCTCAAGTGGAGATGTTAATAAATGTACAATTGTGCTTTATAACTTTGTCTGTGTATTTAACCTTCCTCCCCTTCTTCTTCTCTATAAGTATGAATTACTTTGATGATCAAAACATTTATTTGTATAAAGAACAATAAAAATGTTCAATTTGGAAGAAAAGGTTACTTAGAATAATAATGTTTTTGAACGTGATCATGCAGTCGATCCTTGCCTTTGTAATAAATGATTTAAACCAGCCATGTCAAATCAGTTTAGAAAAAAAAAAGGAACTGGCCCACAGAAAGTCCTTTTTTACCTTTATTTCCCCTGGGAAACCCAAACTAAAAACACCCACCACCATAACCTTCATCTCATCTGGTTGTACCGATCATAAAGTGCTAAAAGTTGAACCTTCCAGACCCGATGAAGCACATCTAAAGCAGAACCAAACATAAAAAACCTTTGCCTTTTCCCGTATCATAATGGCACGTGTAGCCCTGTGCTGGCATGAAGAAGAAATTAATCAATCACTTTTCTTATTTGGGGAGGGGGCTATCATTACTGTGCCAAATGAGAAATGTGTTTGTATTTGTGTGTAGTGTATACAGCATGATTTATAGAACAGACCCTTGATGACATGCACATAGGTTTCCTTGACAAAAGGATAAGCCGCTGGAACTATGACACATTACATTAATTAAATACCTGTCTTTACCAGTAATGGTCTTAATATTGGATCTTTATATCCCTCATCAAATCCTCATTTTCTTTTTGTCTGTTCAGTTTTCCAGTTTTGGAAAGGGGTCAAACTGCAGTCTATATAGAAAACTGCCTTCAGTATCCCCGTGCAATATTTGTGGGAGGTCAGGAGAGTGCCTCATATATTGAAGTTACATCAAACATTTTGTAGGGGTCAAGTAGTTTACCATGATGTGCCTGCTGTTAAGCTTTTCAGTGGCGCAGGGGCAATATGAGGATAATAACAGCAGAATCTATCATTAGTATCACTACAAATATCCTACCAACATTTTACTGCTGTGTCACAATGAAAATAATGCAATAAAAACCAAAATGATATATTTTAATGCATTAAAGTGACCATTTAAACGGACTTTTGCATGTTTGGATCAAGGCAAACCTCATTCAGTGCTAAATAACCGACCAACGTTATAACACAAAAAACAGGTACGCACTTAAAAAGGAAAACCAGTGAATAAATAACAATTCCCCTGGAAAAAGTCATGAAACAGTAAAGATTCTCTTTGACTTTTCTTGCCCTACATTACATAATTATAAATTCTGTCCTACTTTCATGACCCCGTAAAAGTCAAACAAAGGCAAAAAAAGCAACCTATTTTATCCTGAAGGTTAGTGGAGGCCTCCCTCTGTGAGAACTGCAGAGCCCTGACAAAACTTTATCGCTTCTTACTGAAACGGTGCTTCGACTCCATGAGCGAGGAGCACCGTCAGCATGTACACATGGAGGTTATATGACCATAAAGCGTTGAGATAGGGCGCAAACAAACCATCTGTTTGGCAGTAAAACTGAGGGACATGATATGATAATATTCAAGACAAAGACGTGGATCCCGTTGCTTTTCCAAATCTCAACATTTGCTCTTAACGATTAAACGTGCACCGGCTAATTCTGAGGATTTATAATCAGACTAAACTCTTGCATGTGCTAGAGTAGCAATCTAACTTTTGGTTTCAGTCCCACACTGCAGATCAAGCCAAATCCCTAATACTGGATGTTTGATGTGGTAAGCTCATCTGAAGTCATCGTGATGCCTGTGCTCGTCCCCGGACATCACGCTCATTGAGTAAGAGGCTTTGAAATATTAGGAACAGTCGGATAGCCCCGCAGTCACAGTAGCTGAAGACTCCGGCGTGACAGGCCGCGTCGAAAGGCGTAATCCCAGTTTCCACTTGCACCGATCCATCAATCTGTAATGATTCATAATGCCATAATCTGCTTCGCCTTACCCTTCTCTCTCTCTATGTCTCCCGGCTCTTTCTCTCACGCACTTTGTCATGAATACCCACCTGCTATAAAAAGGTTGGATAACACTTTTTATAACACTCTTTTCCTGTTGTTTTTTAAAGATACATGAGTCATTAACTGTTGAATTATGTATTAGCACATACAGTATATGACAGAAATAGAATTGTTGTGTTGCTGCTATCTCTGGCAGACGAGTGCAGAACGCCCTAAATTATGGATCCAGTCATCCTTTCTTGAATTATGGAACTGCTGAAGTTTTTTGCATTGAGCAACGATATAACCATTGTAGCTCTTAAAATATTCCAAAAATGCCAACAGAAACTTCAGTGTTACTTACTGATGCGTGGCTTCATTTTCATCTCAAACTTATTCAGTTACTTATTCATTCCAAACTTCCAGACTTCCATGTTGAAATGGGCAAAGTTTATCTCTTTTGATCAATAAAAAACACCATGTATTGAGAGGGAAAAGTTTCAGCTATCTATGTCAGCACATATTACATGACCCTGAAGTCTGTTCTGGGAGCAGTGTAATATTTCAAACAAATAACGGGATTTTCTCCTCTCTCAGCTTCATAAGTGTGTGTGTCAGGGCTCCCGTCCTTCAATATTCTATAAGAAGAAGAGCACACAGGGTGAGCCATCCTTCTTTGAGTGGATTAAAAAGAAAACTCCCTAAAGATAAAGATGAAGACAGATTCCTTTAATATCTTTGTCATAACACAACCAGGACACCTTGCCCTCAGCCTGCACTTCTCATAGATATTGTCCAGTCAAAAATGATTACCGCTCTCTGGTTAGCAAGGCCACCGAGGGGATGAGGGACCGGCTGTCAGTTCTCACGCCGCATTGGGACAATCAATCATGTGTTGTGAGTGTGTAACAGACGGCCACAGGGAAAGACTGAGCGCAGGGATGAGACGCAAATATCAAGTAAATAATTAATATTTGATATCATTCAACCATACATATCCCTTTGGTTTGACTTGTTAAACATACTCATTCTGTGCAAACAAGCGTTGTTCAAACCCAAAGTACTTTATTTTCAACTCCAGACAAGTTCCCAGAGCGCCCAAAGATACCCAAAATGTAGCACTGAATTACAGGAAATTGTGTAGAAAATGATACACAGCATATCTAAACTTCCATTTGATGTGATGGTCTCGCCATAAAAAAACAGCATCTTAGTTTTGAATTCAGTATTTTTCTCCAAATGTGATAAAGCTCCAGTGAAGCAGGGAAAAAGCAGATACTGACTATAAATGTGATGTTGTTGCAGGTATGTTGCATCTAATGTGAAAGCTACTTGAATGGTGTAGTGTTAGCCGATCCAGTCATGCAGATAGTCTTGGTTTCATTAACCCAGGTTTTGAGATATCTGTCTCTGAAGGATATCTCTATATGGAGGTGAGCTGAATTTCAATTGTCGTGCTAACAGCATTGCAAAATTACATTTAAACAAGACTAAGCATCTACAGCCATGCTAGCAGCTCTGTGAAGCTGTACTTATAGGCACAGCGGTGCTTTGAGTTGAATGTTGACATCAGCATGGTAACGTGCGCATGACGACAATGCAAACATAATGATGTTTAGCAGGTATGTTTGCCATTTTCATCATCTTAGTGTTCACATGCTAACATTTGCTTATTGGCAGATTAAAGTTTTGATATGATGATGGTGCCAGATGAAAAGTTAAGGGATCACCAAAGACATTACAACTCATCCATGAATGGGAACATGAATGTCTGAACCAAATTTCATGGCAGTCCTTTAGTCGAAATATTTCACTCAAAACAACAAATGTGAACCTGCTGGTGGCACGAAAGGAAAACTCAGAGATCCCCAAAGTCGGTGGGATTCCTCCTCTTGGAACCATGAATGTGCAAAATGAATTATCCAATCCAGCCAATAGTTGTTCAGATATTTTAGTTGTGGACTGACTGACCAACTGACAGACCAACATTACCATCCCTAGAGCTACGCCGCTACCACGGTTAAAAAGTCAACTAGAACTTGTCTTTCCAGAAACAGTGTCCCTGTTACTCTGGATAATTAGTCAACATTTTTCATTGGAACTACTTTCTACTGAAGTAGCCCCTGAAATGAAGAGCTGTGGATTGTCCACAGTAACATGTTTCTGGTGAAATTTTAATATGTGAAGTTGCGTTCATCTTCACTGAAATCCCAGAAATTTATATTGCAAAAATGGCCTTTTTAAAACCAAAATTACCTGCATGACTAAATACTTCATCACTAGAGATACAGTAAGTGAGACAATTTGGCTGAACTGACCCTTTAAAAGAAAGACAGGGCTATTGGGCATTGTGGTTCAAATAATAAGATCTATTAAATGAAGAAATGGATTTCTAACCCTAACCCTTTTTTTTTTATCATCTCCACATGTCATTAATAAACATCTAATGGCTATTTTAAAATCAACCCAATAGGCCCACAGTGCTGACGTTTACTGTTAACTCAAACCAAAAACATGTTTCATGTCTTGGACCAAACACAAAAACCGTCTCTCCGCAGCATCTAACTAATGTTAGAGAAATTCCACAATGGCAATGTGGTCGAAAACATCCTAAAGGAGCTCTCAGGGTGAGAACACAGTGGATGTTAAATTTTATTCTTCCACTATAATTCACGTATGACACACAGGACAAAAAGAGAGAGGTTAACCTCTTGAAAACAAGCCTCTTCCCAGCCACAAGAATGCAAGTGAACAGTGTGTTTTCAATTATATGAAACCAGCTCGACCATAGGTTGCTTCATTTAGATGCCTGTCTTGCAGTCTCCATAATGCTCCTTTTCAATGAATCACAGTTTAGAAAATAAAACATGTCTTTATTCGCCCACTGCTGCTAATCAGACAGCCAGAGAGACTTGTCACAAGTTTGTAATTTTCAGATCAAACAGGCTGTGGATTACTGGATTTTCATACAAAAATAGGCTCCCCTCCCTCAAGCAAAATGTACATTTTTGTGGGATCTGACAAAAGAAAATGCCACAGTAACAATTATGAAATCTGCACTACAGTACTGCATACTGTGGTGGCAGAGCAGTGAATTAAGTCAGCAAGACAGCAAAGAAAGATGTTTCTGACGTATTCGACATTTTGTATAGACACCAAAAAATATGTTACTTTCACAAAACGACATATTTCATCATCTTCCATAAAATGTGTTTGAGGAAACAACAAATGAATATGTACATCTGTAATCATGGGGACAAAGTGAGGTGGTTTTTGCTTGGTGACAAAACTTGGATTCTTAAAGTTCTCTGGATTGTGGTTTACCAAGCCTCCCAAAAGACATATAAACCCAACAAATCTTTCCCAGGCTCTCAGTGTGCCAGATAGAGATTTGCTTAATTGTTCCCCATTCGAGGGAACCAGTGAACACAATGTGTGTTATTATGCTCATCCACTGGGTGCTGGTTTTCACATTGTGCCCCCGTGCACTCAGATTTTTTCAGACTCTGTAATTTCCCCCGGGTCTCTTGAACATGGCTGTCAGTTTGACTCTGGCTCATAGTTGGGAAAGTGGCCACCTTCAACTAGGCAGACATCTCATACCCGCTTGCCTTGGCTTGGAGACAGCAGGCTCCCAGTTCCCAGTCCAGCTTCCTGCTCTCCATGGAGGGCCCAGCTTGGTGTGCAGCCTGGGAATAGAGGTTGAGAGGTTGGAGTGGGGACAGAGAGGAGGGAGCGGACGCAGGGGGAAAGAAGAAGGGGGTACATTTGAAGGGATATTTCCTTTCACGGCTTCCGCTCCTCTCATTTTTTCCTTATTATCAGGACGTCTGGTGCCAGACCTCCAGCTTGATCCAGCTGAGGTAAGAGATGAGATACAAAGTGCAGACAACAAACTGAAAGTGGCAGTTGATCATTTTAAGATGAGGGGAAAATGCCAACTCCTGTTCTGACGTCTGCTTTTGATTAGGCTTTCAATGGTTCTTCAACCAGGAAGGGTTAAAGAAAGAACACTAGTCCCCTTTATTTGAAAAAATACAAACAAGTTATTTATTCATCTGCCCACCCTCCCTTTCCTGAACCTCCTTTAGAATAATCCTTAATTCTTCATCAGTAGCTTTTTCCTCTTCACATCTCAGCGTGTGTTGCACCTCCTTGACTTCAGCTGCCTTGCTATTCACAAAGACCCGCACAGGCCTCTGCACCTCCACTCCCACACTCCCACACTCCTACAGCCTTGAAGGCAGACAGAGGTTTATCTGATGTTTAATTTACAGTGCACACTGCAGCTATACATCCACCAGCAGGCTACTGCCCTCCTCCACCAGGCCACAGCCCTTGTTGGCAGCCTGTGATGAGTTGTGCGGCCGCGGCCAGCACTTTTATACACTGCCAAAATAACAGTAGGGCAGAGAATAAAATTGTGCTACGGGCAAAAGCAAGTCTCCAGGGTTGCTGAGAGACTGAGTGGTTTCTCTACCGCGGGGATCCACAGCACAGTAGGACAGAGAGAGCTTCATGCACACATAGAGACATTCCAGACATTCACATGCATCACTATGGAAACCATTGAGCTCTCTTTCCTCAGGTTTCATCTTTCTCAACGTGAGCAGTGACTGATTTGATTGGCCTGTAATTTACAACAGCTCAAACTCAACTAAAGACATTTGCTATATTACATTATGATGTATAAAGCAATTCAAAGCCGTAATTCTTAATATTTCAGTTTTGGTTACCACCCGTTGCTGTGATGGTAACAGCGAGTGCAGTTTAATACTATCTTAAACATTCATTGAGCAGCTACTTTTTCAGAAATACAAGAGAAGGTGACTCTGTTGTACTCTATGTGTTTATAGTGCAGCCAAACAAACTCCCTGCAATTTTCAAAACTGATCAGATGTCAAAAAAATGCCCTAAGTGACTGTCGTCTTGTTTTGTTGATACATTTGATGATGGCAAATATATTGCGTCTCCTGTGGCTTCTTCACAATAAAAGCCACATCGTGTTTTGCCAGTTGAATGGTTTTAATGTGAAGCAGCAGTAGGACTTTTCTGTTTGCATTAGCAGTATCTTAATATAAAGAAAGTAAACAGTAAACAGTAAGGCCGATATCAATGTGATAAAATTCCTCTGGATTACATGTATTTGTCATTTCCTGTGCTCATACAGTAGGTAGGAAATCTGAGAATAGCGGACTCCGCTACTACAAATAAAAACTACTATATAGACTGAATATATTTTATGGCTACTGCAAAAAAAATGCCAATCATATAATTTCATAAAAATCTTAAAGATTATAACTTTAAATGACTTTATGACATTAACTGGCTGTGAGTTAAAGATATTAACAGTTAGGAAAGGATAAGTGCTGCCAAATCTAATCTTACTGTCGGACCGTGTGTGTGTGCACTGACTTTTTAAATGGAGTCACTGCATGCATTTCCTTGACAAATGGTTTTCTTTCAAGTTAGAACTGAAGCTTCACTGCTCTGCATTCGCCGCTCTGTATTGAAATGGATTATATGTTAAATCAAAAGTGACTCTCAGGAAAACAACAGAAAGAACCTGCTGACAGCCTGTGTGTAGACAAATAAAGACTTTATTGACCCAGTCCCTTTTACAGTCCACTTTGAGGCTTTAAAAAGGGATTTTCTCTCTGGGCAACGTTAATGAGGTTTACCAAACTCTGCTACCCAAAGGTATTGTGGTCTCCAGTATAGCTGAGAAACTCTCTAATACTCAAGTATATGTGATTATTAAAATCTTATGGGGAGTATAATGGATAGGGTAATGGTGTCTGGGGTAGATGGCCAGATCAGCCGCAAGACAACAAACATTATTCTGATGTGGTGTACTGTACATTAGCCTGTGAGACATTGATATACGACTGTTTTACAGCAGAGCTCCTGCTAAACGCAGAGGTGCACGTTTACGCTGATCATAATCAGTGATATTTCTGCACCCAGCCCTGTTTCCCCTTCGCCATAAGTCACTGTCATACATGTTGGCCGTTTGTCCCTGAATATACACAAGTGGAAAAACTCACACTCAGGGGGTCATATTGAAGCAGCATAAGCGGAACAACTGTGATATTTTGCAAGAAGCACACTGACAGGATGGCGCAGAGGAGAGAGAGAAACTGGAGAGCGCGCTCATTATGCTGCCTTGACCTCTGAGGTCAGGGACAGGAAGGAAGCCGGCGGACACAGCGCCAAACTGGATCAGGGGTATTTTTTTGTTTTCAAACCAGCCACAGATAATGAGATTTATCGTTTTCTACAGGAATGAGAAAGATGAAATCATCTCTGAACATCTCTTCATAGTTTATTGTTATAAGTCAGTGTTTATATTCAGGTTATTTATCTATTTTGAGAAGCCCTGCAAGAATTCCACAAAATGTATAATGTGGTATAAAGAGTCCACTCTCACACCACTGCTTACAATGTGGGAAGTATCTACAGGGGAATGTGTAGTTGAGTGAACCTGATTCATTTGGGGACAATAAACTAACAGGACTTCTGTGAGGCTGACAAAGTTATCAAGATTCAGGTTAGCAGAATTTTATTAGAAGACAAGAAAAAGAAGTGATGCTCCACAACCAAACAAGCTAACTGTCCATACATGTACTGTATATTGTGTCCTTTGTGTCAAAAACAGGTTGGGGACAATTTAACTTGCATTTTTCATTTGGACAACATACACTAAAGAGAATCATGCATGAAAAGGAGCTTAAAGGATAAGCCTGGTGTTCCCATGAATCCCATGAAAAGACCCAAACTAAAAATGTGTTAGTCCATCTCTCAACACTTTCCAACTTCTCTATGCTGTTTGTAGCACTCAGCGTCAAGCCCACTGGTTCCTACTGAAACCATGTATATTTAAAAACTGCTTGCAAATACTTGGTTTTTGACTCAAACTACAGTTCCTGCATTCATGGTAATGAAGGAATATGTCATGATGTGGTCTGTTCACAGGATCTGGTGATCAGTGAGAAAAATATACAATATCACTAGACTTATCTTTTAAATGTCTTTCAGCTTCCAAAGGGATTCATAACAGAAAAAGTTTGGGAACCACTGCGTTTAAATACCTTCTTCAAACGTATACACCATATGAATGAGAATTATGTCAAACCAATGTGAAGTCAAATATGTTTATGGATAAAATGAAAGCAGTGCACAAAACTACATGTTTGCAATGCTCACTTGTGGCACTATGCAAAGAGCTTGGAGATCTGTACCAGGTGTTCAACGCACTGGAAACTGAGCCAGTGATTTACAGTAGAGTTGGTGCAAATACCTTGGAAAGATGGTTTGTGAACTGAAAGTCTGTTTTTTATTGCCTACAGTTGTGAATAAATGAATGTAAACTGGTTGCACCTCCCATGAGAACAGACAACCAAGTCATTAAATGAGATGAAGCTTTGCTGGAAGGACGAAGGGGAAAACACGAGGAAGGGACAGAAAAGGGAGGGTTGGAGGAGTGAAGGAGAAAAAGTGAGGGGAAGGAGGGAGGATGCAGTCTGGAGAGAGAAAACACTTTAGCTTAATTAAGACTAATGTGCGTTGGAGAAGAGTCAGCATGTTTAGGGAGGACTGGTGTGGAGAGTTCGGCACAGCAGGAGAGCATTACAGTCGAGTTTCACAACAGAGGAAGTATGGCCTGATGTAATAAAGAGTTTGATACCTGCAGCGTTGATCATGTCGTGCCACATCAAGCCGGGAATGAAGTTCAGCAGCTATATTGGAGGACAATTAAGACTGTCTGAAGAGCACAAAGTCATTTTCCACAATAAATGCACTTGTTACTACAAAATGCACGCATTAAAGACATTTCTCTGTCTTTCATAGTTATACTAATAACAAATTTGAGTCATTAGGTCTGTATTTAACAACACAGAAACATTACGAGTGAAGTTTTTTTTTTCTTCGATACTGTAATAACCACAAGATTTGTCCGCAGCTGTTAAATTCCACAATTTAGTAGAAAGGGTCGGGTGAAAGGTTGAGACTGCATTGTTATTAAACATGTGGCAATTGTTATAATGATATAATGACCTCAAATTATAATGCATACACACATCTTATGATCAACATTTTGGCTCTAAGTGAAGCCCACAAAAAACAAAGTCAGAATCATTTACACAGGATCATTCCAACAGGAAAATCCTCATAATGATCAGTTTCTGTGGAAATACATACCAAAATGATTATAGCACTGAAACTGGAATGGTAAATTTTTTACACTTTGCATTTATTTTTTTTGAGCAATTTTCCCTGTCTTGAACTTTCATCTCCATGACCCTGAATTCAACCATGAATTTATCACCTCCCTTGCTGGAGACATTTCATTTCACCTCTAAATTAATACAGATCTTGTAGGTAGGTAATGTGGATATTTTTGTGAAATGAGGGTCATAAATGAAATAGCAAGGAATGCCTGAAGCAAAACCTGTGTAGGCCTTGTCTTTGTTTTACATGGACAGGGCACTAATTTCAAAGCATTTTATCTCAAAAACGTGAAATTTCAGCCTTATATAGAAGCAATGTTTATGTTTATTAAAATCTGAAAGTAAACTGAAAAGGAGGAGTGGCGTCACTGATTGCTGATTTTCAAATCTTGCTCTAATTAGTCTGATCTGGCCCATTTGTTTTAACTGACGTATTAGCAAATTATATCTGTTGTCAACTATTATATAAATGTCCGTCTGTCGGTCCAGATTGAAGTGTGTCAATAGCTATTGGATTGATTGTCATGAAATATTGTGCAGACAGTCATGCTCCCCAGAGGGTGAATCCAAATAACTTAAGTGATCTCCTGACTTCTCAACTAGTGCCATCACAAGGTCAAATTCTTTTGCGTAAATTCCGTGTTTGGGTCGCACTCAGTTACTTTTTCAAATTTGGCAGTATCAGGCGGGTTCAGTTGTCTCCGATTGGATTCAGGGTCGTGGTTTCAGGACTGTACGTTGTATATTGTATATTATGACCAAATATCTGAAAAACACTCCCATCCGCCTCAGCATTACTTTGGGTTTAGTGCTAATTAGCAAAAAAAGTTCAACTAACTGAACATGGTGAACATTCATGTTAGACATCAGCATATTAGTGCATGTTAGTGTGCCAGCTTTGGCATTTATATTAAGCAACACTGTATATATTTTATATATATATTTTGTTCATATTCCAAGCAACAGGCTATCTACTATTTACACTTCAAAATATATGTATTTTTGGGGGAATTTATCAACTGCAGCTCCCATCAGTCAAATTTTATGAATGAGATCAATTTATTTATTCATATTTATGTAACATTAACAGAAAACCTGAGTGTCAGGTTTCAGCTTTTCAGAAACACTGAGAAAAGACAGAAGAACAGCAAAAGTACATTTTGGAACAGAAGCTAGCTCTGAAGTGGGGCGGGACTTTGGGTCTCCATGGCAACAAGGCAACCCTTGATGCAGTACATGGGCCAGGCCAGATCTGGGCCAAACTATTGTAACTACAATATTACAGTATGTGGGCCACAACTGGACCTGGACCACAGCCTTTTACTATTGTGTCAAACACATTGGGCCCATTTATATTTGATCTGACTATATCATGCTACACATAAGCCAGACTCGGCCTGAGGAACCAGACGTATATTGGGCCAGAAGAAACACAAATATGTGGCCTGAGTATGCGTTGGATTAATTTTGCTATTTGGGTAGTCTTCCAGATGAAGACACTTTCATCAAGCACTGAATATATAAATGTCTGATCACAAAAGTGCAGTTGTGAGTTGAACGTAGTGGAGTTTGTCTGTGGCTACTGTTACAGTATACTGTTTAGCTGCAGAGATACTGTCAGTAACTATTTGCACAGATTTCTCCTCCAGTGCCTCTGACCAGCACTGTCCTCAACGTGTTAAGGTTTTAGCACACAGGCAAAAGAAAAACTAATGTTTACAAATGTGGCAAAGTGTAATTCCTTTTTTTATTCATTTTCTTACCCCGGTGACATTTCATGGTCACAGGGGTCTGGATTCTTTCCCAGCATGCACTTGGTGGAAAGTCAGGTTGTGGCAAAATTTAACTCAAGCAGTGTGAGGTCTGGATTATATGGCAGTCTTTGTCTAAATAGACTGTGAAACTTGCGAAACTACTTCCTCCAGACAAATTCTGCAGTAATTTAGTAACGAATATACAGCACTTCAAACAGGAGACACACACTGACACTGTCCTTAAATCATGTAAATGGTTATTAAATCTGCTCTATCATTAAATCTACTATGTTTTACACATGTTCAGAGACACAATCACAGAAAACAGAAGGATATACATGTGTGACTAATTACCTCATTCAAATTCAAAAAGTTCTGAACACTTACATAATAAAAGAAGAGTTGCAATGCAAATAAAAAGGTGAGGTAACAAAAGCCTGGTTCAGGTTTGACAACAAGGTGATGCAGGGTTAATTTATGTTATAGCTCTTCTCTGTGAAAGATATCCACATATGTTTACGCACACACACATATTCATCAGCTGCTGGGAGGCAGCCGAGGCGAGCTGTGGAGACCAAACAGCTGCTCTCACATATCACCTTTCACTACCACACCGAAAGAGTAGCTCTCTGGGCCCACTAATGTCCATGTAGATACAGTCAGGGAGGAAATGTCACGGTTCCCCACAGAATGTTAATTGTGCTACGAAAACAAATATGCTTAGAGCCAGAACAACACACAGGAATGCTTTAATGATACTGTAGTGAGGTGCTACTCTCTCCTTTTAAATTGGAAAAAGAGATAAACTAATGAAATGAAAGTAATTGTGTTGTGTACAGTCATCAATTTGCCATTTTGTTCTGGAAGAGAAAGACACACAATAATTGACTTCATTTGCTCATTTTGGTCCACATACGCAATGTATTCTAATAGCATATAATCTTCATGATTACTGCAACCTAGACGATCTGGCCTTCATTTGATATTGCATTATATTTGAGATCATTATCCCAAATATTCCACCCACTTTAAATTCCACCCACTTAAAATTGTAGCAAACAACCTGTCCAAGTGCACTGATTAATGAGACTCAGATGCAGCAGATGAGGCCATTACACAACGAAATCATTGCTTTGTAATTTTAACAGACAACAAAGTTTCAGTTGTATAGTTTGTCAGCAATGTTTGAGTGCAAAGTGGATATGTTGCCCCATCTACACTAATTTAAACACACACATACAATGTAAATGATTAGGAATCCGTGATCAGCTAACTTCAGCTTTTCTGTACCCGAAAGCTTTCAACCTGTTTGTATCTCCCACAGTTGAATGAAGGTGCACGAACAGTTGGAGCTGCAATTCAAATCATTTCAGTTGAATTTGAAGCCTGATAAATAATATATATTGCCTTTTTGTATGATACATTTCTGTGAGTGTCTTTCCCATTGAGCCAGCATTGATCTGTTTCCAGTCAGCACTCCAAGACATCAGAGATGGTGTAACCAAGGGTCAGAGATCCTGTTCTTATGATTGTGTTGCTCATATCCTTGTTTCTACCCTTGACAAACCATTAGTCACATTGTTGACCACTGGGCTTTTGTACCCACAGGGAGATTTATTGTTCATGATGTCCATCTGTTATTGATTATAATACAGTGTTGCTGCCCTACTAAATCAATGTGTACTCTGTAATTTGTATAATGTAGTACTTGCTTTGTGTCACTTGTATGAGTTCTTGCATGAGAAATATGCATCATGAGAAATGGACTGAAAGTGAGTGTGTAGCAATTTGTTCCCTGAAGCCATGAAATTTAGAGAGTTACTTGAGACGGTCATTTTCGGGAAGTACAACAAAGAACTAAATACCTGCTTACAAACTGAACCAAGCCCTCCGTTTTAGTGCGTGATACAGTGAGTGGTCAGACCACAGAAGCAGTGAGCCACCCACCCAACATTCCCGTAGACAGAGCAGTTGTTTTGATTGAAACTGTATTGCATGTGACGGAGGAATTATCCCTGAGACTGCACAAATCTTATTCCAGGAAAACAATGCGTCCTGCCATGAGGCCAGTGTAGTCATCCAAGTGCAGCATTTTCATCATTAGTCATCTACCTTGAAAAGCTTTGGCAATGCTGTACATTTTGTTTTCTGACACAATATTGTAGACAGTACGGAGAATCAACGGAGAGAGAAAATGTTCAAAATCAGTTTGCAGGCCAAAATGTACTGTATGCACTGCTGTCACTTCAAATAAATAATAATACATTTCATTTCTCTGTGTGCCATGTTTGACACATTGTAACTTAATAAGTCATCAATATTTCTTCTTCAAGAAAGAGACTTTTACATTCATTTTATTGATTGCAATTTCTCTGTATCCCATAATCTACAAATACTTACTGCATGAAACTGTCCACATGCTTCTTTATACAGAGATCACAGCACTGAATCTATCATTTTGCAATTAAAATCAAAAGCATACAGTAAATCAGTATGTTATATGTAACAATTGTGTCTATAACTGAGGTCCAACCCGGATCCTCGCACACGGGAACATGACACATGAGTGTAGCAGTAACCTCATCACTCTTGCTGCATTAGAGCGGGATCCCTGCGTTTAGCACTGCCTGGGTCTCTGATTTCATTACAGATGCTTGATTCAATACTAACAACTCAGATGACTTTAGGTCAATTACTCAATGACAGGGCTGCAGGCAACACCATCAATCACCTGCAACTAACCTTCATCTCCTCTCCCCCGTGCGCAGCAGCTCGACCTGTCCTGTTCGCTGTAACAGCAAACTACGAGTCGCTTTCCCCCCCTTTGAGCCCAGCTTGCCTGATACTGTACATACCACACAGTCCAGCCTAAAGCATCAGCGCCAAGTGCGCAGCTGTGAAAACAATCATTTCACATTTATTTCCCAATTCTACTGGCTTAAAACCATTTTGTGCTTGGGCTTTGTTTGTACCTGTATATCCACATGAGAAGGTCTGAGTGACTTGCCGTCCTATAAGCGATGGGGTACTGAGAAAGAAAGCCATCAGATTGACAAGATAAGGCTTCTCCTTAGCCAGCCCAAGGTCAGACTACACCTGCCGCATAGAAACAGAGATGTTCAATTAGACTCACAAGCAGTGGAAATAGATATAAAGAAACAAGACTAAGTCTACAGCCATGCTAGCAGCTCTGAGGCTTTACTTGAGCTCAATACTCATCTGCATGCTAACAAGCTCACAATGATGATGCTAACATGCTGATGTAGAGCAGGTTTGATGTTAATCACGTTCACCATCTTAGATTAGCTTGTTAGCATGCTAAAATTTGCCAACTAGCACCAAACACAAAGTACAACCGAGGCTGATGGGAATGTCATTAGTTTTGCAGATATTTAGTCATGAATTGGATTTTGACCTGACGTAAAGTTAATAGATAGTACAATAATAGACAAAATGTCATGCCAATCTGTCGAATAGTTGTTGACATTTCACTAAAAAACTAAATTGTCAACCTCATGGCAGCACTAGTGAAAAAGTCAGGTGATCCCCAAAGTCAGTTGCACTGATGCACTGGGGACTGTGAATTTCTGTACAAGATATCATGGCAATCAATCCAGTAGCTGTTGAGATCTGGGCTGACCAGAGATGAACAAAGGAGGAGGAAAATGAAAGGGAGAACTCAGGTCAAGTGGATCAGAGTGGGAAGACAGAGTGAAGGAGACAGTAAAAGCTAAAGGGGGCTAATATAATCTCCATTAGCCTGTGAAAGTGCTCATATAGAAAGTCAGTAGTCTTAATAGTTACTTCAATGAAACTTAGGTCCATTAGGATATTGACCATGATGTCAAATAAACCGAGAGAACATAAACATCAGCCTCATATAGTCTAATGAGTTCATATTGACATTTTATTGGGCTTGTGTGAGTGTGTGTGCATGTCTGCCCAAGCAAAATGTTTGAAAGTGTGTGTATGTATAAAACTATTTCAGTGTTTACACACCAGTCTGAGCTCACCATTTCCTTTCTTTTTCTTTGTAATATTTTGTTTTATGGGCTCTGAAAGATTCAAAGAATGATTAAAGGAATGATTTTGGCCAGTAGGGTGAGACGCAGACCCACTTCCCAGCTCCCAGCAGGACCCGCAGTTATAACTGAGGTAATGGCCTTGAACTGCAAAAGTCTTTGCAGCCTGAAACAGAGCCCTACGGTCACTTGCCCAGATTATTCAGCCATTACTACAGCTTAACTAGGAGAAGGAAGTGGAACCAAAGTCACTTCAAAGGGATGGAAGTGAGCTGGTTGTAAACTGAAGTATTCCCTGTACAGTACTGAAATAAAAATGATGTTTTTGGTGTGTGATTTTGCGTGATTGTCTGTGTTCTGCATCCTTACCTTTTCCCTCTGATCTCTAAGGAAGACAGGTCACAGTAGAAGGCCTATGTCAAGGTCGAGGCAGGTGAGAAGAGACAATGGCAAAAGCACAAAGAGCTAAAGAGGATGTGGAGGAAGAGGGATATGTGAGGAAAGGAGCAAAAGACCTTGGATTTACATAAATGGACCTGGCTGAGGATTTGCAGACACATATGGTATATTCTAATAAAAGTGCACACAAACTCAAACAAAGACTGGATGTGAGTGATGAGGGGCACGTTCAAGGCCTTGCAACTGCAGACAGCTCATCTGTCGTCCTCAGAGATAAGAGGGGGATTCAGGCGGGATGGGTCCAGAATGCGAGGCAGACTGTGTCTCTGTCTGCAGGCCGAGCATTCAAGATTGAAATCTTTGAAAAACTGCTTTGAATGAAACACAATATGTGAAATGAGAAGCAATAACGCAGAACTATGTATTCAAGGATTTGCTTGCAGTTCTTTTGTATAAGTTCTTGGATGTATGGAAGCTCTGGACTGACAATATTACTGTAAGTGGAAGGCTAAACTGAAATTTCTTTTACCACGAGTATGCGTGATACGGTGTATGACAAAATTAAAATTAAAATGGAAAAAAAATCTAGTTGTTTTAATGTTTTGTAATGTATTGCCAAAACTAAAACTCAGTTAACAAGTTTTGGTATCCTTCCTCCCATATTCCTTCTGTTGTTGAAACTAAATGCAAAATTACGTGATTTCATTTTCTAATCGGTATGTACAGTAATGTGCTCCCTGGACTGCAACTTCAGGTTTCACAAAAATGTTGGAAAAAGCTTTTTAAGAAATATTCAAATAAAAATGTAGAATAGCATATTAAATTAAAAATGTTATTTCATTTTCACAAAAATCATTTTCATTTAATTGTATTTAAAACATATCAGGGTTATCCCATGGAGCAATTCATCATCAAAGTTTTTGATTTTACTTTAATTTTGGCACTCATGATTTATTTTTAAACATGAAAATGAAAACTGGATTTTTTTACTTTCATTTACACAATGACATTTCAAATCCATTGAACAATTTTCATATAGTGTTGTCAGTCCTAGATGTGAATAGCATGAAAAACCTATAACTCGTCTTTGAGAAAGAGAACAGTTAGTACATAAATACTCAGATTTCCACCATCTGTAATTTATTTCCACACAAAGAGCTGTTTAACCTATTTTTTTCTTTCTTGCTCAGTATGCTTTTGTGTCTCCTTAAAACCCAAGAGAGACAGAATACCGTCAGAGCACATTTAGTCTCATCGTTCTGGAACAATGCAGTTACTGTCTTGATGTCCTGATAGGGCTGGATATTTGTTGCAACTTAAACCCAAAATACAAAAACACAGGTCATTTGTCAAAGTATGGTAACTGTGTTCAGCCCAGAATCCAAAGTCTGTTCAGTTCCCACAAACCTATTTTTGGTTGCGATTTGGATGCAGACTGTCCTGGAAAGTCACGTTCCGACTGCAGTCTGTGGGGATTTTGAACTTCTCCATGCAGCTAATTACAGTCATGGCTATGCTCTTATGTTCTGTGTCTATGAGGAACAGATGGACAATGGGTTTGACAGTCTGACTCGGTGAAGCGTTACTTTGCCAGCAGAAGATCTGGTCAGGGAGAGCGTCCCAGGAGTCAAAAATTATGAGAAGTTAGTATCATTTTAAAAGCAGGAGGGTGGCTGAACGGATCATAAACTGGGTTTGGCCCAAAGACAGCAGCATACAATACAACTGCATAGTGCTGACAGATGGTCTGTGAAAAAGCTGGGATGTCTGCAGTACCAGGCTGTGAAGTGGCAACTGCCCAGGGTGAGTGTGGAAGCTGTGCACAGTATCTCCAAACTCTGGCAGAGAAAATGCTGTGGCGCTAATATGAAATTTAAAAAGAAAAACTAGGACAGCACTCCAATTTGACTTTTTAATATTGCCACATGGACATTTCGGGGCAAGACGCCCTTCTTCAGCATGTATTCTGGCAATTTCACCATCAATATACACAGGTGGGGTTAATTATAGATGACCGCAAGCAGCACAACTAGTACATCCCTACAGGGGGAGCCACAATATGGCATTTATACATATGATATATGGCCAAGAGAGGCATTCAAAGTTCAAGTGGAATTTTAGACCCAAAATCAGTTAAAAATGTATGATGCACATTCACATCAGTAACACATTTCCCAATTTATCTTATTAGTGCTTATAAAGTAGAAGAAACTTAACTAAAAACTTTGATTTAGGATTTTGATTGAGGCAGGCCACAGAGAGTTAATGCAGATTAATACTGCCATCTATTGGAGAAGTATAGCTATTACAGCTTTTAGGGGCTTTCTTGAAATGGTCAAGGCATATCCTTTTATTCTATATGCTGTACCATGTTTTTAGTCCAATTTTGACATAAGAATATTTGTAAATATTTTGTGTCACACAAAGTCTGATTAATTACTAATAACATTTACATTCAGACTCTGTGCCTTCATTAATGTTTCCTTATAGAGTGAAATATATTCATGTACTATAGCTATCCTTACAGACTGACACCAGCATTTTAGTATTTGTAGTTGGGGGGCTTGTGACATACAGATTTTAAAAAGCATGGTAAAAAAACAGGTCGAAACTGAGATTATTTTAGAGGTTATTCTCTCAGTCTTGGCCACGTTTTCACAGGCTGTATACGACTCCTTATGACAAGTAAAACTGAACTTCATTAACATTTTCTAAGATTTGTTGTAATTGTCTCCCATTATGGTATCCCTGAACGTCTTTCAAGAATGAACCATCTAATGTTAGTTTTCTGTAAAAGTCATATACTACTTAAGTACTTGGACAATCATTGTAAAGATGATCCAAAAAATCCTATGTGTTATGACTCAAATTGTGATTTTTAAACCACTGAGGTTTTGTCTCATGTTTCCCACAGCAGACATTTTGACTCGTGATAGAAGGAGAAGCACAGGTGTTACTAATAACATTAATGATGTCTCTGTTCCATTTAAGGCCACTTAACCATGTAAGTGAGCCAGCATGCACAATACTATGGCCCTGACACGGGCACACCAAATGGAATGCAGCCATAATTAACGTTATTGGTTACACCTGTGTGTGACGCATTGACGTGCCGGCAATGAGAAAGGCCTGCGCCGTGTCCGAAGCCACTCACTGGTTCACTCATCCGCTGTGGAAGAAGTATTTAGATCCTTTATTTCAGTAAAAGTAGCAACACCACTATATAAAAATACTCCATTACAAGTCAACAGTAGCAAATCATTTTAGTACTTCAAGTATCAAATGTAGTAAAAGTTATATAATACTAGTAGTAAAAATACTGGTTATGCAGAAAAAGGGCCCCTGTCAGTGTTACATTATTTTATATTATAATACAGAATTTTAATAACTGATGCATTTACGTGTAAGCACCATTTTAATGTTGCAGCTGGTCAAGGTGAAGCTAATTTGATTTGCTATTTGGCGCCTTAATCTCCAGCAATGAATCATATTTTATAAGCTGATCACAGGTCTTGTATATACAATGTTAATCTGTAGAGTAACTACAGCTGCCAGAAAAGTATATATTTGCCTCTGTAGTGTGGTGGAGTGGAGTGGCAAAGTGGAAAAGTAGAAGGGCAAATGTAAACAACATTTAGTAAATAGTCACTATTGCCTTAACACTAAAGAGCTTATTCTTTAAAGCTTACTTATGAATCACCATCATGATAAGTGGAGTCAGCAAGTGCAAAGATTCAGTAGGAGTCAGAACTATGTGGACACTTTTCCTTTCTGTTGTGTAACAACTGCTGTCAGTCCACAGGCATGTCCTGCCCTCCTGTCTTACATTATTCTAGTCAGCGCTGCCAATTAGCTTTTTGTTAAGGAAGAGGTTCAAGTCCGACATTATACACATGGAGCCTCAGTGATCACAATAACCGACCCATTATCATTGACCAGGTGATCATCAGTTTTTATTTAATAGAATCTACCACAGGGCTCCATCCACCTCTGAGTGACTCACTAAGTACACCAATTTAAGAAAGGAAATGATTTGGGGAAAAGCCTAGAATAACGTTTTTATTCAATTTGCCCATTGAAAGAATAATATGTTTGTTCAAGTTCTTGAGCTGTAGTTCTTGGAGGTTTCGCAGAGGCCACAGCTCTGTTGCCAGTTTCAGCACAGTCTGGGTCTGCATTCCTCTGCAGCAGCACGACTGCCACATCTTAGTCTGAGATGCAGCTTTGTCCGATTCTGAAACACATCTGAGTTCCTGAGGGCTGCATGTATGGAAATGACCTCTAGAAAATGTAGCTATGTGCTGTGCTCACATGTTGGCGTCAGTGTGGAAGCCGAAACGAAATAAATGAATGTTGCTCAAACAAATAAAAGTTATTTTATATGGTTGCACTTCTGGTAACTGGTCCTAAGGCTTGTGGAGAAGGTGAACTGTGCCAAGCCGTGAACAAAGTCTTTCTTTGTGGTTTCTGCATATGTTTTCTGTCCAGAACTTGGGGGAGCGTGCATTGTATAATTAGAAATAATCACTTAGCTGAGTTTCATGTTCATGGAGTGTGAACTTTCCACATTTGTCCTCCAGAGGAACACAAACCGAGCTGGTTGCCGGTGGTCATCCTGGCACCTGCACATATGCTCCGACCCGCTGGGGGACCATGCTGTTGGTAAAAACAAGGCTAACTTTGACTTTACAGGTACACATACACACCTCCAAGAGGACAATAAACTCTCACTGATCAGTTCTGTAACCCACAAATAGAGGCCAAGAATAATCACAGACGGTTTAAAAGAAAACAACAACATATGTGTGCAACAGACACAAAATGTTTCACATGAGAAGCTGCTTCCAAGGCTGAACAGACTGTAAGCGACAATAACAGATAGAATAATGTATACAGGACTCCAGGGTTTGCTGGATATACTAAATAACTATATATAACCATTCAAATTTAAAAGGCGTATGAGTTGCATTAAAAAACAGCTGGGAATTTTAAGTTTTGACTTAGAAAGGACTGAGGCACATGAAGTTAGTCCTGTACGAGGCGCTCAGATGATGAAGAGGAATACTTTTCAAAGACAATGAATATAAGAAATATAAACCCCCAAAGAGAAATGCTGCTGCTAGAGATGAAAACGACGATGATGACAGGACAAGGACAATGAAGTGTCACTAACATACACCTGTAAAAGGTGAAAGCAGAAGGATTTAAAAATGACTGTGTCTGTGAACCTGATGACAACCAGCTGAAAGCAGTAAAAGAGTCGGCTTGTGAGGCGCAGAGAAAGAAAGAAAGAGAGGGAGAGGGATCAGATGTGGAGGGGAGGGGGAGAGAAAACACAGTCCCGAGGAGAGACGGAGAGAGAGAACACAAGAGATGAAGAAGGTGTACAGTCCAATGTTATGTGAGGCTGCAGATGTACAGTGAAGAGAAGAGAAGAAATGCACCAGAAGGGCACCTCTGTCCAGCCCTAGTTACATGCAACTAACATTGTAAGAGAGATCAGGCCACCATGCTGCCCTGGAGGATGGCCATCGTTGGTCTTTTCTACTGCTGCATCAAAACAGGTGTCACGCGATGTCGGACTAAAGGTAAGACTTGAACTGAAGCTCAGTATTTTAATGCAGAATGGTAAACAGTTTTTGTATCTGCAAAAGAACACTTAGCAACAGTGTTAATATTAATTGAAAAACTGCTTTTGTTTCTTTGCATGTGAGTCTGGACTACAGGAGAATTTATGACAACACAACGCTTTGTCAATTGTTTATTCTGTGTTAGTAGATCTTTGATTCAGTCTTGGCTGTGCTCCTTGGTCCTTGGTTTAGCTGAACTGTAATATTAAACCAGAAGTCACAGTCATCCTCATCTTTTTATTTTCTTTCCAAACTCTGAAGTTTTTACTAAAAACAAATTAACAAAATACTGCACAAGCATATTTTGGTAACAGGAATGACCTCATTATGTGTATTGGACATGAGAACATATTTGTCCAGACATTTTACTGCACTCCTCCTCCATGCATGAAAAGCCATCCCTCCTCCATGCCAATCTTCTTTTTCACAACAATACTAAGACTAACACCTTTACATTTAATAGAGGAGAATACAATACAGTACAGTACAAAAAATACAACAGGAAATAATTTCCATCTCATACACATTTGGAGGCTACATACTGTGTCTTTCAAGTTACGGCACATTTCACTTTCATTCTCATCAGCTACTCGGTTCAGATGTCATCTGCACCTGGTTCTAATATGAAGACAATGGGAGGGTCCTAAAATGATCTGAGAGAGGAAACTCATATTCCTCAAGTGAATGAAAAGCATACTGCGGAGATATTCAGACCAGCTCTGGTCAGGGAATTCCTTTTGTCTCATCAGGTGGGATCTTTTGTTATTTGGTTCTATCACTCACTGAAAAAACACTGCAGACATGAGATGATTGCGGTATAACAATTCTGATGGTTGAATTTTCTGGTTTTGGCAATGGACACTTCTCCATTTACAGGAAGTACGAGTCAAAATTCAAGAATGAAATCCATGCAGCAATAAGAAGCACTTCATCATAAAAAACTGGAGTCATCAGAAGCACATATTTGGCCTCTGTTAATGGAGTTAAGGGTTCAGATGGTAAACATATGAGCTCTGTGTGCAGTTTACTGATGTGTGTGATTTTTGGGTTGGTCCAAGTTTTCCAAACAAGCTCCAAGTTGCTCCCATATTTAAACACACTACAATGCATTTGATGGACACAACTGGATTCCTTGAATTTTTGGGGTAAGCAAAAATGTTGAAATGGTATCAGTGAGTATTTCATAGGTACGTTTTGAGGACTCACCAAAAAGAGAAAGCAATCCTGATAAATAGTGCCAGCCCTATTGAACTAAACATTACGACTGACTTGTGTGGATTATTTGATCCTGCAGAAGTCTATTAAAATATCATCATCTTGTAGCACTTGCTGAGCCTGACATAAACAAGTCGATGGCAAGGAGTGAAAGAGTTGGCAGTTGGGTAATTGACTCTGGCTTAGACATTTGATGGATTTCTTCTGTGTGTTTCCAAACTTCTCTCTCACTCACTTTATCTCACAAATGATAAATACTGTATGAGCTGGTCACAATGTCTTTACTCCAGACAAAACTGATCAGGTTTAATGTTTTCGATTGCACTGCTGTAAGTTAGACAGATGACATCAAACAACAAAGTCCAGTTCAGTCTCTAACGGTATCAGTCACTCTACCCCTGTTTCCAACTCTGCATGACAGAGTGGCTCTCTGTCTGTCTGTCTGTATTTATGTCTGTATGATTTCATCTTTTCTTAATTTTTCTCCCTTCCATCTGTTCTCCTTTTCATCTACCCTACATTGTTACCTGGAGCTTATCCTTTATACCATATGAAATGTAAACTGCCTGAGCTGCAGACTTTACTCACATTAATAAAACCAGCCAGCAAAGAATGTTGGAGATACTGGGCAGTAAGTGGAAACAGTGGCCTGAATCTCTTTCTGGTCTCAATTACTTTCCGTCTGTCCCCTCTTTCTTTGCCTTTTAGCCATGCTAGTGGCATGGCTCGATAGATGGCAATGTTGGTGGGTCCACCATTTTTTTTCCTAGACTGAAACCTCTCATCAACTATTGAATGGATTGCCATGACATTTTGTACAGACATTCATGTTCCCCAGAGGATGAATCCCTCCAACTTCGGTCATCTGCTGACTTTTCCTCTATTGCCACCATGAGGATTTTCACTTATCCAGTGAAATATCTCAACATCTACTTGATAGATTGGTGCCAAATTTGGCAAAGACAGTCATGGTCCCCCGACAATCAATCCTAATGGCTGTGGTGATCCCCTGACTTTTCCTGTTACCCATGAAGAGTCTGACCAAACCTCATGGATGTATTGAACTGGATACCAGAAGATGGCGCAGATACCTTCAAAATGTATGACATTCCCATCATCATGCCTCAGATGCACTGTCTTGCAATGTGTTTAGTGCTAATTAACAAATTTTAAACTAGATCTCTTTTTAGCTGTTTCACCACCACCCACAATGTATTTTTTCCAGCTGTGAGTAGCTCCTCCATTTCCTTTTCCACTGCGAACAAACTACACACCAAAAGTCATATGACTGCATCGTATTCAAGGAATGTCTATTCAAATGTATAATGGTAATACTGCCTCATGCTCCGATCATAAACAAGTAAGGGGAAAGGTTTTCGCCAGTGAGTTTTCTTTGATGCTTTGTTGTGGTTGTTAACCTGGTCTAAATCATGGGTCTAAGGAATGCCGTGAGAATGAGGCTGAAATGCTAAGCCCATACACTGCATGTCAAAGTCATCTGGAGTCTGTTGTATTAGCCGTGTGTTACTCCGCCTTTGATTCTTCTGCTGCCTTTGAAGTTTGAGATCACGTCTCATCGCCTGCAGAGAGAAGTCATCTGTAAGGTCAGATACTGAGAGTGTTTGAAAAGCACAGTGTGCATATCATAGATTAAGTGCAGTATGTCGAGGTGTGAGCCCGATTAACCCGAGTCTCACATGTGCCAGAACATCAGTGCCCCCGCATAACCTGTCTTTAATGGTACAGTTTAGAGCTTGTTATATGCATGTCACAGGGAAGAGGCCTTTTGGATCCACACCAGTAAATCACAAGACAAAAACATGATGAAACCTGAAAGGTCCTTGCTTTTCTACCACCTGTCATTCTCACTCTCGGCCTTTCTTTACCCACTAGCTCTATTCCCAGCTGCAAGCAGAATAAAAAGAGGGGTGGCAAATGTGGTAAACCCCACCTTCCACAACTCCTTTGATGATGTTCATCTATTATTTGAGGTGAGACAAATATATCCATAAATAAGTGTTTGAAGTATAAAACCAGCAAATAAACCTCACTAATTAACACTGATAGTGTCCTCTTCTTTTTCTATTCGTCTACTAGATCCTCCTGACTGGGATACACTTTGAGGCCAATGGAGAGTTTTCAGTGCAAGAAGCCGAGCTGGCGTCCCTCCGCAAGACAAGACAGCTGGAAGTCATCTGTGAGGAGATCATTCCCAGGAAGCTAACAGACATATTTAGGCTCATCTCCGCCCTTTCAAATCATATTGGTCACCTGCATCAGGACGATTTTGAGCGCACCCTGTTGACCTTGGCATACACCGCCCAGCAGATGGTCAATTCCACTAATGAACACCAACGAGATGTGTGGGCAGAGTCTTTTGTTGGTTTGTACAAAGCCATCAAGCAGGATCTGACAGGGACAAACTGAACGGAAACTGGTGTTGCTACACAATGGCTCCATGTTGGCGCTTAATATGCACATAAGAAAAACCACAGAGATCAGTGGGTAGTCTTGATTTGTGCATTGAGGAAACGCTGCATCGTGTTTGCTGGCTGGCTAAGAAGAGCTTGGGAGAAAAGTCCTGTCAGAAACTGTTGCCACAAAAAAGTCAAGTGCATGGACTGATGATGACAAAATGATCATTGTTGACTGTCACAGCAAAGATTAAAACATGAGGTACTGTAGACACATGAAAATATACATTGGATGTATATGCTGAATGCTGCAACAAACATCATGGATCTACATACATCCACATGTCTTTTCAGTGTTTGTTCAGTAGCACCTGGTTGTGATCGCATTCTAAGACTGATGAGATCAAAGAAAGTAAATAAAACATGCAACAAAAGAAATCATTTATACTCAACACTGTTATGCTCTGAGAATACAAATGACTGTACAGAAAAGGTTTATATATATATATATTTCTCAATGTCAGCTTTATATTATTAATAATTTACAAAAAAACGACCTACCTTCTACCTCTAACTGCCTTTAGGTACCTAACTGCCTCCCTAAAGGAAGTCAATATATTAATCTCGTGCAAGATGTCATTTGCATATGTCACTCGAGAGGTCATGTGAAATACTTTGCACCATGTTATTACAGTACAGTGTCTTTAAGAAAGGACAAGAGGTCCAAACTGAGCTGCCTCGGATGGTAAGGTTTTTGGAAAATCCCCCAAATTGCATTGTGATGTGAGTACACAACACACAGAGCGACTCAAACAACGACCTGCGAAGGCTCTCGATGTCCCAGTGGCTGCTTAGGCTCCAGGGCATTAGTATCTGCTCCGCATCCATCCAGGGAGCTGGGCACACCAGGAGGGCAGAAAGGTATGTACCGGAGCCAGGAGGAAGAAGACAAGTAAGAGCTGATGCCAAAGGGAAGGTTGTAGACTTCTCCGCTCTCCAGTGTGTTGCTGGAGTCATCCTCATGAGCCTTGTTCCAGGCGAGGATGCCTCGTTCATGCTTTGATCCTGTTGGACACGTGTTAAATGTGTTAAACCATACTATTATGGACTACTGAAGGAATGAGATCACTGCCTTGTGTTATTTTCTGACTTAGCTTGCTCGTTTGTTTCAACACTTGTGTTCTTATAGTCTTTGATCACTTAGTGGAAATCCCGTCTCATTTCCTCTACCCAGTTGAGTCTTACAGTACTCAGCAATGAAGGAAGTTGAAATGAAAGAAGTTGCTACAGTATAAGTTCACCAGGCCTAGCACCCCACCCCCCACCCCCCAAAAAAACCCAGTTACTTATATAAATCAACAAAGCAACATTGATTTTGACATGTGATAACACTTTTTTCTATAATCTAGAGTTGGTGTATAACTATCAAGTGACGAGTCTCAGCCTATTTGCTGAACCTCTGCAAACTATAGTAACCCTTGACCCCAATTTAATGGCCAGTGTTTCCCTATTGTAACCTTATTTCTTAATCTAACCCAAGCCCCTTGATTAACCAAACATCTATCCCCCCACTACACTCAGCAGTCAGTCACTTACAGTGACTTGATGGAAGACAAGCATCATCTTGTAAATGAATGAGGTGTAACCCTTCAGTATTTTGCCTTATACTGACTCTTCCCATGACGTTGCTGGGTCTCTGGTCAAATTACCAAGATTACATATTGCATATTTTTACAATGTGATTTTGCTACGATGATAATATGATGAGATATAGATGAGAATTTAGATTACTTTTACTACAATTTAAACATAATAATACGACTGAATTAAATAAACAAATCATTTTATTAAATGTAAAAAATACCTGGAATTGTGTTGTCCAGTATGAAGCCAAAGAAACCTCCTACAAACATACTGGTCGTCAGAAGTACCTGCAGTACCTGGTCGAGTTCAACCACACCTGAACACAACACATTGAAAACAGTTAAATCTAAGTTAAGATAATCGAGTAAAAGTGTGATGCTTTTTATGAGAAACACAGATTATATAGTGAAATTTTATTCATGCACCTGAAGCAATACTTTTGGGGTTCTTTATTATCCAGTTAGGAATGACCAGACCAGAGAACATGGAGAAGCCAAAAATAAAGATGTTTCGAGACGAATTCATATCCGCGTACTGGAAATGTGAAGGAGAAAATGTAACTATTTTCATGAACTAATTATGGCTACATAAAACGCAATTTTGCCAAAATGCTTGAGGTTTTAGAGTGTATACCTGCAGATTAGAAACTCCTGCTGCAGAGATGACGCCAAACATAACCATGAACATCCCTCCTATCACGGGTGAGGGGATAGTGGTGAATATAGCGGCCACTTTACCAAACACACCCATGACAACCATCAAGACTCCGCTGGCTACTATCACCATGCGACTGCCAACCTGCCAAAAGAAAAGAAAGAAAAAGACACGGCTTCTTTTGAAACTGCCTGTATAAGTACAACATCAATATAACCTAAGAGAAAAAATGCTTGTCTACAGATTAGTCCATTTGAGTAAAGAGCTTCCAGATAAACTTCTTAGCCTATCCATAGAGGTTTATCTTACCTTTGTAATACCGAGGGCTCCGACATTTTCGCTGTATGAAGTGGTACCATTTCCTGTACCCCAGGCTCCAGCCAGCAGACAGCCCAGTCCCTCAATGCCAATACCCCTGTTGATAGCATGTTTGGGGGGAGGTGGAGCCCCAGACAGCCTGGCACAAGCGTGGTAGTCCCCTACAGACTCTATCATGGAAGAAATCACACCAGCCAAGATGCCAACCACCCCTGCCAGGCTCACAGTCGGAATCCCCCACTGACCTGTTTGGATTCAAACATCAGGAAACAGAGAATGAGATGGTATGTGTAGTCTGCAACTTTTTTTTTTATCACTAAAAAGTCACTTCAGATGATAGTTTGATAACCTCTTACCTGGGTATGGAAAAGTGAGCCAAGGTGTTTGGCTCATAACATCTCCTTTTAGATCAGTGCGGGCCAGATAACCATACCGGTCTGCTTCAGAAGGAAGTACATTGTAGATTGTCAAAATGTAGCAGATGAGCCAAGACAAAGAGATTCCAAGCAGAACCTGAGGACACAGAGAAAAAGAAGTCACCTTTGTTGTCTTGTCAAGTCGTCTAAAGACTAAATGCATAATTTATTTAACATATCTCAAACTAAAAGACAATTACTGGCAAACACGAAAGACAAGTTGTTTGATACATACAGGGAGAATCTGAAAGATGTGGACACGGGAGGTGTGCAGTTTTTTATCCTTGCTGTATGTAGGAAAGGGTACAGGCATGTGACGGAGGTACTGTGAGAAAAGGATGATCAGTGCTGTGGTCCTGTGTGAGACAGGGACAAAGAAATTGATTCACAATATAAAATTTACAGTGTTAGATATGAGTAGGACTGCACTACTTTGTAGCTAAGTCTAGCTCTGACCAACATAAAGCAAAGCAGAGCAACAGGTTCTTTGGCAAGGAACTTTTAATAGGCTTTGTTGCCCTGCCGAGAGATTAAGACTTTACACAGATTTCAAGTCTCTTATCATTTTTAAAAACTTGCCTGCACTGTAGGCAGGAGATCAAGCAGATACAACATAACCTATAAGACACATTTGTTTGATAAATGTATTAAACTGGCATGAACTCCTTTTTACAGAGGGTGCCATGCCATTGTTCCGACAGACCATTATTCGGAAACCCCAATAATCCAAAAAATGTCCCATTGGAACAAAAGCCCAAGACCAAATTTGTTCAATAGCCCATTATCCCGCAAACAAGCGCCCATTGTTCCGAAGGCCCATTGCTCTGAAAAAACACATTCTCTCTGCAGTTGTTAGTTCAGTGACTGCTTTAGATATTAGAGAGTTTTAAGTATTGGCTCATACTCAACCCTACAGTATCAACAGCCAATGAAATGAACTGGTTGGCTGATCAATTAAAAACTAATGGGTATACGCACCAAAGTGAACCCAAAAATTATTTAGTATCTTGTATAGAGGCTCTTGTTTGAAATTGGTGTTTATACCACGAGGAACAAGATTCAGAAAGCTTGCAAACACATGGAGCCAGAGTTCTTGTCTGATGGAAATGTTTAATCATCAAATCTTTCAAAAGATCGCGCCCATAGATCACGAGATGAGACCAGAGCCCTCTATTAAAAACAAATAATACAATAGTGATTTCAAAGGCAAAACGTTATTGCCTTTAGCCAGAGCCTTTAATTATACAGTATACTATTATTAAAATCTCTCTTTATCTCTTTATCAAATTAAATACAATATTTACAATACAATACAATTTTGTTTTGTTGTGGGATTGGCGCTATATAAATAAAATTGAACTGAACAAAATTTAATAGCACAGATCAGACCTATGGGAGGGCATCTGGCATTTATTGGTGTAGTCAGGAAAGTGTTTTAAAAAATACCTCACCATGTATTTTGTTTTTGTTTTTGATTCAGCACCATGGACAGGGCCGGCAGTCACTGAACTAACAACTGCAGGGAGAGTCTGTATTTTCAGAGCGATGGGCGTTTGTTTTCGCGATAATAGGCTATCGGTCAAATGGGATTTCGGTCCAATTCTTTTAAAATTCAAAAATAATATAATGGCAGACATGAAATACTGTAGGCTATTATAGACTATACTATAATACTGTACACATTTTTGCATTTGCATTTTGTACTGTAGCAGAATGATCCCAAACCCTATAAAGACACTGTTTGGGTATTGTACCCACATGGCAGAGATGCCCCAGTGGTTGCCAGCACTGGTACCAGCTGAGTCAAACAGGGACAGTCCAATGAGAGAGATGGTGGGAGCGATGGTGAGAGGTCCAATGAAGCGCATGAAGAGGCCGATGAGGCCAGAGAAACCAACAAACACCTGGAAGAGGGAGCCCACCATAATGGATCCCTGCAGCTGAATACAAACACAAGTAAGATGATAAAATGTGGCATCACTCTTATTACAAAGGTATTTACCAGAAACAAGCATAACAGTTATTATCCTTCTAAAGAATATATTATTGTCACATTACTGTTACCATATGTAAATTACACCTTGGTTTAAACAGTCGTTCATAACAGTGGAACTGTTCAGGCTGTAAAGTAACTAAGTACATTTACTCAAGTACTTTTTTGAGGTACTTGTATTTGAGTAATTCCATGTTATCCTGGTTTATCCTTGTAGTCCGCTAAAATTTTTACTTTTTACTCTACTACTTATTATAGCTTTAGTTGCTAGTTACTTTTCAGATTCAAATTATCAATACAAAATATAATCAGCAAATACATGATGATGTATTATTGTAGTTTAAGCTACCCAGCAGTATATAAAGTAGTTTGAATTGAATCCACCTTTGCTGGCTGCATCATTTCAGTGACCATAATCCAATAATATAACAGATATTACCAGATTTTACCTTTATATTTTTACATGTTTATTGTCAGCACCATCAGACCACAGCAAATTCCTTGTAATGTATGTTACTTGGCAATAAACAGTTTCTGATTCTGATTCTGATTCCGATTCTGATTCTGATTCTGAAATGGGTCATTCTGCATAATGACTAATTGCAATTTACATTTGCATTGCAGAGGCAGTGAAGGGTGCCTATCTCATTTAATTACACGACAAGTTACACTGATGTCTCAAAATTGACGGTATATTGAGTTAAATAGCAATCCAAGGCCCATATAATAAAACCACCTAGCTACATAACCTCAACAGTCACAACAACTGCAGCTCTGCATTGTTATGTTTTAACACGTGGGAGCAAAGGTTGAAGCTACCATGAAACGTGAACATAATATTACCATTACACAGCAATCAAACAATGGCTACTTTTGTGCAGCTCAAGGGTCTGTTTGTCCCAGCCCAGGCACCAGGACTGATACAAATGCTAATTTAATACGCTCATCATTTGATTTCCATGGGACAGTCTTTTTGTAAGACAACACTGTGACACAGAGTATTTGACGTGCTCCCTGTGTGCATAAAACCTCAAACCCAGTCTGCACACATAGCCTAATGAGCTGCTAATGCTGCACCAGCTACTTAAACCATTAAAGTGTTGTGTTGCCTGGACACCAGGTTGACAAGAGCGGTGACACCAAAGCATTAAAGTGGCAGGCCGTAAATCCAAAACAATGACCTCAATGTTAAAACTCTTTGTGGAGATGAGCGGAACTGCAGACTTGAGTGATCATTTTCTGTTTGTGTGTCACTACAAGTGACACCTTATTGGTTATATAAAAATATGGATTAGTGCAGCTGTAATTTATGATGATACAAGTTGTCTTTGCCTGGTTCAGAGTGTGTTTGGAGTATGCTTTTATGTCACAATGAGCTTGTTTGTTTCCTCTATAGCGTGCCAAAAAGAGCAATTTCACAGTTGTCTGGTTTTGGAGAGAGGTCAACAAAAAAAGACTGAAAGAAGGAAAAAGAGAGATTGTGGTGACATGTTGACAATGACTATTTGTATGTCAGATTTTCAAATGGCTTTTACACTTGAAAAACACCATTCAGGTTCAAAATTGTCGAGTGGCCCTTTACATGTGAACAAAATGCAATTTACAGAAGATGATCTTGTTCCAGCTGAGTTGTGATTTGACGGTTTACTTACTGCTCTCATTCGACTCTGCCACACCTCTGTGAAGTCCGTGGAGGAGGTGTTGACAAGGCTGGCATTTTGGGTCCAAGCAGGACATGTCCACTCTGGCATGGACAGCATTGCCATGGAAGGTGCCAGCAATGTGAATGTACCACCTTGGAGGATGGGCAATCTGGAAATTAAGATGTCAAAGAGACATCAGAGAAGGGAGCCAGACAGATATGACATCAGGATAGGAGCATTTCTAGACAGGTTATACACCATCAGAAATCATCATGTCAGATGTTGTGCAAGACATTTTGGTACTTTAAAAAAAGCAGCAAAAAGGTTACATTTGCTTGAAGTGTAGTGGCTCCTCTTAAGTCCACCTCAAGAGCCTCTGTATCTACAGTCCCTGTTTTTTCTCTCACACGTGAAAAACGGGTTGATTTTAACCACGTGCAGGTGGAGAGAGTGAGTCTAATTAGGTTAACTGTTGTACTAGAGGTTAACTGAGTTCAGGTCATCTGCTGTGTCGTCATTATGCTGCTTACTTCACTGTCAACAAGTCCCATCAGACCGTAGCGGACGCAGAACTTAAGACTTTCCAGTGCACCACGCACAACAGTTTCTCACAGCAAGTCAGAATAGTCAGAAGTATTTTTGTGGAAAACATGGAAAACTTGAGGGAATAGTAAAGACACAAAGCTACCCAACATCTTTTGTCGGGAGTTTATATTGTTTTCATTCTAAGGGACACAAATAATTAGCATTGTTTTCTTTTGGCTTCTCTGGAACAGTGTGCAATTACATATACTGATTATTTTTCCTTATAGCTGACCTCCAGGTATTTGGAGAGAGAGACAAGAAAGCATCAGTGGTGCTAAGCCAGGGGAATGTGGATTTAGCAAGAACTAGATTCCAAACATAATAAGATGGAAATTCCTTTCCTAATCCTACTGTGGCACTGATATTCAGCCAGGCTGAGTCTGCACAAGCATGACACAAGTTCAGAGCAACAAAACATGGTTTAAGTTTGTAGTTCTCCAAAACAAATGGGCCATTCCATCATTTCAAGTCTCAGGGGATCCTTCACATTGAGTAGCCTTATCACTATGTGAAGGGAGTGCTGCTGTGCTTGTTTTTTTCTTTTGGCTACTGTCGTGGCAAACAGACAACCTGTTGAGTCTAGTTTGGCTGAGATACATAGCAATTAAATACTTTGTCTCTTATTTCAAGTGATTATTTATAGCTTGCGAGCCTCCGTGTACACTTGTTGGCCGGAGAAGATGCACACGAGACTGAGGAGAAATTAGATACATTGCAGCTTATCAACAAGGTCACCCCATCCCCATCTGTACCCCTCCTCCTCAGTCTTCACCTGGCAACAGTTGTCATGCAGTTGATATGCAAATTGTGCTAAATACTTTTACACAGACACACGCAGAGGGAAGCCTAACACTTCTCCAGGCATTTATTCTTAAACGATGTCATTACAGTTTCACAACTATCACTCTTACTTACTATACTTACATTATGTTCTGGCAGCCACAAGCACATGAGCATTTTAACACAAGAATTCCCATAACACCACTCTGTTCTGGCATCCACAGGGAAGAAGTTGTACCCTATCGTATCATATTCTATTGCACTGAATGGTATTGTACTGCATCGTATCATATTGTATGTATATACTGTGCATGTATTTGATACCTAAATAGAAATAGTGTGGCAAGATTACAAATACAATTAGGTAACATTTATTATAACAGTAAGGTATCTCAAGGCTGTGCCCACTAACACAGTAGACTATCCTATTGTTCGTGGCTGCACACTAACTATGGCAGGCCTCACAGTTCAAAAGAGGTTAAGAGGGAAGGCTGAGAGGTTGCTCTGTTCTGCTTGTTTAATCAGAAGGAGCAGCATGGTTAATTCCACTTCAGCGCACCCTGATGTAATGTGTTAATGCATGAACCGACACAAGATGGAAAAAAGCACTGAGCAGATCTATCTTATCCAGTGAATGAATGTAAATATCCTGATATTAGAAACAGACATATATTGTCTACAACCATCTCTATTTAAACACCCCAGCATTCTACAAACATCATCCTGCCCATGAACTACTTCTCCTTTACTTACTTACCTAATGCCGAAGGTAACTTGCAACAGGGTGCAAATACCAGAGACGAAGAAGATGGTACTGATGAGATGGCTCTGTGTGACGCCGTCATTCTGCAGACACAGCCCCTGAGACAAGATTAACGGGATGGCGATGATGCCTCCAAATGCAGTCAAACAGTGCTGAGAGATCAAAAACGGAGAAAATGTCAAGAGATTGAGTTTATGTTTGATGTACAAACATGAGGAAAAATGTATTCTTTTCTGTGCTGTGGGGGAATAATCTGCTTTAGGTAGAGGCTAAACCATCATGTTACATGTTTGCAGCACACTGAACATCACTGTATAAGTCCCCTACCTATAAAGTCTGTGGACTACATGTACACTTGGTATAACCTGTGGTGGAAGCTGTAAAAATGGAAATTGTAATGGTAGATGGTGTAACCAACTGTGAAGAAAGCATCAAACTGAAGCTCTCATGTGACAGTGTGGTCATGTTTGTGTTGTCACAAAGGCTCTTAATCAGGAAAAGACTGGAGACTCATCGTCAAACATGACCTTCAAACCCTTTTGCTGACGTACCTGAATGCCTAAAAGGATGCACAGGTACCAGGGAGGTACATCTGTTACGCAATATGCTAGCTTGTTGTTGTCTCCCTCCATGGATGTGTCCATTTCTTCTCTGTGTTTTGTGTCAGGTAGGTCACAAAAGCGCCCTTCAAGCTTCAATTAGCCAGACAAAAAAAAGGCAGAGGTCAATAGAAGACACATATTAGCTAACGAATTAATCTTGTTGAAAGTGGATCAACTGAAGGGTGGGGGTTTTTTATATATACAATAATTTTTATTTTATTTCTGTCTTCCTTTGCTCATCTGTTTATGTATCTCTGTTTGAACAAATATACAACTGGACATGTTTATACTTTCAGATGCTGTGTAAATATGATGTGATGTTGCAAAAATGTATTTCCATTTATTTTGCAAAAGTCCAGATAAAGTATCATTGCTTTTGGATACAGTTAAGATTTGGACTGGAACCACAAAAAAGTCTGTGTCTGTTTCTCTGACTAAACAGCGCGTCACTCTTTTCAATAATGTGATTTTAAGCATGGAGGAGCAAGAATGTAAACAAGTACATTCACACGTATCCATGGCGCTACTTTGTTAGCTATTCTATCTGATGTCAATGATTTACTGACCATAACATCCAGTTTCTACTGTGGTACTAAAATACATTATTATACAGTTCAGTGACTGGAGGAGGGATAAATCACCTACTAATACTTAAACATACAATCCGGATGTGTTCACGTTCACACAATTTTAAAGTAAATCACAGGATTTTCACGTAGTTATTTACAGGTAGAAATCAACTAAATGTTTTAAATTGTTTAAACTTTATAATCATCAGAAATAGCTTCAAAAGAAAAATTTCAAAACATTGTAGAAAATTAAGTAAGAGTACTTACTGCAAATGCATAGTTGTCAAGACCATTACTTTCCTTTTCTGGAGCCATGTCAGCTTCAGCCTATAGGCTCAGGTGATGGTCGTCTGAGGCCGAAAACAAAACAGAAAAGTAAAAAAAAAAAAAAAAGCATTAGTGAGAGGGGGAGGGAACATCGAGAGAGGGCTGGAGAGTCTGTTAGAGAAGGGAGAGAGCCGGGAGGTGGGTGTCCGGGTGGGGAGAGGTGGGGAGTTTGGTAAGAAGGAGTGGAGTTCATACATGAGACTGTTGAGCTTGCTGATTGAAATGAGTCCCACCAGCAGCTCATGTGAACCCTATTACAACAGTAACAGCAGCTGACCAGCCAGCATCTGGCAGGCAGGAGATGCCCTTTCAGACAGAGTACGACATTTCTTTCTCTGTTTCTCTCTTTGCTTTCTTTAAGCTCATAGCAACAGTACCATAAACGAGCATAAACAAGATATAATTCCTTCAGAGTGGACAACAGGTTTCTTTAGCCGAGGGAGCAATACTAATAGTTTGCTCTGACACAGTCAAGGCAAATTTCTGTAGGGTAGTCTTCAGGGCATAGCTCAATTATGTCTTGCCCTTTCCAGCCTATTTTCCTTCTAATTTTAACACCAAATATTTCGTTTTGGGTAGCCTTCATAACTATCACATGTTGTCAAACTGTCACATGGTACAAAGCTGTTATTGATGATGGGTAAATGTCCAGTAAATGCTAACTTCATTTCCTAATTTACCGTACAGCTCTATTTCCCTTAAAAGGATATTAGAGTAAATTAAATTATTAGTCTGAATTAAGAGTTTGATAGCAGCCTGCATCTACTTAATTAAGAAGGTCCTAAAGAGGGCGTTCATTATTTGGCAGCAGAGGAAGCTCAGATTCTCACACTGCTGGAATCTGCATGTGGGTGTATTTTCACCTCCTCTGTTCATCGGCATCTTCACCTTCAACATTCTTTAAAAATGAGTTTTACCACACTTACAACTTATAGTAGAAATAGTAGAACATGCACAATTCTGCATGCTCACGATGTCAATGCTAACATGCTATAATGTTTGCCATGTTCATCATTTCTGGCACAAAGTGCAGCTGGTGTGGACGGAAATGCCTTCAGCTTTCCAAATTTAGTCATCAACCAAGGTACTGGACAAATAAAAAGTTAGACCTGATGGTGCCGCTATATGAAAACTTATTACAATTCATCCTGAGGGAGACATGAAATGTGTCATGGCAGTCCATTTAATCGTTTTTCACTCAAAACCACATGGTGGCACTATAGAGGAACAGTCAGAGGATCACCACAGTCAGCAGGCTTCATCGTCTGGGGACCATGAATGTTGGTACAAAATGTCATGGCAACCCATTCAATAGTTATGAAGATATTTCAGTCTGGACCAAAGAAAAACAGAAACTAATGAGCCTTTGAGACCTTCATATTGTAAGAACTTAAAACTTAAACTCATAATTATCTAACATTTGGTGATTTAAAACCTTTTGGTTTTAAGTTAGCTACAGACTACCAAGTCTAAGACTACTACTACTACTAAGTTACAGGCTACTGTGAAAAAGCTGTTGTCTTGACTGTTATGGACTGTTCAAATACTAGGACTGGGGGCTTGAAAACGCACCAAATAGAATAGCTGAAGGAAATTAAGCTCACATGAAGCTTGCAAAGCACAGAGAGAAGCAGCGCTGGGACATCATCTGCTCTGTGTGCATGTGACTACGAGCAGTATAATGATCCATCATGTGAGGCAGTGAAGGCCAGGGAGAGGCGCCAGTATTCTTTTAAATGACTTTATGAAGGATGAATTAAGCCGGAATCATACATCAGTTCAGCCTCACAGCCAGTGGTTGAAATGAGAGTGATACACAGTTACGCCGTAGTTGTCATTTTGTGAATGTATGTCCAATCACCAAAGCATAGCCAATTTTGTGAAGAAAGAAGGAGGATCTTTCTTTCTTTCTTTCTTTCTTTCTTTCTTTTTTTCTTTCTGGACTGAACCACAAACTGTTGTTGATCATATCGTTCACATCTGGGTTTTTGAGTCAGAGGCACATGATCACATTAAGCTCAGTGTGTCGGAGAGACTGTTCCATAATCAAATTGGGTGAGGGGCAGTGTGCAGTGAATCGCTAAGTGGACAGCGAATCTTTCACAGAATAATGTGTTGCACATGTTGAAATTAAAAGGAGATCATGAATATTGTTTTCATTTAAAGGTCTAAAGTCATGTTCTCCTTCTCAAGATTAGTTTTCAGCTCTGGTATGAGAGATTTGGACAAAACATGCTTGGCCACTGTTATAACATAACAAACCAATATTTTGGTAATTATGACTGTTATATCATTTTAAAAATTATTATTATATCATTTTTGGTTCTCAGAATCTGGTTTCTTCTCAACCAGTGTCTGATTGCATCCTGTGATCCTGCTAATTTTACAAAGAGTGCAGCTCTGGGTGCATTTAAGTAATCACTTAATAAGCTTAACTAACAAGCAAAACTTGTATTCATAACGTTATTTTTCACTATACTATATAGAGTGACATGTGTATGTTTATTGCAATGAATTAGGTGTAAGATTCCATTTGAATGGAGTATATTTTTTCTTCTTTTTAATCAAGTCCGCTCATGACTCCACACACTGCACACCAGATTGCCAACAGAGGAGACTTGTGGGTCGCAGTTTGAGACACACAAGTGACCGGAGAGGTAGAAAACAGCACCACCTCCAAGCTTCATGTTCCTGTTGCAAACCATACTGGATTGGGGAGAAAACTGATAGATTATATATTAACGGTGCACTCTTTTACACATGAAGGTCAGCTTACTCTGCATACTCTGTGTGGGGCGTACACTTGCCTGGCTCCGGAGGAGTCTTCTGAAGTCTGAGAAAAGGATCCTGATGATGTCACTAAGGTTATCTCAGTTTCCGCTTGGACAAGTTTCTACTTTAACAGAAAGCCTGCATTACAAGTGGGGGCGTCAAGTTTCAAAGACTATGGCATTTAGCAGGCAAGGGAGGTCTAACAAAAAGATGCTATCGGTTGCATTATGGGAAATGTCGGTTTCAGCATTTTTAGAGCCTGACCCATGGGGACTAAGAGTCAAGACATCTCTTCCTCTGTGGACTCTGGCTTCAATTTTGGCCAGTATTTAACTTTAACAAGGTGCAATACTAAATTGCTGGAGGTTGACCATTTCCATGTGTACACACACTAAGCTTGTAAGCTTGTCAATTTCCTCTCCCTCTATGTGTTGCCATGTTGAACCTAAAAACACATTTTCTCATCTGCTTTAAACAAACTCTTTATTCTCAGGTTGATTTGGTTTCATATATTAAAAAAAACTCTTCCAATCACTCTTTTGCCCTTTTTCACAGCAGGCATTTTGATTTTGGCAGGAAAAGCACAGGTGAAACTCATAACATGTGTTCTGTAAGTAACACAGTCATGTGAGCAAGCATGCACTATACCAGGATGCAGGAGGACCTCATAATGTGACGTTCTTATAGTCAGAGAATCAAAGATGAATGCACTGAGGAGCTAACACCACTAGATGGAGCCATGCTGAACACAGAAGGCATGATCTCCCACACACCACAGGGAGGCACTAAACCAGTGACTGTTCCCAGTGTTTCTGAAAGGTGAACTGAAGTGTGAGAGGGCATACTGAGGCCAAGGTGATAAAGGTTAGACTTCCAATAAATCTGGTGACTGGTGATAAGAAAGAGAAGCAGAAATTTAAATGAATTTAATAGTTGAATATTATCTAGGTGTTAATCAAACTACCAAACCACAGAGATTTTGTCTGAGTTTGGCCATAAAATGCAAGAATTTGTTTTTATGCTGCTTACACTGAAGACAATAAAACCTCAGAGTAAATGTAACAACTCAGTTCTATTAAATGGTGGGTGTGAAAGGGTGATAAGGGCAGATAATAATATCAGGAGGGTACATTTACACGTTTACAATGAGCACGCCTTAAATTAGAAGTTCTAAAGGGACACTGAGGGAAAAAACGTTGATTGCGGAGTTTTCCTAGAAGTATGCAGTAACAGACTGCCAGTCGCTCCTCCCTAATAATGACCATGTGATGCAGGTCAAACATGGGCTGACAGGAGAGGGAGGACAACCTCACCTTCCTCACCTTGCAGAGAGTAGAGTACAACAAAGATACCAGAGGAGAAGAAGTCAGAGAGGTGTGCATGAGAGGAGTTTATATTGGTGAATAAAGTCTGTACTGTAAAGAGACATCTGTTGACAAAAGGTGCTGATGACGGGGGATACATTTCTGGAAATGTGGAATAGAGGAGACAAAGAGAAAGAGTCCTGCATGGATCAAGAAAGGGAATGCCAGCCAAGCAAAACATTATCTCATTCGATCGAAGAAATACTGAGGAGGCCCACATGTGTCAGAAGAGAGAGAAGAGTTCCTCGTAACTGCCTTGTTATCAAGGAGAACGCCAGAATATCTAATCAACTCTCCTGTGCAGGTATGTTGTTTTTTTTATTACTCTTTCTTTTTAAACTCTCCGAAGAGGAGTTGCTACATCATATTTATCATTAAAGTATGATTACCAAAAAAAACATTCCTGTTAATGTTGGAATTTCTCAATAGAAACTCCACAAATCCGACTACTTGAAGAGTCTCCGAAGGCCACCGCAGACCGCACAAGTGAGTATTGTCATTATAAAACAGAAGGAAGAGGAATCAAGAACACGTTGCTGTGGCAGCCACATGTTTAAGTGATAGAGATGAAGTCAGTGACAGTCATTTGTTTACAGGTCAGAGGAAAAAGAGGCAAACGAGGGTCACTTTCACGCCGTTCCAGGTGCAGGAGATGGAGAAAGTCTTCCAGCAGACTCACTACCCAGACGTCAACGCCAGGGACCAGTTAGCCTCCTGCCTGCACCTCAGTGAGGCCCGAATACAGGTAGGACACAAGCAGCTCATCGTGGCAAACTGGGCAATAATGGGACATGATTCTGATACAACAGCAACAGTTTAGTTTTCCTTGTCAAACCTGTATCATAATTTTGGCCAAACAAACAATGACCACACATTTATTTGCCATTGATTTGTTGCTGACACTTCTTTTTAATTAAAAGGTGTCAAACTGAGGTTATTAACAATTCAGTCAATGTCCTCAAACAATAGGCGGATTATACTAAATAGCCATTAGTGGAACAATAGGAATGGTCTTTGGACAGCTGCTTACATAAGGCGTTACCTCCCAAATGATGAACAACATTTTACGGGATAAAAGTGTGTGCTAAAGAACTGATTGATTGATTTCCATTTGGCCAAAGTGATGATAAAAATAGGCCTTTCTTTACTGTGCTCCATGGCTACGTTGTGAGTTTATGTTATTCCAGGTACGTTTATTTCACTTGTGTCGTTTGTGCTTGAGATCTGGTTCCAGAACCGCAGAGCCAAATGGAGGAAGGCCGAAACACTGAAGGATATCGAGCTGATGACCAGACAGCACATCCAGTCGGCCAGCCCTCCCCTGCTTTATTATGAGGTGACACAAGACTATCCGCTGTGTAAATAGTACACATGACACAAGAATCATTTGTTTAAATTACCCATATATTTGTCTATCTCCATTACAGTCCCATATGTCATCTTTCACGCACAAAATGCAGCTTTTTTAAATAAAAAAGAAAAGAGCTGACAATTTAAACAGCAATTAAAATATTGAAATACATTCAAAAATAGGAAGGAAGTAAAATTATTTAAAAAAAACAGTTTAAAAAATGAAATACAGCAAGCCTAAATTACTTTCTTAAATTTAAGTATTTGAATATATAACAGTAACAACAGCACTAATCATTACCATAACAAGTTTCACCATCATCATCATCTTAACAATTGTAATCCTCTAAGATTGACCAGTAGTGTACATAATCATACATAAAAAATTTAAATTAAAAAAAGACAGTTAAGAAGGTATGTAATCAAAAGTGATCATATTGTGTGGCACAGGTTAAATGTGCGATTTCTTTGTTGTGTCTTTGAGATAATCTCTCATCATTGTGCCCCCCCCCCCCAGCAGCTCTTACAGAAGCCCCACCTGCAGGCAGTGTGCTGGCTGCCATGCTGCTTACCTAAACCCCTTCAACCAAGGCTGTTCCTCAGAGCGACGTCGACACCCACCTTGCTGACCGACACACATTCCCCGGCTCACAGGACTCTGTATTTTGACCTGCTGGGGACGGACAGATAGCACCTTCAGTATTCTTACAAATGATGCCGTTGATACACAAAACTCTTGTGGCCTGTAATATGTAAACTATGATAGCTGTTTAATGGATGATTTAGCTTTGTTGTATATACTGTGTTGTCACCCCGAGATAAAGTTTGCATGGTAACAACCAAACATTTTTTTCCATTTCCCAACACAGTTGATCACAGATCAGAGTTTGAGTACACTACTCCAGTACACGTCTTTGTAGAGAGCTGCGTCCGCTGTGTTATTGTGGTAGAGAGCGTTTCGATTTTTTCATGACACCACACTTCCTTGTCAGAGATTAGATACAGAGCTGCCATAAACAGTTCATCTGTTTGACTTTCTGACAACCTGTCCATATCTTAATTTGGCCTCATAAGTCGGGGGTTATTTGCAGGTCAGCCTGATACTTCAGAGAACTTCTCAAGTAGGGTCAAAGGGGAAATACCAGCTGAAGGCATAGACAATTACTGTACATTGGTGCTGTAGATATATGTAAATAAAAAGTACAAAAAACATTCAACTTGAACTTACTACTTTAAGCCAATATTACACATTAGGCTGCTGTAAATGGATTTCACAAGCTTCCTTGTAATAATGTAGCCACTATTGTCTCTTGAAACAGTGATATTGTCCTGTGAAAAGGCTCCAACAATGAAATGAAACGCATCACATCTACCTTCTCTCTGAGAAGTGTTACATAGGCCATCTTTCAAATAATTATCAATTATAAAAAAAAAAGATAACACAGCATCGCCTCCACTATCAACACCATAAATCATTCAATTGAACGAGCCTCTGAGTAAACTTTTCACCCCACTCATATCTTCTTTTATTTCATCTGTTTGCTGAGAGATGCTTTGTCTTTATCTTGCTCCATCATTTTTATCATGATGTAGGTTTTGCTAACGTGATTACAAATTGGATTCTGAGTAGGCTGTGTTAGATGAACACAGTATTCCTCTGGATGATATGCATGATATCATAAACTCAAAATTTCTACATTTCCTTAGTGTTTACAGTAAAAATGCTTTTCATGACATGCAAATGTGCACTGATTGTTATTGTCCTAAATGGTACTCATTCAGGACAAAGAGGTAACACGTCAGATACCACTAAAACACAGACGTTGTAAATGTTTTTGGCACCCGATGTGTGATAATTGTTAACATATTTCCCCAAATTTTCAGAAGCATTATTGGTCAAAAGTGCCATAAATACATCCACGCACAGTTATATTGAAGGGAGTTGTCTGTCCTGCTGTTAAGTAAGATGTTGATGTCCTGACAGTGAAAACCTCATTGAGCTGTGCTAATAATAGCTCAGTGTGAATACAAAAGATTCAGAGAAATCAGTAATGGACTTCCGCAGAATAAATATTACCCCAAGACAAGTGTAAGACGTGTGTTTCACAAATGACTTGTTCATGACTAGTTAAGTGTGAATACTGGGAGCATTTATCTTGTACAGATGCAGTTGTGCTACAATAAAAAGATGTGGAAAAGTCTGTGTGTACAGGACGTGACTGGGTGCAACTGGGATTTTGAGACGTGTACAATTTGCATAGATAGATAAATAGAAAGGGCGCTGTGCCTCGAAGCAGCGGACAGGTGGCGCCCTTGCACCCATGAATAAGCAGAAATGATGTTTTGCTGAGTGTCACACTGAAGGCAACACTGACCTGATTCGCAAGACTTCTATCTGTCAGGCATCATGGTCGTTCCACTGTTATTTACCTGCTGTTAGGTGCTCTTAGCAGCACTGGTGAGGTAAATGTAAATATTCTTTATTTGTTTTTTTAATTTCCTTTGCCTGCCTGCACCGGCTCTCAGGAGAGGGGGGCGGATTTTCAGCATCTCGCAGCCTCCGCCCGCCTCTGTGTCCAAAGCGGCGGAGACACGGTGAGAACCGCAGACCGATACAAGGGGGACAGACAGAGACACAGACAGAGAGAGAGAGAGAGAGAGAGAGAGAGAGAAAGAGAGAGGGGCGATGGCCGCCGATGGAGGATGCGGGGAATCGGTGGATCAGTACCGGGCCGAGTTGGAGCGGCTCACCCAGGAACTGGCCGAGGCGAACCGGGAGAAGATCAGAGCTGCAGAGTGCGGTCTGGTCGTCCTGGAGGAGAACCAGTCGCTGAAGCAGAAGTATGTAGACCTGGAGACCGAGCAGGAGGCTCTCAGGAAGGAGTTGGAACAATTACAGGAGGTGAGAGGAAGAAGGGGTTCTGTTGCTTTTTGACACCGTGGCCAAACGCACTGCAGTCAGGTGTGTGTGTGTGTGTGTGTGTGTGTGTGTATATGCACTCAGCGGGGAGGCTATCTGTGGACATGATTGTCATCCAGAGGAGAGTCACAGCAGGGAGTGGGAACCAGCAGGGGTCGTTATGTGGTCTTCAGGGTCCACAGCAAAATGAGGCATAGTTTGATATCACAAAAAAGGAAATTTAATTGAAAATACTCCAATTTGGGGACATATAGCAGTGTATTCCCGTAATGTTGTAGGTTCCGTCGTGTATGAATAAATTATAGTCTGAAAAAGTGAATAATTGATGCTGTTTCTGTGCAGTGAATCTATAGGCAACAGTCCTGGACATTGCAAATATCTGTATTGCAAGCTCAGGGTTTTGCAAGAACACAATAACATCCCACTCCACCTCCCACACCACTGTATTTCATTGTTTCAAGATTCCTCCCCTGCATAGCAACAGTCATTACTTTCAGGCTACTCTGCTGGGACTCTGAGCCTTTTGGTGTTTTGCCAAGATATGTATTTTTTTCTTTCTCCGAAATCCCTCAGTAATTGGATCTTCAGAGTCCACTACAGTTTGTGTGGTGACTCAGTTGTCCATTGATCTAAATGTCAAGAATGTGCGAAGATACAAGGGAGTCAAGACTCACTGTGGAGATGCTAAATTCTTAGATTACACACACACACACACACACACACACACACACACACACACATATTTACACACATATATACTCATGTTCCAAAATACTTTGCTGTTATAGTTCAAGTTTCTTGGGTTTAAAAAGTCCAAATTCCAAAGATTTAAAGTGGAGAGAAGTGCTGTGGGATCTAGACTGAATAATGCATGCTGACTGTGTTCATGCATTATGTCATTAATGCATGCATGCATATAGCAACAAGAAGCGCATGCTGACAGGGCTTCACAGCTCAAGGTCGCTGATGGAGAGCTCCTCCTGCTCAGAAGGCCAAGAGCAGGAGCAGCTGAGGGCAACGTTTGTGTGTGTGTGTGTGTGTGTGTGTGTGTGTGTGTGACAGAGAAAGAGACAGAAGGGGAAAACTTAGAGAGCCTTGACATTAATTAAACAGTGTCGTCTCTAATCGTGGGTACACCAGGCAGTTTGGTCTAAGATAAAAGTCGCTCAGTCGCAAGAAGATGCTTTAGAAAGTATAAAGTTACTTACATTACAGTAAATTCAACATTTATGAGTTTTGCACTGTGACAAAAAAAGACATTTGTTTATGTTACATTGGGCTTTAGGATATTGTGATATGATACTGATTATCAATTCATCAAGAAAAAAAATCCTTATCTGTTGTCCTCCTCAAAACATGTGTTAAAATCCATGTTATGAAATCCATATGACTAGTCTTGTTAACTCTGTCCACTGAATTTAGAAAGGGGGTATAGTCATTCTTTATGTCAAGGATTATCAAGGAATCAGGATTCTTGGTTACCTGCTAGATTAGACAGTTAAGGTCTGTGTTGACTCACATGTAGCTAACAGGGAAACGATCCACAGAGACATTAGAGCAATCTACGCTACATTTACTCCATACTGTATATGCGAATTACATTATATCTGCATGAAAGTGGAAAAACTTACAAATGTATCCAGGGGAAACAATGAATCCCTTAGTCTGTAAATCATGTTAACAATAATATTAGACTCCATCAGTTCTACGTATATGAACTGCAGCTCTCGCCACGTTACATTATGCATGCACGGTTATATAATGTATTTGCATCTCCCGGTGCCCTTTTTATCCCACTGCTTGACTAGTTGAACATTTTTGTTTTGACTTGCATGCAGAATCCCAATGATCTTTGTGCAGATTACAGCAGAAAGTTAAAATGAAGAGACAGCCCGACGCAGCCAGCAGTGCCGTCCAGCTGATGTCTCGCACTTAGGAATTATTGGATGATGGCTGATGTGGCAGATGACGGGGGAAAATATGACGAGAAAGAAGCAGAGAGATAAAAAAAAACTTTGGCCATGTAGGAGGCAGGGATCGGGGGGAAAGGATGAGATGGAGAGAACAGAGACAATGAAAGTGAGACATATTAGCTGAATGAAAACAAAGCATTTAGACGCCAGAAGAGGAAACTTAGTCAAGAGACAAAGAGTCTGACTTTGAAGAGCGTTTTATAGCCTTGTATTCCTTCTAAACTTTAAGTCACAATAGACCTATTACATAATTACCAGAAGGGTGGATGTGTCTGTGATACCAGTTGGTGGATTTTTCAGAGGATCATGTAGTCACTTAACATAAAATATGGTGTTTTTGTGGCTAAAAACATCAGCTAATCTTTGTTGTGATCTGTCATCCGCTCATCCATAATATTCTCTGCTTCCCCACCTGCCTGTCTGCCTGTCTCTCTGTGTTTGCTCTCGCCTGACAGAGGGAACATTTTCCGGAGGTGATATTACTTCCACAGAAAAACACGTCCTGGTTTGCTATCTGTCTGTTACACACTTCTATGAATATGAGGCCGAATGGCAGAGTGCAGACCTGCCACTACAATAACATCACATCTGCTCCTGCTGTACTCAGGAGAGGTGCATTACAGAAAAGGGCAGGGAAACGGATGGAAATTGGAATTGCTTCTGGGACTGAGGACTGGCCCAACTATCTCATAACGGTTGTTTATTCTTATGAAAGACCAAAAATCCATTACACAGTCTCCCCATCCTTTTTTTTTCTGTTTCATTTGAGAATAGATTGTATCTTCTGTTTCATCCAGTCAGGGTTTATTTTCCAAAAGCTTTCAACTGTCTTACCACATATTGAGTTATGTCTATATGCTCTAAACAGGCAATAGAGATTCTTTGAGTATATGCCATTGTGTGTGCAAGCTGGCCAGATTTGCATGCGTGTTCCTACTGTGTTTGCATATGTTCTGTGGTGACACATATGCACTGGTCCAAGTCCCAGCTGGTGGTCAACAACTGACTAAAGCACTGCTTGTACTACTCTCTCTCTGTCTCTCTCTCTCTCTCTCTCTCTCTCTTTCTCTCTCTCTCTCTTTCTCTCTCTCACACACACACACACATTTGTATCTGGTTGCTATATTTAATAGCAGCATGACAACACAAGGCCATGATGATTGGAACAAACAGGCCAACATCCTCCAGTGGAAATTTGGGCTCCAGCTAACGATTAATTTCATTATTGATTAACCAACAGATTATGTTCTCCTCTCACGATTTCCCAGAACCTAAAATGACATTTAATTAATTTCTGCAAAATTCTCCTACTTGAATTTTTGGCATTCTTGCTTGACTTAAACTATTGCTTAATTATTGAGATAGTTGCAGAATCATTTTCTGTTAATCGACCAATTGAATAATCAACTAAGTTCAGTTTCAGCTCTAGTGGAAATACGGCAAATCTACAGACAAAGATGTGTCTAAAAATTCCTCATGGCCTCTTTGGTTGTCTTCTCAATTCATAGAAAATGAAAAAAAAACATGGCGACTAATATTTCCTTGACATGAGATGGTTTTCTGTTGCTCTCAAACCTTTTGCACATAAATTTAAAGCTGGTGCTGTTCATTGGTGCCAGTGTTTCTCGTGTTATTTGCACAGTACATTCTTCAGGAAAAGCTGCACGCATCTCTTTGCTGTCCCTGCAGAAATTGGATCCTTAGAGCGTGTCTTCTTGCTCCGTAGTGTCCTTTCCTCTCCTGTATATTTTCCCTTCCCATCCCGTCTTTCTCTCTGCCCGCCGGCTTGATCACTTTCTCCTCCCCTGTATCCGTGCGTGTGCATGTACTATATGTCTCAGGACAGCTGCCTAAGCAGTGACGGAGACACCATTACCCCGTGGTTCTGGCTTGTTAGTGCTGTCTCTGGGCAGATCACCCTCAGATAGGACACAGTAAGAGGCGGACAGAGGAGGATGCCACCACTGCAGTGGGAAGAGCAGCGTGTTCATATGGCTTACAGTGATGTTTCCATCACACTGTCAACAAGGCTTGAAATCATCTGTAGATTGAGAGCACTGGAAAAGCAGCCTTGTAGTCATAAAGTAATTTCACGCCATTCCCATTATTTCTTTCATTCAATTAAATGATTTGATTCTTTTAAATTGCACAGCAAGTCAAAGCTCTGAAGAGGAGTTTGAAAAATAAGTTAGTCATTTCAGCTACTGTCATAACTCAAGTCTGCAGAAGAATTGACATTTGTGATAAGTTGAGAACAAGCAATTCTCATGTCAGTTCTGTTCTCAAGGCTTTAGGCTGAGAAAGATGCCAAAAGAAATCTACATCAAATTCTTCACATGGTAACTCCAAATACCTAAAAAAGAAAGGTTCAGTCATGATTCATCAGGTGAACATGAAGACTGTGTTTCTGTGTTTCTCGCAGCTGTGTAGTCATCCCTCTCCACATTCAACATTTATGACTTACAGTATTTGCTGGTGCACAAAAGCACTCATTTTGTTGCTCCCTGCTTTTGTTGCGCTCTGCTCACTTGACACCCATGGGGAGAAATTAACGGCTCTGACAGGAAGAAACCCATCAAAGTGGGTTGTTTTACAGACGTTATTGTCTTTATTGTCAGTGTCTTTATGTTAAAGGAATAGTTTGGCTTTTTAGGAAATACGCTTAGACGCTTTCTTGCAGAGAGTTTGATGAGGAGATTGAAACCACTCTCACGTCTTGACGCTAAATTTGAAGCTAGAGCCAGCAGCCGGTTAGCTTAGCTTAGCATAAAAACTATTTCTCAGTCGGGAGTAATGATTTCCTTGAGTCACTTGAACAACAAACAAGATATCACCTATTATAATGAGGTTCTGGTATGGGGATATTTTTACCTTATAGACAGAGCCAGGCTAGCTGTTTCCCCCTGCTTCCAGCCATTATGCTAAGATAAGCTAACCCCTGCTGCGTCTAGCTTCATGTTTAGACATGAGAGTGGTATCAATCTTTTCATATGACTCTAAAAAGCATATTCCCAAAATGTCAAACTACTCCTTTAAGTTTGCCTTCCTTATCCAGGACAACATTTTAAGATAGAGTCTACAACACAAACTTTCTGTTTTAAAAAAGAGGACCAGATGACACTGTAGTTGCTTTTGGAAAGCCTGGTCTGGTCCTGGTATGTAGTCGAAATAACAACAAATTTTCTCATGTGGCAAAGTATGTTATAATAGTGCATTATTCTCAGGGGTCAGCTGTCAAATTCCCACATAGCAACAACACAATTAGACTATACTTTAGATGATTGATTTGCTCCCAGTGCGTTCCCTCTGGGATTTTCTCCACAGTTACTATCTGCATAAGTCAGGTTGATATCATGCTACTGCTCGGTCATTAGGGACCAGTGATGAGGGCGAGAAGCTGTTGCTTGACTTTTATCCTCCTTGAGAATGAATTATGAAGGCCAGTGAAGGACCTGCGCAAAGTCACACTGATTCTCAAACCTTCTGCGCCTCATACAGTAAGGACCAGCACAAGCAGAATATATTAGAGATGAGCAGTTACATTTACAGAGGAGTTTAACATATTTTCAATCTGTTAACCGCAGCAGTTGCTGGTTACTGGTGAAATATATCAGACAAGACTCTGAGGCAGCAGAGTTGCTAACGTCAGGTGCGGGACACATCTGGCGTTTTTTTCTTGGAGTTGGTCAATCAACATTGAATAGAAGCAAAGAAGCAAAACTTGAATACTTATTAACATTTATTAACTTCTTTAAAAATGCTCCATCCACCCTGGTGTGTTTGACTAGGCTTCCAACAATCTCAATAGAGAGCAGCTGTGGCTGTAAATCAGGTCCTGATTGGAGAGAAAGGATGCCTTACAGGTTTCTCTCCCCTCTCCTCCTCCTCCTCCTCCTCCTCCTTTTTGCTCTTTTACATTAGCTGGGGTTTGAGGGACGGCAGTAAACATGGATGGAGGGGCTGAATCAATAGCTCATGAGATGGTGTTGTTCCCTTCTTTCGGGTTGTGCTCTACACCATCGGCTCACCATCCCCCTCCTCATCTCCTGTGGCCTCCCCTATGATCCCTCCTGGAGTGAAGTGGGACTTATGCATCGATTGCTGCTCTGTGTGGTGAAAATGTATCATTATCTGAGCAAAGCTGCGCACCATTGTGTGTACTGTAGCGTGCATTGTTGGTGAAACACATCTACCAGATTCCATGTAATTTCCTCAAAGTGGATCGTACAGAACCAGCTGTACAGAATCAGTCTCTTGCAATGCTTTTAAAAGAAATGCAACTGTGTTTGGCACCTTGTGATGTCCGCTGGATAGCAGTCAGCCATGGAAACAAAGCCAAATCAGGTTTAACAACACTTAACTAATTTAGGAAATCTATAGCCCATCCAAGGGTGTTGTCTTTCAAAGTCGTCGTGGTTATCTGAGGTGTTGTCTTTAACAAATCATTATATTGTATCTTCAGTTTAAATGACATTGAATGTTTGGAGAGAAAGCAGGTATGCTCTGCTGATGACCATAATAAAGGACACGCTGCAGGTTTGGTGGTGTTGACCTGTGGCCCCAGCAACAGGCTCAGGGATGCAGTTGAGCATATAGATAAGGACCTGTCTGCCCTCGTGTTTGGCCTCTGGTGTTTTATTTGGGGGTGGTTGATGTTTTTGTCAGTACCTGAAGGGAAGGTCATTTGTCTTTGCAGTTGAGTCACACATCAGGACCACTTTTCCTGCATGTGCATGTTTTTTTTTCTCTCCTGTGTCTGTATGTGTAGCAGGAGAGGTTTGGGGGGGGGTTAGGGGGGTGGTTTGGGTGCGGATGTTGTGATTGAGACCAGAGAGGGAGGGGCGGCAGGATGGAGTGGTGGTGGTGTTGAGTGTCTCTTTGTTGTTTCAGGTTGTTATGGTCGTGTTGAAGAGGGGAGGAAGAGGGGAAAGTCGGACTGGTTGCTGTATATCAAATGATTTAGTTGTCAACAGAACTAAAAAGACCACATTAAATCTGACCCTAATTCTTTTCTTTTTGTCCCTGTTTCTGAAACCTCATGATCCGCACATGCAAGAGGACTTAATGACGCTGTTCTCTCTGCAGAGACCCTTCAGGCCTGCCCAGCCCTGCATAGATTATGTTTTTCAGAAAGCTCCTTTTTGCTGCAGTGAAATACAGTAGTTGGTGAGAGGGAAGAGGGAACAGGACTCCCCTGCCTGCAGGCTGCTGTATTGATTAGTCGTCTACTTTAGCTGTGTGTGCTGCAAACTCTGAAAGCATAGCAAAAAAAAAAACAGCCTGTCCTCTCACAAGGAAAACTTTTGTTTTTGCAACCCAAATGTCTTCCTCATGTGAATTTAACTATGGTTGTGCCATCTGCTACCTATGTTTATTGTTATTGTTAACATAAATTTATTTTTCTCACAAATCAGTATTTTAAAGCATCCCTGACTTCAGTTATTCTGCATTGGTTGTGTCTAGACAGAGCAGTTTAGTTTCAGCTCCAGTCTTCTTCCACTACTCATCATCTCTGCATGCCGGGGAAAGAGAAGCCTCCTATCTAGATGACCAGAGGCCATTATATCCTGCAACGATGTGGAGCAAGAACGAGCATTATCTTCTGAAGTTCCTGCCTAACCCCCCCCCCCCCCCCATCACAATTACAATGCACATACACACTGGCATGCATGAGCACGTGCACACCCAAACATGCACTTGTAATGGCTGTGTGGCACAGAATCAGGGTCAGAGGATCTGTCTTTGTCACTTCTACTCTGTTAGGGGATTTATAGGATTAGACAGGTATTAAATCATCCCCTGGTTAACCCAATTAATTAACCCTATCCTCCATCACAAGAGAGCTGATGTCAAGTTAGGTCATGAAACTGAAAGAGCTGAGAGGAAAGAAGTACATATATGTTGTTGTGGGCCTGGAAGGTTCAGAAAAAGAAAAACAGTGTAATAGGCCTGAGAATTCAGTCAGCCAATGTCATTTTGTTGTATGATCCACAATGTTGGTCAGTCGGTTGGTTGGTCCACTAGTTTGGTCCAGCTGAAAATATCTCAACAACTATTATATGGATTGCCATGACTAACTGGCAGGTTAGAGTTTTCATTTATTGAGATTAATAAATCTTCATCTGCAACATGAACTTTGTGTTGCTAATTAGCAAGTGTTAGCATGCTAACACACTAAACTAAGATGGTGAACATGGAAAACACTATACACTTTGAACATCAGTATCTTAATATTGTCATTGTGAGCAAGTCAACATACTGATATTACCATTTAGCTCAACGGGCCATGGTGCCAAAGTACAGCCTCGCAGCACTGCTAGCATGGCTGTAGACTCTCAGTTGTTACTTAATAAATGGCTTGGCAAACAACAAATTAGCCCTTTCTCATAACTTTTAGAACATTTCTTCTGACAAGAAAGAGGTTGAATTCTAGCTAGAGAAAAAGACAAAAATGTTTGGAGAGGATAAAGCAGAGTAAAGACTTGCCATGTGGCTGATGAAGTGCTACGGCTGACGTCGCCTTATTAGTAGCCTGATTCAACGGCAGTGTGCCCGGTTGTACACTGTACAAGGATTCCCACAGGTCTGCGGGCTTGGCATGGAGGCTCTCCTGTTGCTGCACAAAAGCACTGAGTCACCCAGAGGCCCCATGTGTCAATACCAAGAGGGTCACTGTGTGCAGGCCCAGCCTTTCCATTGTAGCCTGTGTTTGTCTGGCTTGGCTGAGTCCTCTTTATCAGCAGAGACCCACCACAGGGAGAGGAGACAATGTTATCAGTCAAATCTGTCTCCTGTCACTCCGTCTGTCTCTCTCTCTCCCTATCTCTCTCTCTTTCTCTCTGTCTGTCTGTCTCTCTCTCTCTCTGTCTCTCTCTCTCTGTCTGTCTGTCTGTCTCTCTCTCTCTCTCTCTGGGTGCATCTGCTGGCACTGACACAGAATACCAATCAGCCTGCGAGCTTTCAAACACCTCTATCTTTTTATTTCAGCCTCATTACTCTCAGCTGACTTGTCCAGGCTCACTGTCCCTCATGACTTTTTTTTTTCTTAAATTAACTGGACTTCTTTAATTCCTTGTCCCATGGAATACTTCTACCACTTAGTCACACAAAGGGATGGAGGACTGGAGGGAGGAAGGAGGGAGGGAGGTGTGTAGCAAAGAGGAGGCAGAGTAGGCTGAGCTATATTAGCGCTCTAATTGTTCTTCACCCGAGGCAAGTCCCTGAACACTGACTCAGTCCGTAGTTGGGGATCAGAATGGAAATGTTCCATTGTCATTTAGGGGGATTACGATTGAGGGACAAACCACTTAAAGGATTCTGGACAAGGATGGATAAAGATGAAAATATTTGACCTCTGAGAGAGGGGCAGCAAGAAAGAAATAGGAAAGGATTGAAGAACTTGAAGAACAGAGGAAGTTACTGAAATAGTCAATAGGCCATTTATACTGTTATGTTTGGCCTAAGGTATCATGATTACTGAAGTCTTTCACTTAGCCTTGTTTGTTCTGTTAATTCAGTGTTCATGATTCACTGCACCTCAGTGAATCACTGTTTATCAGGTTGTACCCCGAGGGAAGGATATGTCTGGGACACAGCTTTACACTTTTACTCACTCACATAGTGACACACCTGCACACACAAACGTGCAGCTTCAGACACAGAAATACCCACTCTGGGCTGCAGTCTTTTAAATTGTTATTTGCCACGAGTTAGCGTGAAAAGCACTGAGGACATGTTGACATGTGTGTGTGTGAGTTGAAATATTGTTCAAATTAAACGTCATTTAAATGTCAACATGGGCTTTGGGAAACATTGATTAATCAAGTCTTTCTGTCTGTCTGTCTGTCTGTCTGTCTGTCTTTCCCTCTTTCTTCCTGTCCCCCTGTCTGTGTCAGGACGCTCGCAGGGCACTCTGCATTAAAGCCTCGTCTCCTCCTTCTCACTCAGTGTTGTTTTTATTTTCCATTCCAGCCTGATGGCACTTGTTCTCTACAAATGAATGGCAGGATTCAAAGGATGAATACCAGCAAAGTGCATGTACGCCTGTATATAGCCATGGGGTTTTTTTTTTTTAATGTTTTTGTGTGCCGGGTGCTGTGGCCTAAAGGGTAGGCCGTGTGTTTTTGTGTTTGGCTTGCTCAGGATGTCCTGCAGGGCACATTACCAAGCAGAGAGAAAGCTACAGATGACACAGTTACAGCTGGTACAGTTTGTGCAGTTTGTTAGTGCTCTAATGGGCTTTTTCTTCCCTGTCTGCTATTTTTTTGGTAAAACCTGTCCTTTATATATTGTGACTACTGTCTTACAAAATGTCTTTGAAGATATAATGGCTTGTCATCAACAACAGTTAAGAGTTTTCCTCAGTTGCTTTGGTACATTTCTCGAATCATCCTTATCATTTGCAAAACAGTAAGTGTATTTCTTAAAACAATTCATACAAACAGCCCCACACAACGGATGACATACAAAAGCCTGTAACCTGCTCAAATCCTTTGCATCACCGTCAAAATGCTTAGCTATGTGTACTCTGTAGTATTTTCTGATGTAAACTATGGCTAATTAGTTGGTTTTCATGACAATGATTGAAAATGGACGAGGCTGCCCTTTTTCTATATGGCATATATCCATTTCAACAGTAAAAAGTTACGCATGACTGTATGTGGGAGATTGACTGCAAGAGAATTCACATTTTAACCGTTTGTTCTGTGATTCGTTGACAGACCATGCCATTGCATACATAAAAGAAAAAGGACAAAAATACAAAATTAGAAATGTAAATATAGGAAACACTGTACATGCAGCGCTGTGTGGGGAATTCTTCCCGGCTGTTGACCCTGTTCGTTTCCTTGTTGTTCTTCCAACACCGTGTTGTGCTCTGTCTCTATATGCCTGCCAATTGAAGGTTCATGAGATGCACCTCTGAGCTATTTTAGAGAACTGGTTGATCATTGGTTGATCTAACGCTTCACTCATTCCCCTTCATTAGTGAAAGTCAAGATTCAACGGAGAGCAATTCATCAATTCAGCACACATTTACAAAAAATTGTCTAATAGAAATGTGTAGAAAATATACTTGACAGATTATGACAACCTTTTTGCATGTAATGATTTATGCAATGGACTAATGCCTAGATGTTTTGGGGGGTAAGACTATTCAACAGAGAACCAGTATAATACATTTTGATCAACATGACATAAGCACTGGATAATGTAGGAAACCGCAGACAATTGTATATAATCATTTGCATGAATGTGCCAAGGCATTTGCAATATGATCAAAAGAATGAGAAATTGCATTTATGAAGTGCACAAGTGACAGGATGATGTGGAGGTTGAACAAATAGTACGAAGAATTTAAATTCTGGTCTGAGAAATGTACCAAAGAGAGAAAATACAGTAATGGTCCACTGGGTTAAGAGGAGATCGGGAAATCAGGAGTCATTTGTTAACGGCAAACAAATTGTACGGTCAGTTGCCTCTCTGTCTACCAATTCAATGTCAATTCAGCCAGGCACGGGCTGAGCACACATACGGTAAGTCAGAGGCAGTCTGGGAAATAATCCAGGCATCTTTCTTATCATGAGCAGACTCGAGCCAAATTGAATCACTTTAACAAGCCACATCTCTTTAACTAAACACAGCCTGTCCCCCTGGCAGCATTTTCACTGTACACATTGTGTTGGTGAGGAAGCGACAGACGTGACACTATTGTGGATTTGTTGTAACCGGAAGGGATTTTCCACCATAAAGCACATTAAGGCGTTTTATTTTCAGCAGTTGTCCTGCATTATAGATATTTTCTTTCCTCGAGTGTCAGCATAATAGCATATTGTTGTCAGAGGAATAATAGGCCTCACTGCGCTAAATAGCATTTCAGTGAGGAGGAACAGAAAGCAGGGCGATTACCCTCCTTACTATCTATAAAACATTCATATCATCCAGCTTTAAATGGTGCAGTAGAGCATGCCTGGGCACTCAGTTTTCTAATAATAAACCATAAACATCCCTGTTGATTCAGTAAAGGACTCCTTGTTGCTGAAAGTACATCACACACACAAAGCAATGCATGTGCTGTAGCCACTTCCAAACTTTATTTTTAGTAATTGAACGCTTTATCTAGTGATCACTATGTAATTTGAACTTCACAAAGGACAATACGCTACATTTTGTACACAGTTTTTAAACAGTTGTTAAACATGTGTCGCTGAATTGTCTCAAATGTATTTTTAATAACGTAATCACTTCTAATCACCTGCTTTATTTGTAGATTTTGTAAGTGTGACTGACCTCCATTTTTGCTGGGCTATGATTACCCAGCTTCCCCTTCGCTTGTGAAAATGTGCTTGTGTGTGTTTTTATAGATGACAGATCTCTTGACTTGGCACTTTTCCCTGTTGCTGAGAAGCACATGGGGACGTGTCTGTGTCCTTGTTAAAGGGCGAAGTGTGCCGGGGCAACGTTTCTCATAAACCTACTCCAGTGGCTCATCATGGATATGGGTTTTAAGTACATCAGAGTTTCTTTACTGAAAGGGAATTGTATGTATGTATGAAACTTCCTTTAACCCCCAAGGGGCACTCGTAATGAACAGTACTACTCAACCCGCGCAAACCGTTTTACAATGTCTTCTACGTTATTGGGTTGCATTATGGGAAATGTAGGATCCAGTGTTTTTGGAGTTTGACCCATTCTAGAGACTAAAGTTCAGGATGTGTCGGCCTCTGCTGCTTTGATTTTGACCGTTCTTCTCTTGTGAGTCCCAGAGACATTCAGTCATTACTGCAACTGCAGCAGTGAACTTGAATTTGTAGATTAGCAACATGGAGTGAATAATCAGAATAATCATGTTAGAGTAAAATATTGTTTAGAGACATGGACATAACTAGAGCAAAATGATGTGAAGGTTGTTCACTAACCAAACTGGGGAAACTGTTTCATTAGTAATTCAAATTGACAGACCATAGAGACACTCAACCTTGTCTTCCCGTCCTGCTGTGCTGTTAACCTCCCTCAGACTTTTGTTCTGCTGTCAAACATGCATTTGTCAAAAAGGAGTGAGTGAGTCAGGAATAAATCTCGTGTGATTGTGTTTTGTTGACTCACGTCAGGCTGATGTGTGTGTGTTGTCTTGTTGTGACTGGAGGTTGACACATCGCATGCTGCTTCTGACTTATGTCTCTTCCATTCGTTACGCTCCCTGTGCTGTGCTTCTTTTTTTTTTTAATGGATTATGGCTTCGTCTCAAACACTCTTACAACTGATCATCAAGATAAAGTGAATGACCTGAATCTAAACAAATGAACCCACACATTTCCTGGCATGCAGGTACACATGTTGCAGCAAGAAACAATCTGCCTTGCTCTCTCTCTGTCTCTCGCTCTCTCTCTCACTCTCTCTCTCTCTCTCTCTCTCTCTCTCTCTCTCTCTCTCTCACACACACACACACACACACACACACACACACACACACACACAGTTCTCCTCATGATGCCGACAGCTGCGTGGCTTCTCAGCAGCAGTCCTGCATGTCTCTCTCCATGGTACTGAAATCCCTGATGTGGTTGGCTGGGCCGACCATCTGGACAGGACACAGCAGTGTGTGTGTGTGTGTGTGTGTGTGTGTCTTTCTGTGTATATGTGTGTGTGTGTGTGTGTGTTATTTATAAGAATTTTCCTTCTTATGCGTTGACTAATACCCTGATTTCTGCTTCCCAATCACTTATCAAAACGTTGTAGTAGCAGACAGAGATTAGACCCCGGCAAGCTGTCTTTTGGTTGATATTTAAATCAAAATTTAATACTGTCCTGTCTCTGACTGAGCAATAAAAGTAGTACATCGCTCATCTTTTACTTCCATAAAATATAAATGGGTTAGTACAACTAATTATTTTAATCTGTCTTTAATCCACATCTATTATTTTATTTTCTCTTTGTCACATTATGCATCAGTTAATTTCTGACTGTACAGTGATTAACAATTAATTAAGGAGTGTCACCGTCATTATTAATGTATTAGGTAATCCAGATCATCTAATTAAAATCCACATTAATTAGAATTTAAATACACAAGGACACATAAATAGATCACTAAAAGTGTTCTTGCCTGTCTCCATGTTTCCGTACTGTTAAACTCCAGCTTGTAGCATGTGCATTTACAGTAGCTCTAAGCTTTGCTCTGTGACCTCAAAAGTTTAATCAAGTCTAGATCCCTTGCTATCTTTACACTACTATCTATAAATAAACTTGCTTTTGCAGTGTATGCTGCTGTGTGGACCTGGTACGTCACCTTAGTCACGAACATTCGGTGGAGATTAATTGCTGTTGTAGAAATACTCTAGTTTCCCTCTTCTTCTGTAAAAATAGAATATATACACACACGCACATACAAGATTACACACCCACAGGTCCTCCCCTGACTCCTCATTAGGGGCTGCACCAGACAGGGAAGGATTTCAGGGTTGCACACGCTCCTCCTCTCGCTGTTGGTGCAGCGGTTGGTTTGTTCTCTGTGTCTACTCCTCTTTCCATGGCCCCAGGGATGAATATCTATAGAAGGGGACTCTATTGTCTGGACTTTATCCACTGAGGCACAGAAGGCCGAGGAGCCTCAAGGTTGAATGCATTATGGGGTTTTCAGTACACAAAACCAAACAGGCTGCCAATCAGTGACTCCATATTAATATCATCCTGAGGAGCTGGTATTAAACTTTAATCTTCCGCACTCTTCCTCACATGTTATCTGGCTTGAGTAACTGTGTTGTGTTTTCCAATTAGGACACAGATACAGGGCCAGTGGAAATCCATCACTGTAATGATACAGCATGCAGTATTGTCAGTGACACTCATGTAATTAGCCTGAAAGATACAGAGCTGTCACAGTGTTATTTTTAGCACACCAGAAGCTATGGCGCAACAGCATCGGGAGGGCCGAGCCATACTGTGCTCCTTTATGTGCAAATGTTGAGCCTCAGCCATCAGTGTCACTCACTGTGATTTCCTTTAAGAGGAGCAGTAGGCAGATGGAGCGGGGCAGCCTTCGAGGAGCCCGGCTCAGCCCATGAAGGAGGGTTCTTATGAGACCATCTGCCTCTCGTTACGCATCCAAGACGCACAGATTCTCCGTGGATGAGTTGCTGCTGAATCACTTCCTGCAACTGGGGCAGTCCTTCTGACTGTGGGTTAAGTTTTTTGTAATTGCATTTTTTATTTGGGCAAGTTTTTGTACAGCTGCTTCTGTACCTATGGTACGACATGTTGGGAAATACAATGCAGAGAATTAGATGAGATGAGTGATACCACTCTCATATCTGTCCGTTAAATGTAAGGCTAAAGCCAGCAGCCAGTTAGCTTAACTTAGCTTAGCGAGGAAACAAGGGGAAACAGCCAACCTGGCTCTGTCCAGAGGCAACACATTCTGCCTCACTAATTAACACTTTATCACATTTGTTTAAACTGTACAAAAACCAAAGTGTAAAAACAAGAAGTTCTGATTTTAGAGAGGGTAATGTGCCAGACTATTGGTCAGGAGCAGTAACTTCCTGAAGTCTCCGCCTCTCTTCTCTTTAATTCTCGGCAAGAAAGCAAATAAGCAGACTTCCCAACATGTTGAACTGTTGCTTTAAAACATGAAACAATAACTCATTGTTTAGTTTGGGATATTTTGCTAAATTTAACTAAAAACAAGTTTATATTCCCAAAACAAAGTTATTGAGAAAAATGTGATAGAATTTTAGCATCAGTACCAAAACATTTAACACAATACCCAGCCCTTTCTGTTTTGAATTGGCCACCAGTCACAGTACAGTAAGGGTAAATATCTAAACTGTTTCATATTAATTCAAGTCAACTAGAAGTGCTACAGCAGGTCCAGATTTTTTTGCCGGTCCTCAGGGCTCGCAGGGCTCAGCTGTTGCTGTGAGGCCTGCTCGGACATCGACGGCCTCCCATTTGAAGCGGGAATGCGAGCTCATTCAGTCACACTGTGCTTAGAATTAATCAGCTGTTTTTGTTCCTGAGGCCCTCCCTCCTCATCATTCACCACAATCACACTGCGCGAGCGAGGGCACGAGGGGCGAGTGAACAAGAGAGTGTGAAAGAGAGCGAGAAATAAAAGAGGGGTGGCGAGAGACGTGGAGGGAAAATGAGAGAGAATTATAATACAGTATTTTTTTTTTGCACGAGTGTTTTCTAGTCATTACAAAGCAAGTCCTTGAGGACAGTTTTTTGTGGCTGAGTGACTAAATGTTCTGTGTATTTACAGCCACTTTACTGGACTGATTATTACTGGCTCTTATTCGTATGCTAACTGTTACATTTCTAATTCACAGGGAAAAACAAAAGGGTCTATTGAATTCGAATAAATGCTGAGGGAATCAGTGCCTTTCTGAATGAATTGTGCTTTATTTACCTGATTTACAGCATGTAGATGATTTGTGAGTTCATATTGGCAGAATGGAAAAGTGTAGTGTGTGTTTGATTTATTTTGAGCTGTTTGACCATGACTGCAATCAGTATGACAGGACAGTGTTGACACTGACTAGATCTGTTGTTTAACCAGTATATACTGCTTGCTGGTGATGAGTATTCAAACAGCAGGCCAGATGATGACAGAGGGAATCAATAAAGCTAATTAGGTGGCGTTCAGACTTTCTTATTCAATCACACACAACCACGTATAATTTCCCCCGGGGATCAATAAAGTATTTCTGATTCTGATTCCAAACCACGCGCCAATTTATGTAGCGACAACACAGCGGTGTGAACTCATAACTTTTCATCCTTAACATCCACAAGACAACCCCTCTGCTTTGTGCCAGTGCTCTATATACTCCCAAGATCTGTAGTAAAGTAGATTTCTGAGTGTAATAAATTGCCCCTGTCTAACAGAAGGACCTCAGCACATTGCACGCCGCTTACTTCACCTGTTAGATCATCAATCAGAAGTAAATAGAAAAATGAAAAATGGCTGGTGCGGTTGGGATAAAAGACAGCTGCACACTGGAGCTTGTGTCTTCTCCAAGTAATGAAGCTTATAAATGATTCATCTCGGACAGAGAAAATGTTGTTATTATGTCAAGGCGGGACTGGGAAGACTCTTTGTGCATTATTAATACTCTAGTTCAAGATGTATGACTCCCTTATGATTTAGGCTGCATTGTCAATTTCCTCGGGTAACTCTGTCCAGGAACTGCATGCTGAAGACTGCAATAACTATACATGCTGTATTGTTTACAGTTTCATGTGGCAAATTGTAAACCATAAAATATTTCTCAGAGGAAGCGGTATTGATCCATTGTCTCTTGCCGGGGCCACGGCGGGCAACAAACCCATATTTTCCTGCTGTTACACTGAGAAAGTGAAGGATGGTTCACAGTATTTATTGAACTACAAAGGCAGCGGCTGCATGTGTGTCGAGGAGTTTGCAGCTGCCAGTCATACATTCAGGCGGCCTTGTCAGGAAAATTGTACGTTCATACAATATAAATGATATGTTATTCCCTTAACCTTGCATGGAGTAACTGTATATCTCTACATTTCACTTTGGCAAAAACGCTGTTGGTCCTTGCAGTCGACTGGGCTTTGTTTCAGCACTAGTTTGGTACAGTAGGTCTGGTATGGTAGGCCTGTTTTGCTGTTGTTGCGTGCTTTGATTTTCTCAATCAAGCCTTGGCTCCTTTATCATGACAAGTCAGCTCTCAGCGCTGTGAAAACCTGTGTCAGGAAAATGGGAACAGTGTGTCTATTGATCACAGTGAAACATCATCCTACATAGACGGAAAGCAAGGTATCCTAGAGGGACAGCCCCTGCAAGTGTGCTGTCAGTGCTGTCGGTGGTCAAAAGTACAGCAGGAGTGCACCAAGTGGCCATAAGTGTGAAAGATGTGTTAGACTCTACATGCCAGTGGGTGCAAATCCCTCACATGGATTAGGATGTTGATGTTATATGACAGGATTTGGATGAGTGTCACTTCAATTCTGACTTCGCAAAAGATGTTTGTTGGTTGTTTTATTCTTTTGCATTATTAGTCTTTTTGCATTGCATTTCCTTTGACCATCCCTCTTTTTCTTTCTCCCCAGGCATTCGGCCAGGCTTACACCAACCAGCGGAAGGTGGCAGAGGATGGCGAGACCAATGAGGAGACGTTGCTGCAGGAGTCGGCCTCTAAGGAGGCCTACTACATGGGCCGTCTGTTGGAGCTGCAGACGGACGTGACGCTAAGCCGCTCTGTGGCGTCCAACGCCCAGGCTGAGAACGAGAGGCTCAACGCAGTGGTGCAGGAGCTACGAGAGGTGAGCTTGTAGACGGAGTCTGCACCTTCTGCAGACAGGCGCTTTATTATGCTGGACAAGGAAAAAACAGGAAATCGGGTATGATGAATGTGAGGAAACGGCATCACATTTGCAGATAGTAGAACTCATGTAGATGTACACTTAGATACGAGTAGATATACACTAATTATATGACTAAAATGGGAAAAAGATGTCATTGGTAACGTTTATTATTTATATTTTTTAAGTGGTGATATTGAAGGGATATTAATATTGAATATTTTCAGTCTTGTTCAGTAGTGTATTGTAGAAATGTAGCAACTGGTGTGTGATTTAATTTTGTAGTATGTCAGTTTTAGAATTTACTGTAAATTTAGCATCTGAATCTTTAGTATCTTTTCATTATGGTAATTTCTTGAATTTTGAGCCGACTATTTTCCACATTTTGTCCAGCCTTATTTACTGTACATGAACTTCCAGGAGATCAGTGTGTTTTGATAAAGGCCAAAGGGTCACAGTGGCAGGCAGAAAGGGGTCAAACCTCACACAGAGAAAACAATGTGCATGTGTGTGCGTACATGCGAAGCGTGCGTTTATTGCTTTCATACATGTCTGCAGCCTCTGTGTCGGGCAGCGCAGGAGTTCGAGCTGGGGTCAGCCGCCGCGGCCACGACCCCATTGTGGGGGGCAAATCCAGTGCTAAGCTGGGGTATAAGTGAAATGCCCTGAGCTCGGCACATGTGGAGGGACAGAGTGAGCCACGCTGCTCTCATCACACCAGCAGCACTTCACCCACGGGACACACACTCTAATTCACTTTATTCATCAGGGAGCGTTTGTGAGTTGTTCTCTCTTTAAGTGTTACTTTCTGAACATGTGTCATGCGAGCAGAGTAATGTCAGACACAACAGGTCAATAAGCCCAGATATTCCACATTATGGAGCATATTGAACAAAACTACCTGATATATTCACGATGAGTTGTTATTCTTCACACACACACACACCTGTCACCTGTTTACATCATGATCATGGCTCTTTGATGGTGCGTTCATCAGATGGTTTTTGGCTTCCTGAAATCCTCATTTGCATGTGTGATGCCCATTAATGAGGAGGAGGAGTCGCCTTTTCATCATGAGAAGCAGATGTTGCGGCCTCACTGGGGGCCTCATTTGCCACAAGTTGCATCTAATCAAAAGGTTTTTGCAGGTTCTGAGCAGCCTTTCACAAACACTATTAACGTGTACAGATTCATCAAGAAAAAACTGATGAAAAAAGTTTACTTGAGCCAGAGGAAGTTTGTTTTTTGCCTATTTTAGTCAGAACATGAAATAGTTAAGAAATAGGTTGAAATCACAGTGTAACCCTTTTCATACAAACAGGACTTTCCACAAATAGTTTGTTTTTATGAATTCACAGCACCCCATGTCCCCCCATGTAGAAGACAGTCAGCTACAGCAGATCTTGACTTTGGTCTAAAGTGGCAAAAAAATATCTAAACTTTCCAAAAAAAAAAGTCACCTTACTGTATATTTATTCTCCATCCACTGTTAACATGTTGTATTTATTCCCCATTGCCATAGCAACCATGAATGAATCAAGATGACTGGACTTCTGCCATGTTTTGCCATTGTATCATGAATCCAATAAAGCTGTCACAGTCACAGTCTGTGCTGTGAACTCCAGATCAGGGGTGAGTCGCCCAGCTCTGTCCTGTGGCTGGCTCATTGCCAGTGTTGTGTGCCGCACTGTCCCTGACCCCGGCCTCTGTAGCCCTGATCAGCTACGCGTCTGTAGAGCCACACTGACTGATGATTGGCATCTAATCCTGTGCACTTCATACCCAGCTCAGTGTAATTCCCTGCGTTGTCATGAATATGTAATTGGACAACATGTAGCAAGGGAAGGTCATTATAATCAATAATACGGCCTCCAGAAATGTGTTATTGTATGATTTGTTATTTATGGTAATAAGGTTTGTTCTTAAAATGTAATTTGGTTTCTGGTATCTTTTCCGGGATTAGTATAAAAGTATTTTCAGTGCAGCTGAAGAGGCAGCCGTACTGTACTTCTGTGTACTTTGCAGTTGAGGCTCCATTAACTTCCAAGAGTATAGGAGCTGCTGTCAGCCACTGTACAAATCAAACGCTTCAGAGTATCATAACGGTCTTTAGTTTCACTCCAGTTGCCTGTTCTAAAAGCACCATTGTCATCCACCCTAAACACACACACACGCACACACACACACACACACACACACACACACACAAACATATATATACTGAGGTTCTGGAGATTCAAAGCACTGAAGAGGCCATATGTGTCTCAGGTCTCTGAGTTTTCTTCCTCCTGTGTGTGTGTGTACCCACCCACTCCTGATACTGTCTCTGGATCAGCACTTCTGCCATATGCACAGAGAGCTGCAGGGGAGCAGCTGGCAGCTCTGCAGTGAGAGAAGTGCACACATGCGCACATATACAGTAAATTGTTCATTGTTTTGTATTCCATAGTTAATATAATGCTGCAGTCCAGTAGTAGTTGCATTGCACTGCATACATTTAGTCAAGCCTGAGTTTAAATATTCTGTTCTATTCTTTTCTGCTTGTCATGTCTAACTTGAAAACACTGTGTAGTTAATCTTTGGAGAACAATTGTTTCCTGTGTACGACTGCCTACTACTGCCTGAGAAAATGTAGAAATGACCCCTCTTATACCACCACTACCAACAAGTAACTGAAAAGGTAACAGTCCAAGTATTCCTTGGAATAAAACTTACCATTAGCATTCCTGTGAGCACAGAGGATTTTGCTGAGGTCTTGATGTATTCCCACTTCTGCCGCCTACTGTACTTAGATTTATGACTTTTGTGGCTGGTGCATTTCTCTCATCGACAGTTTATCTGGTCCAGCATATGCTCATGTTTCTATCTGTGCACAGCAGGTACCCCCTAAAGAATGATCTGTCTGGGAGTCTGAGGGCGCTGACTCATTGCCTTTAAGATAATGATAGTGTTTGATAAACTTTCTCATCCAGTATGGATCCGAGAGTGTAGACTATAAGTATGTATGACTAATACTGCTTTCTGCATGCAAGGTCGTTACATTGATTTATTTTAGCATTATGAGACTTATCATCCAATCTTCGCTGATGGGAGGGTTTAAGATATTGCCTGGCATGGATTTCGATTATAAACTGAATTTCCTTCCTTCTCTCTCCTCATTGTACCCTTATTTCCTGTCTTTCTTTCTCTGCTCCAGAGTAACGAGATGCTGGAGCTGCAGAGGAGCAGGATGAGGGAAGAGATCAAGGAGTACAAGTTCAGAGAGACCAGGCTGCTCCAGGATTACACAGAGCTGGAGGAAGAGAACATCACGCTGCAGAAACTAGTGTCTACACTCAAGCAGAGCCAGGTCAGTATGGAGACCTTCACCATTTTAGCACCTTTTTATGGGGTAACGTTTCACTCACACATTTACTCAATCAACTAATTTCTCAGTTACACTTCGCACCAGCCAAGTTTGTCCCATACACATTTGTCATCACTTTTGAGGTGAGACACCAACCCCCATCTCACATAAGATGACTGACTCACACTCTGTTTCCCAGTATCGCTTCCAAAACCAACTTCGACTGTGGCCCCCTTTATGTTTTCAGTATCAGTTCCAGGATCAGACAGTGCTCTCATCTAGTTGTTCATCCTCCTTTATTTCCCTTAAGGAGCCAAAGTATCCCCCGTCCAATTACAGAGAGCCAATATCTAATACCAGTGCTGGAGTACATTAAGGTCATATATCAACATAAAGCCACTCTTGTTTGTGATGTAAGACTCAGATATTGCTGGTCTTACTATAAAGGTTACGTCACAGTAAGTTTATGAACTGAAATGAAAATTAATGCATTTTACCTGATCAAATCCAAATTACTAGCTGTTGCCACATCACCCAGGCATATCTTTAGATTAAATATTGTATGAAAGCACCAGTCATAACCAAAATATTATATTGTCACATTATAAATAGCAAGGTACTGAGTCAAAAGTAGTGTGTAGGGTGTTTGATTTTAGTCAGGATTTTAAAGGGGAAAACGCTTATCAATGTGTGCTTTTTATTAACTTGTCTGCTGCTATTTTTTCAGTTTTTCACCTTCCTCATGTCCTCTATTTTTTGACCTGGGATTGGGCCACCCGGTCCATAACAAACAGGAATCTTGTGTTTTAGAGTGATTAAGTCATTAAATGTTTTCTACTCCTTTCTTTTCCCGCCTGTCCTTTCTGCTTCTCCTCAGGTGGAATATGAGGGTCTGAAACATGAGATTAAGGTGCTAGAGGAGGAGACTGTTCTTCTCAACAGTCAGCTGGAAGACGCATTACGTCTGAAGGACATTTCTGAGGGTCAGTTGGAGGAGGCCCTGGATGCCCTCAAGAGTGAGCGCGAGCAGAAGAACACTCTGAGAAAGGAGCTGGCCCACCACATCAGCCTGAGCGACAGCGTCTACGGAGCGGGGGCCCATCTGGCGCTCACCGTCACCGGCGTTGAGGGCCTCAAGTTCCCCGAGGAGACCAACGGAACAAACGGCACCAACGGCAGCGCCATCCCTGCTGCTAATGGCAACAATGAGGACAGCAACCGCCGCAACGGCCACCTCCACGCCGGCTCCGGATTAGCTAAGATGAACGGGGACTACCGACCAGGGCGGAAAGGCGAAGGCCTGCACCCTGTGCCGGACCTGTTCAGTGAGCTCAACCTGTCAGAGATGCAGAAGCTCAAACAGCAGCTGCTACAGGTGGGTCAGAAGAAAAGGCCTTATAGCAGGGTCAGTAAATACCCATAATGACCCAAGCAAAATCAACAGTGATGACCTGCACTTGCGCTTTTGTCTCATTGAATGTTCCCTTTCAAGGTCGGCACAGACGCCACTTGAACATCACTTTGGTTGTATGTTGATATTCAGTCGATTTAAAGCTGCTGCCAGCACGACAATTCACTGCAGAGGGATGAAACCAGCAATGCACACAGGAGACACATTAGAAGACGGCCATATTGATCCACTTTCGCACAGTTCATTTCAGTTTTCAGTGTAGAGACTGAGGGGTCTTGTCCGGCTGCATTCTGTGTGGGTGTGTGTCTGTGTTTGTTGAGTTTTTATGTGTTCAGTGTTCATTGCTGCACTGATGAAAGCACAGTTTGCCACTGGTAACAGCAAGGAAATGACAAGGTGATGACAACCACATAATACTACAGGCTGTACTGAATGTTAGTTTTCCGAACAAGAACACAAATAATGGCACTGAAACCAGCAAACTATGACAGAAAGTACCTCTACTGAAATGCATAATAAGTGAATTATTTTGGCCGTGACAGACCGCACATATTCAGTGAGAGCGGCAACTTTTTGGACATGTGTGTGTGAGCCTATGTCCATGCCCATATGAACTGTATTATCACGTGTGATATATAATGTGTGCTTTCATATGCGCTAATGTCTTAGTGGGAGTGATGAAGCCAAATCATAGCAGAGCAAAAAGAGTCCGGCAGTAGAGGCAGTACATTTGCGTGTGCCATAGGGAGCCCTGTCAGGGTGATTAACATCCAATAGGCAAGGGGAGCAGATGCAGAGGAAAGACTTTTTAGTTTAGAGACGAGGGGACAGAAACAGAGCCTAAGAGGGAGGGGAGGAGAAGTTTTTTTTCTGTTCACAGGCACAGAACACTTACATTTATACCATAATTAGTTCCAAACATTGCACTGTGATAAGCTACATCCATATAGCAGAGAGTATAAATATAGAGCTTATGTAATATCGTATACAGTAGGAACTGTCTTTTTCTTACAGACACTTATGCAACCCACACTCATAAACCGGCACCTCATACAGAAGGAATACATGCAGTATGTAGAACCACTTAAAAATCATAGGTAGATTAGATTCATGCTAAAATCTAGTTAAGTCATTACTGCACATTTTTGCCCTAGCTGAGCTCCTCAGGGAAATAGAGAATTAGATCAGTGGCTGCTATATTAGCAGTGTGCCTTTCTCAACACAATTACTCACTAATCAATTTTCTCTTTCGAGTTGATTATTCTGGAAAAGATGCCAGCAGCATCGGGCTTCTAATTACTGGTTGGATTTTGTAAAATCCATTTTGTCTTTCTCAATATGGACACTGTTAAAGAATTTGATTTTAAGTTATCACCGTAAGCATTAATTATCATACATATCTATTTCTTTCGCTTCTTTCAGCAATTGTCAAGAGTTGGATCAATAAAGTTTTACCCTTTCAGCACTGGGGGAGCAAACTCCCCTCATGGGATGACTGATCAAGAAGCAACTGAACAGCACTTGAGTTCAGTTCCCATTGTCCTTACAAACAGGTTTTGAGACAAGCAAGCTGGGCGACGTCATTGCACACCTTTGTATAGTCAGAAATACAGGTCAACTGATATGTTACATTTGTTAGTCCATGGTTTTCTTGTGTTCTTTCACTTGCTGCCAAATAATGGTACATTGGTACATTGTTTTTATGTTTCTCAGCCCCATAATGTTATGGAGTTGTGCAGGTCATACTTATTTACTATACATTTGCTGCCTGCTATACTGCAGTTTTTATCAGCCACCTCTCTGTATTGCAGCTATTTTTATGTTAATTTTATTGTGGGGAAATTCTGTAAATATACAACAGCATGAAAATATTTAAATATATAAAGTGATAAAGGTTAAAGGCCTTGGACTTAAAATGCTGTCCTGGGTTTTATGAATACGTGTATCATTTTTTCTGTCTTGTCTCTCATGTGGTGGTGTATCCTCCTGTCCGTGCAGGTGGAGCGCGAGAAGGCGGCGCTGCTCATGAACCTGCAGGAGTCGCAGACCCAGCTGCAGCACACGCAGGGCGCCCTGACCGAGCAGAACGAGCGGGTCCATCGCCTCACGGAGCATGTCAATGCCATGAAATGTCTCAATGGAGACAAGGAGCTCGACGACCCACAGGAGAGTGAGAAACCTGACGGTGGCCCCTTATCACCACCAGCCAATGGTCACCGTGATCCAGATATCCATGGGTTCGAGATCCTGGAGTGTAAGTACAAAGTGGCGGTGACTGAGGTGATTGACCTAAAAGCAGAGCTCAAGGTCCTGAAGGAGAAGTACAACCAGGCTGTGGAGGGGCAGGGTGACGGCCACAGTGACGACAGGGTCCAGGCTCTGAATGAACAGGTTTGTCTTTACGTGCAGTTTATATTCATGTTTTTACTTGTCAAGTCAATGTTACAATTGTAACATTGACTTTTGCAAGCAAATATCTTTTTTATTAGGCGACATCAACTTCTCTCAATTCTGTTTTGCACCCTGTCATGTTGCAAATGTCCAACTGATTTCTTCCAAGCAGGTAACTCACTTGGAGCGTAGTTGTCGTGAGAGCAGGGAGAGGGTGGTGAGCCTGGAGGCAGAGCTTCGAGCATCCGCGAGCACGGCCACAGAGAGCCAGGGCATGCTGAACGCAGCACAGGATGAGCTGGTAACCTTCAGCGAGGAACTGGCGCAGCTCTACCACCACGTCTGTCTGTGCAACAATGAGACACCCAACCGCGTCATGCTGGACTACTACCGCCAGAGCCGCGTCACACGCAGTGGCAGCCTGAAAGGCTCCGACGACCCTCGGGCTTTGCTCTCGCCTCGCCTGGCACGACGCCTCGCTGCAGCGTCTGCGGCCTGCTCCTCCGAGTCCCTACGCAGTCCCTTGGACTCCCCATCCAAAGACCCCCATCACAGTGAGACAGCAAACAACACAGTGGACTCTTCATCCTGCCATAGCAGCCCCACCCGCAACCCCACAGGTTCCCCGGCCATCGGCGTCTCTCCTTGCTCATCTCCAGTGCCCTCGGAGGCAGGTGGGGACCTGCGGAAGGAGCCCATGAACATCTACAACCTGAACGCCATCATCAGAGACCAGATCAAACACCTCCAGAGGGCTGTTGACCGCTCACTGCAGCTGTCCAGGCAGAGGGCCGCAGCCAGGGAGCTGGCGCCTATGCTTGACAAGGACAAGGAGTTGTGCATGGAGGAGATACTCAAACTGAAGTCCTTGCTCAGTACGAAGAGAGAGCAGATAGCCACACTCAGGCTGGTGCTGAAGGCCAATAAACAGGTGAAACAGGATTTTTCTTTACTTCATATACCATAAAAACTTGAATATCTATGCAAACGGAGAGAAATTATGCAATATCTCAGGTAAACCAATCAGACTTTATCTGAACTAGGCCTACATGTTGTAATTAAATTCAATTATCCACATTGCAGACAGCAGAGGTTGCGCTGGCAAATTTGAAGAGCAAGTATGAAAATGAAAAGGCGATGGTGACGGAGACCATGATGAAGCTGAGGAACGAGCTGAAGGCTCTGAAAGAAGATGCCGCCACCTTCTCGTCCCTCAGGGCCATGTTTGCCACAAGGTGAGAGGGGAAATATGAGGCCACTAAGCTGAGAAAGTTTCCTTAAAAAAGAAATAGAATTTGCTTTGTGTTACAGAAATCTCCTTCTAAATCTTTGTTTCTTCCCTTCCCCCTGTCCTTTTACCTCTCTCTCTGTAGATGTGATGAGTACGTGACCCAGCTGGATGAGATGCAGAGGCAGCTGGCGGCAGCAGAGGATGAGAAAAAGACGCTGAACTCCCTCCTCCGCATGGCCATCCAGCAGAAACTGGCCTTGACCCAACGCCTGGAGGATCTGGAGTTCGACCACGAGCAGATCCACCGTGGCCGCGGCGCTAAAGTGCCCAAGATAAAAAGCAGCCCGCCCAAAGTAAGTCGCAGAGGCGCCTTCACAGCTCCCTCCAGCCCCACCAGGCTCCTCAACCCCTCCATTTTCCCCACCCACACCCCAAACACCTCCCTGACCCTCAATAGTCCTCGCTCTGTAGAGCTAACCACCTGTCCGTCCATGTCTGCGTGGACCCCAGACACACTTTCTGAAACAATCCACACCTCAACTTCAACTCTGCCTAACATCAGTTACCCTAATTGGTCTCTGGGCACCCAGCCAATCATGATAGACCCTCAGTGGCTAACCTTAGAGTGCAGACGACTCATTCATTCAAGACAAGACAAAGGTCAACTATCCCCATCTCACAGCGGCAGTAGCCGTGCCACAGTGTCTCCTCACCTTCGGCGAAGGCGATGACTCACCATCATCTCCGCACCCAGCACCAATATCCACTATGTACACAGTTCCCAGAAGCCTCAGGATTAGGTGGGATACAGAGAGGAGGAAAAAACTGGTTTTACATGTCTATGGTTTGAACATGCAGCAACACTCAGGAAGAAGACAGCTCGCTCCATCCTCAAAACAGCTCTGAACCGTCTTTTTATTATTGTTAAGGTTGAGTGAAAGCTGGACTCCGTAGAAACATCCTTAAGAATTTTATAGCAGGCATCGTATATTGTATATGAGTCTCATAGAGTACTGGGACGTGTTTCAAAGTGAAAACCAAGCAAAAATGGCTGCAGCATTTGCTTCAGCTTACAGTGACTCAGAGCACCTCCCTGTGTCAGACTCCATGAATTACATGTCAGAATTGTTTTTGTTGTATTTTAAAAAAAAATGTAATTCATCTAATCTATTCCATTAAGCCTGTGATATTTCTTCAACTATTATATGTTATAAAATGACATTTCTTTATTTATAGATAAGTCAAAAAGCATTTGACAGGTTTAAAGTGTGTTACATGTGCTGTCCAGAGTAGTATGGAAACCAGTCAGACCTCCTCTCTGTGCCTCTACCTCCTATTTGATTGTCTACAATTCACTTCTCCTCTCACCCCACATGTACTAAACTAAATCCATTTCTTCCCGCACTGATGGCCAATGTCTTGACAAACCTCTCTCACAGTATTCCCAGTTTCTTCCACCAGACGGCAGTGTTCGAAAACATTTCCACTCTCTTTCCTGTCAAATGCTGTTTGACCTCTCTTTGTCTCTCTCCCTTATCCTACCTCAGATATCATCATTCATATATATATATATGTAAACACAATTTTAAGATAAAATGACGGGTGTGGACTTAAAATGGAGTTCATGGATATAATTGAGCCTTGAGGAGCAGGTATTCTGGAGTTGAGCTGCATTGGATTGTTCAGCATTAGCCCCACTGTGTCCGCCCTTCACCTTTTTGTGCTGTACAAATCAATATAATATTGGATTTGGAAGTGTGTGTGTGTAAATTGTGTCCATGTCTCTGTCTCTTAGGATGCTTTGTGTTTTCCACCTCCAGTGCTGATTGTCTAGCTGTGCAGAGACTGGTCCTGTCAGTGTGGTCAGATGAGACTGGTTTTACAGTATTAGTTACATTCTCACTATGCAACTGTAATTGGCATGCAGTGGAAGCAGTCAGGTTCTACTCAGCCTGGCTTCAAGTATTGTCTTCTGCTCCTTCTTCTCATATTTCTCCTCTTGCTCTTTCTTCTCTGAGGCTTTTCCCATTCATTGACATTGTGAAACACTGATTTCCACAGCAGGAGAATCACTTATCCAAGAGAAACAAAATCAAGTAAAACTGCAAGAGGATTATTATCCCCAACAATATGTAAAATAATAAGTTATATGTAAATGAATATGACTGTGCTATAACAACTGTATATAGCTCAGGATCAGACTGGTTCTTCAGTATAAAAATCAAAGCTATCGTAGCAGCAAACCAGTAGTAGTCTCTTTGTCTCTGACAAGGCCTTCCCCTGTCTTGTCCCCCGTGTTTTCTCTGTCCTATTGTCTAACCCTGAGTGTCACCACTCTGTATATCTGTCTAATTTATCAGTTTCTTGTAGATTGTCAGCAGCCTGCTGCCTCAGTACCGTCACTCTCCCCACAACTAAGGCGAGGGAGAGCCTCCCTAGCCCGCAGGTAACCAGCTGTAGAACCTGCTAGTAGTCGGCTCATTGACATCTATCTATCTATCTCTCTCTTTCTCTCTCTCTCTATCTATCTATCTATCTATCTATTTATCTGTCTATTTATTACATGCCACAAAATCCCAGTTGCAGCCCATCACATTCTATTTAATGCACATAGACTTTTATCTTTTATCTTAGATCTTTTAAAATAGCACACCTGCATCTGTACAAGATAGTGATGATCCTGCATGCACTCAGTTTCCACACTTTACATTAACTAGTTATGAGCAGGTTATGGCTGAGACCCTTGAATTGCATAAATAATTAACACTTCTGACTGGACGAGTGAGCGAAGGAATTGTTTTTCACTTTGCATGTACAGTTTTGCATGGCGGTTTTCTATATATGCTTTTACTGTATATATTTAAGGTCGATTCTACTTTTCATACTTGCAATTTAAGAAAAACATGATATTAACGTGAAAATGCAGTTTCACGTTTTTCAAGTTTTAGGTTAACTTTGGGTGTGCACTATAGTTTTCTCTCTTCTAGACGTTGGCTAACCCTAACCCATAACAGGAAAAGCACAGGTGTGATTAATAATGATGGTGTCACATAAAGCTATGTCAGTAAGTCAGTAGTTACAATTAGCATCTTTATTTACACCTGTGTTTGACAAGTCAAGACGTCCACTGTGAAGACGATCTATTACCTTTAAGCACTGCATTCAGTCTAACATGTTGCCAGTCGGAGTTTACCAACACTGGGCAACAAGTTGTCTGTCTTCATTTTTTGTCAATGAACTGAGACATTCATACAAGGCAACCAGGAAACTGCTGACAGATCTGAGGCCATGTTTAGTTGTGCTGGTTAGCCTTTCTCTCCAACCCTGTTTTGTTCTAACCAAATACCTGAAGTATGGTATGACCAGCCCTTCCCTTGTCTCTGGGGTGGTTTTAATGGAATTGTTGGACTTTTTTGGGAAATATGTTTATGTGCTTTTTTGACAAGCATTAGATGAGAAGATTGATACCTTGTCTGTACGCTAAATATAAAGCTGCTGCTAGCAGCTGGTTAGCTTAGCTTCACACAAAGATTGGAAACTGGGGGAAACAGCTAGCCTGACTCTGCCCTGTGTGGCTGTGGGGTTTTATGGGGGGGTTATATGCTGCAGGCGCAGTAACTGCCTGGGATCTCGGCTGGTTGCCTAGCAACCTCTGGATGATGACGAGACTACAGGAGGCAAACTTTTTTGTTACCTTTTGACGAAGCTGTGGCTAGCTGTATCCCCCTGTTTCCAGTCTTTGTGCTAAGCTAAGCTAACTGGCTGCTTGCAATAGCTTTATACAGTGCATCCGGAAAGTATCCACGGTGCTTCACTTTTTCCACATTTTGTTATGTTACACCCTTATTCCAAAATGGATTAAATTAATTTTTTTCCTCAAAATTCTACACACAACACCCCATAATGACAATGTGAAAATTGTTTTTTTGAAATTTTTCCAAATTTATTAAAAATAAAAAACTAAGAAATCACATGTACATAAGTATTCACAGCCTTTGCCATGAAGCTCAAAATTGAGCTCAGGTGCATCCTGTTTCCACTGATCATCCTTGAGATGTTTCTGCAGCTTAATTGGAGTCCACCTGTGGTAAATTCAGTTGATTGGACATGATTTGGAAAGGCACACACCTGTCTATATAAGGTCCCACAGTTGACAGTGCATGTCAGAGCACAAACCAAGCATGAAGTCAAAGGAATTGTCTGTAGACCTCCGAGACAGGATTGTCTCGAGGCACAAATCTGGGGAAGGTTACAGAAAAATTTCTGCTGCTTTGAAGGTCCCAATGAGCACAGTGGCCTCCATCATCCGTAAGTGGAAGAAGTTCGGAACCACCAGGACTCTTCCTAGAGCTGGCCGGCCATCTAAACTGAGTAATCGGGGGAGAAGGGCCTTAGTCAGGGAGGTGACCAAGAACCCGATGGTCACTCTGTCAGAGCTCCAGAGTTCCTCTGTGGAGAGAGGAGAACCTTCCAGAAGGACAACCATCTCTGCAGCAATCCACCAATCAGGCCTGTATGGTAGAGTGGCCAGACGGAAGCCACTCCTTAGTAAAAGGCACATAGCAGCCCGCCTGGAGTTTGCCAAAAGGCACCTGAAGGACTCTCAGACCATGAGAAACAAAATTCTCTGGTCTGATGAGACAAAGATTGAACTCTTTGGTGTGAATGCCAGGCGTCACGTTTGGAGGAAACCAGGCACCGCTCATCACCAGGCCAATACCATCCCTACAGTGAAGCATGGTGGTGGCAGCATCATGCTGTGGGGATGTTTTTCAGCGGCAGGAACTGGGAGACTAGTCAGGATAGAGGGAAAGATGAATGCAGCAAAGTACAGAGACATCCTGGATGAAAACCTGCTCCAGAGCGCTCTTGACCTCAGACTGGGGCGACGGTTTATCTTTCAGCAGGACAACGACCCTAAACACACAGCCAAGATATCAAAGGAGTGGCTTCAGGACAACTCTGTGAATGTCCTTGAGTGGCCCAGCCAGAGCCCAGACTTGAATCCGATTGAACATCTCTGGAGAGATCTGAAAATGGCTGTGCACCGACGCTTCCCATCCAACCTGATGGAGCTTGAGAGGTGCTGCAAAGAGGAATGGGTGAAACTGCCCAAAGATAGGTGTGCCAAGCTTGTGGCATCATATTCAAAAAGACTTGAGGCTGTAATTGCTGCCAAAGGTGCATCAACAAAGTATTGAGCAAAGGCTGTGAATACTTATGTACATGTGATTTCTCAGGTTTTTTATTTTTAATAAATTTGCAAAAATCTCAAAAAAACTTTTTTCACATTGTCATTATGGGGTGTTGTGTGTAGAATTTTGAGGAAAAAAATGAATTTAATCCATTTTGGTATAAGGCTGCAACATAACAAAATGTGGAAAAAGTGAAGCGCTGTGAATACTTTCCGGATGCACTGTATTTAGGGTACAGGCACGAGAGGGATATATCAATCTTCTCATTTCAACCACCGCCAAGAAAGCAAATAAGTGTATTTCCCAAAAAGTTTAACATTTCCATTTAGAAAACCATGCCAGTGTTTTTGCCCTCGTCACATTTTTGTTTGTTGATTTGGTGTAACCTTATTCTTCCAACAACTGTTCCTCTCTTCTCTTAGCCCTTAAATTATCGGTCTGTCTCACTCTTATTTATTCTCTTCTCCTGTCTTTCTGCATTCCTACAGTGCTAAAATTTTGGCAGACCTCCAGGAACACCACTCTCTCCTGTCCAGCAGCAATAGCCTTCTCTCTCCCTGCGACCCTCGTAACTGTCTGGCCCAGCAACCCCAACCCCCAGGCACCTAACCTCGCTGCTCCAGCCCAGGCCCTGGCCTCGGTCTGGTAGGAGTCATGCAGAGACAGAGACACTCTAGATTGGGGTGCTCCTCAGATTAACTCCCCTCAACCTAGCGGTCCAACCTGGTGCTTACTGAACTCTGTGACCCCCCCCCCCCCAAGCTACATGGTCCGGCCCTCCGCAGGCCACCTGGTTACCTGGGTCGCAGAAGAAAAGCAGGACGCTCTCTTCTACCCTGGAAGTGACATCCTGTCCTGGAATGGACTGAACTGAGTCACAAATCACAGGAATCTTTTTCCTTATTCGTCTTAGTATTTATTTATATTTTATTTACTCTATTGATTATTTATTTACATATTGATTTGTGACAAGTTTCTGAAATATTTATTACTGGAATGTTTTTTTTTCTGCGTTTGTTGGTCATTCTTCAAGATGGAAATCAAGACGCATTTCACTGCTGTGGTGAAGACAACCAAAAGCAGAACTTTGTCACTGCAAAAGATCTCTCTTTAAAACTTGCCTAACCATATTATACGGCATTTAAAATGTTAGGTTTTTGTCAGTATAATAATTGAAAAAAGATGTATGCCACTTTTTCATAGGAGTGTTAGAGTACATTGGGTTTGACATTGCAAACAGACTAATGAAGGTAAACATTTTATTACAAGAAAATTGTTTCTTTTGGTGGTGATTGGTGGATTTCAACTACCTTTCTAACGTCACTAGTCTTTCTTGGGATGCTTGTGTTTGTTTTTTTATACAAAGATTTTTTTGGGCAAATCATGTGCATAAAGACTATTTTATACCTCCTTTTGTTTTTATTTATTTTTACAGCAGACTCTAGTGACATGGTTGTGTCTGTTACGTAGCTCAGATCTCCTCAGAGACTGGGATAGGCAAGAGGCTGAGTGTTTGAGATCAGGACTAGGGCTGTTGGCCTGGGTTTTTGCCTTTTGAATTGCACAGAGTTTAAGTGACCATGGAGTGAACTGACCTCCATCTTTTTAACATTAGTTAAGACATTTAAATTCCCCAAAGGTGTGCCTCCTCTAGAGTTACCGTCTCCGTCTTGTCAACGTTGTATTCTCACCATAAAGTATTCTCTGTCTCCTCTGTGAGCGCTTTCACTGTCTTGGTCACAAGCCCAGAAAACTGTTATTATCACCCTTAGTTCCTCTTACAATGACGGTGGCAGAAATGTCAGTCAGATTGACATTGTCAGTACCCCAAGCTACACTTGTCTGTCATCGTGACGTCTCCATGTTTAGCTGTCTCCACATGCTTCCTCCAAACAGTATGCAGTACTGTCCAAGCACAATCATGCACTATGCATTATAGCAATACACTAGCACTGACCGTGGACAGATCTGAATGAGATTTCAACCATTTCTGTCACCATGAACTAACCAGCAGGCTGACAAGAAAGGCAAGACAGCAGGGGTGTCACAGCACTACTGTCAATTTCCTTTGACGCCATCAAGACATCGTTTCTTTTCGAAACACTGTTTTGATCACAGAGGAACGGGGCTGAGTCAGACTGAGATGGATGTAATGTGTGACGTTTGTTGCATAATTGAAGTCCCATCTCTCTGTCTCGAGTGTCTAATGTCTTGAGTGTTGATGTTCTCCTCACTGCACTGAATACATACTTCTGCCAGATGGATATGAAATGGATAAACTGAAACTACATAGCCAGTATAGTGTTGTAAAGACAGATAAAAAAGCATTTGTGTTACATCAGCGATGAATGAGTGGACTCTTTCCGTTCTCTGTTTGTACATTTGTTGGATTCGTCTTTGTTAACACTGTAGATTGTTACTTTTGCAACTACAGAGTGATGAAAATACGTGTGGTCCAAAAGTAGCTTCTGATCCCACGCAGGCTCATTGGTGACCTAACTCTCTTGGTTTGTTTGCACAATATAGCAAAGTGGATGGAGAGAGACTAATCCAATTAAAGAAGGAAAAAAAAAACCTGGTTTAAAAAGAACAATAGCTGTATGCTGTACTTCAGTGGGTTTTACAGTTTCTCCTCCATTTAAAACAGTGGTTAATTGGTTTCACAAGTAAATAAAAGACCTGTCCTTGGATTTGTATGTGACGTTGTGCTTGTGTCTGTTTCTCTAGCTCATCATTTTAATGAACTGTAGCCATGCATTCACATAGACAGCACACTATAGGTTAAAATGCAGAAAACAGAGAGATTAGACTTTGATCATCATCATTTTTCACCCTAAACAGAGTAGCTTACTTTTTTTTTTTTACAGCACAAGAGAGTCATTTCTACACAAACAATACAAAGGACTGTGATTTGAAATAAAGCAGTCTGTTGCAGACAGAGGACGAGGTAATTGGAGGAGCCATATGAGACAGAGGAGGAGACATCAGCAGAGACGGACTGCTCATCTGACAGCAAGAAGGTCATCAGTCTGTTCTGTTACTGAGTGTATTGTACACTTGGTTGACTCTTTAACATCCTTATCCTTTGTCTTATCTTGAATGCTGAAACTATTGATTATGAGTTATATTAATATAATCATGAGTTTGATTGATATTGGTATTTAAACTTCTTTTCATTAGAATATAAATATGAATTTTGACCAATCACAATAGCCTCATAAAATAGATAACTTCGTGACAGAATATCATGTAATATATAACATTTTGACTCACTGTCTCAGAAGATAGACTTTCTCACTTGTGACTTAATAAATCACAATTTTGATGCATTATCTCATGATTAATTTAGCATCTCACAATATTAAATTATCATGTCAGTATCTCATAAAGTCACACGACTACATCTATAACGAAGACTATAACTAACAACTAATAGTACAAAGATACAAGATTATCAAAATTGTGTGTGTGTGTGTGTGTGGCCAACAGTGTGGACATTGTATGGCTGTAATAATAGGGTGGCCTGCGCCACCAGTCCGCACTGAGGGGACAGAAGGGCGGGGCTTGAGAAATCACCCCCATCAAGGTGACAATGCTCAGAGAACAGTGTGTGTGTGTGTGTGTGTGTGGGTGTGTGTCGAATAAACCGCTGTGCACATGTGTGCAGCGGTTTATTTGACAGCTGTTTACTTGATGTTACTTATTGAGCTGCACAGGCGCACATGCGTCCTGCCGCCGCCGCCGCCGCCGCCGCGCAGGTGGACGACGCGGTACTGAGTTTGCTGCCAGGAGAGCGACCGCGTTTCTTAAACTTTGTCATAGTTTCCGGTCACTTTGAATGCGTTTCACTTCAGTAACTCAATGCTGGAGCGGTCGTTGCCTCACAAAACAATGGAGGGCTTTAGCAGAGTCGCTTTTCGCAGGAAACAACCAAGTCTGGACACGGTGGAGCCAGAAGACGCAGGTGAGCTTTTAAGGAATTTCACAACGAAAAACTATCCCAAAACGATTGCAAGGGATTCAAAGTGATCCTATTGTAAAATCCAGTGCTTCTACCAGTAAAATATAATTTCTCATTTTTTTGTAATTCCTACTATACCTCTGATCTGGGCTGAGTTTTCCCTCTTATTACATATTATTGTGTATTTTATTCCTTATTCCTTAAACTTGTGACCTCCTGTGCAGTCTCCTTAGAGCATGAGTCAAAATCTGAAGAAGAATTATGACAGGCTGTAAAGTCTTTAGCCGGCTAGCTGGTGACTCAGTGTTATGACTTGTTGGCTGTTGCAGGTCTTGTATTAGCCATCATATGTTTTTGTCAGTCTGGTTGAGAAAGCATGGAATGGCCAGACTGTAACACACCTACATTATAGCCCTTGTTTACAAACCTCTGCTGACTTGCTGGCTGCTCAGCAGGTATGAAGGTTTCAAAGGCAAGCCCCGGCCTGTTGAGTAACCATCTACATGCTGGAGGGCACATTTCTTTTCATTTGGGAGAACTCCCCTTTCATAGGAAGTCCCAGAACTTTGTCCGCTCGGGATGCAACTCTCAGAAACATGCAAAGATAGGGGTAGTGTGCAGTTCTGCATCTCAGTTTTAAATGCCTGATCAACAGCAAGTCTTGGGATCTGACGCCATGCAGGCTTCCAGATGGATCATTGCAGCTATAACTGAAAGTCTGCCCATGGCTTTAGCCAGATTAAGCAGTCTATATTTCCCAGAAAACTGGGATCCAAATACGTGTCAGCGCTCCCGCAGTGTGCACTGTCTGGGCATGAGCCACTGAGGAAGGAGGTGCTCGCATGGCTTCGTCTTATCTTGCATCTCTGCGGAGTGCTTGTGCAAACATGCAGCTGAGGACACTGTACTGTAGTTGCAGTGTGATGTGAACTTTGCTCTGTGGTTAATAGTGCCACTGTTAAGATCAGGCAAGGTGTCCTCAGCTCATGAGGCCCAATTTGTCTGTCAGCAGGTCTCAGGTAATGAGACACACGTCAGGAAGTGGGGAAAATACTAGAATGCTTAGAGATATGATCTGTCAGTGAGTCACTGTGTGACAGCAAAACTAGAGTCAAATTTCTATAGATTCTATTCATCATCATCCGCCCCCAGTATTGCACAATGTTACCAGTTTGGGTAATATACTGTTCAACATATTGAATGCCTTATGCTTTATACACATCTGCTTTAGCCAATAGATCATAAGAAAGTATGCAGTGCGCTGTTAGAAGGGCTGTTTTCTTCAGAAACCTCATTAGATTTGTGTTTTCCATCATAGATGCACAGCTTCTACCTTCCTCACAGCTCCAGAAACCATTTCGTCCTATCATCCCGTTGTTTCTGCTCCCAAGTCTAAATGGTAGTCCCACTGCCTCATTGCTGAGCCATTGTAAACATATCGGTATCTGTCAAGCTTTTTTAGTAGACATTTAACTGACCTTGACATGAACCGTGGTTGATTTCTCCTGCCGTCGTTAAATTCCTTCCATTTGACTTGGTTCAATACAACCCTTAATGATCCAGCAGTTTTACTGTGGCTGGCTGATCCCACATTTCTTGGACCACGGATATTATTTCAATAGAGAAACAGTATTGCACTCACAATTCTCTGTCATGCTCTGTTATTTGGACTCTATACGTCTGGGTCTGTTTTAGAAGACTTTAGGCCATCCTATTAATGCTTCACTATCATTTATGTCTATTTAGATCCATTCTTCCTGGACAAATGGTTAGGAAGATATTAAGTTGGTTGTCCTTTCAGCCCGGTCATCTTTGAATGTTTGCTGCAATACATTGTTTTCCTGTCAGCTCTTGCGTAACAGAGTTGGGTTGCGCAACTGTGCGATATGAACGTCGACACCATCCTCTCTTTGGATACCATCATACACTTCAAAGAGGTCTGCTTGTTTCTGTATCTCTCGCGTGTGAGGTCGAGTTTGCAGTACGAAGAAACAATCTGCTTTCTCTGAAAAAGATCGCACAGACATGGCCTCATAAACATCACCTCACAGTCTATCTATCTTATGATAGCTCACACCTGCAGTGAAATGTATGTAAGTGTTTATAGCACAAACAGCTTGGGGGCATGTATGTTTGAGCCAGTGCCACTGTGAGGACAGCTGTATACAATGAAGCGGTTTGTTTTCTGTCTGCTAACATCGACGCAGTGGGACTGCATGAATCAGACGCTGTGTGGCCTGCTAGCCTACTGCTTCTGGCATTGTTTTGCTGCACTGATGCCCATTCATCCTGAACTGAACCCCTCTCACTGTCCTCCACTGGCTTTAACTCACGACTGGCAACAGTGGTTCCCCTGTGCAGCCGAGTTCATGATTTCTTAAAAATGATTACTTTTTATATGCCATGCATCGCTGTACCACATCAATATAAACAACCCATAAATCATAGCTCCTGGGAATGGAGAGGCATTGCTTCATGTGTGATTGGTATTTTAATTCTAAAAGGTCAAATGGAAAGTATTTCTCCCCCCCCCCCCCACCCCCCCCTTGCTTTGTGGTTGTACCAGAGTGACAGTCTTGTAAATAACCAGTAGACAGAGCAGAAGGTTCATCTTCTCAGAATAGAAGTCACGCTGAGAGAATAAATAATTGGATTTTTTTGTCCAGGTTTCCACGTCCAGAGGAACAGAAACTTCAACAAAAAACTACAAAAAGTGTAGGTTATAATGAAAAAACATCAGCTAGTAACTCTAAATAAATCACTATTTCATTAAAGCAGCACTAATCAATATTTTTATATTACCTATTGAAATAAATGACGATGTATTGTGAAAGGTGTTGCTGGTCGTAGTGAACCCACAGATGTTTGTCACCCGACTCTGCAGTTGACCCTCAGCCCTAAGCAGCGTTTTAGCTTCTTTCAGCTCATTGTTTTGTTTTTTACAGCCCGCACCTTTTGGTTCACTCTCACCGCTCGATTCTAGACACAGCAAGCGGCCCTGCATTCGTCGGGTGACTAGAAACTAGTCTCCAAATAAATGATAATGTTGTTCCATGTCTGCTGGATGTATAAATAGTTCACTTATCAACTTTATGAGGTGCTTTTATCAAGTGCTTATCAACAATAAAAAATGAGACAAAAACTGAAACAACATGCTAGAGTTTGAAGCCCCTGCCTGCGTCTCAAACAGCTTGAACTTTTTAAGAATGTTGTCTTTGAAATTGCAGTTAAATATTTAATTGAATATTGCATTAAGGTTTATGTATTTTTATTCAGTCTTAAACTGTGAATTTTTGTACAAATGTGTTTTTAAAAGCTTTTCTGGTATTAATTTGTTTCCTGTTGTGAGCCGTGTTTTCCTGCAATATCCTGTTATCTCTTTGTTCCTTGCACATTGATCCAGAGACTATGAGGAGGAAGTCAAAACAGTCAACACCTCACAGTCTTTGTTAATACACAACTTTTTTATTACATTAAGGATGCAGAATGACTTCATTTCCTCATCTGAATTTACTTTATGTCTAGTAGAGACGTCTCACACTGGACATGACTGTGTGTGGAGGTGTGGAGGAGGTTATGGAGTTGCTCAGTTGATAATACAGTGGGTGTGAGCTGCACTCAGCAGGAAGTGGCTGATAAATGTGTGTGTGTTAGTGTAATATTCCTCAGCAGTTGCACTCATAAACAGCAGCACTTAGGATCAAGTCTGAGGTACTCCAGTTTGCAAATGTTCCAGTAGGTGGAGGTAAATGCTCAGAAATGTTTCACCCACTGGGTGCAGCTGCAGTGTGTGAGTCATGTACTCCTTTACAACAAAGCAGCCATCCACATATACTAAACCCTGGCATGATACTGTTCTGTTGTTCCCAAATCAATTAGAAAACAATCAACAGTTATCAGCTTTGTGAAATTGTCTCTATTAAACAAACGGTTCCTTTCCTTTTTTCCGTATTTCTGCTCTTTTAATTATTTCATTTTCACTCATATATGATATTCTGAAATACACTGAAAATCGGCAAACCAATATCAGTCTAACTGTAACACACAGACACACTAATCCTGTGATTCTGGAAGGCAGGGGTTTCCTCAGATGCCGACAGGAAAAACAATGAGGTGGAGAGAGGAAAGTAACAATGAGCTACTTTTAGACTGTTTGTATAGGAATGTGTAAAGTTTCTAACATGTGAGTAAGAACAAAGTCTGTTGATACTTCCTTTGTTGGTAACCATGTGTTTGTGTGCGTGCACCTTTATGTGCCATCAAGGCCAGATTGTTCTCTACTGGAATCTATTTTTTTTTTCTTTTTTTACCTCCAAACCTTATCAGCTGGGTTTATTACACTCTGCTTATTAGTCTGAATCCCAACATGCCAAGTCAACAGGAGCCTAAATATCTGCTGTGTTTCAGCCAGGACACACTATTTTTCTATCCATGCCCGAGCCAGGGCTTCCTGACTGCAGTGTGTGTTGTTTCCTCCTCCTGATGGGCATTGTTAGCCTGTGAGGTTCTTCCCAGAGAGCTACTGTCCTCCCTGTTACCTTACAAGCTCAGTCTGAGCTTGGCAAAGGAGCATTCAGACCTGCCGCACTGAGGGACCAAGAGGGACTTTGAGGAAGTAACTTTACAGAGAGGAAGATGTGAGCCAACCTTTTTTTTTTCTCACCTTTGCGAAATTAAGGACATCCCATTTGCTAGAGGGCAGAGAGATGTGAAGGTGGTTGGATGACTCGTCTTCTTCTGCAGTGCTGTCTGTCTACTCTTAAGCAGTACAGTAGGTCTCAGCATAGCGTCCTATCAGGGGGTCTCCTGTGCCTCTTTGTTTAGTGGCGGAGGTAGAGGAAGGAAGGGGAGAAAGTACTAAATAGAAGTGTATTTTAGGCCAATGTTTCCACATAGGAAGTGGAACTTTAGAGCTAGTTGTTAGTACTTTTCCTTGACCTCATCTTTTCATACGTCCTACTGTTTCTATTGCGTTCTGTCCACCATCTCGGACACCACATGGACCGCCTGGCCGCTGGTTACTGGAGGTCCCGTCTCAGACATGTTGCCTCGGGTAGGTGATCCTTACAGGCTGGACAACACAGTGAGGATGACCACTGTTATTAGTTGAATATACAGTATTTGTTAGGAGAACTTGGGTTGGTATTTCCCTTTTTTTTTTTTCTTTTTCAAAATAAAAGACACTGGACTGTCAATGAAGCGTCGGCGCAAGTACTGGTTTTGGAGCCGGAAAGGTAAAAACGCGAAGATGTGTCTGCTCTGCTGTTATGGTAAGATTTGACATATATACACACATATATATATATATATATGTGTATATATATATATATTTGGCTTTACACTGAAGGACAAGTTTATGTTAAATGATGAACATTATTCTTTTTTTTTTTTCTGCCCATCATTTCAACATCATCTGTGACTCATCTCCCATTACCATTGCCTTGACTTGTTTCATCCCTGCTGCTCTGTTGGCCTTGTTTGACTGGCATTTAGCTATAATCGCTATTTTCTACAAGCGAGTAGGATCCATTTTCTAATGTTATCATCTGGCTGCTCTCCCACATAGACCATTTATTTTCCACTCTGCTAATGTGTTGCTGTTCCCTCTGACTATGGGGTCCCTGGAAGTGCTACGGCTGCACAAAACAGGAGCAAATCATCTGAAAGGGTTCCTCCCTTCTACAGCATCTACAGCATACGTCTGTAATGCTTATTTTAATCCGGTTTTGTTAGCAGTCAGTGTTTTACCAACTTGATTGTTTGGTAGATGCATTTGTGTCAGTATTACTTGTCAAATACAGGGGAAATACTTGGAGTGAGCGCTTTGATTCACTGAGGCGCGGCATTGCTGGTCTCCATGTGGACCAGCCTGCCACTGAGGAACGGCTCAGCAGAGTGTGAGGGAGCTTTTAAATCCACCATGCTAGAAAAAAAAGACTTTGTTCTCAGAGGCCTGGGAACCGTTTCCCTCTCTTAAGACCCTCTTCCAACCACTCTGGCCTTTTGGCAACGTCCCTGATGGCCTATTACCCAACTGCGTTTGTGTTGTGTGTGTTTAAATGCAGCATAGTAGGGCAATGAAAGTGTGTGCGTAACATTGCAACCCCCTCAACTGTGCACCTTTCCTAGGGTGGTGTGCATTGTTGGCAAGTCAGCGGAGGAGAGAAAACACTGTGAGGCATTCTGCTTTCATTCTGATTTGCAGGAAGGAAAAGGCTGGGAACACCAGCAGGCAAGGCTCCCTTCACCACGCTCATTGTTTCAACGTGGGAGAGGGTGTCACCAGACAACACGACTTGTCAGAGTCAGCGCGTATACACTCATATGTTTGGATTAGGTTTTTGTTTATTTTTTATATAAGCCTTCAGTTTGGTGTTGTGTTTGGTGGTAATGATTGAACTTTCATTTTGTGGTGAAATGCTCCTTTAAGATGGATTATGGTAGGTACTGGGGGGGGTGGGGGGCTGGGGGGCCTCTGTTCTCACAATTAGAGCTATACCGATAATCAGTCAATATTAGGTTATCTCAGATATATTGGTATGTTGTCATCATTATATAGTTTGTCCACCAGAGAGCACTGACGAGCTCATTTTTCAACTGCAACTAGTCACAAGAGGATGATACCTAATGCTTTTGATGACTCCTGCTGACTTTTTGTCTATCAATGCTTTCTTGTAAAAACTTATGCTTGACCTCCATTACAAGGTATTTTAAAAAGATAAAATAATGGCCAGATATTTGTTGTGGATATCCATGCTCCCTACTGAATAAATATGTTTTTAATGTCGTTAAACACCCCTGATCAAAATGATCACTTATAGAAGAAATATGAAAATGTATGGGAATATTGAGAGGAGCAAAGACTTCTCCAAGCAGTAAACATTGAAGGTCTTTTAGCTGACTTCCCCAACTATAGCACGTCAGGTAAGAGGTGTCCCTGTGAAGCAGTATCTCATGGCGTCTAATGTTTAAACCCAAGACAATTTCAGAACTTGTTAAGATAAATACTTTTGTTGCAAATCTTATTTTTGTACGTCCAGAGTACAATTAGTGGGGCGACCTCATAGTCTCAAGCACTGAAAGTATAGTTTTGTTCCTTTTTCTGCTCCCAAGAAGATAAACCCTTTACATTTCCTCTTTGCACCGTATTCAGGCCAAAATATACATAATACATAATATATCTCATAATTTAAAATGCAGAAATGTGTTTAGGACATTCATGCACCCAATGGGCTACATCCTTGTCCACTCTCAGGACATTTTTATTTTTAGCCCCATGTCTATTAAGACAACACAAGTTTGTTCCATCCACATTGCATTGTATGGTGAACACTGTAGCCTTTAGAGGCTTGACTGGTTGTTCTTGGTTACTTATTCATGAATTTCCCCAGTGACTTCCTCGTGTGTGCTCTCCAGCTCGAAAGATTTATAGAGCTTCAGCAGCGCAGTGTGTTCTAACAAGATAGGACCGGTGTGTGGATGCCTGGAGTCTAAAGGCAAAACTAGAAAGTCTGGTAGTCAGGTGAAGATGATGATGATGATGCGCTAAATTTAGTACCGTTGTTTATTTCCATTATTTGTGTCTTGCTGAGGTTGTCAGCCTCTTCTACAGTAGTTGCTTCCTGGAAGACGGCCTTTTTCTTTCTTTCTTCAATCATCTGTTTTTCTCTGCTGCTATTTAATCTGTCTTCCCCTCAAGCCTCTCTCTCTCTCTCTCTCTCTCTCTCTCTCTCTCTCTCTCTCTCTCTCTCTCTCTCTCTCTCAGAAGAAGAAGAAAAGGCATACACTCTGTCTCCCTCTCTCTCTCTCCACATTGATCCGCATTCCTCCTGGCATGCCCCAGTCCTGACATCATGCTCAGATTGTTTTACTGACGAGGGACAAGACGTGCGCTCACACACACACACACACACACACACACACACACACACACACACACACACACACTAACAGACACCTTGAGAAATGTATTTGTCATGGTGATACACCCACGACATACGCTCATGCATATATTTATGTTCAGGCAACAGGCAAAACGTCTCCTGCATGTGCAGCCATACACATCCAAGCTAAGATTCAACCATATACAATAGATATTTGTCAACCATATGAGATTTGCCATACCATTATGTATGCAAATCGACAAAGCTATCCCTTTAGCTATATCTTAGGTTGTATTTGGATAACATTAATGTGAGGAAGTTCCTTTATTTCTCAGGTATTTAATTCACTGGATTAGCCAGAAACAGACATTCCCATCTGGTTATATATACATATCCATAAACAATTTTGCAATTAAAATGAATGAGAATTGGATGTATTGGATGATGTATAGGATGTGAATGAAAAAAAACAAATTTTACCTGTGACCACCTGAGGGCTTGCTGTTAACAAGTTTGTCAGCTGATCAAAGGCAGCCATGAGCCACCAGAACTGTGTGCTTTCTTTCTTGTTGTTCTACCTATCACGCTTACCAGGTAACTGTATTAACTCCTTAACATTTTGAAAGCAGCCAGCACATACATGAAATCTAATCCTCCCACGTTGCCTGTTATCAGTCAGAACGCAGTCTGCCGAAATGTGATTGCCCTGTGAGAGAGTTTAATGATGTAAAGGGGAAGGTAGTCAATCCTGTTAGCCAGGATGTGATTTGTGAAGCCTGCACAGAATATTCATTCAAGCAGGCAGAGTAGAAAGGTGAGTACGTGTAGGAGGTAGCAATCTAAGTCCATACAGTATTTTACCAGTGCATTGTTTTGACTAACACAGGTGAATCAATAATAGATGATAATTGTCATAATCTACATGGTTGCTATGGCACTTGACTTGATAAACTGGCCTCTTATAAGGTCAACAAAAACAGTATTAGAACAATGTCATCTTGCTAAAATCCTTCATGATACTGTCACTGATGCACTCCCAAACATGAAAATAATGAAGCACTCATCGCCCCCAGTGATTGCTCTCGACTCTTATTGTTAATTCAGGGTGGATTATAATGGGATTTATTCTGTGTGTTTACTGGGAGGAAAGATGAGAAAGATAAGGAGGATAATGAGAGCAACCAAGCGTCTTCTGTGCTGAGATGGTTTTCAAACACTCTCAGTAAACGAATTGTTTAATCAATTTGGTGTCTAGATAAATGCTATTGTCTGGCCGCGTTATTATGTATCTCGCAGCGCCGCTCGGGACCGACTCTGCACAGTCAGCATTGATTTTAGCAGGTCATTGGGTTTTTTTCAGGGGCAGATTGACAGCAGAGTTGGCATGATGGTGTGTGTGCCAGACTGTTCATCGGAACCCATCCAGGGTGGGTTGTTCCTGTGACACAAGAGGGCAGATGCTGACCTGTTGCATGCCCTACCCTCATGACAGATGTGCATGTAGAGATGGAGAGATTCAGCCTCTCTACCTTGTTTGCTGTGTGTTTGTAGCTTTTGTTCATGTGTATGTGTATGTGTGTGTGTGTGTGTGTGTGTGTGTGTGTGTGTCTGCAGACAATACCCATCAGTCATCATTGACCTTCATAATGTGCGTGGTGCACCGGGAGGAGGAGAGAGTCAATGAAAACAACAAGGGCTCTAATGCCGTGTGTGTGTGTGTGTGTGTGTGTGTGTGTGTGTGTGTGTGTGTGTGTGTGTGCGTGTGTGCGTGTGTGTGTTTGCCAGTGAACATGCACGTGTGCCTGCATTTTAAGTGATGGGGGTTTAATTAATGATGTGTGTGTGTGTGTGGGAGGCCCGTGGTTCTATGCTTATAGAGATGTGGTGGGTAATGGCCTGGAGCCATGCTGCTCTCCTCCCATCTCCTCTCAGGCCAAAGATAGAAGAAAGATGGATGGACTAACAGAGTGGTAGGTGGATGTGATAGAGAGACGGGGGAGTTTGCGATGGGGGGGTGGTGGGGGGGGGACTGCCAGCTGCAGTGGTAAGAAGATAGACGTGTGAGGTGGGCAGTGTGTGTGTGTCTGTGATGAGTGGGAGGAAGGATATATGCACATATATTATGTTGTTACAGTAAGGTTACAAAAAATAAAAAAGACTGAATCAATCAAGTTGGAATCCTTTAAAGTCAAAAAGAATTGATGGTGTTTCTTTTCATTCAAATGCTCCTGACACAGTTGAGAAATATTGAAAAAGTTGAGTGCTTTCGACAGGTTCAATGTCGGAAAATGTTGATGTGCTCTCCATTCTGCAGAGCGTGTCCAGGAGGAAAGTCTCGAAAATCTCACACCTACACACACACACACACACTGAGCTGCTGTCATCAGAGGCTTTAGTTCTCACTTGAAAATAAAAGTAATTCTTTGGACTGGTGCCTTAAAGGTGCACTCATTATTTTTATACTAACAATGGATGAAGTTATTTTGTGTAATATCAAATAGGTTGCCCATAGTGATGAAGCCATCGCCCGCTGTTGCCCTCAACTTTATGGAGCATTTTAGCGTCTTTCAGCTTGTTGTTTTGGTTTTCTGGAGAATAAACGTTCACTTTCAGCGTTCTCATCAACCCTGTGTCCAGCTGTGGCAGGCAGATGTTTTCAGCAAAAAAGCTCTGATGAAGCCACTGACTGTTGCCTGCGCAGCGCTAAACAGCAGACAGACAAAGTTAGGGGCTAGCTGGTGGACATAGTTAGCCGCTGAAGAGCCACATATTTCCTCTTGATGGAGAGCAAACCAGAGCTAAAAGCAGAGTAGATATCGGATTTAGGTTCATCGAGCGCATACAAATTCATGCTAATGTTGCTCTGTTTAATTCAATTTGGCAATTTCTCTTACTTATTTTATTTTTATTTTTATAGTTTACTTTTTTAGAGTTGTAATACTTTTAGCAATAGTTACATTTTATGTAAATGGTATGTGGGCACAATGTGAGACTTAATGCACAGCATCTACTTAAAGAATCTGCGAACTGAGTTAACTCCTTAACATTATGAAAGCTAATATCAGCGTAGTACAAACAGAATTGAATCAATATTGTTTTGACTCATTACACAATCCAGTATATGTTATTTTAGTCATCTGTGCACAATACAGTGTTAGATTGAAGCCATTGATAAGGAACTTGTGTGGAAATTATAAAAACACTTGATTGAGGGAGAGAAAGGTAGAAAAGAGACCACAACCTAAATTAAATAACTGCTATTACGTTGATCCCACAATGTAAGAGACTCAATTTGCACAATTTATTGGACTGTTTCTTATTTAACGAGCTCCAGCTAATTCGCTGAAAGGCGATCTGACTTCCATCTCCATAAAACTGAAAGAAATGATTTCAGAAATTCAATAAGGATCTCAATAAGAATAGGCTTAATCCATGTCTAGGAAATGCCCACTGCCCAAAATGTTTCTATTCAAAGGCAACCATTTGTCTCCTCATATCCTCTATCAGGGTGTGAGGATTTGTCTGAGTGTGAGAGGCAGAACTCCCAGGAATTAAATACTTGTGAGAGTTGATTAAATCACTGAATGCATTAATTCCTTCTTAATTTTTAGTTTGATGATGAATATGAGTTTAGATTATAGATCAAATGTATAAATTAAATTATATTCTCTCTCTATTCTCTAGTGTGAAGAGGAGAATTTGATTCTGTGGAAATAAGGTGCACAAAATGTCCGACATGGTGGTCTTGTATGATGCATTTCATTACCTCTGGATTTCAACAGAGGGAGTGTAAATTAGGCAGAGTTTGTGCATGTGTGTGTGTGTGGAGAGAGGATTCTTTAAGCTGACGTTCACAGTGTGTGACAACAGATTGATCTGTGGTTGCAAAGTAGCGAGGAAGGGCTTATCTACCACCAAGCAGCGTGTGCATTAAGTGTTTGGTTGCAGTTCTCATACCAAGCGGCTTGTATTTGTGAGTTAGTGTCCGTTTCTGCATTCATGTGTGTGTGTGCTGTGTGCCCACTCTGCATGAAGCTAGTGTAAATAAAATCTATGGATTTGTTGGCTGTCTTCATGACGGTAAAGCCTGCAATATAGCCTGCGCACTCACGTCACATTGCATACAGAATACTTAAACAGGTCCATTACTCACTGTCTGAAAACCAATACTTCTTGTTAAGTGTTACCATGGAAACAATAGGCCATCCTGATGATAATAATCAATGAATGTGTTCGCTCATAAGAGGTTTGATTTTCTAACATAATATTCAAATGTTCACCACACCCCAGATGCCTGACATTCTTCTTGAAGTCATTTCCTGGTAAAACAGAGCTCAGCTCTCCACCGGCAACCACTGATAACAAATGTTTTTCACATCAATTCTAATATTTCATCACATTATTTTTGAGATAATAGTAACATATTTCTTTTTGTGAATAACCCAAATGAGGCTGAACATTGCTGGGTCATGTGCTGTCACATTTACTCTCAGCTCCTACAGTGCAACAGTCTCACTAATGTTAGACAAATCCTGCAGGTTTTGAACAGAGTTGGCACCAATTAGGCTGAAAGCTGGCAGGGACAGTACAGCAGGATAAATGTAACACTGAGTTTGTTAGCAGGTTTCTTTTAATATCCCCACTTGTCACTTTTGGTTAGGACAGGAACTGCAGTGCTTAATTAGGTCCCAAACCACTGTGTCTAGCCTTAGATGCAAACAACATCACCATATTAGATTCATGGATTTCCTCCAGTTTTAAGTTAATGTTCGCCTAACCTCTTGAACCCCCTGATTATACTCTTAATACTCTTCATAGAGTTAAACTCAGCAAAATCCCAAGCATGCAAAAAAACATGTAAAACTGGATACTCGGAATTCCATATGTTTACAGTGTATAAAGAGGACTGGGGCTGTAATGGTACACAACATTCACAGTTTGGTTTGGTATGTTCTGGGTACAGCAAAGAAAACAAAAGATCAAAATGATGTTCAGTTCTTTTGAAAAGCATTAACGCTGGATCTGGAAATTAGCAATAACTCCTGCTTGTTAAAATTAGAGTCAGTAAGTAATCTAAAATAAAACAAAAGCATTGCTCAAACTCTATTACAAAACTACACTTTCAGGAACATTATAACGGGCCTCAAGTGTCATCACATATCTGTGTCAACACACATGGATTGTTGTTTTGGCCACATGAAGGGATGTGTGTGTGGTGTAGATTACTAGACAATTTTCATCTGATCCACCGCTCTTTGTGCTGCAATTTACTGGGAAACCATATAATCCCAAACATGCCATTTGAGGCAAATTCTTTTAATGATTCAGCTACAAAAAGTTTCTAATCTGACTAGCATGATTTAGCTAACTATTAGCTAGCTATTTTGAATTTTTCACATATACCTACATTTTTACTGTAACACAGTTTTAAATGAATAAGAATGTAATTATTTGGTTTGTAGGGTTTATCAAAATGAAACAAGCTGTGTTCCTGACAAAATATCCCTTAGCGGTTTATGACGAACGTGTGTACCATCACCAGTGCTGTACAGTTACACTTGTAACTTAACTTGTTAGAGTTATGTGATTACGTGAAACACACTGTTGGGCTACTTCAACAATTTGGGGGCTAGCTTGTTTGCTGTTGGTGTGGAGAGGCGGTTAGCTTCCACCAGAAGAGGAAAAATTTGCATCCCTGTAACTCAAAAGTCTTATTTACGTTACATGTTGTGTCTTCATAGCTTCTAGCTAGTCACCGGTAGCTCGGTTTATATGTTCAATGACCGGGGTTAAGCTAATGTTAGCTGTTGGCAATCAGTAAATACCTTCTAACTGTAGGCTGCCTGCTTGTTAAACCAGAGTGTCTTGTTTTCTATTTCTACGTGTGTTAAATATGTGACAAAGTGTGTTTACTTTTGAGTAATCCGTAAAGTCATGTCAACACTTGCCTTCTAATACTCAATGTCTAACTCAGTCCAGCAAGAGTCTTTTAGATTTTTCTGCCTTTTCTTTGAATTTCTTTACTCTCCTGTGGCTTATCAATTTTTAACTGTTGCTGTTGAGCATGGACCCTATAGCCTCTGCATGTGCGTGCGCATGTGTGTGTGTGTGTGTGTGTGTGTGTGTGTGTGCGTGCGCATGTGTGTGTGTGTGTGTGTGTGTGTGTGTGTGTGTGTGTGTGTGTGTGTGTGTGTGCGTGCGTGCGTGTGTGTGTGTGCATGGCTGCAGGCTGTGTGACCCTAGAGCATCAGTACTGACCCGTTGGTGGTAGTGGCACTGCAGCCAGGAAGTAACTGAGAATACAGTTATTTCTGTAGCACCCTGATTTCCTGCATGTGGTTTACACACACACACACACACACACACACACACACACACACACACTTATAAGAAACATGCAGGCAGCGCACACACACACACCGCTGCTGATGGTGAGGTCTGGATATAGTTATTGCTCTCTCGGCCTTTCCGGTCACTAATTACTGTGTTGTGTAATGAGGCCTGCACAGACTCACTGTGTGTATCAAAGTGTGTGTGTGTGTGTGAGACTAAGAGTGTATATACATGTTGGCTACGAGCAGTTCATTTCATGTAACTGCTGAAAGGATTTCCTTTTAATGAACATCCATATCCGGCACTGGTTACAAAGGGTTAACAATAAAGGGTGTGTTGAATCATTATACAGCCCCATGCTGAATTTCCAGCTGAGGTAAAACGTTAGAAATTGGGAAGTGAAATTAAAAAGTAGAGAGAATGAGATCAGTAAGGAAGCGCTGGTTAAGAAGACAAAGAAATGGGTGAAAGATGGATGCATGGAGGAGAATAGCAAGGAGTCAGGACTGTGATGGCTGCCCGTCTGAATCAGAAAAAAGGACTGTGTGAAGCTCCTTGACATAAAGACAGTTTCTTTTCACTTGGGTGCCCGAGGTGTGACTGTGTGTGCATCGTATTCAGCCAAAAGCATGTTTCTTCACACAACTTGTGAAAGCAACACTTCTCTCTATGTACCACTGTAACACTTAGCGGTGCCTGTAGGTCATTTTCACAGACAGGTCTGACAACATTAGAACAACGGAGCGCTCTTTCTCACCATGTCAACACTTCAACCATTCCAGCTGACAACAACAGAGATCCGTCTGCTCTGTAGTCTGCTGTACTCTGCTGAGGAGCACACTTGAGAGTGACAATGGACTACGAGCTAGAAGACGCAAACAGCAATACATCTACTGCATCCTTTTATGAAAAGACTCTCTCGCAGTCCCAACAAGGTATTTATGTGAAATTCATTTTTGGTATTTTCTCATTCTTTCACCTTAAGTGTCGTTTCAGTCTTAAGTGGTTCTCTATGGGTTTGGTGACAGTATCTGACTACTTGGGCTTATGAAATCAGCAAAAAAACGAAAATACGAAAAAACAAAGACATGCATTGTCATCAAGCTAAAAAAAACTTGTTAGTTCTTGAATGGAGATGTTTTAGAGGCTTTTGCAATAGCTGTAAATTTGAGTCTTGAACTTTACTCAGACTTGAGGCCTGAGGCTTGAACTGGACTTGACTTACTGTAGACCTGATTGTACTTGTGTTTTGACTTGGTTAAGTCCAAGGCAATGAACAAGACTTAAGAGTCTACAGCCATGCTAGCGGCTCTGTGAAGCTGTACTCAGACACAGCAGTTCTTTAAGCTCAGCTGAGGCTGATGGGAATGTCATTAGTTGTGAAGATGTTTGGTCATAAAGTACTGGACAAATTAAAACGTTGACTGATGATGGCACTCTTAAGAAAAGTGACTGGATCACCAAAGTTATTGCAACATTTTAGTCTTTACCAAAGTGGTGGGGCATTTAAAGAATTTCCTCGGTTTTTTTTTTCTGTAAACATTTCTCCATGTACTTCTTCTTTCGAGTGTGTGTCCACTGATTTGGTTGTCATGGGAAAGGAGTGGGTGGCCTTTATTCCCACTGCTCCCTCTACCTCCAACCTACATTGTGCTACTCGGTGTGAACCCTGGAAGAAAGGAGTTCAAAGTACATCACACGAGCCACAGAGAGCTGCTGAAGATGACAAATGATAACAGAGATTCTATAAACCGTTACTTTAGGCTTCTACTTTTTTACACATAGATAAATTCTTCATCATCTCTCTCTCTCTCTCTCTCTCGCTCCTGATGCCTTGCCCTACTTGTGTCACCCCCTCCTCTCTCTTCCTGGAGGGGGTTGTTTTGTGTCACGCTCAGCACCTAATATCTGCTATAGCCACCAGCAGCAGCAGCAGCAGCAGCAGGGACAGCAGATGAGTACAGCCATTGGCTTCTTCCCCTCTTACTGGCCCTCCCCTCATACAACACAATGGAACTGATTGTCCATGCGACACACACACTCACACACACAGAGGGGGCTTTACTCTGGTGTGTCGCTCCCCCACCATATGCCCCCATCTCCGCTGGAATGTGATTATCTTCACTCGCCATAGAGAGGAATGAGGAAAGGGTAAAAGAAGAGAGAAGCATCAGACAAGGCTTGAGTGAAAGGGCGAGTCAGTCTGTCACTGAGCGTGCAAGTGTGTGTGTGTGTGTGTGTGCGAGAGAGAGAGAGAGAGAGAGAGCGAGAAGGAAGGGAGGATGCAACCAATGCAGCGAGGCAGCAGCTTAACACGAGCCTGAACCTGCCTGTGCGAGCGACAGAACGCAGAGAGAGAGAGAGAGAGGAGGGAGAGGTCTCTTCACTTCAGTCCGGCAGTGGATTTTAATGTTTTCACTGGACTCCACTTCGCTGCAGTCACAGGACACAACCACCCCTCAGGTTAGTGCCTGTCTCTTTTTAGACTGGTTTACCAACCGACACCGGAGCCCTGTATCCATCGAGGGCACAATGCAGCCGGTGGGCGTTGGGGTTGACAGAGCTGATAGACAAAATGTGGGTGGTTCACAACCACAGAGACACAGAATCACTGTTATGCTCTTCTACACAGAGACACACGTCGCCTGCTGAGGCTGATGGTTAACAAACGGGGAGCACACATCACAAAAGACAAACCCTGGATCTCACCACAGGATGTTCCTCTGGCGGGTGCTGTAGCTAAGTGTGGCAACGGTGGTTGTGTGAAGGTGTGTGTGTATGTGTGAACAGTGTGTGTGTGAGGGAGCTGTGGGTACTCTAAGCAGTGGGAGCTGTATTGGCTGGAGGGGACTATTAATTTTCTTTAAGGCGTTGTTTACTGAGCCTCTCAGCTGCAGGCTGTCTCAAGATATGCACTACAGATCTGCAACTCACACACACACACACACACACACACACACACACACACACACACACACACACACACACATGTGCTTATGCAAGTAGAGGCTACTGCTGCTGATTTCAGTTAACTCTGTTTGCCATGATTGGCGTAATCGGCCTCAGCTGTCCACAGTGAGCTGTGGGAAAATATGCAAGTGTGTGTGTGTGTGTGTGTGTGTGTGTGTGTGTGTGTGCATGTATGTGTATATTGTGGCTTGCTGTTCCTGAACCTACGGCAAAGAAAACTATGATTTTAAGTCACCTTGTCATTACAGCTGTAATACAATCTCTTGATGATAGACTGCACTCTGTCTTCATTCCTAACATCAACAAAGGAAAATGGCTCTGTAAATGTTATTTATCAAATAATACATTGTTGCTATAATGACTTTTATTATCAGATGAATAAAATAAAAAATATGCCTCATGCTTTCTATCTGTTTGGGCCCAATCTCCCTACTCCATCTCCCTGCTGTGTGCACTCACTGTAACTCATTTGGCTAGCTATCTCTGCAGTTGAAACCATTAACTTTATCTGCAGCAATATATTTTCTGTAATGCTTCCTCCCATACAGGCAGGCAGTGGCAGGGGGTGTTATCAGATCCTGCTGTTTGTGCTGCCATGGAGGCAACCAGTCATACTAACAGGGCTCCTCGCTGGGTCTGTGTGTGATCCCACTGAGGGGGTTCCTCCAGGATCAAGGAAGTTCCCTGCAACAAATCCAAGAGCTCAGGTGGAGCTTCTGATTTACAAGCAGAGAGGCTTCTGTGGCTCAAATTTTAATCAGTGAGGGGGCTTTTAAGGGAAGACATTGGAAGGGTTGTTAATGTAAAAGTATTCATGGGGTGCTGGGGTTTGGTGTTGTCAAGATTGAAGGATCTGATTGCTCACTAGATTAATCTGTCCGTCACATTAATAGCTTTCATCAGAGAAAATCAGCCTTTCAGACATTAGTAAATCAAGCGCCAATATGTGATGGTGGATTTCTTTTCTAGTCTAAGTTTAAATGAGCAGACTCTGGTGGAACAGGAGCCATAAAGGCAGTAGGGGCCAGGTACGTGATGTGACCAAACAAGCCATTAAAAAAGGAGATGGCATGTTGTTTCTAAAGAGAAGCTAAAAGGAGGAAGGAGTGCTGAGAGCCTCATTACAATGAATACTAATGTGCACACAAGGAAACAAACTTCACAGTCTGAAGAACCCTCACTTCCTCAAATTATGGCTTTTTTTTTTTGCGAGTATCTGTGTATGAGTGTGTCTTTATGCATAATATGTGGGGATATAAGTCGTGCCATGCTCTCGCTTTCCCTGATTCCCCTCTCTCCCCTTTACTTCTCGGATTATTTTGTTTATTTTCTCGTCTCCTCGTTCTCTAAATGCCAAAGTAAAAAATGCTGTGTCATTGCACTGCACAGGCAGCACTGGTTCAATTTGTGGCAACCGGTCATCTTCGTCGTTTTGTCCTCTCCGTGTACAGTGGTTTGTGTTTCTGCTGAGCCTCCCATGACACAGACCAGAAACCGGAAGTGTTTGACACTTTATTTCACCGAACGTGTCAAATTAAGTCCTGTGCTGTGCTGTGTTTGTAGCGGGTGACTCTGTGGGTTTAAATACGGACAGTGCAGCTCTGGTGTAAGAGAAGATTTTTGACAAACAGGTTGTCAGAAACGAGGAAGGCAGGACATAATGTCAGTTCAAGCACGATCAGTTAAAGAGGAAGTTAGTGTCATGTTAGATGTTAGTCTCTTATTCTTCCTGCCTCATTAGTGCCCCAGCCTCGGCTTCAGGCTCGCCTGCAGGCTTGCTTTCAGTATTGCAGGGTTTTCTGTGCATTCCAGCTCTGCGCTGAGAATATGGGCTCCAGTGCCTCCAGTCAGAGGGGCTCATTCATACTGAGCACAATGATCCTGTTTGAGCCGCGAGTTTTTACCCACGCTGTTTGATTGGCATTATATTCAGCATCTGTTTACTTCATCCATAATGCATTGAGCCAGATCTACTTAGCATTAATGAATCTCTGTTGCATACTGTTTCCTCAATGCGCTGGAATCAATAGAAGGAGATAAACAAAGAGACATTCAAGACAGATCGAAATGAAGAATTCATCAGGAGTATTTTAATTTGAACTATGATGTGTTGAATTAATCGACTGTTCATTAAGCAGCGCCTCCCTTCGTTACTGTCACCAGCTCTTATGCAGGTCTTTGATTTCAGAGATGAACAAAAGCAGGCTTCTTATTTCTAGCCGGCAAAGCCATGTGCTTTGCAGACCTAATTGACACCTGTCCCTAGCAGATTTGATCAGTTGTAGCTAGCTAGCTAATTCAGCTAACACTAGCTCCATGAGTTGGTCGGAAACGTCGTCTTCAGCTGACTTTTTAATGTTCCAGGCTTTTAAAACAAGAACTAAGTAAAAGACTCTTAAACTCGATGGCTACACAAGATATTGAGCTAAAAGACTGAGGTTAAAGCTGCGTGTCTGAGGCCAAAAGTCAGCATCCTCACGTGACCCATGCAGAAGACATGGAAATAAAGAAACAGCTTTGTTTTTATGTTTTGAAGTGTGGAACTAGTTAGTCCATGTATTGTGACAAGGAATGAAGAAGTATGACGAGGTAGACGAGAAGATAAGAGTCTTGTTTTATTCTAAAGTAACTCTGTTTGAATGCTTAGCATACTTGGACAAGCAGCAAATAGCTTTTAGGATGAGGACTGTATAACCAGTGGGTTTGACGAATGTAACGCGATCTCAGATAGCAGGTTTTGCTGGAGCTGCTGGATTATACGCTTCTCCAAATCTAATAAAGAACAGGACAGAGTTGCTAACGTTACCCGATACTAGTAGCAGTTTCCACACAGAGGGCAAATACTACAACGGGGATGCCTGCTTTTGTTTTACATAACCTCGAACCCCACAAAGTATGAAATACTCCTTGTCTTTGGAAGTAACGCTGATATTATTGTTGGTAGTAAGCTAGTTAGCAGGATATGCTAATGTTTGCAGCTTACATTAGAGCAGATAAACATACTGCTTAATCCATTTCTTACACTTTGCTCAACGTGCAGAAATCCAAAGCTTGACAGACCTGCCGTGCCTAGTTACCGCTGCTAAGCTATGATTGGACATTTGCCATTCAGGGGAGGGGCTTAACGAAAGGTCAGTTAGGTTGAAATTCGGTGACATCGCAGCTTCAGTCAGTTTTTACTGTATTTTGAGGGTAAACAGTGAACTACTCTTGGCATAATCATCCCTGCAAACGATTCAGAGTTAACAGAAAGCAGCTTCTGAAATGCAAATTATCTGTCCACCCCAACCTTTCACAAATGTCATGTGCTGCCACTCCTCCTGTGTACAAGGCTCCTGTTGTGGCTCTATGCCTCTTACTCAGTGCATAAGAATATCACGAAGTGCATTTCTTTGTTTTCATCATGAGTGAGTTGTAGCCACCATCAGATGAGTAATAACAGCTTACTCAATAGCATCAGTTTGTGAGAATTTCTCATGGGGTTATTTTTGGAGATGGAGCAGTATTTTTAAGCTTACAGGAAGTCATTTACTTTTGCAGAGCAGATGGAAATTTAAATAAGCTATTTTTGTAAATGTTTTGCTTAAAAATGGGTTGCATGGACATTGAATGGAAACATAGCTAGACAGTAGGAAGAAATACCCCCGGGGCATGTGGCTCTGCAGGGTTCAACTTCACTGGATTAATACAAATATGAGGGTGCAGCTGGTGTGCTTGAGTTTACTGTTTGTTTATTGCTTTTTATAGACACAAACTGTTTTTTTTTTGTTCTTCACACACAAACAGAGTAATGGTCTTTTATGCTGGATATAGGTCACTTTCACATATCTGCGCTTAATCTGTGAGACTTTTCAAATCCATTAGGTTCAGTCTTATCATAAAAGAGCATGCTGTGAATAAGCACTGTTGTCCATTTATGAACAGACTGGTCTGCTGGGGCCCAGTCAGACGTGGTGATTGGGTGGACAGGATATTGATTGACACATTTGGGAGCTCCTGCCCAGCAGCTGTGATCTGTTGTCCAAGGTAGACAGGCGGGTCACAGGGGGGGGTGGAGAAGGAGATGGAGGGGGTAGAAGGAGAAAGAAGGTGATGGAGGAGGAGACAGCAGGCTGATTGAGAAAATCAAAGAGATACAGTGAAAAGGAGGAAGTAAGAGCTATAGAGGAAGAGAGAATGACGGTTGCCTGTCGATGTTATCGCAAGCTCTAATTCCAACAATCGATCCCTTTCTCAGTGCCCAGTGATCACAGAGTCCACTATCTCTACACTGCTGTTTGGATCTCAATTATAGAACTCTCATCAATCAATTTCTCTCTGATACTCACTCTATTTTTTGGTACAAATTCACTCAAGGTTTCATACCTGCTTAGATCAGTTATGTAACTAAACATATCTGCCATCTGATATCCAGAGCACGTTTAAATATTCAGTTGCGGTCATCCTTCTCTGGATGATGATAACTGCAGTGCCAACCAAGAAACGTCTATCTTTCCCTCTCCTACTTTCTTCATGTGTTCTCTTTAAAGTAAAGACAATTTAGTGTTTAACAGGGGGGGCTGCCGCTCAGGTTCAGGATCGCAGCACACTCCCAGTCGCCCACTTGGCCTGCCCTCATTAGACATGGGCCAGAGAGCATGTTCAGGTCATGCTAAAAGCTTATCTTCACATGCTGGGGCCGTGCAGGGAGCATGCTGGGGACCAAAAAGTAGATGGACAGTATCAGCACACGATGTACAGATTTTATGAGGCGCATGTTTAAGTTCAATAAGTCCAACCTTTTAGGCTTGTGACTACTTGAAGTTATGGTCTCAATGTGGACATGAAGTGAGTAATTTCCATATAATATTTAGAGGCCTGAAAAGGTAAAAGTATCCAGTATTTCACAAGAAAGAAAAGTTAAAGCTGCACTAATCACTATTTTCATATTAACAATGACTCAAATTGCTGTATAATGTGAAAGGGGTCACTTGTAGCAACAAAAGAGTTGGGGCGCTGCAGTAGCTCAGTCCAACAGTGGCCAGGGTTTGATTCCAGTGACTACAATCAATATTTATATATTACCAATGGATCACATGACTACTAGTATGTAAAAGGGGTTGCTGATGAGGCCACAGAGAATTATTATCTGACTCATTGTTTGCATTTCCCAGAGCACAGCTTTAATGTTTTGGCTCGTACTTATCAAACTCATAGCATCAGTTTCAGCCACAGCGGGTAGCTGTTTTCAGCTAAAAAGCTCTAACAACCCACTGTACGCTACCTGCCCACTACCAAACAGCAGACACACAAAGTCAGAGACTAGCTGGATAACATAGTGAAGCATTAAGCAGCAAAAGACACAGATATTTCCCCCTGGAGTTAGTGGAGACCAAAACGAAGCTAAAAGGACAGTAAATATTGGACTTATATTTGCCAGGAGGGAACCGCTGAAGTGGATCACCATAAATATGCTGAAAAGACTTTACTGATTGGCTTATACAGAGAGTAAACTACATCATATGTCCATGTTTGCGGCATGAGCTGGAGACGGGGGTCTCATCTGGTTGCCTTGACCACATAAAGGCTTTACAAGGCCTTTTAATTTTCACTCTATTATGTTTGTGGCAGAAAACCATAACTCTTTGGTAATTGTCCATTATGGAGGGACAGGACAGAGGGGAGACAGACGCATCTGGTCTCATTCAATAACCAATCTCTTCTGTGTCAAGCATGAAAACCTCAGACATGTGCTCGCACACACAGACACAGAGACACACACATTATCCCCAGCATGAACCTCAGTATGATTAAAGGGGTGTGACTTGGCATATTAATACGTTCTCTCCTTTCCATTATTTATGAGTTACATTTGAATGGTAGTTATCTCAATCTAGGGCAGCCATGCAAATGAAGCAGAGGTTACTTTGCATTCTTGTGTCCTTATGGGCAGAAACTGTCTTTTTTTAATATTTAATAGTATCTATTTCTCATCATTATATGGTGATAAGTGTAGATTCCCCTCTGTGATTTAGTTTTTTTAATTTCAGACTCTCTGTGTTCATTTCTGCTGCAGTGTATCAGGGCTGAGATTAGGTTCAAATTGGGCTTTTGGGGGGTTTGTGCAGTCAGATTTGTGTAATATATTTAGAGAAAATACAGTTAGGATGCACTGGCACAGGAGCACAAAATAGGCAATTATTATTATATTATTATTATTTGGCAGGACTGCAGATGGCTAAATATTAACTGTTACAGCTGGTTAGTTTTCATCTTTCTCCCCCCTCCCTCCACCCTTCCACCCCCTCCTTTGGTTTCTCTCCTCCTCCCACTCTCTCCTCCCACCCTGGGGGTTGACTTTGTCCTTGAATGCTGGCTCACCCTCAAAACATTATTATGGAAATGGTTAAAAGTGACCGTGAATCATCATCTTGAAGGACGACTTCACCCTCCTCCCCTTCTCTCCCACACCTGGTGACTCTGGTTTCCAGGGAACCGGTTTGTGCAGTGACGGGGCAGGTACTCCAAGGGTTTGATGGGTAAATACACACACACATGAAGTAACCAGCCGACGGGGAAACTTGTGTCTGAAGAAAGGACAGTAATTTCTATATTGATGCTGATAAAACCGAGTTGAAGAGACGTTCTGAGATGGATAAACATTGTGTGGTTGACAGGATGGGGAAGACCCCACCATACTGGAGAAGAGTTCTCGCAGGTATTGTAGACATGTTTTGTTTCCTTAAACAGCCTGTCAGCTCAAGAAATACAGTTTGTTTTGGTTTCAGTAAAGAGACCCAAGGTGAGCCGTTAGTGAACCACTGTGAGAGGAAGTGCTGGTTTTAACACAGAAAGCAAAACACACAGGTGCTGCCATAGAAGTGGATACATCAGCGTGGGTTCAGTCACCTTTAAAACATTTTAAACATGCAGGTTATCTGTTGTGGGGAAACCATGTGGATAATTACTCATGACTTGTTGAAAGGTGAATTGAACAGAGATCTGGTGACTACAGCTACTACTATTTTTTATGTCAGCCTGTGTGACATGTTCATATACAATATGTACGTAAAGATGAATGTAACTTGGGGTGAAGACGTCTGCACATTGTGGACCTGAAACTGGTATTATATACGATTTGTAGTAATTTCCCTTTGATTGGAATAGACAAGGATTTGTTCTTTCTCTTTAAAAAGTGCAAGTCTGTGTTAAGGAGGAACTTAAATTCTGAGTCAAGTTCAACATCACTTCAAATCTTTAAAAAAACATGACAAATATACATATATATATATATATATATTTATTTTTATTTTTATTTTTATTATTTTTTTTTTTTATCCTAAATAATTTCCTGTCGTTTTTAGCAAATGTTACAGAAGTAAATAGTACATTTGTTGGGGGGCTATTTCCAGCTGTGGATTAATACACATTTAGTGCTCTATTGAGTATCTATGGCAGCAGGATGGTGAATGTGGGACTGAGTTGAAGGTTATTTATAGTAATGAAGAAGCTTGATGTGGTTTAATAGTTTTTGGGCAACAATAGAGGGAGAATACGCTGTTTCAGGCTCTGGCTACATTGGCAATAATTTATAGTAGCATTATGGTAGTTTATAATTTATAGTGGATCAATTAATTGTTGGTTTTGGTCTTTTCACAGAATTAGCTGACAAGCCTTATCCTTTACGATATGTTTGAGTTTAGTTCAGATAAGTTGTGTTTTTGGTATGGTTAAGTATAATGAGTTATAATGAGTTTTGTGCTTTTTTTCTACTTGACACACTTGAAGCAGGGGAATACTTCCATGGTAGGGTAATCTTTTGTTTCTGCTCTGGCATCAGGTTCTACTAAATACAGGGCAGCCACAATCTACAACACGTTTCTGATATAAATTACAAATCAGCGAGTAGAAGAGTAGAGAGAACGTGAGCAGTGACAGTGGAGAGACTCGGATGTGATGAAGGTCAGACTCGGGGCAGTCGCCTGTCGGAGTCTCCTTGTTGCTACAGAGGAGGTTAATGTAAACAGAGACAGAGCTGCTGTCAACAGCTGAGAGATCGACTCGTGTGATAATAGGTTTGTTTACATCACTTTTCGATAGTGAGATACTGCTTATACGTACACACACACACACACACACACACACACACACACACACATTTGATAAATGTCACAGCTCATTAACTGTCCTTTATCGGTCAAGGAGAAATCACCACTGTGCTTTTGATCAGCCACTATCAATACAGCTTTATATAAATAAAACACAAACCACCAAATCACCGTGGTATTAGAATGGTTGTTTCAGGAGAAGCAAAAGCTTTTATTGTGACAGCTGATTGGGTTTGCTGTGAATGTAATGGCTAAATTAGATTTTTATTTTCCTTGACTGCCGTTATTGGAGGATTTGCTACAGTTTGCCACCTGTGTTGATGCGTGTTTAATTCATGATGCTGATTAGAAGAAACTGAAGCCCTGAAGACATACAGGAGGCAGTAAGACATGTACGATTTTTTCTCTTAGTTGGCAGGTTGCGTTAAAGATAAATCTGACCTGACAGAAATGCCTCAATAGCTTTTTATATTCATTTTCACCCGTGCAGTTTGTGTTTGCTGTAACTGACAGTAAGCTGGTAAAACATGCAGACATCAATGAAAGAGAATCGACCCAGCTTTCTCAGTTTCTCACTTTCTCTTTCAGGATCAGTCATTTCTTTTGGACTTTTTTCCACAGTGACAGCGGATCACAAAGGTCGAGGCATCTTTTGCAATAGTCTCTTGTTGGTCACTTTCAAAAATGTGTCACAATCACTGCTTCAAGGACGGAGTTTCATTCTCAGCATTCAGACCTTGTGCCTGTTATTTCTCCTTTGTGCTGTGGTCAGAGTCTTGGTATGCTATTTAAGATTATAGAATATGAAAAACAGGAAGTTGACAGACAGGAAGAGGAAGTTTAGGGTCAGGCCAGTGGCTGGACCAGTAGACTCTCCCCATCATACATCATCATTGTAGGTAGGCTTCCCCCACACCCACATCTCAGAAACCCATTCATTCGACCTTTATATCCTTCATGGATGTTGTCACTTATGTTCTGGCAGAGCGTGTGGTCTTTTCTGTTGTGAGTGTGTGTTTGTGTCTTCATAGTAACACATCCCCCACTTCAGGAAACAATAGGCGTATGATGACTGTGGTCACATGGCTGAGAGTCTGGTGGGGGGTCACAGTTGAGTTAGTGGGCTGTCTCTATAGAGAAGTGTCTGATATTAACGTAATGTCTTTGATAAGCTGCTTACATGTGTTATATTCTGAATAGGGAACTTATATAACAGATTGGGGTTCGACTTGTGTACTGTACACACACGCATATAGACTGTAAAGTTTTATATGTGGTGTGTGTGAACAGCAGGCAGACCTGTCATGAGGAGTCCAGATGGTGGGTGGAGAAAGCCCTCCTTTAATCCCTGAGCCAGGATATTATACCCCCCTTCACACACACACACACACACACACACACACACACACACACCTCTCGACTGTTTGCACGGCCCCACACTGAGTTTGCCCACTTTTCTTTTTACGTGGCATTATCCACACTCCATTATGTCGGTCCCAGTTCAGCACTGCTGTGTTGATTTATCCCAACGGTTACTGTGCTAAACACTTACTGCAAAATATATTTGTGTAATGACAAGTGAAGTATGGACAGTCCACTAAAAGATGCATTCAGTGACAAAATGTTTGTAAATAGACTCATAGAATTGCCCTGTCATGCTTTCTTCTATATGGGATCTGCATGAGTTTTTAATGCATATTGTTTCCTTGCATTGTGAAAACATTATAGCAGGACTGATGCTGGATTTTTGAGGCAGATACCAATTTTGATACTTGAGAATAGTAAACATCTATATGAGTAAATATGTTATAATGGCTTTGGCAATTGAAGTAAGTCTATACTCAACATGACAAGAGTCTCCAGCTATATATATTTGCTTAAAAGTAAAAAAAAAAACAGTACAGCTGAGGATGATGGGAATGTAGAAGTACTGGACAAATTATAATTTTGACCTGATGAAGATGAATTCATCTTGAGGGAGACTTGGATGTCTGAAACCAATCCATCCAATAGTTGTTTAGATATTTCACTCTGACAACAAATGTCAATGTCATGATGCTGATAGAAGGAAAAAAAAGTCATAAGCATTCATCATCTGGGAACCATGAATCCAGTAGATGTTGATTCACTGGATAAGTGAATATTTTGGCCTGCTGGTGGCACTAGAGAAACAGTCAGGGGGTCACCAAAGTCTCTGAGATTCATCCTCTGGGCACCATGAACATTTGCACCGAATTTAACAGTAAATGTCATATTTTGAATAATAACTATAAATGATGAAACAAAAGTATATTAAACTTGAATTGAGAAAAAAAATGCTGCAATTTAAACATGTAATGCTGCACTTAACTGCTCTGCAATTTCTTACACTACATGCTGATGCCGATGTATCTGTGATAACCCAATATCAGCTGGTTACATTGTCCTGCTGGCGTATCGGTCAGCTCAACTTTCATTTGTTCTGTTGTAGCTACAGCTGTCATATTGTGTGTCACCTGTACATGTTGCTGCATGTGGACAACTGCACTGATCATCCCACAGCTTTGATGCTTCATATTAGATCAGATAGAGCATAGGTTTGTGTGTGTGTGTGTGTGTGTGTGTGTGTGTGTGTGTGTGTGTGTGTGTGTGTGTGTGTGTGTGTGTGTGTGTCTTTTTAATTGTGTCTGAGTTATATATATGTGTGTGTGTGTTTGGAGGGGGCTTGCTAATACTCCTTTGAGCCCATCATTGTTTTTTACGAGCGTTGCTATTTTCTCTTTAATCTTTTATGTGCATATTAAACGGCTGTGTTGAAAGAGTGTTAGCTCTCCCCACAGACGATGCCCCACATATCACAGACAGACTAATTAGGGTTTCTCTCTCCGAGGGGCGGTATTTTTCGTTTTCATTCTCAAAACAAACACAAGTCTGCTCCTGATCTTGATAAATGCAGCCACTAGAAGAGCGCTCTGAAACTCTTGCAGCCTTTGCCCCAAAATTTGAACATCTCCAATTCCACGCATGTCCAGCTTATTGCCTCAGCTGCTGTGTAGCCCAGAGAGCCTGCTGGAAAATAGGAAATAATATGGCACGCTTCATCCTGGCTCTTATTTCTCCATTCTCATTTTCATGTCCTCTCCCTGCACAACCAAGAAGGTGCTCCCCTTAAATAAAACATGGGGTCGCCTGAAACAGCTTGAAGCTCCTGCCTCAGATGCGGGTCGAGCATTAAAATGTTCTTCAGTTTGCTCGTATCTCTTTTTATAGCGAATCCTGTGTTTTGTTGTTGCAGAGAACAAAGGCAGAGCTGACTGTTTCCGGTCCAAGAACACTGATGAGGAGGCCTGCGTTGCGGTGAAACTCGAACACTCCAGAGGTAGGCAGCATCACACAACTTTCGTATAAATGCAGCTCTTTTTTGTTGATGATTTTGTCGCTTAAAGCTGCTCAATAAGTAAGTGTATAGCTATTCACAGCTCACTTGCGCTTTGTTCATTTCCTGTGGTTTCCTGTCTGTTTGTATTTGTGCTGCTGTTGATGCAGTCCTTCTTTTTTTTTTTTTTTTTTTTACCTCTTCTTGATCCTCATCTTGTGATGTGTGGGAGGCAGCGCTGCCGCAGGCCGAATTAAGATGCAAAGCTTTGTTACTTGTCAGCCACCACCTCTGATTCACAGCAGGAGGGCTGCACATGTTTGCGTTTGAAATCAATATCACGTCGAGAGTTTCAAGCCTTTCAGTTCCTTCTAAACTCAACCAAAACTGGCGCGATCTTCTACTTCTTTTAAGCAAGTCGGCCGCAGTGAAGTGAACTTTAAGCCCAGGCTGATATGCAGAGAGTGATGCTGTGAAGGGCAGCGTGGACGCTCCTGCCTGCAGCTCACAGCTATGCAGGGGTGTGAAGAAGACTGCTGGTCTCTGCTCTATTTTTATGTCTAACTTGTGTGTGTGTGTGTGTGTGTGTGTAGCTCACAGTCTGTGTGATGAATGGGTGCTTTCCTCCAGCCCCCCCCAGTGTCTTCCTATTTTTCACTTTTTTTCCATTTTCCCTCCTCTTCTTGTGTACCGTCTCATTCTCTCCCGTAAATCCCTCCATCCTGTCATCTGGCTTTTCATCTGTCCATCTTCTCTGTGCTTGTCTGTTTTCACTCTTCCTTCCTTCCTGTCTGTTTCGCCCTATTTTTCTTCTCTTCCTCACCTGCTTGCCTTTCTGCACCCTGCAAAATAATACCACTGTGTCCCAGCCTCCACCTCCCTTTTCCCCCATCTCTTTCACCCTCTCTTCTTCATCACAACCCCCCGCTAGTTTTGCCCCCCCTCTGTGCCTCCTGGTTCAGAGCAGACTGGGGTTCTAATCTCATGCTGGGATTAGGGGAGGAGGGAGGTTTAATCTGAAGAAAGTCTGGGTAGTTGAACAGAAACAGCTAATCCCCCATCCCTGGTGGTAATGGTTATCTGTCACCCTGTCTGTCACACAGGCTCACACACACACACACACACACACACACACACTCACACACACACACACATACACACACACACACACTCACACACACACACATACACACACACTGTCTGTACCAGCATGATGGACACAATGAACGCTTCATGTACCAGAGTAGAGCCAGACATGTACTGTAACTACACACTCTCTAATCTCATTGAGTGATGTAGGACAACAGAAATGGTTAGAAACTGGGTTGTGTGTGTGTATGTGTGTGTGTATGTGTGTGTGTGTGTGTGTGTGTGTGTGTGTGTGTGTGTCAGTTTATGTGTCGCTTTTTCCCCACTTTTGTGTCAGCAAAGCATTTCAGTGTAAGGATTGTACAGAAATCTTATTTTTCTGTATTTGACAGCTGATATATGGAAAAGTAAAAATATTGTGGGATGAATCCACATCATTAAAGAATAAAACATACCACTGAATCATGAAAATAAAACAAACGTTAGTGAATATTTAGTGTGTCTACATGCACTTGAGTAACCTGTTTTTTCTCCTCTTTTGGCAGTGACCTCATTTCTTAAACTTAATGTAAATGAGTAACCAGCTTTCCTTAATTGAGGTGAGAGAACCAGGTTAACACTGCTGGAGACACCTGATTCCTTTTTGCCATGTATGCATTTTCACATTTGTGCATGATGAAGGATTCAGACAGGGAAAGTATCGCTGTAACAGCAGAACGGAGGGAGGAAAGGAAGATGTGGAAAAGAAATGATGTGTTCTTGTGTCAAAAATAGATTAAGCCAATTCTGCAGCTAACAGTTGGTTAATGGTGACACGTAACCATAACTAAGCCCAAGACAGCTTCAAATATCACAAGAAATTAAGGGGAGGAAATCTGAAAATCAGTCACTGGCAGCATCTCTGATGACACCAGTCAGTCCTGTCTGTGCGAGACCCTGCCAACAACAAGGGTGCAGGAAGCAGAAGTTGGCTGCTTCAAGTAGTTTTTGGCACAGACGTATGGTTGCACCACTGAGACGTGAGTATGAGAGTGCAGTTTTGGTCACAATTGTACAATTACTCAGTGTGGGAAGCTTCATGTTTAGCATTTAAAACAGACGTTTGCTTCATTTATCTGAAATGTTAAGAATTTGATCATGAACTTAACTGTGCCCGAACTACTGACGTGAAGGGAATTCAGACGGAATTTAGTGAGCGGAATTTCTACTGGTCAAACTGGTTTACTGGAAGGGAAAAATAATTCCTGTCATTCCCTCTAATCCTGCTTTGCTGACAAATAACGCACATGAGAGAGCATGCAGGTGTCTGACAATGTGTGCACTGTGTGTGTGTGAACATGTCCTATAAATGTACAAAAAAGCACACGCACACAGGGTGTCAGTAAGAACAAACACAGGCAAGACAAACCCGACCTATTTATGTCACACCATAGCCTTTAGCATGAGTTAAATTGAGGCTTCCTCTGTTGGCTTGTTTTTTGTGACCATGTGATGGCTTGATATATAACACCTTCGACCAGCAATTTCTCAAAAGAGCGAGCACCTCCGAGCTTGACTGTCCCAGACAGCACAGAGCAGCTCTGCACGCAGGATAGATACAGAACATGGAGAAGCTCGAGTTCCAGTTCCCTGTGCTGATTTCTGCAAAAGGTACATCTCGTTCAAGTACCCTGTCCTGGGATCTTTGTTTCGTTTTCATGTATGTTCATCTAGATTTAAACTCATGTGTTGTTAGTGGATTTTTACCAGATGCACATTTCACATCACTTTGCGCTTGTTTGTGTCGACTCGCTCAGTTTTTCTCGGCTGTCTTGTTTTTATGTCTTAAATATTTGCACAAGAAGTGCGCCTGAGGAGGAGAAGTTGATGTGGATGGTGGTTTTGAAATAATACATTAGCAGCTTTGGGCTTCATTTAGATTCAGATGAGAGAGCTGGTTGCGTGGCGCCCCGGGCTGCTTTACTGTGGTGTTTGTTAATCATTGATCAGACTGACTGACTGATGCCAGGCGCTGACAGAACGAGAAGGGGGTCTGTCCTCTGCTAGTGGTCCTGTTTCACAGCAGCGCTCTTGGCAACAGGCTTTATTTGTTCGCTTCCTTCATGATCAGGTTAAAACAAATGAGATCAACAAGTGGGAGGACACTGAGGAGCACTTTAATCGTGTTGTATCTGCCAGGAATGTGCAAGTACTGCTGAATTTAATTTGCCATAAATCCAAATTTCCTGTTCCCTCATTGATTTAGCACTGACTTTCAGTGGTGCTGTTTGCAGATCCTGTCTTTTCAGAGTTGTGTGTTGTGAACCTCTGGATGTGTGTGTGTGTGAGTGTGTGCACTTGTGTGTGCCTCTGTACTTTTTAAAAGCCGCTTAAATGGGGGGGTGTGAGTGAGAGTGAGGGAGGAGTCTTGAGTTCCTCTGTTGAGTTTCCTTGCTGAGCTGAGTCACTCAGCGGCAGAGCTGCCTGGGAAGATCGCAACCTAAACTCAGTGCTCTTCTGGGACACGCACACTCTCATACACACAGCGTGGTCCCTCACTGACGATACGCTCGACAACGACTGTTTGCCTTTTCTGTCTCACAGGGTGAGTTCATTCACCAGGATTAATATTTTATTTCTACTCTCCCTCTGTCCACACTCTCCCTGAGTGTCTCTCACTTCCTGTTAGATGTACTTTTTAACCTTTTTATTTTAGATCACTGACCACACGGTCACACTTTAGTAATGGCTACAACAAGCTTGCACGCTCTCACGCTGACCTGCTCTTTTATCTGCTGATTTATGAGAACGTGACAATGTTGCAATGTTTACACTGTGAAAGTGGCTGAGCCTTTAATATAGTAAATAGCCTGCATACTGTATGTAATCACTGCACTGATTATGATTTCCACCCTTTTTTACTGGAACACTCGCAAGCTGATTTATGGCCAACAGAAGAGCGTGCATGTGAAGGATTTTTGATGAGATGTCCTGGACAAGGCTGTCTACTTCAACTCACTCAGATTTCTTTTATCCGTCTTTTCCTCTCATGTTTCCTAGCGTTGCTGTAGCTGTGTCAAAACCACCCAGACGATCTTGAATATGCCACCCCATTTATTAAGAAGAAGCAGAATTTGTAAAAAGTTCTCTCAGACATTCCGTGTGATGTGAATGTTGTGCCCGTGCGGCCATGAGGCGAGGAGACAAAGTCCTAGTTTCAAGCTGTGTCAGACACTCCTCTGCGTGGTGTCTTGAGCTGCTGGCAGGGCGGGGACACACTGCACTCCACAGACAGGTGTGCCTTTGTTGTTTTTTTTACTCAGGAGCTCTCATACTGAAGTATCTGCACACATTTTGCCAGAGGGGGTTTTGGAGGAGGGACAGAAAGAGTGAGACAAGTAAAAGACAGGTCAGGCCGGCCTACTGTCAGATGACAACACTTCGGGGAGGTGGTGATGTCATGAGCGCGTGGTAGAAATGTCTTGAATGTTCACTTAATGGTGTTTGACAGAGAGGCTGAGTGGAGATTAACTGACAGGCACACCTGCCCACCTGCAAAGCCGCGAGGACTGCAGTGTGTCTCTGTGTTTCAAGGACAAGATAGTATCGCAGGCTTTGGTCTCATGGGGCTGTTTTTAAGTGCATTGTTAAAAAAGGTCACAGAGTCCGCTAGCCACACTTGCGGCTCTAGAGATAGCAGTGTTGGTCTGTCGGTCCACCACTTTGGTTAACAACAACTAACAACCATGAGGTTGACATGTTTGGTTTTTAATAAAATGTCATGACAAATGTTGGATGGATTGCCATAAAATTTGATACAGATATTCATGGTTCCCAGAAGATGACTTGTAATAACTTTGATCCCCTGATTTCTGTATCACCACCATCAAGTCAAATATTTTATTTGTTCAGTGCCTCGGTTTATGACCAAACACCTGCAGAACTGATGACATTCATGACATCAGACCTCAGCTGTACTGTGCTAATTAGCAAATATTAGCATGCTAACATGCTAAACTAAGAGGGTAAACATTGTAAACATAACATAGGTATGTGCAAAGGTATAGTCTCACAGAGCCTCTTGGATGACTGTAGAATCGCATACTAACATACTATTCATACTAAATATGACGTAAAATGTTGTTTTTAGTGAGTTCCAACTGCATAGTATGTGGATTTGGTGTACGTGAGAAATATCAGGATATATACTAGATTAGCAAGAATCTGTATGTGACGTGATCTTACTGGACGTACTCAACTGCCCCAAAGTTCATTGCCTCTCTTCAGACTGTGCAATGGCGGTAAAATAATTCAGAACTATGGAGAGTGAATGTGAAACAGAAGCTGTTCAGGGCATTAGGGTACAGTTACAATGAAGGAACAATGCCGGAGCTCAAATAGAAAAAATATTTAACACTAAAATATTTGATCATTTTGATTTGCCTTGTATTGAAAAATATGAAATGTAGTGGAAGAGTTTACGTTGATTTACATTTGTGATGAACAATTTTCATTCAAAGGTAGTTGGGACCGGTCATGTGATCGATACAGTCATCTGATGCACTGGTAATGGCATACTTTATTGTTAATTTAGTACGTAGTATGACACTGTTAGTTTTTTTGTTGTAGAGAAAGACATTTGTGTCGGAGTGATGCATTCCTCCAGCCTCCTTTGCTGGCTTCTTCTACTGCTGTGATGTGGCATAGCTGGTGGGTTGTGGATGGGTGATGATGTCTTTAATTCTGTATTACCACCACAAGATTGACCACACTCACACACAGACAGTATGCACATAACACACTGAACTCAGGTAAACCTCTGGAAGTAGACTATCTCTACTCATTGTCTTTGAGAAAGAAGATGGAGGTGTGATGTTTTTGGAGAGATTTGGCATAGCCCCGTCTTACTGATAGACTCACACACTAAGGGAAGACGCTGTTCATGTTTTTGGATAAGTGTAGAGGATATTTGTGAAATCAAAAGACGCTGGGTGCTTTGCAGACCAGCATAAGTTGTTCTTTCTCATCTACACTGCTGCTGACACCTGACCTTTCTCATTTCTCGCACTCACTGTGCAGTTTTGGATCTATTGAGACAGAAGCTGATGCCTTTAGGCTCAGTCCACTCTGTGGTGAAATAAATGTTGCATCCTCAGAACGTAACAGGCTAGTTGCCATGGCAGCGAGTCTCACCATCCTCCAACAAGGACAGAGGCAAAAGTTGAGTCTCAGTTTGACTTGTCAACTCCTCGCTTCCTGGATTGCAGCAGCGCTCCAATGTTTTTTTTGTTTCTATGCAAAGCAGGTTACCTATGTAGAGTAAAAGCAGTTGTCATATTACCAGTTAGGATACGAAGAAATTAAGTGACGTCACATTTAGTACCTCTTTGGTGTTATAAAACTCGCCTAGCTGAGTCCTTGTCCAGCAGAAGTTCCTCTTTTGTTCGACTCAGATCCAGACATCAGGGCTCCTTCACACAGATTGAGGAGGAGAATCAAAGTGTTTCTGCAGGGTGGTGGCTGGCTGCTACTAATTTACTGTACATGTCGGCCCGTCACTTGTGCCAAGCCAGCTTTAATGAGAAGATGCCAGAATGAGTGTGTTACCAGGAGCAGCAGTTCCTGCCAAGCACTCTGGTTCTGAGAAAAGTAGAGTTTATCCTATTTTTACTGTAGCAGGCCTGGCTGTGTTTCACTGCCCAGATTGTTCAGATTCAGGTTGTTCCAGACGTATCTCTATTTACATCTCTCTTGTCTTATCTTGAACAGTAACACTTAAAATACCTGCACAACTCGTTCAGGTTCAAGTGAAAGCCTACAGCACAGAGGTGATTTACAGCTGAGGGTCTGGTGTTTGACACAGTCAATAACAGAGCCGGGCTGTGGAGAGTGGACCCCCTGCAATCTTCCAGGATAAGTGCCATATGTGGAGAGGCAGAGACTTCATTTTGAGCCATACATGTATAATATGGTGCATAACTTGTTGCTGGACGTTTTCGTATGATCTCTTTATGTGGCCACGAGGGGATACCAAGCACGTAATCAAGAGAAATTCCTGAGGCCCGCTCTCAGAATTGATTGGTAATTTTGGGGCCGTGTTTAGAAAGTCTGCTCTCCCAAACACAGCGTGGGACCACTTCCAGTCAGACAGTTGCTAGAGCTGTTGTCTTTAATTACGGTTAGGCTGTAAAAATAGAAGCTGTAGCTACATGATTCTGTGGGGTTTTTTTCTCTTTCAATTTCAGGATTACTGAGGTAAAGATCACTGTAGGGAAAGGGAAAAGAGGGCCCCAAGCACTATCTTGGCACAACAAACTGCATCTGGAAGGGTACACCACATATATAGTACATACGTTTTTCACTCTAATACCAGTTATTCATATACTTTAGGGAAGCTACGATTTTCAATTAATCTACCGTTTGTTTTCTTGATTAATTGACTAATCGTTTGGCCTGTTAGTACCAAAAAATACCTGTTACAATTTTAAATATCCAACAGTCCAAAACCCCAAACCTAATTTACTATCACAAATAAGACAAAGGAAAGCAGCACAGTTTAGCGGCTGGACCATGGTAATGTTTGCCATTTGTTTTAGCCTTGTTAGCAGTGTAGTTTTATAGATGACAATGTTTGTCTGTTGGTCGGTCAGTCCACCACTTAAGCTCAGACTGAAATGTCTCAAAAACTACTTGTATGATGTATTGACATGAAATTTTGTTCATGGTCCCCAGAGGATGAACCCTCATGACTTTGGTGATCCTATGACTTTCTATCTAGTGCCACCATCAGCTCAGAATTTGCCCAATACTTTGTTTTTATGACCAAATACCTGCAAAACAAATGACATTCCCATCAGCCTCAGCGGTGCTTTCTGTTTATCGCTAATTAGCCAATGTTAGCATGCTAACAGGATTAACTTAGATGGTGAACCTAGTACTTATTACCTGCTAAACATCAGCATGCATGCAGCTCAGAAAGTGAGCATGGCTGTAGACTCTTTCTGTTGTTTGGAAAAATGGCAATTAATTGATAATTAAAGTAGTTGCAGATTAATTTTCAATCAACTAATCAATTCAGCTCATATAATGTTGATGTATTTGTCAAGCAGGGTGGATGATGATTTTCTGAAAGAAAGCTTGATCTAATTTTGGACATGAAACCGAGTCTATCAAGGAATCAAGACCTCTTATCAATGATGTATATTACAGGGATGGAACATGTCTCTTTCCGTATTAGCACCACTGAGTGCCAAACCTGAGGAGGACCAGACTTTTCTGTCTGTGTACTGTAGACCCTCATGAGTGAAAACAGAACAGATACAAATAAAAGTAGTTCTTGTGTTTTTGTGAAAGTCTGTATCCTTTAAGCTCCACTGTACAGCTATTCCACTACACACACTGTTTACCCCAGTTAGCCAAGCGCAAAGCTCCATCGATTTCTGCATCCAACCCATACATCAGTGCCACTTGTTAAATCACACATACCCATTTAAGTGACCACCTTAAATGGAAACTAATGGGCTAATAGCTTGTAAAATAATGGGAGCACCTACTGGCTCCTGGCAATGTAGTACCATATATGGGCATTTGCCTTACTAGGCTGCACGTCTTAGGACACGTTTCACGTGTGTGTGTGTGTGTGTGTGTGTGTGTGTGTGCTGCGAGGTCAGAGAGAGGTAGATTTAGACTACTGTAAACACTGCCAGTCTGTGTCTGTCACTCCATTAAATCAGTCTGTCTGCTCTATCTAAACACTGATGCTGTACCATCTGTGGCCAGCTGGTTGGGTAAAAACCTCGCTGGGGCTGATCATCAAGTGGATGATGAGCTGGATCATCAACTGAACTGTCTGACATTCTGTAATATTTTGCCTGCTAGCTGTTATCTATCACAAACGTATTTGCAGCAATGAATATATACAGGATGACCCTGTGTATGAATATCCTGTGATTGTCAGTAGGGAGTTATGGGAGGAATTATCTCAGAGACACACTGAGGCTTATGGTAGAGTGTGATGGCAAGTTTGCTTTTGGAAAGCCACAGTGGGTCCTTCAGGTCTTGAAATGTTTCGAATTTGAATAAAACAAAACAAGGCTTTGAAAGTGTCTGATAATAATTCATAGCCATCAAAGTAAAGCACTGCATTCATCAAGACCTCTGTCTGTCTGTCTGTCTGTCTGTCTGTCTGTCTGTCTGTCTGTCTGTCTGTCTGTCTGCATTGATGTAGCAGATTTAACCTCTTGTTCTCCGGTGTTTATAACATTTCACTTACATTTGATGTGACAAAATGGATATTTTGCATTTTGCTTGTATTTTTTCGCTACAATCCCACTCACTGTGGGTAAAATATTCAAAGACAACACAGCATTTCCACATGGCTGCACTACTGCATCCAAACAACTGCCTCATACTGAAGCAGATGTAAATTTGTATACCACATTTAAACCTGCTTCAACACGGCACATGATACTGTATCTTTGGAAACTGTGGCTTTGAGCAGTCATTATCTGATAGTCTGATAGCGATACGCAACATATTGCACGACTGTCTACAATGCATCACCCCTGTGAGTGAGGAGGGAAACGTGAATTGACTGTAAATAAATAGATAGAGATCAAACTTTGATAAACTGGCAAAATGCTGAACATTTTCTGAGTTCAGAAGTCTGGAATAAAGACAGGACACAGCTGTGCCTCAGTATCATCTGAGAAACTGTACCAGTATTGGTGCCTGTGTATTGATAATGTATCTAACAGTGCGCCATTGTGATATCTTGGTATATCAGTTCTGTCATTTGTGACACAGGAGTTTGTAGTGATGGACCTGCCAAAGTAATTTGTGGTTAAAATGAGTGTTGCTGGGTGTCTGGGTGGTCCTGGTTTGAGTCTGACATGTCATTCATCGTCTCTCTCCTCTCATTTCCGGGCACCTCTATTCTGTTCTCTGCCTGAAGGGGAAAAAGAAACGTTTACATGAAACATTACATTATGTCTTTGTTTTACCAGGAGTTAGGTGTTGCGATGTTGTTGTTGTAATGGACATGCTCTCTCTCTCTCTCTCTCTCTCTCTCTCTCTCTCTCTCTCTCTCTCTCTCTGTGTCCTTCAGGCCAAGGCAGCAGCCCGTCGTGCAAGCAGAGCAACCCACCCAGTGTGCAGGCGTGTCTGAATCGGGCGAGCGGTGGGACATTTGACAAGAGCAGGGGAGGGGTCAATGGAAGAGTCTCTGGCAGGAAACCTTGGCTGCAGTCTAAACCACAAGGTACACAGCAACAACTCACACCAGTTCAGCCCAGAATGTGAAGTCAGCGAGAGAGTATCGACACGGAGACGCTAATTGTCTCAGAGTGACCTCTGTCCTGCTATAATATTGTCCCTCTATGCTGTGTTATTCTCTAGAAACAGTATATATTCTATAAATTCAGCCATGCCTGACGAGTACTGTGGAGGAGGAAGTATACCACATACATATACCACACTATAATCAGGAAAATGTTTGGTTGAGGTGGAGCTCATTTTCAACTATTTTGTATCTGCAACTAGTGATTATTTTCATTATGGATTAATCTGCTGATTATTTCTCGATGAATGGACTGATTGTTCGGTTTGTAAAAGCTCTGAAAATATTGAGAAATGCTGTCACAGTTACTCAGAGCCCAAAGTGCTCTGTTTTGTCCAACCAATAGATAAAATTAATTTAAAATTATTAAAAGGAAAAGTAGCAAATCTTCACATCTGAGAAACTGGAACCTTGAAATGCTTTGGCATGAAAAAACAATTATTAAAATAGTTGCCAATTCATTTTCTGTCACTCGACTAATTGATTAATCAACTAATCGTTTCAGCTGTACTTGTGTGTTCTGTTGGGTAGTTTCATTTATAACAAAGCATCATATTTTATAATCTCTTAAAAATCTTAATTTGTAAAGTAACTAGTAAGTAGAGGAGTACAGTGCTTGAGTAAATGTACTTAGTTACATTCCACTGCTGCAGTACACTATATGGCTCTACACATGCTCAGGCAACTGCAGGAAAACAGTGAAAACAGGAACAGAGTTATGTAAGTTGGCTTGGGATCAGTGAACCCTGAGCCTCGTTCCTCTTTTATTTGAGCTGAGTTAATCATCCTACACTGATAAGACAAGAGACAGACCTCCACTCTTTCTGCTGCTGTAAACCATGCTGGAGATCCGATTCCTAACACATGATTTGTGAGAAAAGTTAAACTGCTCGGCTCCTCTGCACTGAGCTGGGTTACTCATTTCATACATTTAGGATGTTTTACACCGCTGAGGGTCCTATGTGTGGCATCAGTTGGGGTAGCTTATGCCGCCCCCCTCAGGTCTGAATCAACATTGCAGCTGCATATTCCCTGGTGAGAAGAATCTCATCTACCAGCTTCCAAGATAGTCTCTAATGTTCAAACGTTTTCCTCTTGTCTTCCCCTCCAGTGCCTCCAAAGCCACCACATCTCCAGAGCCCGGTGACGGAGCTCTTGTCCCCACTGGGCCGCATCCAGAAGCCACCACTTAGGCCGGGCATGGAGGAGGGAGGAGGAGGAGGAGGAGGAGGGGGAGGGGGAAGAGGGGCTGTGAACCGGGAGAGAGCCAGGGAGAAACACTCCAAAGTCTCAGACCTCATCAGCCGCTTTGAGGAGAACAGGTAGGGGGCTCTTTACTCTCTGGTGGTTTGTGCGTGGTTTCCCTTCACAGAGAGAAGCTATAGGGAATGTGTGTGTTGTAAAGAAGTGTATGGGACAGGAGGATTTGTGTAAGGAATTGCTCATTTCATCTGATGACAAGCTATTGCCGTCAGTGAAAGTAGGTCTTCAATATTGCTCTCACGTGAGGAATTTTTTAGATTGATTGGTTCCGGTTGAATAACTCCATCTGCGTCACTTAACAGCTTTTGTTACAAAACGACCTCATTCAAGGCTGTGCTTGTAATCGCAGTGATGGAAAACTTTGTCTTTCCTCATGTTCATTTCAAGGATGAAAAGCAGAAGTCCCTCAGTTTAAGTCTTCAGCCTGACTCATTGACAGTAGCGCAGGCGAGTAGACAGAGCGAGCGGAGATTAGCCCGTGCTTCACAGGCCAAGCGTTAGCAAGGGGATGAAAGGAGATTTGCACGGGCGAGGGCAAACACAGCTCCTCGCTCAGTGGTGGGACAGGACTCAGTGTTGCGAGATGAAGCCCAGGAGAATGAGGTAGGATCTCTTCGACTGTCTCAGCTTAAATGTCTCCACTTTGATCTGGTTGCCTCATAGTTACATGGTGATCCTGTTGGCTGCGCTTTTAAACTCTCACCAGCTGAATTTACCAATTCTAATGCATGAGTTTGTGCGTTACATTTTGTTTTATTACATGTCATGCAAGTTTTGATTGTAGCTGCGGCCCCGTGTATGCGAGCGAGGCCCATTGAAAGTGGTGAGAGGCACAACAATGGTGCCCTTGTCCCAACTGCCCGTACAGTACAGCCCAAAAATGTTCAGTCCGCAGCAGTAGCATGCCCACTAAGATTCCTCCCAGTATCTTCAGTCTGTAGCCTCATATTCTCTAACTCATCTCTGGCCCTGGATCTCGGAAAAACAGAATTACTAAGTCTAAGCAGAGTCCCGGGCTTTCTCCACACCTCTCATCACATTTTCTAGCATTGCAGAGAGGTTAATCAGAGCGATCGGGTGCATCTTTTCCATTCAGACTCTGCGGGGCTGTGGAGATTAGCCCTCTAGTGGCCCTGGAACAGAAAGAAGAGAAAGGCCTGCAGCTTCCGAGAACAGAATTAGCCTACTAATATACTAATCTGGTTCACATGGCACTTGGCTGCCTTTAAGGCACCTTAAAGGATGGCCACATGGCAAGTGAGGCTGCTCTTAATTCTTGTCTAGTTCAGCCTGTTTTAAAACACTGTCATGCACTGGAACACTTACTGTGCTATTTATATGCAAAGAGGAACTGTTACGTGCACCAAGACACTACAGAGTGAAGCTGTGTGCGTGTGTGTTTGTCTGAAAACAGTATGAAACAGTATCTCTTGCCAGCTGATCGCGGTTATTATTCGGTGTTCCTCTGAGAGGTACGGACGATATTGTTTCGCATTCAAAACATCTCAGGTGGCCGACGGCCCAGAAGTGATTAATCTGTGGAGTGTTTCACCAGCCTGTTGTTGTTCCTCTATTCATACATACTTCCTGTTTCTGCCGGACAGTGACGTTCAGCGCAGCGGTGAACGTTGCTGAAGCTAAAAATCACCTGTTTTGGTTGTCTTTTTGTTTGTATCAGTCAAGGTTAGATTACAGATATAGTATCTTGTGTTTCTTTTCTGCTAGAAAAGGCGATTCTCAAAGCGCGAGCAGCTTTTCTTAGATCTGATTTGTGGGCAGTTTTACGACAAAAGTGAGACCAGCAAAACTGGGCTAAGATACAGTAGCTACTGTAGGTTGCTGCCTGCTGTAATACCGGAGGTCTGCAGGGTCTTTTACAGGGAAACAGCTGGACTGACTGACTGCCAGTACAGGATGTCGAGCAGATGAATGGTGACATTGTACGTGTGTGTGTGTGTGTGTGTGTGTGTGTGTGTGTGTGTGTGTGTGTGTTTCTGTGCTAATCTAGCTTCCATTCCTGTGCTGTATTTCAAATTGTCCTGTGCAAACTGTTTTCTCCATTTCATTCATATTCAAGCAAAGAATGAAAGAGACGATATATAATGTGGGTTTCTCCTTGGAAGTAGGACAGCATCTATCTCTGGGGAGTAGTGTTGTACCTCTCCCCCTTCTCCTGTCCTCCTCATTACTCTACCTCCATTCCTCCCTTGCTCACACACACACGCACACACACACACACACACACACACACACACACACACACACTTCCCCTGCATCACGCCAGCTCTCAGCAGCTTCATAAGACAGACGGAAGTTTGTGCATCTCCACAGTTTTATTTTTATCTCTCACACTCATGTGCAAAACAGCTCTCTGCTTACCGTGGTGCCCCACACTCCCTGATCAACATGGCAGCTTGAGCAGCTACTGACCACCCTCCTGGGTTTTTTTTTTATTGGTGAACTCTTTCTGTGCTCTTGCCGTGCTGACCTGACTTCCTCCTTCTGCCTTTTCCTCTGTTCCTCCAGTAACACAGAGAACAAGAGAGACGGCTCGCCGTTCAAACAGATCAGCAAGTCAACCAACTGCAGCCCGGCTCACCGCGCGCACCAGATGCAGACGGAGACCGGTGGGGTTCAGGAGAACCACTCCATGCCGGCCGCGCCGCAGGATGCCAGCAAACCAGCGGCCAACGGGTTGCTACTAGCGCAGATGGAGCAGCAGGACAAGGAGAAGGAGGACAAACAGGAGAGGAACGGCGAAAGTGGGAGGATAGAGACCGACAGGCTGTTAAATGGAGATATGGGGAGCACGGAACAGAGTGATGATCATTCACCTCCACCGCACTCAGACCGGACTGGCACAGAAAGCCACACTGAGAATGAGGACAGTGGGACTACAACAGAAAGTGAGAACAGGAATGAAGAAGGGAGCACAGACCATAAGGTACGTGCACGTCTTACTTCGTTGCCCTAGCACCAGAGTGATCTGTGTGTTTACATCCTTTGTGTCATATATTTATAGCCGGTCTTGTTGCTCTGACTCTGCACTCTCTGATAGGCAAACCATCAGCATTTATTTATGTCCTGGGCTTTCAGGACAATTAAATCTTCTGAACTTATTCAACTCTTACTCTAACGTTGTTAGGGTAGAATTACAAGGGAGTGTGTGTGTGTGTGTGTGTCTCAAAGGGGTTATTTTCTGCAAAGGCCGAGCAGATGTCGAACGCCTGAACAGCTGAGTTCGTGCCTCAGCGACCTCCCTCCCGTGGGAGCTTGCTGTGCCCGCTGTTGTCTACAGATTGTAAATATCTCAAGTTCAGATCAATCTTCCTTTGGGAGAGGAAGAGCCAGGAGCAGTGATCTGTGCCATCAGTCACTCCACGGGGAAATGTTCAGTCAAAACAACGTATGCTTTTACTGGTGTTGTTGACCTGAGAGGAAGCTGTGTCAATTTAACTCTGGTGATGAACTCGATTCTTCTCTTTTGGACTTGAGCCGCTGCATGTTCTCAAATCTAGTAGCCAGTCAAGGCTCAGTTCAATCTAGATTAAGTTTTGAGTGGCTTTGTTCTAATTATTGGATTTCTAATCATATTTGTTTGTGCTATGTGGAATTATCTTGAGTTAACATACGGTATATCTTCTCTTACATACAGGAAAGGAGAAAAAACAGAGTTCTTCTACACATATTTGGATTTGTTATTTGGGCTTTTTTCAAATATTTGCATTTTCTGTGAAGTACTGAAAAACATTACCTCTTTGGGCCTCGAGCAGCTGTTTAAATGAAACATCTGAGAAGTTTCACGCTTTGGTGGAACTGCTAACAACTCATAGACATATGAAATGTGACGAGGGGCCGCAAATGCACACTGCTTTTCTCTCAGGAGTCACAAGTCAAAAAGATTGGGAACACCTGGTTTGATCTTAAGATGCATTGAATTTTAAAAGTTTATACTATGTTGTTTTTTTTTTTAAATCTTAATCTGAAAGTGGCAACTATAGCTGTCCAACAAATGAAGTAGAGTAAGAAGTACAACATTTCCCTAAATTACTCAAATAAAGTACAAAGTACTGTACATGGGTTAATGAACTTACCTTCCACCACTGGCCTTTTGTGCACTCAAATGCGTTCCACGTAATTCTCCATTGACCAGTGTCTATTTCAAAAACATATCTTATTCTGAAGCATAGTATGCTTAGAAAACAAATTCAAGAACATGAAGGAACTATGGATGTATTGACTAATGGATTATGTGGAAATGTGAGGCTTATTGCAGGCCAACGTGGCATGCAACGTGGCATGCAACATTTCACCATGTCAGTATGCGTGTGGGATGTTTTGTTGAGTACATTTTGAGGCTACAGTTATTGTTTGTCATACTGATTGGCCCCTCACACACAAAACATTTTTGTGTCTTTGTTCGATTTGGTGTCGTTTCCCTTCGTCCATGTTTTCAATTCCTGTTCTTAGCGCCCCTGCTACACCACAGCCCGGCCCACCGTCAGCCCAGTGTGAAGGACACACACACACACACCAGTGCTACATGCCGCTGTATGCAGCGACAGTGAAACCGCATTTAATAACAAAAGGCTGCTCTCAAACGTCGACGAGTCACTGAGGCGCAGAATCAGTGCGATGAATTTTCCTATTGAACTGAACTTGAAGTGGGAACTTGCAGGGGGATTGGAAGCTACACTTGCAAATGACAATGATGTGGGAATGAATACTGTATTGAACTGAATAATGTGCTGCAGACACACTTCTGCATTCTTTTCAGTCAGCTCAGATGAACTCGCTGTGTTGAAAAGCTTATAAGGCCCCATTCTCCTTTAAGCCTTAGATGACAGAACCGATTACTCATCATTAGAGGAGTATTAGACTGAAATGGCCATTACGAAGAATACGAACTGTAAGACCATGCAATTGACTTTCTACTCCAATAGATAATTTTCACACTGCGCAAATTAATTAATGATCAGAAGTTATTTGAGATCACCACACGTTAATATACCCTCTGTTTTCAGGAGACAAATGAACAGAAGCTGTTTAAGATTGCCAGCGAGCTCTTGCATACGGAGAAGGCCTACGTAGCGCGACTTAACCTGCTGGACCAGGTGAGGAACTGTGAGAAAACTCCAGTTCGCTTCTGTTTTTTGACCATGTCACGTAGCAAAGGGTTAACATGACACAGTAGAGAAAGTTTGATGTTAGAACAGCAAGGCTACACAAAATGTACAAATGGATTTCTATTGCAAAAATGCCTTCAAGTGAGACTAAATGTACTTATCAGTTCTATGTTGCATGCGGCTCTGCAGGTATTCTGTGCTAAGCTAATGGAGGAGGCCAATAAAGGGACGTTCCCTGTGGACGTGGTGAAGAACATCTTCTCCAACATCTCCTCCATCAACGCCTTTCACAGCCAGTTTCTGCTTCCAGATCTGGAGAAGCGCATGGGAGAATGGTGAGCTTCAGCCTCTAATGAAATGATAATCAATGAGACCTGAGGTGCCTTCACACTGTCTCTTTGTCCTGAAACCAACTCTCAAACACGGATGATAAAGCTGCTGTAAATTTACTCTATCCACTGTATATAGATTTTTAATTATACTGTACTGACAACCTCGGGTCTCCACTTTATGCTTAACAAACGTTCCTCTTCCTCTCCCTCCCTGCAGGGCCTCCACACCTCGCATTGGAGACATCCTGCAGAAACTCACACCCTTCCTCAAGATGTACGCAGAGTATGTGAAGAATTTCGACAAGGCCATGGAGCTGCTGAAGCAGTGGACTGATCGTTCACCTCAGTTCAAGGCCATCATTCAGGAGATACAGGTACTGCCAACCAAACTCCAGTCAAGAAAAACACAATTTTATTTTAGAAAATTATTATTTTTGTTTTTGTCAGTATCTAATAGGTTTAGGATAAGCATATGCCACGTACACAATTATGCTACAAAATGTAGAAAGTGAGGTCAAATTCAATTACATTTTTTTTTTGGTTATTTCTGGACAGAGTCAAGAGGCCTGTGGCTGCCTGACGCTTCAGCATCACATGTTGGAGCCCGTGCAGAGAGTCCCTCGCTATGAGATGCTTCTTAAAGACTATCTGAAGAAGCTGCCTCAGGACGACCCTGACCGACAAAATGCAGAAAGTAAGTCGAACGTTTCCGCTCCAAGGCGCCAGTTTTATTTCACTTGGACTATATTAAGGTAACCCACCTTTTTCTTTGTTCCAGAATCGTTAGAAATTATCGCCACAGCAGCTACTCACTCCAACAGCGCCATAAGGAAATCTGTAAGTACAGATGTTTTAAACCATTTTCTTATAAGACAGAACCTCTCCGACACATCAACATCAACATCCAACTAAAATAAATTTCCCCTCCTCATTCAGGAGAATCTGAAAAAACTGATGGAGATACACGAGATGCTGGGTGAGGAGGAAGACATTGTCAACCCGTCCAACGAGTTCATCAAAGAGGGCCACATCTTGAAGCTGGCAGCCCGGAACACCTCGGCCATGGAGCGATACCTCTTCCTGGTGAGAGAAACTGTCGAGCACAAAAACATCTTCTTATTTAATGAAGGATACGGCGGGGAAATATGCCGATGTGAGACCTCGTCTGTGCGAGTCAATTGAAACAAGTGAATCATTTCAAGCTTGGAGCACCTCTGTGTGAGGATACACCGGGGGCGCATAAACAAATCTCTCAATTACTGAGATTGCCAGATGATGTGATTATGTTCTGGCTGTTTCTTATTAGCTTCAGGCTGAATGTCTCCCATCTGTGTAATCCAGGCTACATGCAGTGTTTAGAACTGCCCCCTTTGGAAGAAACCAATGCCAGAAACCCCGACTAGAATAGCGCTGATGCGTACTCTTACATGTTCTGCTGTCAGTACAACGCTTTGTGTTTCTTCTTCTGCCAGTTCAACAATATGCTGCTGTACTGTGTGCCCAAGTTCAGTCTGGGAGGGCCAAAGTACACCGTGAGGACGCGGATCGGCATCGACGGCATGAAGGTCCTGGAAACGTCCAACGAGGACTACCCTCATACCTTCCAGGTGTCAGGGAAGGAGAGGACACTGGAGCTACAGGCCAGGTACACTCTATCACCCATAATACAATAAGAGGTCATTTAAAAAACTGCCTTTTTGCAAAAAAAAAGGTGCAAAAACATCCCAGCCCTTCCCACATTGAAGCATATAATTATATATAAATTGAACCCCATACAGTATAATTTCACGTATTTAAGGAAGACCACCTAAATGAGCACACCCAAACTCCACATTTAAATCCTGTAAATCTCTAAATAAACCCTTTTTACCACAGCTAACTGCTATGTTGGTGTTATAAGAGGAACACATAAAGTTATGGTTTTATATTTTCAGTGTTTTAATGTTTATTCTGGCTTTATTTTTCATCCTCAGCTCAGAGCAAGACAAGGCAGGCTGGATTAAGGTATGTAAAGTACAACAGCAATCATTTTCAGATTATTATCTTTTTTGATTATATGTGTTTGAATGAAGAATGAGTCACACATGAGTTCAATGCTGTTTTTTTTTATCTTTCAGGCTTTCCAGGAGACCATCGAGATCTTCCAACAAAAAAACGAGTCATTCAAGAATGCATTGAAAGACGTGGAGGAAGTGTCGGTCAGTGTCACATCAGAGTCGCGCACACACAGAGTTAAACTGTCAGCGCCTTTCTGCACCGTCACACTGAGTGTGTTTTTGTTTTGACACAGAACGCCGAGCTGGGGAAGCGCGCCCCTCGCTGGATCCGCGACAATGAAGTGACGATGTGTATGAAGTGTAAAGAGCCTTTCAATGCGCTGACACGGCGGAGACACCACTGCAGAGCCTGCGGCTACGTGAGTAATCTTGATGCTGTCGTGTCATGTATAATGCATGGACAGTAGGTGGGTGAGTTCCCACAAGTACGAGAAGTGTCCCTAATGCTCTTCCATGTTAGAGGCACACTGTCCTCCTGAAAATATGTGTAGAGGTCTAAGACGCGGACCATGTCATAGAAATGTCCGGCAAGGGACATTTCATCCCTCTTCTCTCTCTCTCCTGCTACCAATCACAGGCAAAGTGCCCCCCAAATATTGCTTTAATATGGGTGGCATGGTGGCGCATGGTGCCCCCCCCCCAGCTAGGTTGCCATCGGTGTGTGAATGTGTGAATGAATGGGTGAATGAGACTTGACTGTAAAGCGCTTTGGGAACCGTGAAGGTTGAAAAGCGCTAAATAAGTGAGACCATTTAATAGTAAAATAATATCATAAAATAATAATAGTTCCTAGTGGCTTAAAGTAGTTCTTGAATAGTCGTAGTAAACTAAATGGTGCTCAAAGATACTTCCTTTTAAAAAGTAGTGATCGTTTTGGTAAGAACGTGGTATATGATGTGATATTAACTGTAGGAGTGACGAAGATCTTCTCTTCTTTTTTTACAGGTGGTGTGCTGGAAATGTTCAGACAATAAGGTGGCGCTCGAGTATGATGGCAACAAGATGAACAAAGTCTGCAGAGACTGCTTCTCCATCCTGACTGGAGAAAGGATAGCCGAGGGCAAGAAGAAGGGCATCCTGGAGGTGATGTACTGATACATACCTACACATGCTGGGGTGGAATTTCTAAATAAAGAGATAATTGACATAGAAACACATCACAAACTAGCGTTGCTTTATTGATTTTGTACTAATGTGCGGCCGTCTGCGTCCCGTGCAGATCGAGGCAGCTCAGTTCACAGGCAGCAGCATCATGTGTGGCTTCCTGCAGTACTGTGAGAAGAACAAACCCTGGCAGAAGGTGTGGTGCGTCATCCCTGAGAAGGAGTGTCTGGTGCTCTACCTCTATGGAGCTCCGCAGGTAAAAAAAAAACATAAACAAACATTAAGGACGCAAAGCAAAAATGTGATCACCCATATTCTTTAAAATCCACCCACACAGAAAACATTCCCTTCTTCCCTGACCTCTCTCCTCAGGACGTGAAGGCCCAGTGTACTATCCCCCTCCTGGGCTATTCTGTGGAGGACAGCGCCCGGCCCACAGACCCTCCAGCCAGCTTCCGCCTCTCCCAGTCCAAGTCCATCCACAACTTTGCTGCCGAAACCGAGGACCTTAAACAGCGCTGGCTGAAAGTGATCCGGGTGGCAGTGACGGGAGATCTGCCTGAATGCCCTCAGACCAACGGTGGCAACACCAACACGATGGACAACAACACACAGGACGCGGGTACTGATAGCACATAAGGGTGCATTTTTTCTACAAGCGAACCGCTGTCGGATTGCTGGACAAAAAAGACAGGATGTGCAGAAATGCACAAAATGCAAATGCACACTCTCCCTGCTGTCCTTGAATCTGAATCTTAAAGACAAAGTGGAAAAATCAGTGCTGGATAAGCGGCCTCTCCTTGCCACTCACCTTGCTGTCTCCCAGTTCCTTCCTGGACTCTCTCACAAGCCCACTCAATAACTTCACTGCTAGAGCTGTGCTGGATTACTAAAGGACATATCTGGTACAATCAACACTAGAGTAGAGGGGCCTCAGGATTGACTGACTTCCCTCAAACAGGCACCATTAAGGACAGCTCACACTTCATAGACTCCTAACCTGTGTCAACTCCTCTTGAGCCAGTGGACTACCACAGACTTACACAGCGCCCTGTACAGGATGTGAAACAAAGCAAAACGACGGTCTGCTGGTGCTGTAACTCAACTTTCTGTGTACCTGTATAGTAGGTTTTTTTTAATTTCTTTTTCTTTTTCAACAATTGTGTTTTTATGTACAGAAATCAGTCCCAAGCGTTGTTTTAATAACATAGAAAAAACATCAAGTATGATATAAAGTATTTACAGTATTCCCCTTTGTCTTTGCTTGAGAGGATGGTCTCCAAAACTGGGGGAAAACGATCATATGGTTGGATAATGATGGTCTCATCCCTCAGTGAAAATTCATCTACATTTTAATCAAACTCTGGATGCATGTTAGCTGATCTGCTTTGCAATTGGTTGCACTGGTCCTACAGCCAAATCAAACCCGTTTGAAATATATGGACAGCTAACCAATAGGAGAAATTGATTGTGTTGACTTGGTTGAGTCTAAAATACCAACGTCATATGGATAAAATCTGTTATTTTATATATCGCAATGACAATACATATTGTGATATAGTAGATTTTCCAGAAAAACAGTTTAGAAACCATTCATAGATTTAAAAAAAACAACTGTGAATGTTTTTCATCCAGTTAAAGAAATACTGACAATTAAAGGTGCTTCATCGCATTAAAGCAAAACATCCTGCGCATCCATTACTACAATAAGTCAGTCCTGCTCATTGATTTTCAACATGGCAGCCAGAGCTATAAGGGACATGCTAGCAGTTTTAGTATTGCTCCTTCGTTAAGAATTGCGAGAGACAGATATTTTAGAAAAAAGATCCGAATTGAAGCGGTAGAGGTGGATACATCCCCTAGTGTAAGCCAAGCTTCAAAGATAGCGACTTATGAGACCCTCCCTGCCTGTTAAATCCCCAGGTTTTCTGTCAAACATTTGAAGACTCAAGCCTCACTCAAGATAACCCTGATGACATCACTAGGGCATCATCAGGGTTATTATAGCAGACTTTAGAAAGCTCCCTGCAGAGCCCGAAGACATCATACAACTGTTTTCACAGCCTTGAGGTGTAGCTACCTTAATAGAGGCAATATAACATCTCAAGGCCCTCACAATATGTATTGACATCGCCCAACCCTGTGGCTTGGAAAGTGCTGTTTGTATTAAAATGGCACACTGCAATCATGTGTATTCTAATAATAACTGATGGATGATAGTCATTCATGTGCAAAACTGAGGATGATGGTAGATGCTCGTCTCACTACAGGACAGTCATGGACCTAAATTCATGTGGAGAGAGATGCGAGAGATCATCGTCGTCTTCAGTTTTTTCTATTTAGATGCAAATGCGGCACAATCACAGATACAGCAAGCTGGTGTGAGAAATGTAAATGTGTTTTTTTTAATGCTGTAATTAATTTTATTATTTAATGTAATTTATAGAGTATGATAAAGCATGATCTGATAAAAGTAGCACAAAGTCGTTTCCCTCACTGTCAACTAAGATGTGCAGTAGGTAGATGTTATTTTTCTCTGAGAGCAGATGTGTTTTTTTCCACTAACTCCTCAAACGTCATCATAGCGCTGGACGGACTGCGATCATTCATACGGTTCTGTTTTCGCAGAGTCCCCCCCTCAGTCCTGTGCTCGATGCTGGTGCTCACCTGAGTCTCACTCCTCTGAACTCTTCCCCCTCCTCAGTATTCAAATAAAAAACAAAGAGCACAAAACTTCCCTGTCTGTAAGATCTGAATGTATATCCAGATTTTTATGTGTCCCTCTCCCCAAAGGTTTGAGAATCTACGCACTTTAAAGTCATAAAGTGTACCTTCAAAGAAAATAAAACGAGATTAAATATGATTTATGTGGATCCGGCTTGTTTGTAATTACATTACTGCGTCAATGTGTTATCACAGCGATTCATACCAGTATGACATCTCCGGTCTGTTACTTTCACAATGAAACGTCTCCTTTTGGTTCCTTGTTTTGCTTCTTCCGATAACGAGTTTTTCACAATGAGTCACCTCAGACATGCTGGTAAAAATAGGTGAAGTCAGTCGGTGCTGTTTGTCAGAAGTGGTCGATAGTCTGAAGATGCGTGCGACAAGTGAATGGTGATATCTGCAGCTTTTACTCACTCACTCACACACACACACTCACACACACCTAATTATAGGTGCTTCGTTGTGTGAAGTAGACAAGTATTTAACAGATTTAGAAAAAGTTTATTTTCACAAAGGAAGAAAGGGGAAATCAGAGCCAACAAAAGAATATCAAATTCTTTTAACAAGTAAAAATTTCATAAGTGTGTCGTGCAAGTTGCTTTTTCTCACTTCTTTGAGGAACGCTCCTTGCACAGCGATAGCCAAACATAATTAAGACTGCTCACACAGAATGCTCCACGTGTTGTGATGGCGTTGACATCCCAAAATACTCAAAAGAGAGGAGCTGCAAACATGTCCGTACAAAGGAGTGACACTGCCAGAAAAAGCAAACTGACAGAGAGTTGGAGTCCCTTGTAGTTTTCTGGTTTTCATTCAATAAGAAACTGAGAATTTGGGTCTTGGCCAGTCTTTGCATTTGCGTGCATCTGTCTCAGCTTTTGGGCTGTCGGAGCAGGCCACGGATCCTGCGAACCAGGGCCTGGATGAAGGTGTAGCGGGAGCGGACCTGGCTGTACAAGCCCTCCACCTCCAGCAGCTTCCTCTGCAGGGCCTCTCCGAAACCTGCCGCCATGTCACTCTTCAGCTGCACTCACACACAGGAGACAAGACAGAGGGATCAGGAATAATGTAGGTGGTTCAGACGCAATGGACAACACAACATGATGTTTGTCAGAGCAGCATAAACAACATTACACACAGCTGGCTGCCAGCTAACAGCCATTTCTTACCAGGTCTAGGTCTTGCTGGCTGACTCGGGATAGGCCAAGGCCACGACCTCCACTTGCCTGCAACCCGCCAAACGAGTCTGAAGAAAATAGATATTCAACTTAGCAATCAAGCTATTCCACTCTTTCTAATTAAGACTGATTCCAAGCCTGGCTTTAATGTGCACATATCTGTAGCATCTTTTCTCACCGTCTGTGAGGCGTGATCTATACAAACTGGCTCCAGGCAACAGGGAGTCCTTGGGGTCGGTGGGAGTACAGTGCAACAGGTAGTACTCCAGGTGGCGCCACAACACAAACAAGCAGGTTTCAATAACGTCTGAGGAACAGACAGGTCAAGGCAAATCATTGCAATTCAAGATGTGGCATTTCCACATGGTGTTATTATAATATACAATAACCTATTGGTGGACAATATGCGAATTGATTTGTGAGTTTTTATTCTGGTGTGCTGTAAAGGGGTCAAACTTGTTAAGTTAAACGCTGTAGTCCTGTGACTACAACTAAGCCTGCAAGGAGCCAAAGGATACAGGAGCACAGGGCCAGCAGCTTGGCTCTGTTGTTGATAAGCTGGACCAGCCGTCTCTTGGCAAGCAAGCTCCTCTGGACTGATGAGATTTTCTCCACCCCTCCTGGGCCTGACACCAGGCCTTGGCACAACTACAAAGAAGATGTCTGTGGTTAGAACTGAAGACAATGCATGTTGGAGCCAATAAGGTGCATCATAGTTACTTTTTATTAATGCCTTTGTTTACTTTGACTATTAAAATGAACCATTTATGAGGGAAAAACTGTTGGCTCAGTGTGTACAGCAGTGTGGTGAGCGTGAGGCAGAGCGAATGTATTGGTCCATCATTACCTCCTTAAGCTCCTCAGGGGGCAGCTGATCCAGGCTCTGCAGCTTGCCCAGGCTTTGTCTGTGACTCTGGTGGAACCGGAAGAAATCTGCTGCGCTGTTCTTCAGCAGGTACATGACCAGACCCAGGCTGGGGGCCCGGGAGTAAGCCATTGACGGCAGAGTGGATGACAGATCTTAAAAAACAAAAGCCACGGTTCAGTCTCATGCTTGTGGAAGCCGACAAGTTCTGTTGAAAATGCTGACACTGAAAAGGACTTTTTACAAACATGAGGGGACTAATACTGTAAAACTGAAGAAAGTATGACCTGTTCATACAGTGACATGAGTCAAATTCCTGAGCAGAATATCACTGACCTGTGCGCCCTCCGTCCCTGCCAGCTGGCTCGCAGCCTGACGGGCTGAAGAGGCAGATGCTGAACTGGGCCTGGGCTGAGCTCTGCAGCAGCAGGGTTTGGCAGTACTCCATGATGTTAGCACACACCTGGGAACAGAGGACAGCACCTCTCAGGTCACTGGCAAGGGAGTACTGATGAATAATCATGACTGTGCACTATACAAGCCTCCACACACATTGTTTCAGAGCTATTTTTATCCATTTATACTGTTGGAATGTGTGAAAGGTATTCTTCTTACCAGGAATACACTACTTACATTTACACAGGAATTACAAAATCATATATCTCTTCCTACTGCATTTATAGAATGCTTTTTGTCTGACCTGCTGCATGGCAACCTCCATCTCCTCTCGTCTTTCTGCTGAGTCTCCAGGTGCAGCGATCTCCGCCTGCTTCAGCAACCTGTCTCGCTCTCCCCCAGCCAGACGGCAAAGCAGGGAAAGACAGAGACGCTAAAAAAAACACATACATATTATCAACCGTACAATTCACACATTGGAATGCGTGTGCTTTAGCAGCGACACAGAAGACACCAACAAAAACACATATACACTACATGATAAAGACAGTGGCGGCTATCTTACCTGGAATCTGTTGATGTGACCCTGAAACTCCAGAAGAGCAGCACTGCTGACCTCCCCACCCATCTCAAGGGCACCTGGGAGACCAAGCAGTACACAGACAACACCATTCACTGAGTCTCTGATGTATGAATATGTGGTGGCACAATGGAAATGGAAAAATATTACAGATAGCAAAGTGAATAAAGAAGGAAGGTTAATTGTTTATTGTTGTACCTGGCAGAGCCGTCTTACTGATGATGCCTGTCAGCAAAGAGAGCTCCTGCAAAGCTCCCATACTGAGCTCCTGACAGCGCAACAGGGACTGGATGGTGTCTGCATGGACTATCAGCCACTGGAGAACCTACACACACACACAGAAAAAGAGAAAGTTAGAATGTAAGTGCAATGTTTATAAAGCTGTTTGTAATTTTCATGAAACTACCATGATCAAATAAAACCTGAACTCTTTTTCTTGGCACTTGCTATCCAGCTGATAAAAGATAAATATCTACAGCATTTACCCCAACTAAAGTCTACAGAGTCAGCAAGACAGCATTTATGAGGTAATGGACTTAATAACATACTGACTTTTAGGATTTTCAGTAGGTAAGATTTTTTTTTTTTTTTAAATCCACCAAAAATAACAGTTTTCTTCATATCACTTGTTGTGCATTTACCTGTGCCGCCCCCTGCTGGTGATTCATGGTGGTAGAGGTCAGAATCACCTGAAAGAGCCTCAGGGTCGGTAAGAGAATCTGCCTGTAGCGGTCCATAGGGCTGGGGATGAAGCCTGATGGGTCCCTCATCCCCCTGGAGACCACAAGGGAACAGACACAGACTTAATACTATACACAGACACCTTAAGAACAGAGGATATTTGGACGAGAGGGAATAAGCTAAAGTCAATTAAATGCATCTCAATGAAGCAAAAAAACATTTATTTAATATTTACATCCTTGAGGAGCAAGTTGCCGACGCACTATACCAACCTGTTCAATTCTAAAACTGCCTGACTTTTCTACTTGCAACTAAGAAGCTTTTAATTATGTTGCATTAGTGAGGAATTACCATCCAAACAAATAGTATTTCATTCTTTAAATCAATGTAAAACCAATTGAGGAGTCAGGTCTGAATGTAAGAAATGTACTTCTGAGTATATTTCATTCAAAAAACAATAAATCAACAACATCACAATTTCATGACAATAAAAACACACCTTCCCCTTCCTCATCCATACCTGTGTGCATCGCTGTCAGGTACCATGTCAAACACCTGGCACTCTATCAGCTGCGCCACCAGCCCACAGCGCAGCAGCTCCACAGCTCCCTGGCCCGTCTTAGCCACACGAGTCAGCAGAGCCTGAAAACACACAGCAGAGTTTGTAGCGCACTTACACAGGCTTCAGACAGAGGCTACTAATCCTATGGGGCCTCCTTTAACTCCGGTGGAGTCAGACTTTAGAAAAACATCATGTGTCTGTTTAAGTGCACATCTCCTCACCATTTTGCTCTCATATATGTAGAGTGGTTTGAGGAGGGGTGGCTGAGGTGTGAGCAGGCTCTGCAAGGCGGCGTCATCCTGTCTCAGGCTCTCTACTAGCGACCGCAGGTAGCCACTGTTGCAGACGTAAACCAGCCACTGATTCTGACGGTCTATGGACAGGATCCGGTCCAGCACCGCCAGAGCCAACATCTGACAGAAAGGGAGAGGAAACAAGAATGAAAAAGCAAGCAATGAATGTAAAATAAGCCTGGCTACGTAGTCAAAAAATATAGAGGTATTTGTCTCAGCTGTGTATATAGCCTCTGAACAGACCTTTGTAATTTCACATGCTTTAAAGTTTAATTTTAAGAAAAGGTAAATGAGTCATATTGTTGATGTTTGGCTCTTACCCTGCTTATTTCATGGCCGTCACAGGCGTCTCGACACACCACCTCCATGAGAGACTTGCCATAGCTCTCAATGATGGCGAGGTTCTCTCTCTGCAGTTTGGAGAAACTATCTTCAGGGGCTGTGAGACGCTCCCACATTGCCTTCCCTGCTGGAGGGATGGAGGGAGAGATTTTCTCAGATGACAACATCTTTACATTGTCCCTTGAAATAACACCAGATTAGGGATTTAGTTCCAGACCATCTGTATGAATGTTTCTGTGTTGTACCTGTCTGCAGAGTGTCTGGTTCCTCAGGTTTCTGGGCGATTTGAAGGTAGTACAGCAGAGAGCCATACAAGTGAGCACGCAGACGCTGATATCCACCTCCTTAAAGTGAAAAAGACAATACTATAAAATCTAACCTTTAAGTTTGTGCTAGCAAAATTTCCCATGTGAGAAATGTGGATTTATGAGTGAAAGCAGTTTTAAGTCATCACTGACCGGTACAAAGAATGAAGTCCAGCAGCTTGCGGAGAATCAGATGCAGGGCGGAGTTGGCGATGGAGGCAAAGCCAGAGGATGTTTCTAATCCCACCCCCTGCTGCTGCTCAGACAGGACCGATTGGCTGAGGTGGGCTGTCAGAGTGAAGACTGCCCCAGCAACAATGGGCATCAGTTCTCCTGCTGCATCCTCAGATAACACCTGGACAATGCAAACCAACGTTTCCATTTAGTTGTTATGATAACGTGGAGATTTGTCAGCTCTTATAGGAACGTATTCGCAATTTATCAATACACATGAAATGATGAGTCCAAACATCCTCACTGACCTTATCATGCAGGTCTAGCAGCAGGTCTCTGATGATGAGCTGCCTGTCATCAGCAGGTATGAGATCAGCAGGGCAGGCGGTCAGCAGCGTCTCCACCAGGCTCCTCCAGGACCGCAGCGCATGCCGCTTTGCACTCAAACTCCTACGGACACGATTGCGTTCCACCACCTGCTGCAGGATGGAGTTCACCTCCTAGAAGAACGAACCCAAGGACAAAGGTGAGTGTGGGCAAAAAAATGTTTAGCTTTAAAAGCAATTTCAATCACAATATTGGTCAAAAGGAGCAATTAAAAAAGAGGAGCCATCAAGCAGTGGACTGTAACTTTTGGTTATTCCTGCCCCACAACATGTCACTAAATTACACAAAAATGAAGTCCCATTAGTTTTAGTTCACTCACCTCCATTAGCAGGGGCCTCTGTCCAATGGCTGCCATTCCCTGCAGTGCATTCACCTCAGCAACCAGCACTCTATGTAGCAACTGTGAGGACAATTCAAAACAAAATATGACACATGAAACTCAAAAAACAAGTTGAAACAACACAACAGAGAAGATTACGTGTTCAACCTGGAAACTCACCTTAACGTTGCACACAGTGTGTCCCTGCTCATTAACATGCTCACAGTTGGAGATCACCTGTTCTATCTGAGTGCGCTCAAAGAAGTCCAGCTGCAGCAGCTCAGGCATGTCCTGGCTGAAATCAATGGCGTCCAGCACACTCAGCAGCTTCCTGCGCACTGATGCCATCAAACAAGGACAAGATGAGAGTAAACGTCAAAACCAATCTGGTATGATATTAAAAGAACCTCAAAAAGCCTTAAATGACAGCTTGAATAAATTACTCAAAACTTCAAGTGTGTGAAGACTCCTTAAATGTTTATAGCATTTAGCTAACAATATTTGATTTAAAATGTGTACTAAGGTGGCACAAACCTTTAGAAACTGTGTCAAAATGCAGGAAACCGCTGACTGATCTGGTTTCTTCCTCCATGCCTGATTCCCCATCAGCTAAAAAGAAGAAGAATTATGAGGTTCTTAGGTTCATGGATTAATGAGATTTGTTGTGTGGTCATGGTGATTGGGAGTTTACGTGTGCATGTGAGGGTGTGGGATCATTACTTTTGTATATTCACTTTGAGTATCAGCAGGTTTTGGCAATTTTAAATTTTAAGATATTTTAAACAATAAACATTAAAAACAAAAGGCCAGAATTCATTCAGTTGTTTCAAAAAGTGTGTATAAATTGAAATGTGTATCCTCATCCTCTAATATGTGGAGAATTAAACTGAATTTTAAGCCTTTTAGACCCACAAAAACACAACAAATATACCTGTGTGTTGAGTGTGTGGCTGGTCATCCAACAGGAGGCTGACGAGGTGCTGTGTGTGTGAACGCTGGCGGTTCAGTGAGGTCACTCTCAGCTCAATTGCAGCTGTTTTCATGAGCCAAGACATCTGGGAGAGGGCAGCGATCTGATTACCTGAGGAGAGCAGAAAGTAGAATCGCGACAATGAAAAGATGTGCTTTCCTTGTATTTTCATCAACACGCCCACATTCACATTTCATCAGTGACATAGTGCACATGGCTTTGAAATATTAAAACCATTTTAAAATCATTATCAAATCAGAATTTTCTTTCAGCTGAAATACAAAACCACTAATTTCTATTAATGTTTCTGCATTTGCTGCCTCTTTGTTGTTGATGTCTTTCATTCATCACAGCCCTAATGCTTTTGTTATTATATATTTTAGTGCTCACTAGGCAGGATGAAGGGTAGGTGCTGCAGGTGAGAGAACAGGAAATCCTGGCTGGTCCTCAAATAGCGCATGGTGGGTCCTGATGTGTCTGGGCAGGCACACAGCTGGTAGATCACCTGAGAGAGTGAGACAATGACAGAGACACGCAAATCAATCATTCAATCCATTTTGCATAAAAAGCAAAAATGGGAGGTGATACTGTGCTACATCTCTCACTACAGAGACTGATCTCCACGTCAAAGTGCCTCATTTCTGGGCATTTTGAGCAGACGATGAGGAATACCTGGTAGCAGAGTTCAGCCAGGTGTGGGGCCTGCTGTGTGAGTACAGGTCCTGATCTCTTCTCAGTGCCTCTCTGCAGCAGACTCAGGATGGCGTGCAGGCAGCTCCGTGGACATCCCAACACACCTGTAACACACAAGTGCACCATCAACTCAGAACATCTGATCCCTTTTCCATCCAAACCAGGACCCCACAAATATTGCAAAAATCACAACAGCCATCAAAATGGACGTGCGGTCTGACCTGGGTCCTGGAGGTTGGTGGAGGACACAGGCTTCTTGACTTCATAGCCCAAAAGATACAGGGCCAGGTTGGGCGTCTTCAGCTCCAAAGAGGTGATGAGCAGGTTCAGGATATGGATCTGGGTTTCATGTCGGATTCTTGCAACCTTCTTTTGTGGATCAGAGTCTGGATTTTGGGGGGTAATGAAGTAGGTGACAGCTATGAAACACAAGTTTAGCTTTCACAGTATTAAAACAGCAGGATTTAAATCAAACACAGAATATGGTACAGTTTTTAATCCGATTACATTCTTCTTTTTTTTTTAAAGACAACACGACGTCTCTCACCATCTTCTTTCTCTGCTCCTTCCTCTGCCTCTTCATTGTCCAAACACTCCACAAAGCCTGCCATGAGCTTGTCACTCACAGACTGAGGGACGGAGACAAAAATAGTGGTCAAGTCAACAAAATTTTTTTTATTTTATTCTACTTGAAATAATATATAAAACTACTGTACAAAACTTTTCTTTTGCTTACTGCTCATCATTTTGTGAAATATCCTGAAGCTTTGTGGGAAAAGTATTTTTCATTCGTTAAGATTTGAGACTTGTATACCTGGTCATGTGTGAAATCTCCCACCAGCCTATTCTGAATGTTGGGGTAGTTGGCGATGCGACGCAGGATCTTGGCACTCTGGAAGGCAGCCTCTGGGTTGGAGCTGCTGTGGTACAGATACCTGCAAGGGACAAACATAGTTAAACCCATTCTGAACAAATTAGCCCTTTAAAAAGAGTTGTTTATCTTAAATATAACCTACAATGATTTCTGATGAGGCTTTATAACATTTCAACTCTTCTACATAGTAAAGCATGGAGAGATACAGGAAAGAGAGGGGTTGTACACCACAGTTGGTGTTAAAACCTGGATGCCCTTACCTGGCAATATTGACTATGTGATCGGCCCTTCGAGTTTGAGGACTGACCCCCTGGAGAAGCTGCTCCAAGGGCGAAACCAGCAGGGAGGCCTGGCTCTCCCTGAGGAGGTCCATGAACACCACCTCCTTCTGCAGAGCCAAGTCCAGCAGACGCAGGCAGTGCAGCACCGCCGACTCCAAGTGCTTCTTACCTGTAGGAGGAGAGTGATGGAGCATGTCGTCAGAACAAACACACACACACAAACAGTCCCTCTTTCTCCGAGAGCGGCAGCATATGTCCTCTCACCAGGGAAGGGTGCATAGGTGTCCAGCTGGCGGACACCCTCCTCCAGCAGGCTGAGGCAGAGGGCCAGCATGGGCGAGTCGTTGAGCAGGTGGAACATGATGCTGTGGCCGGGGGGCTTGTAGGCCAGGACCTGCTCGCCCTGCAGCTCCACCATCTCCTGGACAAAGTCTGACGGCTGGGGCTCGTAGTCCCGCAGCAGCTTGTGGAACACCTCCAGGACCGCATCAGCAACCTCCCACTGAGAGATGGCAAAGGAAAAAAGGAAACACATGAACAGATGTATGAGTGGTTCAAATACGCACATGCATGCTGCAGCTACATGTCTTCACCTTGTAAAGACACAGGGAGAGCACTACACAGCACTTTACCTTCTCAGCTGGACGGCGATATGCTCTGGTGGGGAAAGGGAGGAACACAGCGTCGCGCAAGAAGTTCAGGTAGGGCTGGAAGCCTGGCACTCGTAGCCCCGCCCCTAAATTGACAGGCAGGCTGCTCTCGACCAATGTGCTGGTCAGATGACAGAAGCCTCGTGTCAGGGGATACTCCTCACAGCTTGACTCGATCTCGTTCAGCTCCACCTGACAGCCAAAAAAAAAAACAAATCACAAAGTTAGCCACCGAAATATGCATCTCCTTACAGGTTATATAACTTTTGAACAAGAAGGTTTTCACACTGATGAGAGATCAAGTCTAATTTTACCAAAACACAACAGTCAAAGAGAAGAACTCACTCACTTCCTGTCTGCATTACTTTGCATCACAACAACACATTTGGGTCTTAAAAACATTCCCTTTGGCCGTCAAATGTCTCAAGGCAGACAAATACAAAATGATCCTGGCAGCCCGATGTGGTCTCATTGCTCTCTGTACCCCCTAATGAACCATCTTATTTGCCTATCTTGAAGTTGAGAGATAAAAATTCAAAACTTCCCTTCGAATTGGGAATCCAGCATCACATTCACTAACCACAAAAGGCTCACCTCAATTCCAGCTGCCTGCCTCTGTCCTGGGGCTCGCACTGTCTGAAGGATCTGTGAAAAAGAACATGAAGTTACAAAACTTTGAATCTGATACAAAAATATCTGACTACACAAAAAGCTGCAAAACTCAAAACAATGTCATAACACTACATGAATTTAGTGCTTTAGATAAAAGATAAGAGAACAGACTTGCCAGTCGAGAAAATCTGTCAGCTACTCTGATAATATGACTGACAGTTTGCAGTTTTAGGGTTAGCTGAGCTTTATATAGACATCAAATGCGTTCAGTAATTATGTTCATACTTCATATAACAAAAGGCACACTCTCCTTCTTCTCATAAAATCATCAACTAAAATTGTTCCATTCATTTATAAAGGCTAACCTGCGTGTACTCCAGTGACTGCCAGAGTGAAGCAGCGATCTCTGGTGACTTCCCAAAGGCTGCCAGGCAGTGCATGAGCTCGGCCTTCAGGACAGGAGGAACACTGCACTGTAGCAACCCCAACATCACTACAACTGGGGTCCACTGGGGATGCTCACACAATGCCAGTCGAGCATTTTCACTCTAGGGAAAAAACATAACACACACACACACACACACACACACACACACACACACACACACACACACACACACACACAGTTAGATGAGAACAATCTCAGCAATCTGAATAGTTTTCCAAGGCACAATGTGAATATATAAGGAATTCAAAATAAATTGATCACACATTAATCTTGACCTCAATGTTGACGCTATGAGGACACAACCAAATGTTCTCATCCTTCTAGTGAATTGTTGTACCATACCCATGTAATGATGGTGGTGAGCAGTTGCAAAAATGAGGTGAGTCCGTCCAGCTCTCTTTGAGTGATGCCCCTTAGTGGTGGGTGGCGGTACTGTGCTGCATCTGGATTTGGAAAGTCTCGTCGCAGGTTCTCATGGTAGAGCATAAGGGAGTGAAAAAAGTGTTCCCAAGACACAGGGCTGCCGGAGACTCCCTGCATGTTGTCACCTGCATATATGTACATGAAGTTAGTTGGTATTCATTTGGATATGTTTAAAACAATAAAGCAATAGGCTTTTAGAGTCTGATGTCCATATCACCTAAATTTGAAGTTAAATAAATTAGAATTTGAAAGTCTCATCATTCCTTTCATATTCACAACTGAACTACGAAATAATACTCTAATGGCAGTAAATCCCAATCCAGATTACCACAAAATCCAATCAATTTGTCCTTGCCAAAAGGCCAACCTGCACAGCAAATGTTCAGTTTCAATCAACAATCTGCTCTTACTGTGAGTGGCTCCGTTGGTTTTAAGCAGGCTGAAGCAGTAGTGAGCACACTGAGGACCATTGGCGAGGCCTTTTAGCATGCGGAGATAGGAGATATAGAGGGTGGAGGGCAGAAGGTCTCCCATCTGACGCACAAACTTGGACAGAACCACCTGCATCAAAGCATACAAAAAAAACTTTCAACAGAAAGAAGTAAATGGCATGCAAAACATGCTTCTCTCCCGACAGCCAAAATCCAAGTGATCCAACTATAACATTTTGGAATTCTTCTATACGTTTCACTACAACTCTTCATGTGAGGAGAATTTAGTGAATTTAGTTTAGTGCAACCAGGGGTCAGAAATATACAGCTCTTACCTGTTTATGTGGAGGCCTTTGCAGCGCCATTCCCAGGTAGGATCCCTGTAGGGAGGTGTGTTGGAGAGACTCTGTGGGACACCAGAACTCCAGACCCAACTCCAACCCAAATGAGTCCTTACTATAAAACTCTCCTATCTGCAAAGACAAAGCAGTAACCAACACTGTGACAAACTTCTACACACATGTAGGAGTTGAAGCTTATTCTACTCCTGCTATCGGTATCTCCATTTGAGATAATATTACTGTTAAACCTTTAAAATGTAAAAAAGTGATGTTAGCTGATGTGTGTGCATGGGTTTGTGAAAAAGACTAACAAGGATCATGAGGTGGTCTAAGTCCTTGCGTAGCGATGATGGAAGCTCACTGTCCATCTGTAGGGACATGTGCACCAGGCGGGCATCCTCATCAGCACGGTTACGAAGCTGTTTCACCTACAAAGACAACAATAAGATGTTAATTAAATAATATAAATCAGTATGCAAAATAACAGAACTACAACCTGATAACTAATCAGAGAATGTCTAATTCAGACAAGCTGACATTACAACATGATATCCATACAAATTAACTTCTTACTTAAGTATAAACATTGGAGGTAGACGTCTCTCACCTTCATTGGCATGAGTGCCAGGAAGTCTGTGATGAGTGAATGGAGGCGGCGGATGTAAAACTCTTCCTGGGCAAAACTCTCACATCCCAGCATGCCCTCCTTCATAAACAGGAAGACATCTCCCAGTAGAGCCTGGTCAGCCAGAGCCTCGTCTGCCTCCGTGAACTCAACCAGGGCTGCAAAGCACACACACACATACAAACATACATACTACATTTAAATGGCTACTATGTTTGAGAACTCATATTCCTTCAAACAGCTAGTAGGCATATTTAATGCATGTCCAAGAAATGGGGCCCTTACCACATCCCTGTGGTAGCTGAGAAAGAACTCTGAGAGACAAAGCCCAGGCCAGTCGACACACAGCCTGCAGGCCTGGAAGCTTCCACGGCTGGCCGTCCATGAGACGACTGTGCACTGCAGACACATACTGCCTCTCAGTCAGCAACGGCAGTGCCTGGAGCAGATCTAGAGACAACACACGGAGATAATCCTTCACTATCTATAAAAGCAAAACACGGAAACTAACAGCAATCTTATGCATAGCAACAAGTGGTAAGTTCAATTAAAGTTAAAATGATAGACATTATATGTATTTAACATGTTCTCACCATCTCTATCTTCTGTTCCCTGTTCTACGAAGCTGACATCCAGGCAGTAGAGCAGCGCCATGACCAGAGCCAGGTTCACACTGTCCAGTGAGCCATCAGCTTGAGCTGTCACTGTCTCCAGGTGGCCAATAAGAGCCAGGGTGTCATCTTTAGTCAAAGGTGATTGGCAGGTCCATGAAAACAGGCTGTCTGCCAGGGCCTGTCGGGATTCTTTGATGAGGTCAGAAACCTGGGGACGAGAGATGGAGTTAAATGTTGTCCATATTCCTCTCCGTATATTCCTCCACTCCATGTTTATACTCCAGCTACAACAGAAATGTACTGGCTTTGCTCGAGTCAAGTATGATTGAAAATTAATACTTTGTGAAGATGATTATTTCGGTTTCAAATTAACACACAAGATTTGCTCCCACCTCTTTCCTGTGCTTCTCGTTGCCCAGGCCGCGTTCCTTCTGCAGCCGTTCGAACTCACGCGTCACATTTATCTCTGACACCAAGGTTAGGATGCGTTTGGTCAGACCCTGGTTCATCAGTTCATCTGTAAAACGCGTCGTCAAAGCCACCAGCTCTCCACTGAGTGAGAAAACAAACAACAGCACAGGTCAATAACAAGAACAGATGGGTATCAAGACAAAAAAACAACAGGACAATAAGAGGCTCATCATGTGGACCTTTAAAAGCACCTGTCATTCTCTGTATGTAGATTTGTAGATAGCATTGTTACCTCAGGTCCAGGGTGAAGGTCTTGCCATGGCGTGACTGGATGAGTGTGCGCAGGGAGTTGGCCACACAAAGCTTTCCATCCCAGTAGAGCAGCACAGCTACTAGACCTCGTGTCAGACCTGGAAAATGGGGCTGCTGGTGCTCACCTGGAGAAAGACAAATATATTCAGAGAATCAACTGTGTGAAATATAGATAGATAGGAAATGTCTTTACTACTGAGAGTCATGCAAGTCTCCAAGCCATGGATTTGATCAGGACAAACCAAAACAAAATAGCCATTATAAACTAATGTGAGTGCTGTATCTATAACACAAAATACAACATAATACACTGTCACCAAGCTTCCTGCATGACTTTCTTAATTTGCTTTTTCTTATGCCCACTTTACCTGCCAACAGAAGCTCCAAAGCTGCCAACTCTCCAATATCAAACAAATCACTCAGGATGAAGGCCTCTTTGAGAAGCTGCTCTGGAAGGAGACGCGACCCCTGCTGACCTTGGATGGCGATGCCTTCTGTGCTGGCTTTACGCACCTTCTCTCTCTGCTCTGCACTCTTTGGCTGAAAATTAAGAGAAGACTTGATGTTATTAACATTAGCGTCTCAGAAGACACCATGTATATCAGAAAATGTCTGTCTGCACCAAGGAAGTTGCAGGCTACACATGAAGACTCCTATTGTAACATTCAAATATTAAATGACAAGTCATTACAAAGGATGTGTTTGTGTTTGCTCAGCATCTCACCGGGTTCCTAAAGAGTGAGAGAAAATGTGCTTTGTGTTTCTTCAGCTGCAGGTCCAGGAGGTGGACGCTCTCTGGCTGTCTCCTCAGCACTGCCCCGTCCACCGTCTCCCACAACTCCTTCAGCGGCCCCCACAGACTGGCTCCTGGGTGGGTAAATCGGTTTTCAAAAAAGGTCTTGTCTCACCACACATGCACAGAACTGATTTTTACCACTCCTATTGTATACAACATATACACATATCATGACTCAATTTTGGCAAAAGTCAAATTCTATTCTGGCAGCACACTGTAAGTGAACTTTTGTTATGCAATAAATAGTCCTGTACAATCTGACGTAAAAGACTGACAGGACTGATGTTGTAAAGTGACTTTTTCATGATGTTGACATTGTGAAGCTCTTTTAGACTGCAACAAACAGTAATAACCAGTACAGATATGATACTGATGTAACATACACACCATACAGTTTGATGAAAGATGGGCATGTGATTGACTTAATATTACATTAGGCTTGAGCCTTTTACCTTTTACGTTTGTTATTGTAGATTTTGCCTCATTATTTAATAACACGTAGTATTTAGCGATTATTGTATCACAAATCCCCAGGATAACTAGCTGTCACTAAGCAACATTAATCAGGTCTGTACAAATAAATCTGACCAATGTCACCAGTAAACAACTGACACCCACTCATTGCTCTCTGACAGGAGTAACGTTATATCAAACCAGAGGTTAGTTTAAGCCTGGACCTTAACCGACACGCGAGCTTGTCTGTGAGTTAGGCGTGGACCAACAAAAGAAACCCAGAAGTACAGTAACTGGTGCCAGGAAATGATGCCAAACATGTATTTGCTTGTACCAAGTCAGTTTGTTTCAGTTTTGTTTCCAAATAAGTAAACTCGTCTGCTGACCCGTCTGTCAGGCGCAGCTTCAGAGAAGTCGTATTGCCTGTATGGCATTGGTTCTAATGTGAAAATGTGTTAACGTTAAGATGTAACAGTGTTTGCCCACTGATTAACGGTTTAACCAACCTTCGCTAACCTAGCTAACCTAAACGTAAGGTGTTACGTTTAGTTGGAGGCTAGGCTAAGTTAGCGTAGCAGTCGGGTCTGAACTTGATTGATCCACCACCATGCGGTCAAAACATATGACATGCGACAAAACTGGCGCTAAAATGCGAATATGTATGGGCTTATTTGTGAAATACCAATGAATAGCAACTGCTAGAAATGAACGCAATTCAGTTACACTTAATGAAAGAAATATAGTTCATACCCGAATTTACCGCCATCTGGGCCGCCATGATACACTCCGAAAATTGGACAGAAGGTTCTGGGCTTGCGCCGGTGTGAAATTTAAAATCATCAATTCTATAAACACAGTTTGGTAGCATTTGCTCAACAGAAAGAAATGGCCATGTCTAGTTCAATGTGTATACTGAGTTATTAAGTTGGTAAGATATTTTAAACATTGACATAATTCTGTATAATCTCTTCAGGCGGGGTCCTCGGACCGTTGGAGCCGTCTAGCTGGATGGGAATTGTAGTTTACTAGTGCAGATTAACTCAAGAAGTAATTTAATTGGATTTCCTGTAGATTTTATTTTTATTTTACATTCCGTTCAATTCCAAATATTATTTTCTAGGAAACGTTGATGAAGCAATACTTGTGTTACGCTGAAACGCATTAATGAACCGCATGTGGCACCAACATTGGTTCCGCCCTGAGTCGGTCCGTACTGTTTTGACGTTACACCATCACGTCCATGCTAGCCTGACAGTTGTAGATCCGTGACCGCTGGGATGAAAATGTGTCATTCATGACTTTTACATGTCGGTGCCGCCGTAAATGTTGCACCGCATTAAAATAGGGGGTTTGGGGACATTTGAATCAAAACCATGGCTCGGGTTGTGAAAGTGTTTCGGACTCTTCGGAATCACTGGAAGAAGTCCACGTTTGCTGTGTGCGTCTTGTCTTACGGGGGTTACTGGCTGTATGGTAAACACTGGTGAGTATCTCAGATTATGGTATTTCCACGGATTAGATATAATAATAATAATTATTATAATAATAATGTAGTGTACAGGTCTGTTCGTGTGTTTTACATGTTGTGTCTTGTATCCTATCAGTGACAATGTTCTGCGGAGAGAGGCTTGTCTAGTGGCCAGGGTAAGGCATCACTTATTTTTGCACATAAATTGTCAAAGACAGTCTTCTTTAAGTATTAGTCCTAAGCATCATCATGATCTCTGTTAGGAATTTGGGCGTCAACAGATAGCCCCCCAGGAGCGACTGAGGAAAGCAACAGTGATCTTGAACCCTGCAGCTTGTGGGGGGTAAGAAGACAAAAATCTCAAAACCTCTCACTGACAGTTTTGTCTGGTGGTCTGGACTTCAGACACCATTTTGTCATAGAATTTCTCCAACTCCCTTTCTCAATCTTTCATAGGAAAGCCAACAACCTTTTTGAAAAGAACGCTGCTCCTATTTTACACCTGGCTGGCGTGGAGATTACTATAGTAAAGGTATACTTAACTTTTCCTCCCTCGGAATCCATCAGTGCTATCCGTGGTTCTAGTCGGGATCTCATTGTGTGACACCATGATTATATATTCCTCTACAGACAGATTATGAAGGCCAGGCAAAGAAACTGATGGAGCTCATGGAGCAGACGGACATGCTGATCGTGGCCGGAGGAGATGGCACCTTGCAGGAAGTCGTCACGGGCTTACTGCGAAGGCCAGATCAAGTAGGTGTCAGGCTTTGGTTTAGGGTTAATTTGCAAAACAAGATGAGGACAACCTAATCCAGACAGTTCTTTTAACGATGTCACTGACGGTATGTTTTATGACTGAAGGACTCACTCAGCAACACGCCGATTGGATTCATTCCACTGGGCTCTCACAATTCCCTGAGTCCAAGTCTTCACCTCCTCAGTGACAATAAGGTCAAGTAAGTATCTCATCAATATCATACAGATTTTATCATCACACAGTCCCATGATAGACTGTGTATTGGCTGTGTCTCACTGAGTAAATATATACGTATATGGTATGCGTTTCTTCATAAGTAACTTAAACAAATTTTTACACCTTTTTTATACATTTTCCAGAGACATCACATCAGCAACACTGTCCATTCTGAAGGGAGAAACTGTACCTCTGGATGTGCTACAAATCAAAGTGAGAAACTGCTTCTGTTTAGCCTCTAAATTATGAACATAGTGTTTGTCTGGAATGCAGACACTTGGTCATATCAGTATTTGTTTTCAGATCAAATTATCAGATACTTTAAACATTATAATATGCCTTTCTTCATCAAAGCAAATAGGATAATTATGTTAAATTGTCATGAAAGATTATTGTAAGATGTTATACGTCAGTACTTTAAATGTGTCTTGTTTCTAGGGGGAGACAGAGCAGCCAGTCTTCGCTCTGATGGGACTACGTTGGGGTGCGTTTAGAGATGTGGCTGCAACAATCAGCAAGTAAGATTACACAGTTGGTCACTCAGATTATAACCCCGGGTAACCATGTCATAATCCTGCATACAAAAGAGTAATTAAACCACATTTCCCCGTAGATATTGGTACCTTGGACCACTGAAGACAAAAGCAGCACATTGGTTTAGTACTCTTCGGGTAAGGCCATATTTTTTTTGTCTTTACATGCTTGGGTTAAAACAATATATTGAACCAGTGTTGGCCTTTTATAAAATATCTGGTATTGGAAAGTCACGTCAGCTACCACCAATGTGATTCCTCCCTGGTGTGAAAAACATTTTTCTTCTTTTGTGTAACTCTTAAGTTCTGACTTTGCTAAGTACATTTTCTTTCAAAGGAGGTGTCCTTGACATATATTGTCTATTTTCTACTACCATTGAATGCTTGATTAAATTTCATATTGAGTCACTCTACCTTAAACAGCTGTTAACCTGAAAAAAATGTCTTAAGTGTACATTTCAGTATAATCCTAGTATCCTATAATCATCCAAATGCTGCTGTAGTTTTCCATCCTGACATAAATATACTGTCAATTTGTGAATCGGCGTCATTAAGGTCAAGTTTAAAATATTGAATATCTACCCATGTCTAATTCTGTGGCTGCTGCTGTATTTTAATCTTAAACTGTTGTAAAATCTCTCAGGAGTGGCCCCTGGTCCGGGACGTCTCAGTGTCCTACTTGGCTCCCAGCCTTCGGCCCCCTGACCTGCCCACTCACAAGCCCCCCAGACCCAACCTGCTCTACCGCATCGTCCGCAGACTGAAAAACTACTGGAACCCTCCCGTTGAAGGTACTGTGTGTTACTGTGTTGATACTTGGATCGCAGCATGGCGACATGACACCAAATTCCAACAGTAAAATATTGTGTGTGTGTGTGTGTGTGTGTGTGTGTGTGTGTGTGTGTGTGTGTGTGCTCAGAGCCTCCAAAAGTGGAAGAGCCAGAGGAGTGGAAGGAGCAGCAGCTGTCGACGTTAGAGCTGTTAATTCAAACACACAACAAGAACCCAGTAAAGAGGGTCAGTCTAAAAATAATTGTGCACCTGCAATTGCTCCTGTTCTTATAAAACACTTGAATGCAGACATGATCCTATGAAACCCCATCTGCCTCGTTTTCCTCTTTTATTTTTGTAAATTCCTTTCTATTTCTTTTAACTTGCAGCGACTGAATGACTCCCTGATGATCTGTGCAGAACCAGACAACTTCACTGTGGGCGAGTTCATCACAGTCGGGTTAGTACTTTCAGCCTTTTATTAATCTAATGCAAACAGAGAACACTATCGAGGCAATAGAAATTATATGAAAGCTCATGTCCATGTAAATTCAAGTAAAAGAGTGTAAATGTTCTTCATTATAGGAATAAAAAAGAAGAAGACCCCACTGTATTCACTAAAAACTCCACACACCTTGAAGCCAGTGCTTGCCAGCTGCAGCTGCCAGAGGTCAGAAACCCTTTGTATGATCCTATTTCACTGTGTCATGTCAAATCAAAATGATGTAAGGATTGTGCTAATATTAGTCAGTTTACTTTCTAAAGCTCAGTGTATTTGTTTTTGTCTTGACATTGAACATTACGTCCCGACTCCGCAGGGTGCCGGCGGCTTCTACAACATCGACAACGAGGAGTACGAGGCCATGCCTGTAGAGGTAAGGCTGTTGCCACGGAAACTACTCTTCTACATCAGTGCAGAGCGCAGAGAGCAGCTCCTCTCACAGATGCAGTGATGAGGAAAAAAAAGACAAGAAAGCAAGACAAAAACTGAACTCAAGAGGAACACAAAGCAAAGAAGCAGATGCCATGAAGCTCTGAGGTCATTGTGAAAACGGACGTCTGCTTTGCCTGCAGTTTTAAATGATGGTCTGTTTAATTGCATGTAAACATTGCTAAAATATTCAGTTGAAGTTAGGAGGAGTACATTACATGTGGATGTATATGAAAGGACCAAGGCTTTGTTTCTTTAAGCCAGTAACCCATGTACAGGTTGTCTTACAAATGGACTTTATGTTTACTGAATGGTTTACTATTCATCACATTTGAACTTGGTCAATAAAAATAATCTCTGTACAATTCAACACAAAGTGTTTTTATGCCAGTTGAACATTTAATATGGAAGCATCTAGCAGTTACCTGGTTTAGATAAAGGAGTACATGCGCTTAAAGAGCAGTCTGGATAATAATGTGCTGGTGTGGTGTTGCTACGTCTGCAGGGACCTTTTTAACAACAGTCCTCTGAGTAGCTGCTGGGGCTCAGAGCAGTATGGATCGGTGAGAGGTATGTAGATGAATGACTATGGATGAATATAGGGACGAATATAGGGACGCTGAAGCATTCTGAATGTGCTGTTGCAGATGCCCCAGATCTTGGACCAGGAGTTTGGCAGACTCCTTGGTGAGTCTGATCTGACAGATGGCGTAGACAGCAAATCTGCAGGCTTAAGCGAGTGGCTGCAGTGCAGGTCTCATATTTGGTTTAGGAAAACACAAAGGGAGGCACTCGGTTTCATTTTGGTCATGTTAATTGTGGTGGAAAGATCTTGTAGGGAAATGCCAGTGGTTGAATGTAACTAAGCACATTTACTTGTATTTATTATTTAAGTACAATTTTGATTCTGCATACAAAGATGAACATAATTTAAATTTTAACATAAACTAGGGTGAATTGGGGGGTACCCAGAGATTTAGCATTGCACTTCCATATAGTTGGACAATTCACAAGAGACAGATAAAACAAAAGGATGGTCAAAATCTGAGCAGCAGGTGCCGAGATATCCCTAGTATGGGCCTCGCTCTGAAAGTTTCCCATAATGGTTGTATAGGAACACACAATGGGAGGCACTCAGTTTGGGAAGCATCTTTCATTTGACCCTTAATGGTCATGTCTTTCAAACCCCCACACTTCCAGTTAGTAACACAGGCCTTTTGTTAAAAAGATTAAGTCTCAAGCCCAAGCAAATCAGCAAATTTGTAAAATCGGTGGAGTGCCCCTTTAAACTACCAGTATATAAAGTAGTTCAAATTGGTTACACCTCAACCAAATACAACAGTAAAATGCTGCTTACATGTTAAAGCGTCAGTAATAAAGATTAAATAATAAAATGTATAATAATATTACACTCGTGGGAGCATATTTCTGCTTACTTTACAGTACAAGTACATTTAGCTGGTAATGCTTCCGCATTTTTACTTTTAGGCCCATTTTGAATGCAGGACTTTAGTATTCTTACATTGTGGTATTGCTACTTTAATTAAAGGATCTAAATACCACTTGCACCACTGGAGAATGCTGAGGGAAGATAAGGACCTCATGTCTTGTCCAGATCATCCTGAAAGTCGTTTCATGTCGTGGAAAGCACTGAAAGTGATCCTGGTCAAAGAGGGAAGAGAGAGGTGTAGGTGGAGTAGGATTATAAAAGAAACAGGAATATAGTCATGTAGGGGTTAGATAACACCTAAACTGTATCAATGTTTTATTGTTTTACAATGGCAGTACAGTGAAATGAACAGTTGCTCATGCTATTGAGTTCATGTGTACATTACTGACATCTCTTCCAGTGTTTCACGTTAGTAAAAGATGAAGATTTATTTGTTATTCTGTGAATACTCTTGATTTACATCACAATCAAGAGGAAAACGCGACGTGGATGTGTTGCTGCACGTGTGCAATACTTTTGCTGTTGTTGACATTCAGTAGAGTGACGCGCTGCACAAACGACTGGTTTAGCTGATGCTGGTACACATCTGTGAACGGCTCCACAAAGAAGGCATTTTATACAGTGGTGTGTGTTGTGTACATTCCCTGTTACATTGAACATACACCTGTAAAGCAAACACCATCAGAGGCAAGAGTATACTGACAAGTAAATAGACCAGTCAGGGTCAACAGGTTTTCACTGGAGACAGTAAGGTCATTCAGAAGTGCTAAGGACAATGTACTTCTTCATCTTTCAGCAAATACTGTTGACGCACATACACAGATGAGTCACTTTGCTCTATTAAGTTTGAGAAAATCACATTTCCTTAAGGCCCCATTTTAACAACAAAGCTGGAGTGCCATTCTCTTTCAAAGACAATACTTACTTAGTGCACTTTTTTTTTCACCGACCCAGAAATCATCTTAGGGGGTGTCAAGTGAAAACAGTACAGGCTAGAAGACCATCGGCAGTTCTCAACCTGGGGATCAGCCCCCGAAAGATCATTTCTGGAATGTGACAATGAAAAAAATCAATATTAAAAAGACATATTTTAAAAAATGACTTGGTGTTTTAGCTATGAGAAGGTTGAGAACTGCTACTCCAAATTTATTACGAGGCGAGCATCGGCCTCATGTGTTCCAACATGGAACAAATTATCACTGTGATTGGCAGCGTGGTGGATTAACTCAACCAGTCTGCCAGGATAATTCAAAAGACAGTTGGCTCATTTCGAGAGCTGGATTCACTCAATGGGACTGTGATGAAAAGAGAGAAACCATCAGCTGGAACAGACGGGGGTGGGGTGGGTGTGGGGAGGGGCTCTCTGTGAATCTGCCCGTAGAGGAGGAGTTAAAGCTTCTGCTCAGCCAACACCACATCTCCAAAAACACAAAGAGATCTTTGTCAAAGGACACAGGCAAGCAGAGAGGACCTCTTTGAAGCTGATCAACAAGTAAACTACAAACGGCTCCATCAAGGACTCTTCATTCAGCAGGATCACAGAAGACATATTGGCTTCCGCTGATGAACCAGCCTCTGGTTCGAGTAGAAAAAACACAATGAAAGCCTGTTTACAGTACAACACACACATAAAGCCCCTACACTCCATAACCACTTTCTGGCAAGTCATAAACATAGCATTAAAAAAGTTAAGCATGATCACTGTGTGCATCAGGAAATAGTCCAGTGGTGAACATGGTGCAGCATTCATGATGAGTTAGTGTTACAGAGTCCCATTCATTGACAATTCAAGAACCTCAGCTGGTCACGACATATGAAGGCAAAATATGTAACAACAACAGAAAGTTTCTACAGCGCCTCCATCACTTGTGATCAAACACAAGAGACACGTGATCGGATCTACCTCGTGTTGAAGGTACATAAAAAGTAAGTATTTACCAGCTTTTTCCTTCTCATTCTGTGGCTCAGCTTCATAATAATGAACCACCCCCCGTTATTAAAAAGAGGATATCACACTCATTAACAGACACATTTCTTTCAGTTGTGAAAGAAATGAAAGCATGTACATGAAGAAGGCTGATCATTTCAACTGCCACTCAGGTTCCTATTGCTTCCTTTTTGAAAGGCAAATAAAGTGGTCAAAAAGCATTCGATTCACTAATTCCCGAAGTGGCTGGATCAGAACAAGAAAATAATCATCCAAGTACGGTGTTGTTGGAATTGGTTGCACATTATGACGGCTAGAATCTTCTACAAAATGTATTTGAAGCACACTAATTCATCTCCAGCAGTAAAAACTGGCCCACATAATATGAGTCTTTTAAGTGGACACCAAAGCTGTTCCAGTGACTTCCTTGTTGTGATGGGTGCAGTGGAGAACGACCAATCATCCAGCTGTTATGACCAGACCAGACTTCTATCATTTTTATCCAGTGTGGCCACTTAATCAGATAATCAAAGTCAAACACACAGAACACACAAACAAAAAAACAGTACTGAGTGACAGAAGATGTGACTGGCTATAAGAGCACACTGCTGCCAAGCGGCACTGTCTGCTAGACAGGTGTCTATCAGCCAACGTGGACCAGTGCACCAAGTGTCATCATCCACACTGGTTGGAAACAGTCTCCACAGGTCAGATGAGACATACGCAAAGACACACCCAGGAGGGGACAGCAGGCAACAGATGGAAGTCCCAGGGTGGAGGCAGTGTTTTCAGTGTCTTGGTGTGTGTGTGTGTGTGTGTGTGTGTTTGTGGTGGTGGGGGGGTGGGGGGGGCCTTGAAGGCACAAGTATCCAGCGGCTCTCCAAGTTTCCCAGGCTGCGGGGGTTCAGGGGCAGCAGAGGTTGTCTATGACCAGCGTGACGTCAATGCCATACACCTCCAGCAGGTCGACCAGGAAGGAGCGATCACCCTGGGGATCCAGCCCCATGGCCCTTACATGCTCAGAGGTGAGGGTGGGATCAGTGCTCCCTGCTACGTCAGACAGGGTCTGGAAGATGCGGTTGTTCAGCTCCATGAAGAACCTAGGACGAGATTAAAGACGACTGGGTCACGCTATGGCCCTCCGCATCTAATAACGATGATAAAACCAACATAATAGTACTACTCTGCTTCAACACACTGCCTGTGATTATAACTCAAGTGCGTTAGCAGCTGTGAACACACTCATCAAGGACTCACAGAATGAAAAGATCCTCTTCATTTGACGTGCAGTCTCCATCCACCTCCTGAGAGTACAGCAACATTTGCCTGAAACAAAAAACAGACATCATAAAAAAAATGGGATCTTCAGGCCTCTAATTTCTTGATGATTTCCCTTGAAATGCAACAAAACCTCACTGGCCAGTATTTATGAGCATCAATGTTCATTCTGCAGCATTTTTCTTTGTATGTATCACATTTGAAAATCACTGTATTTTTTTTTCAATGAGCATGATGCTATTTCAGCAGTATTTTACAGTGTGTGGTGTACCTCTGTTCGCTCAGTTTCCTGTACTTCTCCTTATCCGCTGCATTCAGTCGGAGCAGCGGCTGCAAATGGCTTCTGTGCGTTTTCACATTCTGGTTGTCAATGTAGACGTCGTACAGCTCCTTCTTCTCCTCGAAAATCTTCTCTGTAGTGCCTTACAAATCATGAAAACATGCTCATATATGAAAGGGATCATTTCCATAGATTATAAATGGTGGTCAATTTACATGCAGTGACGCCTCACTCACAGGCCACGTAGGACATCTCTGTTTCCAGGGTAGTGATGTCAGCTATGTTGATGTAGAAGAAAGGCCGTAGTTCAGGCACAGACACGCCGATTCCAGGTAAAGAGACGTTGGCCAGGCAGCAACAGCAGTACACTGAGGAAGCACAAGGACACGGTGAATGAAACACCTCCATGGAAATTGAAAAGTGAAAGACCACACTTAAATTTAAGTTAAGTTACATTGATTACATTCTGGCCTGTTTGTGTTAAAGAAATAAAAGGACAATTTAAGGCAGATACTTCACTACAGTAATAGTGTGTTTAAGCTTCTTACCCCTGTAGCAGACCACACCTACAGGCGGAGGGGAGAAGATGAGGAGACGTTTCCTCAGCAGTGCAAACTTCCACAGCACCATTATCTGCTCCCCAAAGAACTGGATGAACTGGGACATGCAGCCAGCTGGGTGGGTGATCTGCAGGGAGCAAAAAGAAGAAGTGTTGTTTGTTTTCTGATACCTGCCATCGCCGACAACATAAGCAGTTTTGTTCTGCTGCTTTCACACCTTCATTTCCGCGTGCATACAGCGGTTGATGGTGGTAACGCTCCAGGTCGGGCAAGCGGTGACCAGACCATTTCCTGTAGGGGGGAGGACGGCCTTCTTATCCTCATAGAAGGCCTCCAGTGGAGAGTACTGGCCAGGACACTGCAACTGGTGTCTACAAGGCAACGACAGGAGGAAGAGGAGGAGGAGGAGAAGAGAGAAAGAAGAATAATGTCAGGTTTTTCCAAATTTGTTTACTAATCACATATGCATATTCATGATCTGCCAGTGTGGCTCTACCATGGAAGCACACCATGTTCAGGCAGCATAATCCAGGAGATTTAAAGACAGTTGCTAAAGCACTGTAGCTTGCATCTGACATTATTTACACAATCATTATTTGTTATACACTGTAAAGGGAAGAAGAATTGTGTTTTCAGTATCAGACACTATTTAGGTCCTCTGCGATGCAAGATTATATATTGGGCTCGGTAAGTAACCATCACCTGTTCTTAAATTGCATTGTGGGATCATTTGAGGCCACTCGCATTACATGAACGCCACTTTTCTATTTGTTTTAACCACTACACGCACCACTTGAGGCATCTGTTTGCTACTGAGGTGTGACAGTGAGAAAGCCACAGTGACCGACTGGAGGACTGGACTACCACACTCCGTTCAGATTGATTCAGATCAAGTTGTATGTGGCTGTAACCTTAGCCGTCTGCATTTGTAGCTGTAGCTGTGGCTGTGTCGTGTACTTATACATAGTCAATGAGGAGGTAAGCTTTCCGTGAGAGGACTGAAGCAGAAGAGTAAGAGTTTCTGAAGAGAAGAGAGGCCGTCAAGGCTCCTTCCACTTCCGTGCTTAGGCTTCATACAAAAACTGCATGTAAATGGGCCCCTGTGACGGTGGCTGTAACTGGGACTCTGGGTTCATGTTTAATAGATGAGGAAAGATTTTTTAACAAAGAAGCAAGGACAGGAGGTAGGCCCAGAAAATGAAGCCTGCAAACAGTAAATAAGGTACACAAAATACAAATAGGGTGGTGCAACGACGAGAATAAAAAAAAAAAAAAAAAAACATGTAAGACTGGAAGAAAAAGACCCACACACACGCGAGAAACACAGCATGTCTTACCTGACTTGGTTCTCCAGGAAGTGCATGTAGCGGTAAAGCAGAGTGTAGGAGGGAGACAGAATTCCCACAGACTTCATCCTCGCTCCTCGCTCCAGCTCACTCTCCACAGGCATGTTTGCAAAACAGGCCAGCCCGAAGTAACAGCCTTTACGGAAATATCTAGCCAAAGGCAAAACAAAGATCAGGAGTAAACACAGAGAGAAAAGATTTCTAGCAGGGATTGAAGAGCCCCGTGTCCCTCTAAAGACGGGATTTCATGCTTCCTGACTGGAGTACATACATGAAGTCGTTGGTGATCCGATGGGAACCGCTGGCCATTGACTTGAATTCAACTCCGTCTAGGTTGATGTCGTGAGGCAGGCACCACTCTACCATGTTCCCTGCCATACACACACACACACACACACACACACACACAGAAAATAAACCATGAAGTTACTACTTTCATCCTGGCCACTTCCCTTAATTCTGTATGCCAGTCATGTAGAAAGCAGCATGAGGTCAGAGACAGTAAGAAAAGCACTGACTCAGCTACTATAACCATCTATACACTGACCTCTTCCATAGAAGAAGCTGGAGCACTGACATCCTGGCCTTGTTTTCTGTTTGTGTTTGACCAACTATTGATCATATATCTTGTTATCTTGTCTGAATTCTATACTAAATCTTATAGGATGTTTTTTTATACCAGCTTGGGCTTTAGTCCCTCAACTCTTGCATGAGCGTTACAGTATGTTTGACAGCTTACAAAGACTGGAAAGCCAGACCATTTCTTTTTGGAATTTATTTAGTAGGGTCTTTGACATTTGAAATGTTTGACAACTCCACCTGGGCTGATGGCAGCACACATCCTTCACCGCCATGACTCAGTATAATGCACTAAAGCTCACCAGGCAGGGGAGGGTGACAATCCAAGATAACAAGACATCACGGGGTGATCATTTCAGGAAATTTGGTAATCTAGTTAACAACTGAGAATTCTAAACATGAGAGATAAGCGATCAGATGCTCTTGCTACAATCGGATTGCTTACCAGATCTTGTATCAAAGGTAACCACAAACACAGCCACGATCTGGTCTTTTTCCTCCCACTGATCCCTCACCGAGAGGCCGGGGAAGGGAACATTACGATCTGTGCCCAGAGGCTCCGGGCGATCCCACCCGAGCCCAGAGAGCTCTGTTCGCGGACGACCCGGGATTCCATCCCCGCTGACAACAGCAGCTGTGACACTCCTCATCGGGCTGCAGGTGATGGTGGTTGCGGCGGTGCAGCTGCCGCCGCTGCTCCACCCAGTACCAGCCGCGGTACCCGTCGGTGAGCGCCGCCCGGCTGGCTGAGAACTTTTCTCCGCCGGTGCGTCTTTCTCCCGCGGCGCAGCAGGCGGCAGCTGGGCCGCCTGGTTCGGATCGGGCGGTGGGATTTCCTCCCAGTCCAGCAGCGGGGCTCGGTCCGACTGCTTCACCATGGTGCTGCTGCCTCTGAGGACTTGTGAAGGGAGAAAAATACCACAAAACCTCCGCTGTCCGATTGAATCGAGCGCACTAAACACGCCGCTGGAGCCGGATCATGATTTCCTGCTGCTTGCTCGGTTGTTTTCTATGTATTTGTAAGCGTGTCACATCCACTGACGGGCTGTTTTCCCTCCTCCTGTCTCACTGTTTTGATGACGTCGCTAACTTCCGCCCACGTGTCTATATTACTATTTCATACAGTGACCTAATTTTGGCTACGGGCGATTTGTTTTGCCCATAATAATTCATTTTCTTATATCTCATGAAGAGATTTAGATATATTTTAGGTCAGTCTATTACATACATATGCCTTTACGGTATTTCCATGTTATTTAGTTTTACTTTAAATGTGACTGTGTTCTTTCCTTGTGGTAACATTATCCATGTAGCCTACATATGCATCCATATACATTATATAGGTAGGTTTTCATAGCATTTACGATAACGCTGAATAAAGTTGTTTACGCAATTAACAGCCGTTTCAAAGTCAGGTGTGTGGTTTATGAACAATTCAGCCAATCAGAGAGCCAGATGTGTGAACCCGGCGGCATAGTTCATTTAAACAGGAAGTCATTTACATACAAGGCGCGAAATTTAAGCGTGGTGGTGGTGGCGGTGGCGGTGGGAAAGGCGACTTGTTCGTGAGTATACATGACAAGCAGATATTATTACTCAAACCTAAATGACATACTGATGTCTACGTTCATGATCACTGAGTGAAGCGTCTGTTGAGCTTCCAGGTAAGTCTGAAAATAACTTCACAGCTTGACTGGTGGGGTGTCCTGCATTGTTTGGTTGGCAGAACATCTTGAAAAAATGAATCGGCAAGTAATATTGACTTATTGATGAAATTAGGAGACTTGTGTTGTGGTAGTGGAAGTCAACAGTGAGCTTATAGTAGTGACCATACTGGATATATGTAGGCCTACTGGTCTGGAGATTGAGAGGTTATTTCTTCTTATCTCTATTATCTTCCTAAAAAGACTTAAATGCAGGCTCAGTCTAATGCACAATCAAGTATTTCAAAGGAAAACATTTGCCAAACCTCAGGCCCCAAGCATGGCGACGTTGTTTGACGGGATCAGCCAGCAGCTGGACTTCTCTAGTTGTGGAGAGGAGGGAAGCAGCAGTGATAACAGCTCAGACGACTGCACCGTCAGGATCTGCAGTCCCAGGATCTGCAGTCCCAGGATCCGCAGTCCTGGCTCTGCGTGCAGGACGCCTAGGGTGCAACGCCATCGCAGTAGAAGCAACACCATATCTTCCCCGTTACAGTGCACCAGCCCCATACCTTACGCGTCCTGGAGGAAACTGAGGCTGTGTGACTCTCCTAGCACGCCCAAGGTGGGGAATAATTCAGGTTGATTGTCCTTAGGTGGGCCCCCTATGGTCTCGGCTGATTTGTCAAGTGAGTCTGAAATATCAAACCAGTTTAACTTCAGTGGGATGAATTGCATTTCTGTTTTTTCCTCCGTAGAGCCTACTATCGAAGTCGTCCCAGCCCTTTTCCACCACAAAGATAAGTCGCCCTCAGAGGACCCTGCGTTTCTCCTCAGTTGCTACTAACCTAATCCATGCACCCTCTGTCAATGTGAACCCTTTCACCCCTGACACAGTCCGCAGGAACAGCGAGCTGCAGTGGAGGAACAGTTGTGACGATGACGATGATTATGGACGCAGGTGAACTACTGCAAATGCTGTATTGTAGATCTGTAAGGGTATGAGTTGTAAACACCAGAGCGTGTTCAGCATTTTCACTCATGGGTGGGAATTTGTTTGCTGATAATGTTTGGGAAAATTTCCCAAATGTTTAATTTAGAACTCTTGCATCACAGGGACATGAGTCCACTGGTATTATGGTGTCGGTGTCACATTCAGAGCTATTCTTAAAGGGCAAAATTTTAATGTCTTTTAATGGCTGGTAGATTCCCCACACAGTGCACTGAGGGCAGAATTGAAATAGTTTGAATTCTCCATCTTTCTGTTTTTAGTTCCACATGGGCTTGACTTTTCAATCCCTTACTAATAGTTTTGTTCAGAGTGTGTATAGGTCTAAAGGCCCTTTCCATCTTTCAGGATGAAACACAGCCTCACGTCATCTGAGGAGGATGATGAAGCCTTTCTCCCACCAAAGGTACAACTATTTTTATCAGTGCTTTGTGGTGGATGAAACCCTCCCTTCTCAGATGCTTCTGATATGATTTCATCATCAGGCTTTGTCGTGTTCGGCTGCCTCCGCACTTCTTGTTTTGTTCAAAATTACATGCTGCCAATCCTACTTCCGGGATTTCTCTAAGGAATCTCTAGCAAAGAAAAAAAAAAAAAAAAGATGTCAGAATCTTCACAAAACCCTTTACACAAGGAAGTACTACCATATTTGGTGACGTATCAAAGAACAAACCCCGGTTCTCCTAGCTGTAATCAAACTCGAGACTGAGCTCTGTGACGTGTGTTTCCCCTTTTTTAGACATTTCTTTGGTTTTACCACAAGGCCCTCCTCTCCGTCTGTTTATCTGGCAGAGGCGAGCTGTCCAAGCCTTCATGCTGTCACGCTATGAGAGTGAGTTCCTGGAGCTGGAGTGCATTGGCGTGGGCGAGTTTGGGGCAGTGTACAAGTGTGTGAAGAGGCTGGACGGTTGCTTGTACGCCATAAAACGCTCCCGCCGACCCCTGGCAGGCTCTGCCAATGAGTGAGTCAGCAGCATTTCGCTCTCTGCCAGAGACAAATCAGTCACTTTTTTTATTTTCTTCCTGAATTGATCAAATTTATCCTTGACCATTTTTCATGTCTTCTCAGGCAGCTGGCCCTGAAGGAAGTGTATGCGCATGCTGTTCTTGGGCACCACCCACATGTTGTTCGCTATTATTCAGCATGGGCAGAAGACGATCACATGATTATTCAGAATGAATACTGTGATGGTAGGTTTCCCCTTCCCATCAGAAACATAGTTTAGGAAGACTTGAATGAAATTTTAAGATTGGGTTATGTGGTTTTGATACCGTGTGTGCCAGGTGGAAGTCTCAGTGATGCCATCGTGAAGAAGGAGGTGCAGGGGGAACTGTTTTCAGAGGCCGAGTTGAAAGATCTGCTCTTACAAGTGTCTATGGGGCTAAAATATATCCATAGCTCAGGCCTCGTACACCTGGACATCAAACCAAGTATGTCTTATTGAGCGATGTGCATTTCTTCATTGTCCAATCTAAACCTTAAGTCTCTTGTGCCTTTTTAAAACCTGCCTTGTTTCAACTCTTTGTAGGTAATATATTCATTTGCCAGCGTCCCAGCACAAGTGCAGCAGGTGAAGGGGAGAGTGAGGAGGAAGATTACGGAAGCACTTCAGCAAGAGTCATTTACAAAATTGGTATTATATTTAATGTTAGACCGATTTCTACATTAAATGTTTGCTTGCTGTCATCTGACTCTTGTTGTTTTCTGCAGGGGATCTGGGTCATGTGACATCAACCAACAGTCCTCAAGTTGAGGAAGGGGACAGCCGCTTTCTGGCCAGTGAGGTCCTGCATGAGGTAAAAATGTTGTTAAAAAGGTGTTAAAGGAAAATTATTAGTCTTGGGGTCTGAGTTGTTTGCACATCACTGTATGTTTAAAGTAAAAAATCTAAAATCCAGAGGTCCAATTGTATTTGCATTGTTTCTAGTGTTCATTTCAGCCATCTCTCTGCTCCCCAGGATTACAGCCACCTCCCCAAGGCAGACATCTTTGCTCTGGGCCTTACGTTGCTGCTGGCAGCCGGCGCTGCTCCTCTGCCCCAAAATGGAGAGGAGTGGCACAGCATTAGAGAGGGGCAGCTCCCCAAACTGCAAAAGGAGCTATCGCCTCCCTTTAGAGGCCTAATTCAGGTACTCTTATTTCTGGGCTGATGTTGTTTTGAACATTTAAATCTTACTTGATTGAAAGACATTTGAGAGCCACAGCATTTTTAAGTTTTTAAATTCACTCGTTACTAGCGTAGCTTGTTGAAAATACCTTTTTTCTTTCAGTTGTTGCTGGATCCAGACCTGTCGAAGCGGCCATCTGCCAGGGAGCTTTGCAAACACACAGTCTTAAGGGAGGAGAGGACTGGGAGGCTGGCTGCTCAGCTACGCCGAGAGCTCAATGTAGAGAAGTTCCGGACGGCCATGCTTGAGAAGTAAGGGGAAAAAAAGGATAATTTAATCCAGCGTCTAGGTTTCTGGCCCCTATTGTCTTCATCTAATTTGACCTAGTCTTAACTTAATACTCGCATGCCAGTTAAAAGCATTCACTTATTTCCATTTTCTCCACAGGGAGCTCCAGGAGGCTCGTCTGGCAGCTTTGTCACCCAAGCAGAACCTCCCTCCTGGACTGAAACCCCCTGCTAAGATGGGATCTCTACCCAGAACAGGGAGGAGGCTTGTTGGTAGGAAGACGGCGCGATCCATGAGCTTTGGTTGCCCAGGGTATGGAGTCTGATGGGACGTAGTGAGGTCCACATGCCTGACATTCTGCTCTGATGCAATGTGGTTATGATTCCCTGATGCAGCAAAGGTTTTGTTGGAACTACTTGAAATAACTGGATGAACAATCCTATGAGTCTTCTGAGTGGATGCAGTGTAACTGAAGGAGTGGAGAGCCTTGGACATCATTTATTTCAAGGGACTAATCTGACTGAAACACTGTTCAAGTGATTTTTCAACAGCTAGTAACTGCTGCAGACCAGTGTACTTAACCAATCAAGGACTTGTGTTTTTTTTTAAACTGTAAATAAACATTTTAAGCATTTTATCAGATGGATTTCCTTTTTTCTCATTTGATCTAGCTCTGTAACTCTTGTCCCGATGGTGTATTATGTCATCTAAAAAAGCACATTCAAAAAGGCTGTTGGACAAAGCCACAGCAGGGACTTTCCAGTGGTGTGTTGTTCTTGTTATCTATTACTGCAGCCAACTGTATGAGGAAAGACGACTAGGAATGGACTTAGGAATTATACTGTAAATTGCTTTCGTTTCCTTCAGGTCACGTGATCACACGGTTTATGACAATACTTCACTTAACATTTGTATCCCATTGTACCTGCAGTATTTTAGGCGTTTTACATAAGTGTCTATTATCAGTTTGATTAATAAAGTAAAAAGAGTTGAAGCAGTAACTAGATAAATCAACGTTTAGAAGACTATTTTCATTTTACATCGATGTTGCAACTGACTACTTATTCATAGCTCTAGTGTGGTTATGTAATGTCCTGGGTTTTCAGGTTTTTTTTGAATGTGTGGACTCATGACATCAGCTACATTGAAATGGCAAAGTTTTTACTTTTCCATGTATCAGATGTCCGATGGTTGTGAAGGCATCATGAGGCATTTCGCCCCCCCCCCGCCCCCAATTTCCAGATAGACACCCGCGCGACACAATTGGAAGATCTGCTGTTTTTGTGCTGCTCAGACTTTGACTAGCCGCCTAGCGATACACAGTACTGTGGTCGGTGCTCTACGGGGCATCACTGATCAACCGACAGGCATTCATATGAAGTTAAAAGTTTACGTACCCGGCTGAAGAAACGAATGTGAGTAAAACGAGGCATTCTTTCGAAACCTACTTGCTTAACGTTACAGTCGCTGGTTCTGCTTTTTCTTGACGTTAACTTTGTTGCCCTAAAGTTAAAGTGAGGCGACCAAAGTTAGCATTAGCTCAACTTTCTAGCTAGCTTACCCTTTAGACTGCCAACTTTTTGAAAGTTAGCTAATTGTTGTGGTTTCCCCTGGTTTGTAGTTGTTATTGTTATAATTAAATGATATAACCCCAGTCTGCCATATTTAAACAGTTTCTTTCTTGAAACGACTGCGCTACTTTTGTCACTTTCCTCCACTTTTCCCGACGTAACTTTTTGAGTGAGCTATCATTGTTTGTGTCATCGTTTCCGTTTAGTGCCCTGATTATCGATGGATGTCCTGGGGAATCTGACCAGTGGGCAAAACGCCCTGGTCATGTTGGCCTTCCTTCAAGCGGACTGTAGAGGTTCTGAGTACGAGAAGGAGCTTCTCTCCTTGGGGCAGGAAATTAATCCTAACCGGGACATGAATTGCAATGGCCTGAGGAAAGAGGCTCTGGACGATGGGGACCTTGAAACTGATGGCCACCTGTCCATTTCCATTCCAGGTTTAATAGATGATATTCAGCCTTCAGTGGGACTGCAGCGGCCTAGTGAGTAACTGAATCCGTAACTTTAAACTGTACTAATATACTACAAGTGACATTACAGTCAGTTTCATACTAGCACCAAACTCTGTTATCAGATCAGCTGTTTCACGTTTATCACAAAGGCTTGTTTGTGGCTGATTTCTCTCAAGGCAAAATGTAAGCCTTTTGCTGGGTGTATCAAAATAAATAACACCTGTTTATCCATGTAATGTAGATGTCCAAGAACATTGACATCTGATTAGGTGTTTACAGTTAAAGTAACAAGCAACTTGTGACAAAGTGAAAGCAGGAAACGACTGCTGTCAAACATTTCATGTATTAGTGACTCATTTGATACAAACCTACATCCAAATTCATACTCAGTCAATCTCTCACTTGGTTACTGTTTGTGTTATCATCAAATTGTGTGCGTGTGAGAGAGTTAAAATGTGTGATATTGAATTCCAGAATATTAAAGCAGCTTTCATAAAGGCTCATTATTTCTTCCACTGTCCTTCCTGTTTAATCCAGAAGCAAACATTATGGTGACTTAAGTGTGCTGGTGTTTTGACCGTCTTTGTTTTTTTTCTGTAGGGAACCATGCAGAGCCAGCAGTCGTTCAGCAGATTGCAGAAGAGCTGAGAGAAATTGCCGACCATTTTGAACACAATGTTGTGGCTCAGGCAACCCAGAACCTGAGCAGGAACATATCACACTCCCCCCCTGACGTGAGAATATATATATATAAACTAGAGCTGAAACAATTGATGTGTCATTATCAATTTGTAGATTAATAAGATGCATCAAGTTGTGCTTGTGTCGTTAGTCTCTTTACAACTGAGTAAGATAACAGTTACGGTCTCTACAAGTGTAGTATTGTCTTCATGTACTGATTGATCCCTGTGATTGTTTCTGCTTTCCAGCAGTGGAAAGACCACCTTACCCAGGAGGTGGACAGAGTAATGAGGCAGGGTGTGGGTCTGGAGAATCTACCTCAGGAGCGAGCCATGGTGGCCCTCACTCTCACCCTGGTGAAGGGAGTGTGCGAGCAGGCCCCACGACTGCTGAGAAACCTCTTCCGCACAGCACTGCAGTTCATCAGCCCTGCAAGGGCCAGGTGACTTCTGAGAGGAAAATAACAGAGAAATGTGTGATGACAGCTGAATCTGAAACTGGCACCTGCTCTTCGTGGCCAGTCGACTGTGAAAGGAGCTGTGGTGACTTTACAGAAGTAAAAACACTTTTCAGATACAAGAAAGTGATAATTATTTGAGTTTATGCTCATATTTTGAAAAGGGGAAAATAAGGTTGAGTTTGTGACACTTAAATTTTTGTCATTACTTTATGTGAGTCTTAACGTTTCTGTTTTACTTTTGCTTAAAAGTGTATCTTTTCATTTTATACTTTAAATACATTTTTTTCCAATTATTTTGCTTTTGGCTTATACATGTATGGTCATTGTATCGTATTACTTGAATAAATATATTTTTCCCAGGATTTGAGTTTAATTTCAATCTTAAATAAATACTGTGAGATTGTATTTTATAGTCTGTTTAACTTTGGCAATACAAAATTTAAATTTACACACTTTAGCATTTTAACAAACCACCACAGAAAAGGCTTTCAAACAGTTTCATCTTTTTATTATTCTCATCTCAAAGAGTGTATTGTAGGAAACTCAAGGTACAAAGTGTCATGTTTGGGACCTTCTGACATCCATCCTGCTCTGTACTCCCAACAGTTTCCCTTTGAAAGCGACATAGTTTGAGTCCATGAGTCCACATAGTAACACTATGTGAAACACCGACTGACATACATGGAAACATCCTTTCTGTATCCAAGAAGATGGTATCTGTCCAACCACAATGTCCCCAAATTCTCAAAGAGAAAACATTTAGGTGGTGAGACAACAGCAGCACTGAGGGCAGAAAATAACGTGTCACTTTTTTTAATCAATCATCAAGTCTGACACGACTCAATGACACGAGTTCCCAAAGGGCAGGCTAACTAAATTTTCTGTCTAAACTGAATGTGGGGGAGGCCGGGGGACATTCCACCGTTCACAGTTCACTTTTTCTCCTTCTGCACTGTCATGTATATTGGCTCACTAATAACAGCAGAGATTTCGCTAGCTGGGTGATATATTCATGCAAAAATGTCATTTCATAGTAACAAAAGAGGTTGACCACGTCCATATGAACTTTTTTGTTTCAGTAACAGCATCGTCTGTGCATATGTGAAACCATACAAACAGGCTGATGCTGTTTTGATTGTCACCATGTTTGCCTTTATTACCTCACAGTGGCTTACCACCTCATATTCTACTCAGGGAGGGTATGGAGTTGAAATCCTAACTGGACAAAAGTCACTGGGACAGATGCAATTGTCGTTGGAAAGCTGTGGCATTAGTCAGGTATGTTATAAGCAGTGGAGCAGTAATAGAAAAGGGTACAGAGCAAAATACAGGGGACTAAAGGGACTAAAGACTATCTTTAAAAATACTGTATGACAAATTACAATGTATGAATGAAATGGGAAAATCCATTGTAACAAGAATGTTCTGGTATTTAACTGCTTTTGGGCCTTCAGAGTTTATTCAGATTTACATACTGATGGCAAAATATTGATTTGTAACCTTGAAGTATATCAGCATGCTTGATGTATCATTTCTAAAAAAATCAGCCGCAGTACTGTACCTCAGGACACACACTTAAATACTTTCATCCATTCTTGGACAAAATCATGTTTTAATACACAAAAACTAAAACGTGCTGCATGTGAAGTGATACAAATCCCTTGTGCAGCATGAAAAGACGGAACATAAACCTAACCCAATGTGCCTGTTCTGTGTCAGAAGTCAAACTGACACAGGAAATCAAATTACTGGTTTCATACATTTTGTTTGTTATCAGAGATAGTATCAGACTAACTCATCGCAGCTGGGGGTGGGGGGTGGGGGGGGTATAAATAAATGCAAAAGAGAGAGACAGCCTTGACTCACACAGCAACAGTAAATGTGGGCTCTGAGGTTTACTTGAGCCATGGGGGTGTTGACAGTGAATTTTCAACGGTGGTCTACTGACTCAAATGGCACACAACAGTCCTAACAGTGAGCCACAGACACGACAGAAACTGAAACTAGCAGAAGAGGGATCAAAGTCAACGCACTTTCCAATGGAAGAGATGAAGGGCTGGAGTTTAAACACAAAGTTAACCCAAAAGGATTCAGAGACAAGAAAAAAAAAAATTAGGAGAACACAGTGGAGTGCATCGTTTTCCCCTTTCTGGCAGTAAGGTTGTGGATAAGGTGAGATTTTGGTTTGCTTGGGGGGGGGGGGGGGGGGGGGAGCGCATTTTCACAGATTTGAAACCTTCAAAAGCATAGCAGATTAAAAAAAAAAAAATGCAGCCTCATTTTGTAAATCCAACACAATTTGTAAGGAGAGTCCCACCATGTGTGTACTAATACATTTATTAACCACATCTTGTAATTTGCCCCTGAGAAAGATACTTTTCTACTTCCTCCTGTAGCTTATGACACCGTATGCCATTACAGCAGCGAGGACCGCCAATGCAGCTCCTCCATAAAGCAGCACTGGGAGCTCTGATTCTGGCTCTGGCTGCACTGGGGGCTCCTCAGCTGGGGCTCCTACAGGGGCCTCGAGGACAGGGGGTGCAACCAGTAGGGCCTCCGGCTCTGCCATGGCCTCTGGCTGGGGAGGCACTGTGATGGGCTCCGGCTCCTGTTCAGGTTCAGGAGCTGGCTCTGAGATGGCTTCAGGCTCTACTGGTGCTGCCGGGGTTTCCTTGGTTTCCAGAGATGGGGGTGCCTCCTCAGCAGGCACTGGGTCAGTGGCAGCAGCTGGTTGTGGCTCAGGCTCTGGTTCTACTGCAGGAACAGATAAAGGTGCTGCAGGCTCTGGCTCAGAGGGAGGGGGAGGGACAGCTTCTGGGACCAGGGGAAGCAGCTCTGGTTCTGAGGAGGTGAGGGAAGGCTCTGCCGACAAGATTGCAGGTGTCTCTATTACAACTGGCTCCTCTAATGAAAGCAGGGAGGCCGGGGCTGTGGAGTCTGCCTCAGCTGACTCTGGAACAGGTGGAGTCTGGTCCCTAAATTCTTCCCTGAGCTCAGCCAGCTCGCTCTCTGTGCCTAAAACGCTCATCATGCTTTCTTCTATTGCCCCGGCTTCACCGCCTTCCTCTAGCAGCTCAGCATCCTCGCGCTCCACGTGGACAATGTCCGAGTTTGAGGAGTTGTTTTCGCTGCGCTCCTCGGCCAGAGCCACGCCCTCATTGCTGTCCAGGCTCTTGACGTCTTCAGGGTCCATTGCACAAACCTGTGCCCAAGACTCGTGGCCGGCCAGAGACACAGGTAAACTTTCCGTCTGCCAGGAGCTCTGCTCACTGCCGTTATCTCCAGTGCAGAGCAGCGAGGAGGGGGGGCTGAGCTGGTCGGGATGCTGCTCCCCGGAGAGGATGTAAATGTCGTTGCTGTCTTCAGCGATAGTCACACCTCGCTCCTCCTCTGACTCAAGGCTGAATATTTCACCCTGTGGTAGACAGACAGAGACAGAGATGGTATCAACATTCTCTACATTGTAAAGTGGGTGAGTAAAGAAGGCGGAGGTGAAGAATTTTGAGTCATAGATGGAATAGTTGCATTATTTTGTATAATGAGTGATGGAGGGTAGTTCACCCATAAAGAAAATCAACAGAGAAATCTCCATATTACATACAAAGTAGACAAGCAAACAATGGATTCAGTCACACAGGTCACTTTTTAGTATGGTCACAGTATAGAGTTTAAATTTAGACTGGCGCCTTTCGATCAGAATGCTACAAAACACTGAGTGGAAATTAAAATAGCTTTTAAGCTAATGTGCAGCAGTCTACATCCAGCATAACACGGTGCTGCTTTACACCTCAAGTTAGCCTTGTATGCCACCTAGTGGTAACATATCATATAATACATCTGGCATATAATAGATCAGGAGCAATCTGCAAAGCTGTCCTATTACGTAACAGGAATATCATATGATCACGTGGGTATGAGGGACTGACACAGAGGTCGGCTTGCTGAAGCTAAATATGTTGGAATAAATCAAACTGTAGAGTCTGCTGAATTAAAATCTCAAAATGATCTCAAAATATGAATCCTTTTTCACCAAAACCAGTTTTCCATGTCAACACTTCACACAACTGCAAGGAACGAAGACATACCATAGCATGAGAGAGTGGCCATACCAGCCACATCTATACATTTTGCTGCTACAACCTACAGTGTGTGGCTCAGAAATAGGCCACAAGTGTTCACAGTGAGCACAAAAGAACAAGATACATACTGATATGCTTGCTGTCTTGAGGGCATACATGTTGAAAACACTGGATGACTACAGAGGTTAATAAAATGTCGCTGTTGATGGCAATTTGCTACACTGGAATTTAGAATTGTATCCTCTCACATTGTCTAACACCTAAGAGGCCTTAACTTTAGACTGTTCTACTCACAAAAGGGCATCTTATGTGTTGTTGTAGCTCCGCTCATGTCAGAACAATGCAATATAGCTCACTACACAGAGCACAAACATTATGACCAAACCTGTTCTCTTAGTAGTTGCTATCCTGCTTAATACTATACCTTCTATAGCCATGCTAGCAGCTTTGTGAGGCTGCACTTAGATCCACCAGTGTTTTGACCTAAATGCTAATTTCAGCATGCTAACATGCTCACAATGACAACGTCAACATGCCGATGTTTAGCAGGTATCATGTTTAGCATTCTAGCATGCAAACGCTTGCTAATTAGCATGAAACACAAAGTAGTAGACAGAGCTGAGGCTGATGGAAATGTCATTAGTTTAGCAGGTATTTGGTCACAAACCCAAGTACTGGACACATTAAAATTTTTCGCTACATGGGAAGTTATCACTAAAGAATACAGTTAATCCTGAGGGGAACATGAATGTGGTACCACATTTAACTGCAATCCATCCAATATTTGTTGAGATATTTCACTCAAAACCACAAATGTCAATCTCGTGGTGGCGCTTGAGGAAAAGTCAGGGGATCATCAAAGTCCGTAGGCTTCATCCTCTGGGGACTATGAGGGTCTGAACAAGATTTCATGGCAATTCATCCAATACAAGCAGAAACATTTCAGTCAAAGTGGTGCATGGACTGGCCGACAGACTAACATTGCTCTCCACAGAGCCATATCATTAGCATAGCCACATCTGTCTGACACAGACGAAAAGCAATGCTGAAAGTAGGCTGGGTGTACGACAGACAACTGATCTGGGTTTACAGATAGTGAACAGAGCTTGACTGGGTCGAAGTTAAATTTTGGATCCGTCATGAGCAGGCTTCTTCCATTGTGTCTGTGTGCATGTCACATAAGTGTGACCTGAACGGATGAGATTCAAACAGACAGTGGGTACAGACGTGTTTGTATAAAAGGGAGGGGGAGTGTGTGTGTGTGTGTGTGTGTGTGTGTGTGTGTGTGTGTGTGTGTGTGTGTGTGTGTGTGTGTGTGTGTGTGTGTGCAGCAGACAGAAAGGTTCTGACAGCACCCAGACCAGCTCCCAAGGCAACACTGTCTCATTCGAAAACAGGATAATATGTTATTATGGTCTTCTCAGTGTCCCTGACCAACAAATTGCATCTGATCCACACGCCATTTAACATCTGAGGAAGCATATAGTATGTAAACTATTATTGACCTATGAAAATATGAAAGCAACATGGTCAGCTGCGAAGGTTATTTTCCTTACAAGGACACCCTGCGTCCTGGCAGCTGCCTCCTGTGAGGCAGGAGAGAGATTAAATCTAACAGCGTTCCATCGTTATCCAACATTTGCTTTCTCCATAAGCTGATTTGCATGCGGGAGAGTGTTTCACAAAAGCCTCGCCCTCAATATACAGGCTCCCCATCAGCTGGACAGGACAGGACAGGACAGGGATGCCATGTGGTATAAAATCAACAGCAAGAGTTTGCTGATGGTATTCAGGAACAATGACGATCAATCCTTCTCCTGCATTTGTAGTGTCAAGTTTCTACTGCTACAAAGTCCTAACTGATCTAAAATTTAAAGTGACATTAAACCTCAAAACAGGAGGTTAGACTGAGTGCCACAGTGAAAAGACGCTGTCAATAAAGAACACCAACTGGGTGTCTCAACCTTAGCTGCACTGTAGAGCACAAACCACCTCTTCTGCAGTTTGGTGGTAGTCATACCACAGGACAAAGTCGCTATCTAACAAGGTGAAGCCCAAAGCTAGAGGCACTATGAATAATAACGTAACACAGAAGGATTTATGAACAAACAAAATGTATGAATAAACTACAACTCTTGCAAGCAACTTTTAAACCTACATCATTCATTGAACAAAGAATAAACGGTGAAAAACACACCTGAGGAGAATCCACTCTGTTTGTTCTTTCTTTAATGCTCCATGTTGCTGTTCTCCAACGCTGAAGCTGGGCACCACACTAAACTGTCGTCAGGCGTGTTCCACAGTTCTCCACCCTCGCCCCAAGGCAAACACAAACTAATAAAACAAGTACACATTCCTGCTGCAAGGGTGTAGTCTACCTGTCATTGTTTTGCCTTTTCCCTCTCACTAGGCTGCTAGTTCTTCACTGTAACACAACATTACACTGTCCTAAAGACCCTTAAAAAACTGAAAATATCTCGAAACACACTGAGATTTTAGGATAAGAAAACAACTGCCATATTTTTGTGACAGTTACAAGTACATGCTACACTGGCACGTGGCTGCCACATACTGTCGACATGCTGCATCCACCTGCAAATCCAAACATTAGATCTGGGATGTTACAAAAAGGGGCATCCTTTCCACATCAACAAAACGTTGAACCCACAAGAATACAAAACAGGTTTTTACAGATGTTTGAATGATAATGCAAACCAGTGACATTCAATTTAAATGTAATAACAATAATAATTCACTGGCTCATACTTGCTCTTGACATTTATGATGTCACCACTGTTCCTAACTGCAAGAGGTCACACAGCAGCTGACTCAGTAAAGTAAAACGCAGGACAGAAACGGACTGCTCATTAGCAACTGTACCTCGAATTTAATAATACATTTAATCTAATTTAATTTAATTTAATAAAAAAAAAAACATTAGGATCTCAGTTGGACTCTCGGTCATTAAACTAACTTATTATCACCCAGAATGGCTATGCAGTGCTCTCTCACATTGAGATATATGCTAAATGAAATGCCTCACCACTGACAAGGATCATCTCTCTTCACGTTTTAGATACTTAACTATAATATCTACTGTACACTTATACTTGTCTCCATCAACCCACAACAATAAACAGGCTGTTACAGAAGAACACTGTCAACCAATCTCACTATTTCATCCACAAATAAAAGTGAAACTATTAAATTCTCTTCCTCCAACAATAGCAAATTCTCATTCTCAGCATTTATTTATATTCCATCATCATGTTTTAAGTTTCATACAGGAGCCCAAGCAGGTTGAGGGCTGAATGTGTTTATGGAATCTGCCTTGGGCAAGGTCCTTTTTAAATTATGTTATGTGCAGCTACACAATTTGCATCAGTAAATATTGGTTTCTGGCCAGTCATCATTAACAGTGTTGTGGCAGCAGTGGGACTAATGGACAGACAGAAGGACAGAGAAACGGATGGGTCCTCTGTTTTCAGTAGTAGCTGCTGCTGTAGCACGTTTTTTGTTTTTTTTTAAGCAACCTACAAGTGGGCCAGTCAAACCCCTGGTGATGATGTTTTTAGGAGGATTATGAGAGTTATTTTTGGGGCTTCCTCAGCCTGCACAGGCACTCTACTCTCGTCCAGTCTCATGTCTATGCACATATTTCACTCTGGGACTGGAGAGAGGGTGCTTACATAACATGGGCACTGTTACATGTGGGCACTGTTACACTGTGCAGGGTGGAGCGTGACGTGCCCTGACGCGGCCCAGGCTGGAACCCTTACAGCACTATGTCCTTAAAATGCAACATCACTGTTTCCAAGCTGCTGCAGCTAAAGCAACACCTACTATCAATGGAAAAGTGAGGGCCTGTAGGAGTTGCTTTATTACCCTGTGAGATATGCTGCTTTGACTGATCAATGTACTATCAAATGCACTGCATGCACTTCATTATGTCTGTCTCTTTGCTAAGAGGTCAGGTGCAATTGTCAGTGTGCCACTTTTAAACCTCAGGAGTCACATTACATCACACTCACAAGGACTGTAGTATGAAAAGGCTGTTGTGCACACTCAGTTCTCATGCAGCAGTTTTCACTGTCATACTCTGAAGGACAGTTGTCTGACTGACAACCGCACACAAGCATGCAGACTGAAGGACAGGAGACAGGCTGTGAAGAAACTGTTGGAGACAACACGGAGATGTTGGTTGGTGTACAAGCACTCCGTGTACGCCATTTTTTTTTTGCTCACGCCCCCCCCCCCATCACTCCCCAATCATGTCCTTCCACCTATCCGCCCCTGGCTGTGCACTGTCTGAGGGCTGCTGGTTTTGTTCCTGCCAAATGAAGTGGATACCACATTAGGGTCATAATAATCCTTATTGTATTCTGATGCAACTAACAAAAGGCATTGTGAGAGCCACCCAAAACATGGTGCCTCACTTGCACTACGGTCACACCAATGTCCTGGAGGAGGAGAAGACCAACATTGTATCTACTTTTCAACAATTGACCATCAAAAAGTGACGGTACTAATCTGTGCATCTCACATTTCTTTTGTCGTTTCAACAAAAACAAATGCGGGAACGGATGAATACATAAATGAGATAAAACATGTTTCTGCTCTCCATCTTCTCTTTTCTAACATAAAAAACGTGATGTTCCTCATTTAGCAGCCATTAGCATTTTTATATTTTCTGTTCTTTGCTCTGGAAATTTACATGTCGAGGAACAAGACTATTGTGCTATAATAAAAAAAAAATCAATCTGTGCAGTATGTTTACATGCAACCACTAAATAATGACAAGAAATAGAAATATAGCCAGAGAGGAAAGACCACATTCGGCTGCCGAGAGTTTGTCACTGCTTCTCAGTCTCACACACACACACGCAGACCAATGAGCTCCCTCTGTAGTTACTTCAGTGTCACAAGTAAAACATCCTACCTCAATGTGAAGTCTTGGAAACCCCTGGTTTCACTTCAATAGACAAAAGTCGTAGAGATGGAGTGAATGTAGGGAGGCAGTCGAAGAGAAGTGTGCATGCAGGCAGCTGTCAAACTAATGGAGATTTCACTTTGCTCTCACTGGCTCACCATGCCCACCCCTTTTTTCTCCCTCATCTCTCACCCCTCCCCTCCTTTGTATTCCCTCCCTTCCTATTGCCAGTCTCTTCGTGCAATCACTCTCTCGTCCTCCTCCTCCTCCCTTCTCTTCATCCCTCCATAGCTGATCCTGTCCCAGCCTCGTTCATCTGTTCATCCCCTGTGACATAACGCAGTGCAATAATGTTGCTTTGTTTGGAGCTAGCGCACCAATGTTCACGTTACATTGCACGAAAACCGGGCAGAGCATCGCGACAATGAGGTAATGGCGACCGGAGCGGCGGTTAACGCGTCGAGTCATGTGACCCTTCATCAAGCATGACCTCGTTCGTAGGGAAGCCATCTGTGACGCAGTGTTCCACTTATTACGACATTGTAAAAATGAAACCCTTGCCAACGCTATCACTGGGAAAAAAAGGTGAAACTAAAACATAAGAAAAATGTTAGCTGTAAAACGTCACATTCCTACGATAATATATGAAAACAGGGACAGTGTGAGCAAAGAGAACATTAAAAGAATCATGAGATGGCATGACATATCCCTGCCTGAGTTCACACCACACTGGAGTTGCTTTATATCAGGGTGTTTCTCACCTGAGGACATATCAGTCACAACTCGCACAGCTGAACTGCAACTGCCTAGATTACTGTTGAGCAGAGTTCATGTTGTGGAATCTTTAAATAACCATTGCTATCTTCATTAAATATGCAAATAATTAATGTTTCCCTATAAGACAACATGTTCTACAAAAAGAAATATTCTTATATAAGAAATAATGTTTTTTGGTCTAAACTATGATTGAATGTTGTCAACAGATGTTAAAGTTGTGACCAAACAAAGTAGATTACATGAAGCATTTGACTCCTGACTGGTTTTAAACCTCAGTTTTACACCACAAAAAAAGTATAGCAGTGATTACACTTACTGTCTGGTTATTTATGCAGATTATCTGTCGAGGATTTATTGTCATACATACTTTTAACAGTATGATGTGCATCTTAATCTCATGTATGGTAATGTGGTTGTTGTAGGGAGCGGGAACAGGGACAAACATCTGTACAGGTCGCTCACTGATGCCCTCATCTGGCTATTTTGAATTCTGTACATCCAATTTCAGCACGGTGCGAGCATGTTTCCTGTTCACTTTGCACTGCGTCCCAACTTCCTGTTTTATCTATGCCACCTCTGCACAACCTTGTATACTTTTTAGTCCTTAATGCATCTAAGAACCACTAAGTAGATGCTGTCTTTGATTATAACTAATAAGCTTATACTACACCATTTCAAATGGTATAACTACTTTTGTAATTTTTAAAATAATAAGATGGCACAAAGTAGTGGACGAAGTTATTCAAACTTGTTTTTAAATGTATTTGCACCCTGGAGTCTCATCTGGAATATTGTTTAATTAGTCATGAAGAATGTATTCATTTTCTTCATTTCTGGAGACATGCCAATCTAACATTCTTGCTTATCTAAATATGAACACAACAAAAACTATTTTTGAATTCAGGTGACTGAGTATAAAACATAAAAGGATAAGCATGTAAGGGTTTTCCTGCATAGCGAGCTGAGAAACTCACCCATCCCCCTTGCTGGATGATGCAGTCAGCTTCATCCTCTAGGAAGCGCACCCCCAGATGCAACAGAGTTGTCAGTGACTGGCCCTCACTTTGTAAAGCCTGGAGCAGCACCAAAGGCACTAGTACCTGGGAGAGAGAGAGTAGAAGGGGAAAAAAAGACAGAAAAAGCAGTGTGGACATAAAGGTAAGAGACATTAGGAAGGCAGAGGTAACAAATGTATGAAAAAAGCAATAGTGGGCAGATCAAATGTTGCATCTTTTGCATGTCCCGAGCAGTCATATTTTTAATCAGGTACTGTATATAGAGGAGAATTAAAACTCATGGCTGACTCACCTTGTTCCAGCCTCCTTGTGTGTGTGTTGAGAGATCCACTGTTGTGTCTCTGAATCTCTGGTAGTCCAGAGGCCTAAAAACACACATAAACATCATCGCTGGTGTTAAAACAAGGTCTGCATATAGCGGTTTAGGAAATATCAAAATGTGCCATGAATCCAAGAAGTATAATAAGAAGAAGACACCCCATACCCAGTATCCAACATTAACGCTATGTGCGTGTGTGTGTTGCATTGTTTCTGTGTATATCTGCTTTCACGAAGTCAGATGTTGTGTTGATACTCAAAGGATCCCTTGTGTGCCAGCGATGACACCTTCCTCCTTTGTCAGATTCCCACAACATACGGTACTATAAATGTGTTTGTCTTGTAACACATGGATGTCAGCCATGCTTAGAATAAAGGCTTTTAGTATATATAGTAGCAAATTTGCGTTCCTTGCTTTTCTTCCTTTGTTGCATATGATTGTGTATCAAAGGAGGACGTCCAAGCTGCTTTATTCTCTCTGGGGTAGTTCTCTTAGTGTTAATGGTCTTTTGCAGCAATGTTCCACTTAGTACAACCACAGTCTTATCTGTTGGCCACAGAGCAACTGTACTGGAGCAGCTGCGGATTGAGTGTCTTGCCCAGGTGAGCCTCACCGATGTTCAGCTCCCACAGACTCATAAAATCTACAATAGTTTCATTTTTATTGTGTGTGCCAAAATCAAGCAAGCATGCAATGCAGCCTGTTTCCCTCATTTGACCGCATCGCTGTTAAAGTTCAAGAGTTCACTACGGTGAAAATAAACTCAGCAGCAGTACATCAACATTGACTTTGTCATACCTCTGAGATTGTAACTCTCACCCTGTGTGCACACACATTTTCCTCATACTGTATGAATATAGTGTGGAAATGTAGTGAGGAAAATAGCAATCAGTACTGAATAGTGTGGTTGCTTCAATGACCCCCACAATTCTGTTTCCATGTGAAATATAAGTTTTGGATTAAACATTCGAAGCAGTGATGAAAAGCAGTGATCATCTAAAAAGGGGATGTTAAGGGGATCTCACATAAACACGTTAGTCTACACCAGTGTTGCCATGAGAACTACAATCTATCATGAAAGTCAGAGAGCTGCAAACTGACCCTGTGAGGAGTGTGTGTACGGACGCTGTCAGGTGTGTGTCGAGCTCTCTGGCCACCCGGTCTCCAACTGCAGCAAGACAGTCTTCGATCGAGCTCTCTGGGTTGGCCGGACTGAACAACAGCGATGTGTGTCGGTCGAAGCCTGTTGTGGAAAAGGCTGCAAACACACAGCCCACAGGACAGAATGACATCTCAAGACAGGCAGTGCAGTTCACACATTTTATGAAAGCAGTAATTCTGGGTTTGTTAAATGTTTCATTCAGAGATACTGGTTGTAACTCATACAATGCAGACAAATGTATTTTTCAGACTGCATAATAAGAGTTTGAAAGAAAGTTTGGGTTAATTATGTAACTACAGCTCTCAGAGTAGCATGAATGAGTGTCTCACACTGGGAACACCTTCTGTGACAAATGAAGGGTGGAAGCTGTCAGGGAAGGAAGGGATCCTCTCCTTATGAACTGATCATTCAAAAAGCTCTCCCTTGCTACAAATAAGGGTGGTCTGGAGGGACGCTCACTCAGAGCTGTGGTTATGTAAAGAAACCAAAGTTGTCTTTCAAAGCATACATTTCATGTTTTACACTGACAAATATTGACCTCTGGACTACTTTGCACAGGGAGACCAACTGAACAAAGAAACGCCTGAGAACTTAAGGTCTTAAAACTCTTTTTTTGATTGTGTTTCCTTTCATTAATTTTGGAGTACTGTGCTTTAAAATATAATAAAATGTAATATATCAAGTGTCTGCACAAAGCCATAATGTTATGTCTGAACCATTACGGAGAGTTTGACTGCATAATTAATTAAAGACATCAGACCTGAATTACTCGTATTTTGTAGCTCATAAATATTTTGGAACTGGCTTTGTGTGTGTGTGTGTGTGTGTGTGTGTGTGTGTGTGTGTGTGTGTGTGTGTGCGCGTCCACTTACAGGCAGCAATTTCATCTTCCAGTTGTCTCAGCTCTTCCTCTATCTGCTCTTTTATCATTGCGGTCCTCTCTCTCTCATTCTGGGCATCTCCTGATAGAGATAAACACATGATGCATGAACCAACGGTCTCTCTCTCTCTCTCTCTCTCTCACACACTGACTGTTCACAAATACTACACCGCATCTCATTATACTAAACTAACTTTAGACATTACACAAAACCACTAAAGAAATTCAATTCACAATGTAATTTCTGTTGATGCATCTAAACAGGACATTTAGCATAGGCTTTTACTGCATCTGAACTGGATATTGTGTGTACTCTTTTGTAGAGTGTAACTTAGTCTGTGTCTTGTTTGTATTTATTGTTGTAACAATGTTTGTCTTCCCTCTTGGCCAGTTCTCTCTTGAAAAAGTAAAAATAGATTTTAATCTCAAAATATTTTACCTGTTTAAATAAAGGGGGGGTGCACTGTGCAGCTGTATCATTTAGGATAAAATAATATGGGATAGGCCAGCATATAAAACCAGTCAGTGATGCACTCTTTGTATGACACTAGATGTGCACAGTTTGCCAAACAAACCAGTTGTGCATGTATAAACACTAACTTCCCTGGAGGGGAGAAAAATGTTTGCAGGCTTAGATGCAGCTACAGTAATAACACCCTTTGCTTTTACGTCATTCACTTACTCCTCCTCAGCGTGATGTTGCTGAACTCACACAAGAAAAAAAAAAAAGAGAGAGTGGTGCTCTCTCATCGCGTGCATATGAGGCACCAACACACAGCTCATGCTTTGGTAAATTATTTACAAGATTCAGTCTACACTGCTGGGGGCATAATGAACCACGCAAGGGGCAACACTGACATAAAGGCTGACCGTGAGTTTTCATATTCACACAAATCACGTTCTGAATGAAGCCATTTGATAAAGAACCCAAAGACATTGGTTATTTCCACTATGATGGCATGTGGACCCTATTAGTTCTGTTTTTTGAAACAGCACAGCTAAACTGGGGACGAGCAGCTAATGGAAAAGAAACACAAATTACCTTTAAGTATCATTCTTCATTGATTCAACAGCTGAGTGATAGGATTCTTCCAATTCATGTTTTCGTGACGGAAATCAAATCAAATAGTGACTTCTTTTTTTTTTTTTTTTTTTTTTTTTTTAAACAGGAAGGAAGAGGACCCCCTTTTCTATTCTTTCTGTGTCCCTGCGGCTCATACATGAACGCCCTGAGGACCGGTGTTGGTTTTTCCTGGGCTTGGTGCTGTTTCAGCATTTAGCCAGACAGCTAGCCGGCCAACTATTTTGCTTTGGTCCGTTGGCGTGTGAGTAATCCTACGGTGATTACACATGACAGGCTGTCAGAAATTGGACCGGGTCAAGCGTAAAGCAGGGATCAGCCACTCCTCTGCCCTTCTCCGCCCATTCCAAGCATGCACATAACAATAAAAAGGGACAGGAAATACAGAGAACCCTCCTCTCTCTCTTTTTTACCATCTCTCCTTCTTGCTCAAAATACCTGAGCATTTTTTTCCCCAGATAGCTCTGTTCATATCCTGTGACAGAAGGAATGACATGCATGCCCTAAAATGGTCCTCCTGCAAAACTGTCTTACCTTCCAAATGGGATGTTTCTCTCACTGTAATCATTAAGATTTACTTCTGCGCTAACATGCTGTGGCCGTGGCGTCATTGCACAAAGTACGAGACATTACTATGTGCCAAATAGGTCAAAAACTGTTCATAAAACTTTTCTGCATGCCAGGCGCATAGGGAACAAGATGAAAAACAGGCATGCTGCAAGCCTGAAGTCATGGCACAAGGTTGCTTTAAAAGCTTCTGTGAAGACAGGCCAGTCTTCAGATACTTTGGAAGCCATATTGGAAGGATTGTAGCTGGGCTTATAGAGAGCCTCACACGCCATCTATTTGTTTACAAGCACTGACTACTTCATAACTGTCACATATAAAAAGGGCACACCAGTCTCTGGACGTGTTTCCATGCCAATGTCAGAGAAGGCTAAATTGAGCTGGTAAACAGGTGGCAACCTGCGTACACACCCTGAATATTTTACTGCCATGTGTGCATGTGTGAACTCTATTTGTGTGCCTTGTGAACGCACAAGTGTGAGGCTTGCCGTAACGTATGGGTCGAACACTGCATGACACTAATCTCAAGTCTTTCTTCTCACCTTGAGCTGTGGTTGGTGCCTGCGATCTACTAATGGGCAGCATTCCCAGGTAGTTGAGCACTATGTACTTGGTTTCATAATGGAAACCCTCAGGCACAGTGGCGGTGATGGAGGCAGCAGAGGTGGAGCCTGAGGTAGCCATTGATCAAACGCGTGTCAGACTCTCAGGCACATAAGTTCTTACAGTCAAAGCTGGACGTCTCACCTGGAGAAAATGACAGCCAGAGGAGGAAAATGAAACTTGTTGTTTTGACAATCATGATACAGTACAGTCAATTCAGGCCAAAACATTCATTAACAAAACATGAGGGCATCCACATCAGGCTCTGAACAGAAGTCATAATGACATTTGTTGTTAAACTATACAACAGCTGGTAGGTGTATGACATAAAACAAATGTCCCACTCAGTGTCATCATGGGCATGATAGCACACTCCTGTGCCCATTGTGCCGGGTGGACATGTTCACTTTCCCATTTGGCAAAGGGGCGATGAGGCTAAAATTGATCCCTAAATGTAATTTTTGGTGCCTCTGGGACTGCATGGCTGCTCACTGAAAACGCAGAGGGAGATAGGCCCAAGACATGACTATCGTTATCTCTTACATGTACGTTTTGTAGATAGAGTTAACCACATCATGACACAATTCAGTCTTACATAACACACGTGGTGAACAGAGGGGCGTGAAAAGTCCTTCATTAAGAGCCTTTACTGAACAAATGTTTAAATGAAAATTAAATATGGCCGTGCTATATTGTTTAGTCCCCTGTAGGTTTTTTCTGGACATTAAACCACCGATTACAAACTTACTGACAAGCAAATCTTGAGTCCCAGTTTATCAACTCACATCGTCCTCACGAGATGAGGTGACACCATGCGGACCGAAAGTGAGATTAATGTCAAGTTTGGCAAATTAAAAAACTTCCGGCTTGAACTGTCAAAATAAAACCTCTTGCTGGCTTATGGAGTTCCCAAACAGAATAATACAAAAGCTCCAAAATCCAAATAAAATTATCATAAAAAGTCTAGAAATTAGAATGTAGGTAAATACTATTATGGTTTTTTTTTTTTCGAAAATGACAGCATGGCTCCAGAAGACTAATATATAACGTTATACACTCATACTCAATTAATAACCAGACATAGTCCGTTAGATAATTGCCTGACATATTACATAAAGGTCTGCTACACTGGAAAGTCCGTTTTTAGTCAGACGAGCAGTTGCTGGAACATCTCAACATACATGCAAGCTATAGCTAGCTTAACGTAACACGTTTTAGGTGCTATTTCTGAGACGCAAAACTTCATTTGAACTTAAGTTAAGCCCAGCGTGAGTCGATTTCTTACCGTCCTTGTCCAAAGGCACCCAAGTGCTGACAAACGACAAGTTGAAGGGAAATATGCGACACAGTCCCCTGCAGGAGTAGCTGGAGAGGGTAGACCACCACTGACAGGCAACAGTAGCACTAGCACACCGTGTGCTTTGGAAGCTACGTTACACAAGCTAGCGAGAATATAACACAGATCTTCCTGTCTCAACTTTCAAAATAATACTCTCATTAGTTACCGGACAGTGTTAGAATCCAAAAGCGAAAAGGTAACGCTAACTTTAAAGTGAAAGTGTATTAAATTTTCTCGGATCAAACGTTCAGTTTGCTTTCCAGTGTATCTTGGCAACCGCATCTGAAGGTTGGCAGCTTGGAATGTTGTAGCTAACTAAGACAATTACAAGCTTACATGATAATTAAAATGACCTTTCCAGAAAGTGAAATTTGACACTGATATCCATAACCATATAGAATAAACCATGGAAGATACCATCAAATATGCCATATGGGACTCGCCCCCTTAACCTTTCCCTGACCCTGGAGTCTCCATACGCTGCGCCCTGGCAAATTCAATATATGCATTATTGAAATAATTCTGTTAATACTGTTGTACTTGTTGTTAAATATCTGAAATGACTTGAAAACACTGTGACGGGTGTGTGTCTTTATGATCTAAAAATTGGGAGGGAAGAGGCGCCCTTTCCTCACTCGTACCTGTTTTTAAGGACTTGACCTATTGAGTACTATTTTGAAAGTAATGACCGGATGTTGTGATCCTTGAGTCGCTAGCTCGACGTGAATCCAACAAGAAGAGGAAAAGTGTATTCTCCGAGCTGTCTCTGTTTAACTGTACTGTGCAAGTGGTCGGGAAGACCGCTTTTTACAGACTTTATAAATAAACAAAATATATTGAAGAATAGACATGGCGCTCACCGATGCTGACGTACAGAAACAGGTAAAATAGACAATGTTATTCTCGTAGCTGTTAAGTTTAACCACGTTAATCACAGTGACTATAACTTTAGGTGGCTAGTTAAACGTAAACATTAACGCTAGCTAACGGGCTAAAAACTCAACTACTGTTCCGTGTAAGCTAGCTGTTTAATCATATTTGCGCACTAAATATCGTTAACTTTCGAGTTTGTTACTAAACGCGCAAATATTAAAATTTGTTTTGTTTGGGTTTCAGTCATTTGACAGAATTGTCTGACGTTATGACACATGGAAAGTTGAAACAAACTATCGGTAGTGGGTACTGAGGTTGGTCTTATTGTAGTAGTAAACATAGTCTTTCTAAAGTAAAGAAAATGTTTGTTATGAATTGTGAATTGCTTTGTACTTACATTTAGGAAATTGACATATCGTTATACACAAAGGTTGAACTCTGTGAGACATCTGAATTTGAAGAAACTAATTTGTGTTTGTCTCTTGTGGCAGATCAAGCACATGATGGCCTTCATTGAGCAAGAGGCCAAAGAGAAAGTCGAGGAAATTGATGCCAAGGTAATTGAAGTCTGTCTGTCTGTCAGTCAGTCAGTCTTGTGATATTTGCTGCTGCCACCAGTAATAGGTCTGGTCATACCCATCTGTTTGCAGGCGGAGGAAGAGTTCAACATTGAGAAAGGTCGTCTAGTGCAGACTCAGCGGGTGAAAATCATGGAGTACTACGAGAAGAAGGAAAAGCAGATTGAACAGCACAAGAAAATGTGAGTTGTTGGGAAAGAAGGTTTGTTTGGAGCCTGTTTCTGTCATTTTTGTCATTGTTTATCTCACACTTTGGATTGAGAGGCAACAAGTTTAATCAGCTCTTACCAGATACATTTTTTTCCTCCCATAGTTTTTCAGTCACTTTGTTACCGTGTGGTTCTATCTACCGTGTCTACTCACTTATGACTGCCTTGGTAAACTCACTGTGTCCTCATTACAGTTGATAAATAATAAATAAATATTTGTAACTACATCAATAAAAACAGTGAGTTGTGAGAACTGGGTATCATGAAGAACAGCTATTTAAAAGGCGTGCTGTATTGCATGTTAGCTACTTTACTCATTGACTTTTCCTTCCACTCTCACAGCCAGATGTCCAACCTGATGAACCAAGCGAGGCTGAAGGTGCTGAAGGCCCGTGACGACATGATCACGGTTAGAGATCAGTGTCTTACACATATTCACATATTCAGTTCATGTTAAACAACTGACACAGACATCTCTCACATTTACATTCAGTATATTGATGAATACATACAATATATCTTATTTACAACTAACTACAATTACAATTAAGTTTTTTGTGTGCATATTTATACATGACTTTAGTATACATGAGTGCTTATGTTTTGTCCTATTCACCCCTGAGTTAAATTCCTACATTTCAGTTGGGTTCCACCACCCCAATACAATGCAAGTGAATGGATTTTCTTTTATGGTCCTCTGATCATTGAAAAATAATATTTACCTGTCACCACAGACAAGCATTTACGCAGCACTGCCTATACACTGTATTTTATAAATGTGTCTGATTCCACACTATCTGAGTGAGAGTGTTAATGAGCATGAATTAATTAATCGAATTACCACAGGCTTTTTCTCTGTTTTCTACATGTGTTCTTGTCTCAGGATTTGTCGAATGAGGCTCGTCAAAGATTTGCGGAGCTTGCCAAGGACCCTGCTAGGTACTCTACCCTATTGGAGGGCCTGGTGCTTCAGGTAAAATCTCCAACCACTCTTGTGGGAGGATACAGGTAAATCAACAATTGATTGGTTTGTTGGTTCTCTATTTTGTCTGAGTTCGTGCTTTTCACTTTTCAGGCATTCTATCAACTGCTGGAACCTAAAGTTACCGTTCGCTGCCGACAGCAGGATGTGGAAATGGTTCAGGTGAGGTTGAGCTGACTACAGTGTTGGGATTATTGTAATTATTTAGGAAAGCGCTGGTAATTGCAAGATCCTCTGCATCTTTTGTTGCATTCATGATAGTTGGGAGTGTTGTGTTTTTATTGCGGCTGACAGGCTGCAGTTAACAAGAACATCCCTATTTACAAAGAGGCAGTGAAGAGCAGCATAGTCGTCAAAATCGACCTGGAACGTTTTCTTCCATCAGAGATGTAAGATGGTTTAATGGACTTTAACATCAACTATTCCTCTTTGGTTTTAAATGTGTTGTCAGGTTATATATTTTTCTTATTGTGACTCTGTTTGAAAAAGGTGAAGAAAACACACACTTGAGCTGGGTTTGGTTCTCTCACATTTAATGTGTTGTGTCAACAGCTGCGGAGGAGTTGAAGTATATAACGATAATGGGAAGATCAAGGTTTCCAACACTTTGGAGAGCAGGCTAGAACTTACGGCACAACAGGTAGAGCAACTTTTAGATTTGATATTTAAAATAACACATTTAACAATAACACACTAAATGTAGTTTCTGCTGTTTGCCTGTGGAGGGCAGCACAGCCCACTTGGTTTTCTAGAGAGCCTAATTACCTAAAGGACGGAGAGATGAAAGTGAAAAATACTGTCATGCTGCCATACTTTAATTGGGTGTTACTTCACTTTTTAAGAATGGGAAAACACTGATTTTCATTTTTACTTGGGCAGTAAAATTAATTGTTTACTAATTACAGTCATTAATGTTTTGCTTTTGTTAGTAATTCAACTTTATTTATTCAACCTTTGTGTTTAGAGTGATTAAAAAAAGGAATTTGTTTTGATTTTGCATCTAGTAGGGTTTTTTTGTTACTTTGTTTGTCTTTTTGGAAATTAGACACTATTGATTATTTGATATAATAATAACTAAGAAAAAATAAGAAATATTGAAGCATCTGCGTTTGTCATGTTTCTCCACTTTTCATTTCTTGTGTGCACTTATTTGTATCCCGACTTTATGCCTGACAGATGATGCCTGAGATCAGAGTGAACTTGTTCGGTGCCAACCCCAACCGCAAGTTCACGGATTAGCAGTGGATTTGAAGAGGGCAGTGCAGACACGGGCGAATATATAAGGTTACCACAGACAATCATCATAGTGAGCAAGAGTCTGCACAGTCACCTTCCAATCATCAGGGTCAAAGGAAACCCTGATTTACATAATGGAATGCTACGGATGTGTTCAGACATATTTTTATTTTTGTACTAATGGACAGAAAAATAATTCAATACATGCACTTTTACTTATGCTCTCTAGTGCCCTCTATTTTACCTCTCCAAGGACTGCTTTAAGTTGCAATGCCATTGCAAATATATATTCCTTCATTTCTTTTGGGAAATCTTGCTTTTTTATTTGATTAAAGTAATCAAAGCTACGTCACCAAAAACAGACATTTCACTTCACAACCTTAGCATTCAAGCATATGATGAACTTGATTTCTGGTATGTTTGCCAAACATCGCTTTTTTAACAGTTTGATGGTGTGTGTATATGTGTGGGTAGAGAAAGCGTGTTTTACCATTGTTCTGAAGCACTTAACATACAAAAACCAAAGAAATAAATGCGTGTGACACAGAGAAATCAGCATGTATGAGATATATTTATTTACAGCTTGTAAACAAACAGTTCACTCAGGCTATGTTCACTCTATAGTGAGGGAAATGTAGTAGCCTAGCTACACTAGCCACAATAAAATAGTGTGTTGCATTAAAAATGTAAAAAAAAGCTTTTAGTGCCACCCAGTGGACTTAAGTAATGGCAAACAGTTGGCAAGACAAGGTGCCATACTCCCTCCATGGGTCTAACAAATATAATTGTCCTTGCTAAATTGGACTCAAGTATCAAATCAATATTTCAACACCACCAATTCCACTGAATTAATTTCAGACTTACAGTTTTGATGCTTTAGAAACTACCAGCAATGATAAGGCTTTAATTGCATTTATTTTAGTTATTGTGCGCACGTCATTTGAAGCAACATATTCTTATGCGTAACTAAGCAGTAAAGTCAGCTCTAGGCTTCTCACAGGTTTTCACAGCGGCCCAGCAGTCTAACCTGTGGCCTTTAGGCAGGAAGTGAGCTGTGTGTTAGGGTATATTGTACACTAATACAGGGATTAAAGCATTACCATCAGATTAACAAATGACCTTAGAGACACTGGCAGGCAGCACCTCCCAATCCAGTGAAGGAGTCCAAGATTACAACTCAGACCTCACGGATGGAGTGGGAGGAACTCTTAACGGGATAGGCAGAAGGAGATCAAGCTCCTTTTCCAGAGAAGCGCATCAAACATTGAAATCTAAATGATTGGCATTTGAAGTCAAGCCTAATACCCAGTTCAGGCTCTGACATGAAATGTTATGCAACATTAGCTTTTGATAAAGATTGACAGGGGAATTTGTCCCTTAACGTAGGATGATGCACAGTTCTTTGCTATGACCATACAGATTGGTAGGCGTTTTAGTTAACAGCCTTAAACAACATGCAGCAGCAGGTCTCTCTTAACAAACCAGACAGAATAAGGAACAGCTCCAGACATATTGCAGCAAGCACACAGAGATAACCCAGACAACTTGGGACACACTCTCAGATTAGTCACACACATACACAGGACCCTGTTTAACCTACGGAACCCTGTTGACAGCATGTACAAACCTAGAGAAACGTGATTACTGTGAACCCACTGGTCCACATATTAGTAAATAGAGCCTCCTCATATCTCAGACCATTCTGCTTCCTTTGGTTAGTGGCCGTATTTCCCCTCTCTCTGTATTCACTCAAGTTGTGTCATTCGTTCACTGCAGATTAAAGCAGCAAATGATTTGTACAGAGACAACACAACCACCGCCACCGATGTCAAGCATCCCGCTATTCCAGCAAACCTAGCACCGTCTCCCCTACCCCGAGGAAGTAGACACCCTGCGCAATGCCAAACAGAGGAGCGATGACTAGAGCACGACACGTTGCACCTTTCAGGAATGCTGAGGGGCCCTCCCGCGTCATGATGCGCCTGCAAAAGTACACACAGACCAGGACAGCGGGAGAAGGACAATGAAAGAAAATGTCAGAAGGCTCTTTACACTGAATGAATACTAAGACAACAAATGTTTTATCATAGACTAAAATCTTACCGTGTGCAGTCAATAATTCCTCTGTATGTGTCCTCCCCTTCACCTTTTTGCAAGGTTTGCAGACGAGTCTTTATGACTGTACAGGCATTTAAAACACAGAAATGCACATGTCACTACATCAATTCAAAGAGAGTTAAAGCAAACAGGAGCCACTTTGGATACAAATGAGGATCACAACAGATCAATGCTAATGTGTAGTGTAGTACTAACACAAGTAGAAAAGTCAAATACTCAGTTAACTGACTCAGAAATATCACTTCCACATGGCACGTACACTACTTTCTTCCAATAATCCCATGATGCAATGCATGGCATTTTATAGATTAGAAAATGGCCATTGTGTGAATCTGCAGTCAGTGATGACGCAAAGTGTCAATCTCAATTCACTGCCCTCTATTGAGTGAACTATTGAGTGTGTATTATATAGGGAGTAGTGAATGAGTGAACAAGGGAGTGACTGCCAATATCTATCTAAAGTTTGCTAACATTAGCTAACAATAGCTAACCTTAGCGACCATAAGCTACTGGTTATACCAGACCAAGTGAGGCTGTAGCGACAAAACCTTTTGAGTGGATTGAATTGAGTGAGGTTGCGTTTTATTGCTGATGAATTCAACTTTTCATTTGTAAGAGGAAGATTGTGTTATTTCATCCTTCAAAAGTTACATCGTTTTGTTTAAAATGTTTCATTAAATGGAAGTTGGTCTTGTACACACACCTGCTCTCTTTGTGAGTAGCAGGGGCTTAAATCCCCATTCACAGTCCACCTCTGTCCCACCATATCTATTTTTCTGTTTCTTTCTCCCACTCACCATCCAGTGGTGTCACAGCCACAGCTGCCACTGAGCCTGCGGTGCAGCCAGCCACAAAGGATTGCCAGAACGGCGCCCGGACCTCCACATCACCCTGGCTCTCCCGGCCCAGAGTGTTTAGGTTGGCAAACAGCGGGAAGTAGATCATTGAGAAGGGGACATCCCTGAAAAATATGATTTAAAAAAATAAAATGGTTAGATGGAATTAAACAGAAAGGAAGGAATCTGAGACACTGTATTACAGGTTAGGGCATAGAGAAAGAAATTGGGATGGACTGAAGTCACAGGAGAGAGGCAGGGAGAGAGAAAGAGACATGGCCCCATTCAACTGCAGTACAGCAGCCAGACATAGCCGCAGGACTCTATTGATCAGTGTTGATTGGCAGAGGTGTCAGGAAATACAACAAACGCAGGGTGAGTTATGCAATGTATAATCAACTCATGCTGGAGAACGCAAGCAACTGTGAATGGACATATACTTGACATTTTTAAAGGTTTCCAACATCAAAATGATGGGAAGTGCTTTTCCCCTACTGCTATGTTTTGATGTTACCCACAATTATATTAAAAGTAAGAAAGAGAAGTAAAACAAATGTCATGTATTGTGAGTAAGTGTACGTGTTTGTCTTTGTGTGTATGACCTCATTAAGGTGGCTCCTGCCCCCCTGTACAGGCCTGCCAGTCCACGGGTCTTCAACAGCTCCACAGTGATGCCGGTGGCTGAGGGCCGTGGAGGGCTCGGCCGCGCTGGTGGGGTGGCCACCAACGATGGAGCTGGACCAGGAGCAGCAGCCTGAGCTGGATTTGCAACAGGCCTCTGGGCAGCTGATAGTCAAACACAGACTGTCCCAGGTTAGAAAACACATGCAGGCTAGTGTAATCCTGCAGCCATCACTGTGAATGTTTTTTTTGTTACTGAACAAAGGATGGGCTACCATTTTTGAGAAAAAAGTAAATGGGAAGCGTGTCAAAAGATTGATACCAAATTTATAAACAGTACACATTGAAAAGCATAGTATATGACTAAACGTACACCACATCTGTCTTAGTATTAGTGACTACGTTTCTTAGTGCAATTCTTCAAATCCTTTTACACTTGACACACTGCATCTTGGTATTTGTACAAAGGGGAAAAAAAACATTGTTTAAAAACATTAAATCCAATGACCAACTCACCGAGCCTTCCTGCATCCTGCAGCTGGATCTTCAGCATTTCCATAGGAGTGGTGACGACCACCTGACAGGTCCCAGCCCCACACCCTGCCAGTATCTCCCCCCACAGGGGCAAATGCCTGGAAACACAATAGAGTGACTTTTAGGCTTTTCTATATTCTTTTTTATTTTATTTTATTTGTAGATTTCACTAATCAGTCTACAGGTCTAAAGTTAACAATAAGTTATTTAAAACTAGGTTAAAGATTGGCATGCTTGGTTTCATGGTGCACAAATGAAATACAGATGCAACAGCAATTTGACCAAAAAGTCTCCAAATCAGAACAAATTCTTTACTTATTTGAACTAATTAATGTAGTTTTAGTTGACTGTAATAACCTTGGACACTTCCAATCTAATATTATTTAACATAACATAAAATCAATATCTCATTTGTGTTTGATATAACGTAAGGTTTGCACATATCTACTGTACTGCAATACATTTGCAGTAGGTAGGCTATGTGTCTGTAGCTTGAGATGATTTTTATGTAGCTACATTATATGATGCATCATTGAAGGACAGAAATCAATGTACCCATCCTTAGAGAGCTTCTGTCTAAAGACGTCATTGGCAGCCAGCTTGATGGCTTTTTCTGGTGTAACAAGAGTGAGGTTCACTGCTGCACCTGGAAAGCACAAACAGGCTGATGACAGTGACACACAATAGTTTTCCACTGAAGCACACAAATAGAACAAACCTACATGGCAGCTTATGGCTCACCACTGCGGGCTAATAGCAGCGGATACTGTTTATTATGATAAAAAGATTGAGGGCCCACGGGATAAACAACAGCGTAGGTGGCCAGATTAAGTTTATAGTAAAGCACAGGTAAAGCGTTGTTTGTCACAGGGATTAGAAATGCAAAGAATACCTCTGTAGCATCCAAAATAGCCCTCTGAGCGCACCGTCTTTGCCAGGCAGTCCAGCCTTTAAAGACAAAAGAGAAAACAACTGACATTTTGTCTGTTTTTCATATAACATTGTGTGACATAATTAAGCCCTAGAATACACAATAACAATGTTCATATATTTTAACTCTACTGAGACTGACAGACATTTAGGTCAAATCAGCAGTATTACGCTTTGTTTATAAGCATCATCTCCGGCCTGGCCTTTACCCAAATACACCATGACCCTCTATCCTGTCACAACAACAAACTGGACAGAGATCAGTGTTGTCAGCGAACTGTATGAGCAGTTCTGTTTTTTTGTTTTTTTTTCTTTGCAAAGAACAGGGGAAAAAATCCAACCTCGTAACTGGGCTTTGAGGGAAGTTATCCGAGCTATTTTTCCATCTCTGACTCACAGTGGAAAACCGCAGTCTAAAATGTCTGTGCTGGTGAACACAGGGTGGCCACGCCCAATCAGCCAGCAATATTGATGCCCACCAGATGTGCGCAGTTAAAAATCTAGGGTCAGTGGGTCTTTTAAGGACAGCACCTTTTTTCTCTGCAACTCTTAATTTTGAAATAGTTTTAGGGCATTTGTCAGGTTTTAAATTGAATTAGTGAAAACAATCCACCATTCAAAGTCACCACGGCAGTCCATCAAAGCACACTCTGTACACAGCCATTCCCCTAATATGATCCAATGAGGGAGTTTTGTACAAACTCACCAAAAAACACTGGACCAAATATGGGAAGTGGTGTGTTTAGCTGTGCTGCTCCACCCACTGAGATTCAGTGGAAAAGTATGTCAGTCTGCACAAGCTAAATAATTCTTGACTTGTTTGTAGCTCAAATTAGAGAGTGATGTTAACCAGAAAGCACATATCTACACCATTCATCACCAGCAGATGCTTTGAAAAGGTTTTACGGTTTAGAGACTTTGACATTGGCTACATTTGCATTCAGAAAAAATTGTCTGTAGCCCTTTCTTAACTCCAGAGATAAAGATGAATTTAGAAGCCTTTTCTCAATAACAGAAGAAAAATCGTTCAGGGATGCTGAAATAAAACTGCAGTAATGTGAAAGCCCTTATCTTTGTACAGTATGTGGTAGATCAGTGACAGTGTCGGGTTAACTCGGGCCAGGGGAGCCCTACTCACATTCCTTTGTAGACTTGGACGCCCTGTTGGTTCTGTAGGCGGGTCTTGGCCAGGTCAATAGGAAATACACATGTCACACCGACCAGGCCTGCCACGCCCCCATTAATCAGCTTAGCAGGGAGGCTGCTGAGGGATCAACATAGACACACGCACACATGCATGCACAGACCCATGTAAACGTAGGCACCGACACAAGCCATGCAAATGACGCGTCCATTCATGGACAAAGATGCAAATAAAGCGGCCACAGGGGGAGTTTCCACAACCACACACACACACACACACACACACACAAAGAGAGTATAAAAGACCAACATTAGCACAGCTGCTGCTTCCAGTGAATACGTTTTGTCTCCATTGAGCTAAATGAACAAGATAAAGATACTTACCTAACTTTCTTCTCTGCCATCCTGCTTGTGTTTGGGCTCCAGGTCCAGGCCTGCTACTCCTCTCTTCCTCCTCCTCCTCCTCCTCCCACCTCCTCCTCCTCTTCGTCTTCCTTTTCCTCTTCCTCTTCCCTCCCACCCAAAGTTGTCACCGCAGCTCAACCCTCACCTGCCCACCCAAACCACAAATACAGCTCGCTGCTTCTTTTAATATGGCAGCGCTGCACCGCCTTCTTCTTCTCCCTGGTGTGGATGCCCTTTTTTTTTCTTGTCTGTCGTGGTCAAAACCCCCTATGTTGGATCTGTGTCTTTTATCCAGCCTTTCTGCTTTGCTGTGCCTCACACCAAAACCCAATCTCTCTCCCACCACCTGGAAACACAAAACACATGCAGTTAATATGGACTCAATCACTCCAAAGACTTCAAATGAGACCAGCGTTTCTCTGACTATTGTCTTTCTCAAAGCCCTGTTGAATAGATTTTTGTGATGGCTTTGTAAGTAATCGTTGGGACGAAGGATTGACACACCTCATATTAACTCTCAGGGTCCATAAAATCCAGACTGTCATTCATAAATGTGAATAGCAGCATATCCCAGGACTACCACACGGAGACAGAACATCTTGAGTCTCTCTAATCTGCCAGCTAAAAGGGATAAGAGTATTTGATCTAGCAAGGAGGGCAGAACTGAAAATGAGGGGCTTACCGGTATTCTTTTACCGCATTTAGAATCTGACATTTACAAAGGACTGAAAAGGAGACTTGAATGGAAGTTGGGAAATTTGTGTGACAAGGTTTTTTCTTTTTTTTCTTTTTTCTTCTGAAAGTACAATAGTTTGTAGTCTAACATAAGAGGTGTGTATCACAGATAATAGAAACGCTGTTGAAATCTTATCTGGGGTTCACAGCTTGCTTTCCTATACTATGTTCTCGGTTTCTTCCACTGTTTTCCTGCCTTTTCCCCTCCTGACTTCCCCCTTCCCTCAGCTCCCTAATTAATCTCTCTCTTAATCTCCCCACCTCCATTCTGCCTCTATTTTTACCACTGTAAACCTTCACTCTGTCCTCGCCTGTCTTAACGGAGACAGTCAGTTTTTGCTTTGTTCATCCTCTCATCTTGATTTGCATTTTTTGGTGTCCTTTTCCATCACCTCAACTTTTTCATCTCCAAATATTTCTTCTGTTCCTGTCCCCTTCATACTCTTTTCTCTTTTCCATTGCTGGGTCCTAGTCACATTCTACACATGCCTTTCACTGAGCCTCTTTCTGTGAAACTTTCTTTCAGCTCAGCTCCATTCACACACAGTAGTGACCCTGCCAAAACCCAGACAAGGGTGCCTCACCCCAAGCCAACCTCCAGCTCCCAGACCTCTGTTTCCCCCTAAAAAACTGCACTGGAACTCCCCGCTCAACACAGTTCACACAACACAAGCCCCATGAGACAGCTCCTAAAAAACTTAATTTTCTTCCATCACAGAGAGACATAGCAGTGGGGAATGGGGGTCTTACCTCTGTCGGTGTATCCCACAGACAGGATCAAGCTGTCCACTTTCCTTTCACTTCAACAATGTGTGCAGCAGTGGTAGTCAAGCGAGAGCGATCTGAGAGAGCTAGCCGCCACTCAGGGGCCGTTGCACAAACACCAGCATTGTCCTGCTGCCTAAGTCCCTCCCTCTCGTGGTGACTCCCAGTGTGACACAGACCCAGCAACATAGCTCTGCGCTAACACAACTCGACATAAACTCACGCCCGTGGAGCTGCTGTCACAGCACACACGCAACAGACACGGCAGGGACAAATACCCACAATTATAGCTCGGTGTGTATTGTTTCTAAGAATATATACGTATATGCAACTTGAACAGCAACAAAAAAAGGCTGCCCAGTATCAGTAATGAGCTCTCTATTCAACAGTCCCAGTATTACATAATACCTCCAGGCACATTGGATTCGTCAAATGTTCACAGACTTACAATTACTACCAAGGTAACAGTGATATACCAATGTGATTATCACTGTTTGGAATGTTTTATTATTGGGGAAATATGATAAAAGAGGTCATTAAAGGACAAGAAGGTTATATAAGAACATCATCAAAAAGAGCATGTGACTGCCACAGCAACTACTCATTGCCCCTAAACAATTTTTTCATGAGGATTGATTGATGTATTGATTCCTGTTAACGGAAAAACAATTACTATCAGTGATCATTTCACTCATCAGCTGGGGAAATCTTTCATTGAAAATGATATTTCCTAGGTTGGCTTTCACATTAAAAGCGCTTGGTTACACCATACACTGTTAAAGAAATAAACTTATTTGTGGTGAAAATAGAAAACTTGTGCTTGTGGCCTTTATATCGCTATGTAGCATTGATGAAAGAGGGCCTGTCTCTGTTTCCAGCCAAGAGGGTCAGCCAGCACAGAATTGTCCATGCCTCTTTTGCAAAAGAAGACTATTCTTAAGATACGGACTCGGGGTAAAGAAGAGAAATCTTTATTAGAGGAATAAACTTTGACTCGATAAAAATGTATTTAAAAAATGCATGAAACGTAAGCAGTCAGTCTTCTACACTACATATGAATATGTGGTTCAGTTATCTCCTCTCATTATGCAGTCCCTTAGCATACAGAATTATCCCAAGTAAGGAAACAAAAGGATTCGACTTATTACACTGTTTGGTAGTTTAATTAATAATAGTGCATCATACTTTATAAAGTGATCTTATATTTTATAAGCATAAAATAGTAGAACATGGAAATACTGAAGTAAAGTACAAGTATATCAACATTGTACTAAAGTACAGAATAAGTACAGAAGTACAGTGCTTAGTTACACCGCACCACTGGTGTCCCACCCAGTGGTGTCGTGTATGTATGTATATATATATTATACATACTGTACATTATACAATATGTGCTAACTTACTTCAGTGGTAAAATCTGCCACAAACATAAAGCACACTCTGATTTACTTGTCCTGTCAGTCCACTAGTCCAAACCCATCACTGTTTCAAAGGGAAGCATTATAAATGCTCACTTCTGTAGCAGTGTTTGCTGGCAACAATTAAACCTGGACTCAAGCTGTTTCCATCGTAACACAATTCCAAAGAAACACTGTTGTATTTTAACCTCCTAAGACCTGGCATCCACATGCGTGGACATCACATTTTGGGTTATACCATAATACTTAATTCTGCTTATATGGAAATTCAAAAATTGTCCCCGTATGTGGAACTACATCATGTCAACAGATGATGCTTAGTTTTTATACTTATCAGGTCCCAATAAGCCAAGATAGCAAAGAGAAATTAAGATAGAACTTGGGTCTTAGGAGGTTAAGTAATGCGGTTTGAATTACAACACAGTCAAACTGTACTGTGTAGAGTTTAAAGCTTTAAAAAGGTCAACATAAAAAAAATCACTGAATGGCAGCTTTCATGTTTCTTGACAATTACGATCACATTTACACCCTTGTAATACAGATGGTTGACAAATTCAAATGTATATTATTACTCTACAAGTCACTGAACTGTACTGGAGGGATGAACACCATCTTCCAAAAGATATTCATTTGATGTTTTGACGATGGCAGTGGAAATTGCTGTCTAACAGGTTGGTCAAAAATCTTCTATGGGGGATGTGGAGACCAAGCAGACAGGTGCTTCTACCGGCAGTGGTGGTCAGCCATTATAGTGCTGTCAGTGCAGTGACAGCACACCCCTTGGGAACACCAGTCACATGCAAGGTTATGATGTTGCTAGGCAACAAAGCAGAGCTTAATGCTCAAAATCAAAACTCAGTGAGTTAAGTTGGTAGCTGGGATGAAGTTAAGGGACGCTACTGCAAGTGTACTGTCTCTTTAAAAAGTAGCTCACTATTCTTCAACTTTTTCCGAATTTTATCCAAATTAACTTTATTTGTCAAGAAGGCTTCCTACTGTATGTAATAATTAATTCATTCATTTCATCACTGCTGTTTATTATGATTTAGGATCATGGAGTTGATCTTATTATTATGCTCTGTAACCCCTGCAATGTTGGTGGCCCACTGAAATACAAAACCCCAAAGAAGAGCTGTCCAGTTAGATCATTAGCACAAACAGGGGTGGTAAATAGAGCAGTGGTTAACCCTTTCCATGAGTGTGAACAATTGTCTATCTTCATGGAGCGAGCAGAATACAGGGAACCACCCTAGTCTGATCACCAGTCATTCCTAGTTACAATTACACTGACAGTCGAGGCTCCAGTAGACTGACTTGCAACACTTTGAACTTTGAGAGAAATCCAGAGATGTTGTAGAAAATACATGCATACACAGTGAACCTAAAACAAACACCAGTTTTTCAGTTTTCCTATCTCGCTTTGAAGTCTCCAGGGTGGGATACCAGTGGTGCGGTGTAACTAAGTACATTTACTGTAGTTCTGTACTTATTCTGTACTTTAGAACAATTTTGATATACTTGTACTTTACTTTAGTATTTCCATGTTCTGCTATTTTATACTTATAAAATATAAGATCACTTTATAAAGTATGATGCACTATTATTGATTAAACTACGAAACATTAGGCTCCCCAGATAATGAACCCCATCCCTTTTGGAGAATTCATGAGCTTTCCTCTTGCACCACCTTTAGGCCGTAATGTCAATTTGCACACAGGACTTCTCATCTCGTCTAATCTAATCTAATCTAAATCTAATGATCTAATAATTTAATTTAATGCCATTAACGTTGCTGATCACACTTGTGCTTTAAAGCAGATTAAAACCCTTTGATCTAAATGAGCCCATTGGCTTTCCTCTAGTGCCACCCTCAGGACCAACATTACATATTCTTACTATTTAACTGTTGGGTCAAATATCATTGGGTGCAATGAAACTGCAGCTTCAAGTTTTTGACTTAAAGTCTTGGTGTTACATGCATAAGAAAGTTTGCTGACATTTTAAATGTGGTAATTTAAATGCATACAACTGCATACATTATAAATACATTCTTAATTGATACAAGGTATATGAGGAAATAAAAATAATTTTATTAACATACAATTAATGTTTTTCTGACACTGATGGCAGTTTGCCTTGTGTTTATACTACATTGGTGTAAGATCCATGGCCTGAACTAGAATGGGAAGAGAGTGCAATGTCTCATATGATATGCCCTTTAAAAAAAATCAATAAAACAGGATATAATAAGAGATATGAGCATAGGCATCTAACTCTGAAAACAGCCCTGCAGGGTAGTAGTGGCCGCTTGTCACTCACTGTCACTCAGCACCACTGCTGTCTCACAGCATGCACTTTTCACATATTGCGATGGGGGGAGCCCCTGTGTAGTGTATTGCCCAAAAGTTCCACCGCGATGTTGTTTACAAAAATCTAAACGTATTTGGCAATTTACTGTACGCGACAATGAACAGCTGAACGAGCCCTTAAGATTTAAGCTTGTTTGAAAACTCTTGTTGTAAGTAAATCAAAAGGGTGGTACGTAACAACGTTGACAATGAGAAATAAGAAATGAACGAAAATATAGCAAAATATGCCAAATAATGACAACTAAAATCTTATCTCCGCACACACAGAAAGCACACTGATGTAAAACAAGTGGCCTTGCTAATACCTGGTTTAACTTTTTAGTGTCTTATTGATTCACCATTCACAAGCATTCCCTTTAAACAGCGGCCGCACTATCAAGCCGATGGGGTACTACTGGCTATAGACTTTTGCTACTATAACGAACAGACAAATCCAATTTCAAATATGTTTAGCAATTACAAGTTATTGTCGAATAAGATCAATATGCTCGCCACTATAAATACTAGTTATGCTCAAATATAGCTTCACATATAGAACTAAGTAATCGCCCCACCCCCCTCCTCGTCGTGCGGTGGTATTGCCCTTCCCATCTGTTCAGCTCCGGTGAGACGCTGATTGAAACAGATTGTAGTGCTCCGCGGGTCGCAATGGCAACTGTCCGGACAGGACGGCAGCAACAACTTTCGTATTTGTAATGTTACGGAGACATTATAAGTCGCTGAAGAAACTACTTTCTAATGTGAGAAACAAACGTTACACAATATATCCAGTCCGAAAATGTCCCAGGGATGTACAGTTTCTGTGGAAGAGATCCAGTCTTGGTGGGAAGTCCCCGCCATAGCCCACTTCTGCTCGCTGTTCAGGACAGCGTTCAACCTTCCTGACTTTGAAATAGAGGTAAATTAGAATTGTGGTTGTTTGCAGTAACATGAATGTCTTTAATTACGGAAATGAAAAGTTGTTTGTGTCAGCTTTTTTGTCTTCGTGGTCTGTCGAGCGCCTTTTGTATAACTAGCAATCTGGTTAACCAGCTTAGTGTTCTCTGAACTTCTCATTCGTTAACGTTACTAAGGCGATCCTGTTAGGTAACGAGCTAGCCAGCTCGTTAGCGCAGCTAAAAGCTAGCTTTAATTGCTAATTGCTGGTCCTCAAAGTTGAAATATGTCATACGAGACGTCAGCGAAATATGGCAGTCATGATACAGTTTTATGGTCCGATGTCCACAGTAACGTTACGTGTTGCTTTATATCCAAGGATGCTCTGTTGTTCCTGACGAACTTTAGATAGAGGTGCTCTTGTAACAGAACCATGTGCCACTCGTTTGTTTTCATTTGGCCAGAGTCTCATGTTTATGTTGAAGAGCGACCTTTGTTCACAGGTCATTGAAACAAAAAAGTTAATAAGCGAATATGATGAGAATGTGCTTGGAAAAAGGTGACAAAACGATACCAAACTTGCGAACATTTAAGCGGTTACCTTTTGTACATTATATTTGTGCGACTGTAGAAATGTCTTTATAGGGCGAAAAGTCGCGCACTAATTTGAATTCTTGTCCAGCTCACCGAGTGGACTCTGCTACTGTGTTTTGTTTCTTTTTCTGTCAAATAAAGTTAAGTTCATGGTGTGAGGTTCGAGTTTATTGTCTTGCAGTTGCAAGCCATCTGGCTCGGGTAGCCATAGGGACGCAGATGCTGTTCAGGCATTGTTTGTTCGCCCACGTCCCGTTTTTGATGATTTAAACGTTTGTTTCCGATAAAAAAAAAATGGGTACGATGAGTTATACGGAGAAGATCGGCCTCCCGTTCTCTGATCTATCTCAGAATAAACGAATTATATTACGCTGCGATTACGTAATTCAACTTTATCCCTCGATTCGACCCCCCGCGTTTCTTGAAATGTCTTCGGAGTTCGCACAACAGCTAATTCCAAGATATATCTATTGCATCGGAGTTAATGGAGATTGTTTAATCCATCGAGGAATGATTGCACTTAAAATAAATTGGTAAGGTCAACATCACGCATCAACAGTCTCCATCACTCATTCATCCCCACCCCCTTCGGGAGAGAAACACACGCAGGCATTGCTTTGTTATTAAACGAGGTGCAAGCCAGATGGGGGATCGCATTGCGCCTAGTTTACATGAAAGTTGAGGGTCTTGTGCTGTTGCAATTTTCCTTAAGATGGTTTTGGATTTATTGTTGAAACATGTTATTGTTGAAACTAATAATTAGTTATATATGAGTAATGTATGAGTTATCCAGTTGCAAAGAACTGATTGTTTGCGCTTCTTTATTGCAACTTTACAAATGATGCCAAGTATGGTTTGAGCCATTCAGCTTAACACAAGGGTCTTTCTGCTCCTACCCAGTGCAAAATGATGTATTCGCCTTTAACCGCATCACTAAGCAGATCACATGTGTAGGTGCACCCCCCTCAGCTGGATTTCGAGGAAATATTGAGATTGATGTAGTAGTCTTATACTCTGACATCTCAATCAGACACACACATGTTCAAGGTCATACCTCTTTTGATTCTCAGTAGAACTATCTGCAGCTGCAGTTATAATAATACTAGATACAGCAATCCTTTGTATTGTACTGTTGTGCTGTCTGAATTTGGCCTTAAGATGGCTATATGGTCTTTCAGTCAAAATTGTATGATTTGCTGAATTTGCCCACTTGTACATTCATAGGTGGCCTGAGAAGCTGGTTGTCATAGTAAGGGAGGAAATAAATACACATTTTCTCAGTGTGTATTTTCACAGAAAGCACATCACCTCCCAACCTGGCAACAACTGTGCAGAGTGATGGGAGCTCTGCTTTCACACCTGTGTGCACCTTACCATTTGGTGCCTAAAGTAGGCTTTAGACAGATTTCGGTGTCAGGAATAAAATTAAGGAGATGCAGACAAACTTAGTTTCTTTGCAAATCATTGCACTTAATTTATGATGATGTTAAGATATCAGCTGACACAGTCCTGTCCTTTTGAGTCCAGTTTTTGCTGCTCTGTGGCTTTGCAAACTTAAATATTCACACTAACTTGTGGCACTCACAGTAAAGTAAAACAGTAGTCAGTAAAGTCTTGTTCCAGCGCCTGGACATTTGGATAACGCATTTACTTTCTGAGGACTTTGTATTGTAGAAATAAGAGGAAACTGTCCTTGTTTAGCTTAATGCTACATACCAGCAACAAGACAAGCTGGCCTGGGCACTATCACGAGGGTAGCACTTTGGCCTGACCCTCATTTACCTTTGCCTTCGTCTTGACTTGTATAGTTAAGGTTGATGGAAACTGTTGAGTCACTTGTATGTAATAGTCAATCAATATAAATTTGACAGCTGACAAAGTCATCTCTCAAAAGAGATGCTTTTGGCTGTGCTTGTGCACAAATCTTTGGATAATGTCAGTCAGCTCCAGTTGCAATCCTATCCCTGCATGTACAGGTTGAATTACTAAAGAATAAGGGGTGGAAAAGGGGGCAGGGGTAGGGGCAGGAAGCGACTGTCATTGGTCATGACAGAGTGGGGGGTGTCGAGTGATTGCACTCTGTCCTGGGCTTTAGTGTCAACATTCTCTGACATACCATCAGTCCTTCCTTGTGGACATAGCATCTTATATTGGCTGCTGTCGTCTTTGTTCGTGTCAGTCTTTGCCACTCTGTCCTTATATTATAGACAGCAGGGGTCAATATTGTGGCTGCTGAGGGCCTCAACCAACACTGCACATCACAATATTTCCACGTATTTCCTTATTAGACATATATTGTGTTTTTGCCCTCTGGTGTGAGCTTTGGAAGACGAGGAAGAAGGCTGCAGGGATGTATACGTCCACAGCATTAGTTTGTTGAGGAGCTCAATTGTTAAGAGTGACTAGTCTGAAGTGTTGTTAATGTATTTCATCACATTAAAAACGTTAAGATCCAGTTAAGCAGAGTATGGGGTTCTTTGCAAGCTGATGTGTAATGAGTATGGACAACTCAAGATGGCCGAGACACCTGACTAAATAGACTACTAAAAGTATTTAATGTCTTGTCTTGTGTAATGAATGCCCACTTTGAGAGCACACTTTTGTGTTTTTTGTACTCTGTGAAACTGCTACCAGGGTGGATATTGACAAACTCTGTGATTCAGTCCAACAGTACTGCTGTGGTACTGTTGGGGCAGCTCTTTTCTTTTTACGGTGCTGGTCAGTGATAATGGAGTCTCCCCCACATTGTTCCTTGGCTGATACACTTCACTGTCGCTGGTTTCCACTTTCCTCAGGCTGCAGGCAAGCTGTGTGTGTGTGTGTGTGTGTGTGTGTGTGTGTGTGTGTGTGTGTGTGTGTGTGTGTGTGTGTGTGTGTGTGTGTGTGCACGTGTATGTGTGGACGAGAGAGGTGAGATGGAGAAGAAAAAAGGATGAGTGGGAGGGAAGGGGAAAGAGGGGAAGTGGAGAAAACTGTCCTAGAGATGGAGAGCAAAGCGAGCAAATGAAAGCATATTAGTATGAAAGAGTGAGAGAGGGATCTGCAGGAAGGAGGCCCAGGGTCAACATGCCTGTCCCCTTTTGCCCGGCTTTTTGTCTCTGTGGCGTATGCTTGATTTCTTGGCTATATATCTGTGAAATGATGCCTGAAATCCCATGGCCGACAGACGCTGCAGGCCCCTGTTGCTGGATCTTCAACGATTTGCCCTTCATTGCCAGACATAGCCCTTCATGCCAAGGACCTCTGTCCCTGTCGTCTTCCCCCTCCATGCTCTGCTGGCAGCCTGTTTGGCACATCGTCATGCATTTATTCCATGTATCTTCATCAGCTGCCTGTCATCGTCTATGTTGTGAACTCTGACGTAAATTGGCCTCCTCTTTTAAGATGTTCATTGTCGAGCTAGTGATGAGCTAAGAGACATGGGAATTTATAAGCCTTCAAATTGGACCAGTGGTTTGTATCCCCCCCCCCCCCGTACAAATCACCATAATAGCTCTTTGCTGTTTGCCATAGTGCAGTTGGTGTAAAAAGCCCCCATGTTTGAATCTTCTGACTGTGGCAACCACAAACACGTTAGTTTATACTTTTAATTTGACAAGAATGATAAGAAAAACAGAAATTACACGTTAGTGGGCTGAAGAAAACCTAGAGATAGAATCTTCCTTGTCCGATATCAAGATGAGAGCTGTTTCCGTCCTTGTTTAGGCCAAGAAATGAAGAGACACCTAGCAAAACAGGTTAAACTTCTACTTCTACTGTACACTGAAGGGACTCTTTGTTCTGGCTCAACTTTGTTTTTTGTGCTTATTAGCAAATGTTAGCATGCTAACACGCTAAACTAAGAAGATAATTATGGTAAACATAACCCCTGCTAAACATCAGCTTGTTAGCATTGTCATTGTGAGCATGTTAACATGCTGGTGTTAGCATTTAGCTCAAAGCACCACTTTGCCCAAGAACAGCCTCACAGAGCTGCTAGCATGGTTGTAGCCTCTTATCTTCTAGTCTTATTTGAAGATTAACAACCTCTGTGCCTCTCAGTTTAACTCTGATTTGTCATAGGAAAAAACTGTAGCATTTTCTGTGATTGATATGATAATGAATTCAAAGGTTTCAAGCATTAAAGCTGGCTCTAGGGTTGAACTTATATTTTGAAGTCACCCAACCCGCTGTTCCCAAGTGCAGCATTTGAGCAAATTCCATCCATATTAAATATGCTTGATATTTATCATCTTGCTGATTGTTTCACTCTGGTCAATGAAATTTCACCTGAATAATTCATTCTGCTGCTATTTTTATTAGTAAGTAACAACAATGACAAAGGGACCAAATAAAGTAATGTTTCAGTTTTGCTTTCTTGCTTGCTGTCTCTATCTCTGTCTCTTAGTTGGATTATTTATATCTTAATTTCCACCTGGTTTCTATTGTCTGATAAATGATACCACGATAGCTTAGTTGGAACTCATGAATTGCATACATTGTCCTTGCCTGTGTTGGGAACACTAGCTCTTTATTTTGTGTGATTGTTGTATTGCTTGTGATGTTCGGATGATGGCCTCAGGCAAAGAACTCAACTATTAAAGTGCAGTGACCTGCAGTAGTTTGTCTTTTCCCCCATTGTCATTCTACTTTTTACACCCACAAAGACTTAGCGAGCAGATACTAACTCTCAAGAAAATTGGCTTCTGTTCCCACTTTTGCTGTTTCACACTGGGTACATTTTTCTCTGTATAACCATTGGTCTCTATGGCACCCAGATTTAACTGCCAGTTTGATTTTTTTCTGTATCCCTTTATTCCTCTCCCTATGTTGTTTTGATCACAACCTACCTAGATTTTATTGTGCAGCCGATTATAGTTGTTGACAGACTACGTTGCTCAGTATCTGCTCAACTCACACGCCCATAGGCCTCCCACACAGGTTTTTTCACTTATGTTACCCGATAAAACCTCTTCTCAAGACTGTGTTTTTGCATAGACTGTCCTTGATTGACAGCTCAGATATGTCCTGTTAGTTTTGTTGTACCTGTCAGGTTGGTTTATTTATTTACAGTCATCATCGTTGTTAGTTCAGAATTGGTGACATCACGTAATTCCCAATAAAGCTGAACCTAATTCCAACCTGACTAGATGTCTAATCAGCCAGAGTTATTAAACACCTGTTTTTATTCTTGTTTCTGTTGATGGATTGGGAAATATCTTCTCGCTCATAGTTACCTGCCAAACTCCTGCACGGCAGCTTCATCTACAGCAACCCCTCTCCAAGGACTAGCCTCTCTGTCTACCTCTCCCCAAGCCCCATCCTCGTTGCCATCACTTGTCTCACTACCCCATACCCACTAGCAGTCCCTCTACCCCATCCCCTTCTCGAGCCCCAGCAGTCTCCCTGTCCCTGAGCCCCAGCCCCTGGCATCACCATGACTAAACCCCAGATGGTGGTTCTTTCTTTCCCTTCCCCCTGGAGGGTGGAGGCTCTCCACTCTGACTGGGTGCTAGCCGCTGCTGCTGCTGCTGCAGCACCCCTTCTGGGGAGGGGGCTCCTATTTTCGTAAAGCCCCCAGTGTGATTGTAAAAGAAGATTTAGTCCTATTAGATCTGGTAAATGAGCGAGAGCAGGCTGCCTGTGAGCACGTCCTTGTTTCTGTTGTCTAGAAAGCAAGTGGATTAACAGGGAGAATAGGATCAAGGCTTAAGTGTTGCTCCATCATGGCCCAACTTCAGACAGATGCACACTCTTGCTGATTCCCAGTTTTTGTGGATTGTAACTGCAGATAGCAGTTATTTAATATGTGTTGCCAGTCTGGCCTCAATTAGGGGGCTTTGATGTGAGCGCTGACAATGGTTGTGGTGAAGATATGTGGCAGGATATCACTACTTAAAGCAAACAGAGGCTGGAATTTGGTGGTTTTTCTTTTTCTATATCTTAACCACACCCAAGGGGGTGTTTGCTGTGATATCTGCACCATCATCATCAGGGATCAGTGCTTATCACTGATAATGTTTACCTTCAACCTTGGGCTGCTTTACCTCCTTTGTCAATTCCAGGGAAGAGATTGGAGCCCCCCACATAACAATGATCCATTCTCATCCCAGATCTGTACTGTTCACTCATCCCTCGCATCCCTTTCTGTCCCTCTGTCCCACCCACTGACACATCCCCAGCTCAGCCCTTCTTACAGCCTCACAGACACCAACCTCTGACACTCTCCCCTCCAGATCAGGCTACACATAAAGCCTTCAAAACTTTTTCACACTCTGTGAGTACCCCTCAAAGATCAAGAACCTTTTTGCATGTCTTTTTTAATACCCTCCCTTGCAATGCACTGTGAGGGGGGCTTTATAAGAAGCTGCTGCCCCTCCCCCAGTTGTGATTGACAAGTGAGAGCAGCAGTACATGCATCAGATGGTTTCACATGGGGAGTGTGTGCACAGAGGGGGAGGTAGAGGGGCACATACACCGGGGTTTGTTTCAGCCAGCTCCATTGTTGCAGCTCCCCATGGTTCCCTCTCTCTGTCTCCAGTCTGGGGCGGCATCCCTCTCGTGTTGCTTTCTCACTCTGCGCCGTTGCGGCTGGTTGTGAAGCAGAGATAAGAAGAGTGAGAGAAACCAAGTGATGAGAACTTCTCCAAACCAGTGCCAGAGTCTCTGGTTAATATGTGTTTAGCCTGCCGAGAAACAGTGCTTTGTGTTGTATTTAGTGTGATGCAACATCACAGTGAGAGGAGGTAAGAAAGAGAGAGATTTATTCTGAAACATGTTGCTGTTTGTTCTTATAGAAAACAGAGAGGAGGCAAGAAAGTACGATGTAAAGAGGGAGGGAATGTTGGAGTGAGTTGAAATTTTTTAGAACGATGCTGACTAGAGAGTCGTCTGAGAGCTGGCACAAGGGGACATGTAGGAGGGGTGTGGACCTGTGAGGATTTAGTAGGGGGCCGACTGGCACACACTTGGCTGACTACATGGATAGCAGGAGGCCACAGGCTGAAATAAAGATTTCTGGTTGGCACACTCTGAGTGTTCTCAACCTCAGTGTGTCTCTTTATACGGTTTGTTTTCAAAATATGAACTAGTGTAAAATATGTAGGCTATTCCACACCTGTTGCTGTAATTCGGCAATATTAACAGACCGAAAAAAAAAAAGACAAGAGGTTGCGTTTGTTGTTTCAGTTTCTGGTGACACAATGAAATACAATTCAGGAATGCCAGTTTGAGTAATAAATTCATGAGTCTGAAGGCTTCTTGTTCACCAAATGTTATCAAGGTGACAATCATTGTATCTTACATCTGATGATTGCAAGGAAAATGTATTTATGTAGCACATTTCATACCCAAAGTGCTTTACAGAGTGATCTACCTGGAATGTGTGCTTGAATGTATTTAATTAGCCAACGCAGCCTTACCGGATGATGTCGCATTGTGTTCCAGCAAAAGTTGTGTCAGGTTCAACTTTTTTGCTGGATTCCTCTGCATTGGCACCCACGTTGTTTCAACAGAGGGGCTTAATTCAAATGAATTAGCAGTGACAGTGAGACAGAAAAGGGGGCTGCGTTGCTGGTGTTGTGTTGGTGAAACAATGACATATGATCCAGGAAGTCCAATTGGAGTAACAAAAGTAAATTAAAGGCTTATCAGACGCCAAAGCATTAGTTAATGGTTTGTAATACTCGCATGCCAGATTTTACAACTCTTGCCAGACAATGCTGCATTGCGTTGCAGCAAAAGTTGAGACAGGCTCAACTTTTTTGCTGGATGACCCTGTTTTGTTTTTTTTTGTTGTTGCTGGAGCCCTCTGCATTGGCACTCCTGTTGCATCAATACACAGGTCTTATTCAAAGTAATTACAGGACTGGGCCTGACACACTAGGCTGACTTCAAAGAGCTAGGGGCAACAAGACCCAACACTGTGTCATCTCACATCTTCCTGTTAAATGTTGCATTTAAACACAGTGCAAAGACTACAACCAATTCCCAGGATACAGTCACTGATTCAGTAGGCTGAACAGCTAGTCAAACAGCGTACACTCTCGACCTCCCTTTGATGCTAATTCAGCATACTGGAAAAATAACAGTCACTAGTGCAGGTTTCCCACCTGCAAATACAGCCAGTTGTGTTTGTTGTTAAGCACTACCAAGTCCGAAGTGTTGCTGCCCCCTGCACCACCTGTTCACAATACATAGGTGTCTTAGCCACTGAGCGGTGTCTCCAAAGTGTCACTTACATTTTGGAAAGTGATACATTGCTGTTCTCAGTGTGCCACTTAACATTATGTCTTAACATTTTCTCTAAAGGCTACTTTTGTTTGCCTATTTTTCCTCCTCGTGTCTGTGTGTTTTAATTCCAAGGCTGCAAGCCATCTGCTTCATGTTGTTTTCTCCATTTCAAGACTCCTCCCTCCGTCGTCCACAACCACACTGGTCAGGGACTCTTTTTTTCCTCCTCTGGGCCAGCAGGCTGAGTTTTAACGATCTGTTTGTGTGTGTATGTGCCCGTATATGCGGGTGCATGTTTATGTAGTCAGAGAATAGGACCACTGGGATGTCAGCTGAAGCAGGAAGCTCCATTTTATATAGGGAAGTTGATAATGTGGTTTCCTCCAGAGCTGGCAGTGGAAGTAGGAGAGGCGCTGGGCTGCACTGGGTGGCCTCCCATCTCCTGCGCTTAATGACCTTCTCCCACATAGCCAGTGAGCTAGGCCAAGGCTAAGTGGAGAGCTTGTGCATCCCAAAAGGTCTCTCCTCCACCCCCCCTCTTACAGCCCAGCCACCTGTCCCACCTGGCCCTGACATTGACGCTATAATAAAACTCAAGTTGAAAGTTGAAACTGACCTTACAGTTGTGTAGTGTATGAGCTATATTTATTGTTCGTTGTTTCCCCACATGGTAGTGCAGATCATTTAGAACAACCTGTAGTCATTCTTCCTGTTCACATATTTCCATGAACAAATGGTGTCCTCGTCTGGAGGCTCTAATTGTTTGAGTGTGTCAGCACGCTAGCTATGGCAGGTGTGGAGGACACAACTTTTCACTCTGGCTCGAACAGACATGTCATAAATCAAGACTGACTATGCAGGCAACAAATTCTTGTTTTGATGTGTCAGTCAGATGTGTGGCAGCAACTCAAAGATGTTGATGCTTTCCTCTCATGATTAGATGAACAGTACATCCTGAGGATGTGAGGGCGTTTTCCTGTGGTGTTATGGCTGTGTGTGTGTGTGTGTGCGTGTTTGTCATGTGGCAGGAGGTGGTTATGTGTGGGGGTGGAGGGTGTTGTCAGATGATGGCTTCTGGAGGAACCATGTGTGAGATGAAAGTGGGAGGGGAGTGGGGGAGGAAGAAATAAAGAAAGATGCAAAGGAGTGGAAGAGAGGAGCCTTTACACAACAAACAGGCCTCCCTTCCCCCCGCCAGCTAGCCTTGCACTCGTCCTCCAACTGTTGGTGATATAGACCCCGGAGGAGCTGTTAACGGCAGTGGGATGGAAAGTATCTGCTGTGAGGGTAGCCAGAGAGGCCAACCCCCTGACACTACAGGCTCTTTGGATCTGCCACAACCTTGGAGCTGCTGATACAAACGCTGCCACTCTGCTTATCACAGCCCCTTCTCTCTCTTTCTCTCACTTGCAGCTTGCATTGGCCAGACACACATGCACACATTTTATCTCAGTTTTTCTCTCTCCACAGATATGCATTGGGACACATGATGGGGCCATTAGTGTCCACTGAGAAAAGCACATTTCACTTTTATCTTCAAATGCAGATGGTCTGTTCTGCCTTGAAGTCAGTTTAGCCTTGATGTCTCCTGTCTTTTAAGAAGTCTGGTCCTCTCCTCCCCTCAGTTGATTCATGTCTCGTGTCTCATGACATTTAGCGTCCTGGTTCTCATGTCAAACAGAGACCTAAAGTTTTGTCCTCCAAGGGGAGACTCATCTTTAGCTTGGCACAGTTAAACCACTTTCATATAGCAGATGTGTTCATGATGCAGGTTTACTGAATGCTCATTCAACCCATGTTGGACCCATTCTCATGAGACAGCTGTGATAGGTTAATCTCTGGTTGTCAGCTTTAGCGGAGACTCCAATCTGCAGTGTAGTGCCATACATTTCACTGGTAAACCATATAATCACACAGAATTACGCTGGATCCATTGTTTCAGTTTCACGCTCCTCTTCTTTTGACCATACGGATGCTCTTCTTGCTTGCTGTGTGTGTTTTCTATTTCAATCCCCTCCACGTCTTTCTTTTTTTCTTTGTCTCTCTTTTTGGGGAGTCTGTGAAATGACATTTAGGCGTCAATATCACCTAATAGAGATGCGTGGTCGACAAAGCAAGGCATCCAACCAAGCGTCCGACCCATGCTTAACCAAGGTTGGGAGGAGGTTCGCAATTGAGGGTTGACTGACCAGTTGAGCCATTCAGATCATTACATGTGTTTAGAGACTACATGAGATTTTATAGGAAGTTTTAGGAAATTAGAGGCAGGCTACCACTAACGGTATCAAGTTATTTTGACAGCTTCAAGCCTACGTGACTTTGACAACAAACTTCATGTGTGTAGTTTGTGGACTGGATAGTAGGGGACTCTGCACAACTTCACTTTTTCATTGTCTCTGAATTGTTTCATGCACACACAACTACTAATGTACAAACAAATTAAACCATGCTCTATATTACCTACAACTATATGTGAGTACTAGGCACCAGAACAGTTCAGATTTGTAACGTTAACATGGGTTCAGCCTAAGCAAAGCTAAATAGGAGTGGTTTTAATTTGTCCCCAATGAAGATAAAGGACTAGCAGTACTTTTGACCTTGAGATTCCTGAAGTCACATGACAGTAATGCTTTTAGCTGTCATTTAGAGACCTTTTTTAGGTCAACAACGCCAGCTCGTTGTAGCCGGAGTGCCAAAGGGGGCAAAAAAGACACCTTTCAAGTTTATCTGCATGAGGCTGGCCTCAGATTTCTTACACCCATAATACAACACATCCATGGCATATTACAAGATGAGGGGTCTGGTAAGCGTGAACAGGTGCTTACTCCTGCAAACCCCGCTCTCTAACACAGTGAATAAAACAATGTAAATTTGGTGACTGCGTGTATTACTGTGTAGTCAGTAATGAAATGAGTTGGACCTTCCCACCGTCGATCGCTTAACAATTGCATGAAACAGCATAAACACTGTTACTGTGGTAAATATAATTAAAGCACGATACAGCCCAATCATGTATGGTACACCCGTTAAGGGTTACCGTCAATGAAACAATGTAAAACTAGAAATAAAATACTCTGCTGTAGGTACTGCATCTGTGGTGAGACTCCAGTTAAGCCCTTACGTGCAAGTTCCATACTGGCATGTTTTTTTAACAAAAGCATAATGTCATGCTTGTGTGAAGGACAAAAGCTGCTATCTTGTAGGCATTTTACTTTGTTAAAGTTAGTGAAGGTACATTAGGTGTGACAGGGCCTTGTGAGAAAGAGAAAAGGCCAAGTGGCAAGCTGTGTTGACACCACGGGTGTTACTTCTTGCACTGTTTGCTGTTCTATTGAATAGATGGATAGGCGAGCCAGTACCTCAGTTGTTTTGAATGGAGGTTTTCAGTCTGGATGTTTTGTTTTTCCCACTATGCCAATGAAGAATTTTGGGAGAATCGCTGCCAATCACCTTCTCCTTTTACTATAAAGAGTCTGCACTGTCCTCCGCTACAGTGGAGCCAGCAACTGGCTGGAGTGAGGACAATGTGAGAAGGGACAGCAGAGATAAGGAAGACAGAGAGAGGAAAAGAGTGGGGTGGAGAGTGGAGCGAGGGTGTTGTCAGGGGAATAATAGAATGCCTCAGAGGCCCTCAAAGACACTGGGCAGCAGGACAGGGGGAGGAAAATGGTGTGTAAGAGAGGAATAAGAGGTTAAGCCAGTGAGAGAAGCAGAGAGAGAAACAGCAGGGGAGTCGGTGAGAGAAGTGGCAAATACCTTTAGGGTGAATTGCTGATTGCAAGCCAGGCTTACATACGGGCTGTGGTGATGACACACCTTTTGACTAAGCCTTGACTCACCCTTCAATCTTTGTCTTGGCGTGTGAATACGAGTAACCTGTTTTGTTCACTGCAGTAGCTTAGTGATAAATCTGACCGTTTAGCTCCATGATTTATACTCTTTATGCTTATCACTTATCCAACTCTCTTATCTTTGAGTCTCATTGATCATTAATGTGAAGCAGCCAAAGTACTGCACTGTGTTTATTCTGTTGGGCCACGTGTATGAATGAAAAAGTGTCTTTCTGTTGTTTGACCATGGTTGCCCAAAGGTTGTGAGTTGTGTCGTTGTAGGTGTTTTAGTTTGATCACCACCTTTTTGTGTGTTTGTGCATATCAAGGGGAAAGGTTCCCACAGGACATGTCCAGCTGCAGCAGAGTGTCCCTTGCAACCCTTCATCAAGCTCAGTGTGTGTTAGCGCCAGGCCACAGAGGGGTTGGCCGGCTGGATGGATGGCTGAAGAAAGGGCACGCACAGCACATTAATTCCCCTTCCCTCTGCCATCTGAGATGCCGTGTGGCACTTCAAAGGTGGAGCAGGGTGGTGGTAATCCAGGGACTGTAGCGAGCCCTCCACTCTGCTGTGCTGTACTCGACTCTTCCCCCGGCCCTGGCCCCCAGGTTTTTCAAAGTGTGATCAAAGTGCAGTCTGTCTCTGATGGATGGGCTCACTCTGGCCCAGAGGCTGCCTGACAGGGGACCAGGAAATGGAAGGGAGCGTGACACAGGATCTCTCGGCATCCCATGCACATGCGCTTGCACACAAAGACATGCACACACTATCTTCCTGTCCTTTTTGTAATGATCAGAGCTCACGGCTATGACAGAGTTCTGCAGCTGGATAGCATACATACATGTGTACAAGCCACGACACATGTGCTTGCTTGAAGTGTCTCTTTGTTGTCAAAGCTCTGCCTCCTTTTGTCTTAGGCTAGATGGAGCTACATTATACAGTTTCACACACCTGCTCATTTCTGTTATCTTCTCTCTTTCAAGTATGGAACGTCCAGGTCCAGAATGTGTTTATTGTGTTCAGTGTTGCTTTTGTAGTGGGAGATGTCGAACCAGGTGATTTGTCACACTTTGTCAGGGTGTGCACAAGCATAGTGCAGCAGTAGTCTGAATCTAAATCAGCAACATCTAAAACTGTTGTAGTCACCACCCAACCATCAGCACGCCCAAATTCTATGCTTCTTTTTCTCTGAATGTATGAAGGCGCAAACCTTTCAGTCTGTCACTGTGCTGTGCTTTGACAGGACATGACAGTTACCATGGCAAGATGGGAATTTTGTTTGGTAAATGTGAGATGTCCTGCTACCTTAAGACTTAAAATATCGTCTGGTGTACTCCTGGCTTCACACCAATTCCATAACCTCAGGTCCTCCTGTTTAAGTCTTGTAGTTGAATCATTCTAAAAATCCATTAGAATCCGTCCCATTTGCGACTGTGAGCACGTTGATCTGTGGGCTTTTAAATTGGTCATTAGAATGTCCTCATGAAACTTAATGAACTGTTCCTCCTTTGAGTCATGAGACACAGCTGATTTTTATCTCCTGTCATCAGACTGGCTCTCCTGGTATGTTTCTATCACAGGTAGGGGCAGGCTGTCTTGAGTACTGTTTTCTTTTCTAACCTCAAGCAGAAACATTAATCTTATCCTGTTTTTCAACTTCTTTCTCAACCTCCTTTTGGCCCCTTGGCTCCTGGCTTCCGTTGTTCTCCATGGCCAGGAGGTGTGCACGCTGACCTCTGGTGACCCCTGAGCTCAACCAGGTTCCTCTAGAGAGACGCAGACTGAGAAGAGTCGAGTGAGCGCGCAATAATTAAACGTGCCTCCTCGTCCTTGAGATAATTGTGGGCCATTTTCTTTCCTCTTGAACCTGCTGTAGCACTATTGTAGAATGTTTGAGAGAGAGAGGAAGAGTGGCACAGAGAAAGAGTTTGGATCTGTTGTGAGTGAGAGAGGAAGATCTAGGAGGGGTGAGGAGTGGTCAGCTGCAGGCAGTCATGTTCATTTTCTGAAGAGCGACTGGTTGGGCTTCAGCCTGAAGGGGCTGCTTTGCATCCTGCAAAAAGGGGCTTTAAGTGAAATGAACACTTGGCTGATGGAGCACTCTGCATTTGCATTTCTGCCCTCTCAGCCTCCTGCTCCCTCTCTCTCTCTCCCTTCCTGTTCTACTCCAGAGCCTTTGGGTATCATTGGGGAGAGCAGTGCATGCTGGGAGGCCGTGTGGGGTGCTGTGTCTTGGTTGGTCAGTAGAGGAGGAGGGGGCATGGCTGTGTTGCAGCTCTAGGCCCCTGCTGCCTGCCATCTCTCCTTGGTGCTTTCAGGTCTTTTAGAGTTTGCTCTACCGGTTACTGCCGCTTCATAAAACCTCAATGGCTGAAACACAATGCCAGGCAGGAGAGGGGTCATGGCTGAACTTGAACCTCGGCTCCAGCCAACCAACCACTGGCAAACCAAGAAGCCTTACTCAGACAGCTTGCAGATTCCAACCATCCCTCTTGCTGTCTACCTCTGCCAGCTTACCTTACACTGATACCAACTCTGTGAAACATTTATGCTGAGAGCTCACTAATATAATGTTTTATTCCTTTGATGCATCATCTCACAGCTGAGATGTTGCCTTTTGTTCTTAAAATGACTCTAACAATTGTTTAATACATCAAAAATTACCCATGTTTTGCTTATAATGCTTTTGCCTTGTTGAAAGAGTTCTCCTTTGAAACTTCTCTGGTCCCATAACCGTGCAGCTGAGCTGTGGCAACATTTAGTAGCATGTGATATCTGTAAATTTTTACCTTTTTGTTTCATTCTTCGTGCATGCACTGACCCTACTGTCTCCTTTTTGTTTGTTTGTGTCCAGGAGCTGGAGAAAGCCCTGTCAGAGCAGGACTTGGACTTCCTCGGGGACCTCCTTGCTTGCCTATTGCAGGGATGTTACCAGCGCAATGACATCACGTAAGTTGTTTAATGGTATCCACAACAGATGGATGAGGTTTTGAGTTATGGTCGAAGGAGAAGTTGTAGTAAACTGGAGACACACGCAGATAATTAAAAAAATGCAACCATGAGGGTTGACCAGATCTATACATACCTGAGTTTTGGGGTCACGATCTGGTTTCAGTACAGTCAAGAATTTTCCTTTCGAAAAAAGTTTCAACACTAAATAGTGGCTCATGGGCCATAATTCCTGATGTATATCTTCAGTAAGTAAACAAAAAGTAGCAAGATTCAAGCATTTTGTGTTCTCTCCAATAGGGCTGGGAATTTGAAATGATACCAGAAAAGCACTTCATTGATATCTTACTTCAATAAATGTACATCATATAAAAACTTTGCTCAAGTAAAAAAGTTCAGATGAGGAACATTTTAATTTAAAATATTTGATGAAATGATATGTAAGCAAGCTTCTGAATCAGAATCAGAAGAAATTCAATGCTAGCTTTGAGTACTTTGAGATACTCACCTCTATCTTAAAATAACATGACAGTGTTTTGGCTTAGTGCTTTCATAAAAGACTGGATTTGGCTTGGAAGTTTATTAGTTACTATGTATTCTGATGGAGGATGAGCAAGAGAATATGTTACAAGATGACCTGCATCTGACTGTTTAGTGTACTTAAATCAGTTGTAAACTTATTGTTGAATTAGGTTTTACACACCTAGGTGTAGGTTTTAACCTTGTCAGAACTACAACCGTGGAATCATTGCACATTGGGAAACAATCAATGAACATTCCATTCAGTTTGATTTGTTGCTGCCAAAATAAAATCAGTATTTCCATTTACTTCAAATTAGTCATATCACCCAGGAGCCTTTATAGAAAGTCTGAGTCACCAGCACAATGACTCGCTAGGAGTCAGAATTTACTCAACATATAATGACTTCAGGTCTGGTGAAATCATGCTCTACTACTGCGATATGTAAAAACAGCAAAACCACTGAAATGTTTCTCTCCCCCGTGATCAAATGATGGGAGAAAGTGAGTATGTAGCAGAGGTTGTTATTCAAATCCCCAGATATGATTAATCTCTCACAGGGCTTCCCCCTTCATACACCTCCTACTGTAGCCCATCATTAGAAAGTAGCATAGTGGTACCAGTGGACCGATAAGCAGAGAGGCAGGAATGATCCAGTTTTTCCACCCAGGCAACCGGTAACAGGAGGACAACCTGCTTTATTGGACTGGACAGGCGCTGGCATCCTGGGGGTGGCTGCTCAGCACTGGCCTTTCACAGAGCTGCCCTTTTCATCCGCACGTGTTAAACGCTCTGCCGGAGCGGGGGAAAGGAGGGAGGATGTTGGAGAGAACGAGGGACAGAAAATAGGAGAGAGATGGGGGGGGGGGGGGTGCCTGCAGCTGTGTGAAAAGTGCACACTGCTCTTTCAAGATAAGCCATTTTTTCTGTCCCTCTTTCTCTGTGCCGTTGCAAAGATGCTTACCCCTGCCCCAAGCCCTTGTTCTGTTCATCTGAGTTGGAACTGAAAGGTACAGATTAATCGGCTAGACCTGAACCGGAACCAACATTTATTTACCAGCTCCCACTCATAGCAGAGGTACAACCCCACTCCCATTCAAAGAAACTAGTCTCTTTTTTGTTTCCAGCCCCACCTCCTCCATCTCACCAGCCAATATGGTAGTTTGAACTTTGTTTGTTTCCATAGCTATGCATTACAAAAGGACGCTAGTTGATATTGAGACATGGTGTGTTGGCTTTGCAATGTGCACACAGCATTTGCAGTTGAATTGGTTGCATTTATCCATACTGACAGATCTCAGTTGACCAAAAAGAAACCTTCTATCTGGTTTGTTTTGAATTATTTGTTATAATAAGCATCATATGAGAGAGTGTAAAATCTTAATTTGTAGTTGATACATAATTATGTTCTTTATAACTTCATGGTCTAGTAAAATGCTTTTAATAATCACTAACCTTTCTTGGGAACTATTAAGTACTATTGTAATTAAATTGTTAGTCAGTCATTTAGCCTAACAAGCATGTTTCAAATGACTTTAGAGTGAAAGAGTCCACCTAAATCTAACTAATCATCAGTTACAAAGCAAACTGAGGAAATGACTATCACAAAAATAGCACACAATAAACCACAAGTCACACATAGGAAAGACGAAGGAGATGTACCTAACCCACATAGTCTGCCCTTACCTTCACCACCAACCCATGAGTTTGCTCTGCTGCCATGTATGCCCAAATAACCTGTCAATATTTGTATTTTAAGAGATTGGTGTGAAAAATGTTTTCGTACTGTTGAAAGTTATGTGGTCTTGAGAAATGTATAGCACCTGCCTCTCTCACTCTCTGTTTCCCTTCTGTTCTTTGGCTCTGCCCTTTAGCCCCCAGGCATTTAGTAGTTACCTGGACGATATCATCAGCTACCGGTGGGAACTGGAAGAAGGGAAGCCCAACCCACTTCGAGAGGGCCCCTTTGAGAACCTCCCTCCTCGCACTCAGGTGGAACTGCTGCACCGGCTGTGTGACTACCGTCTGGATGCTGCTGATGTCTTTGACCTGCTTAAGGTACACATCTGATGAGGATCAGCTAAAACAATCTAATTATATTTATTTGTTTTCATGCATGCAATTCGTTAAAAAATGGTTTTGTGCATTATACTATGCCATGAGGTTGTGGGCAGTGAAACTGGGTTCAAGGTCTTTGCAAAAACATCAGTGAAGCTACATTATTTAATGCGTGACCACAGTAATACAACGTTACCTAGCCTTTCACCATTATATCCCATTAACACTATGGTTAACACATGAAAAACCTGCACCCTAAGACAAAGATAACCTCTTAGACAGTAGCTCAATATTGGCAAATGTATATCCTGGCATTAACTAAGGTGCAACTAATAATAACCTGACAGTATTACCTCCATGCTGTCTGTAAGTTAATACTTCTCCTCCAATATATTTTACTGTTTTCTCACGAGATAAGAATTTATCAGATTGAATTTATGAACGCACTGAGAGATACTGAGAGAGCTTCATGTCTGAGTATGATTCACAGCAGTGTAGGCTCAGAGGACTGAATGACATCACCCACTAATGACTGATGATTTAAAAACACAGTCCTACACATGACTTGATAAATGTAATGTCCCTAACCCCACCCCCCACCCCATCAGGGGCTTGATGCTGACAGCCTGAGGGTGGAACCGCTGGGGCAGGATGGAAATGGAGCCCTCTACTGGTACTTTTATGGCACTCGTATGTACAAGGAAGAGCCAGTCAAGAGGAAAGCGGAGAGGATCAGGTAAGTACCAGTGAGCACTGTATATCTTCTTTCTTTGTCCAGCACACCAAGAATGAATGTTAGTCACTGGTCATGTTTTCTGTGGTTAACTACTGCACGTGGGAAGAGTGTAATGGTAATAGTAGTTGACACTCGTTTACAGGCCTGTTAAGTGTTAATTATAGAGGTCTCCTATTGCTAATTAACCCTGTTAAAAGGCTATGATTTTAAAGAGTTCTCTTCTACTTCATGTTGTTTTTCCAACAGTGAAACCACCGAACCAACATTACCAGAGAAAAAGAAAAGGGGAAGACCACCAAAGAAGAAAAAACTGGAAGACCCTCAGCTAAGGTGAGAAAAACATTTCTCTTTGTTGTCAGTTCCAATAGCGTATCGCAGAGAAATACTGACGTGTAGTTGTGCATGTGTTGCACCGATGTACTGGTTATGTAAAAACAAAAAAAAACATATGCCATATGGTCTTTGAGTGCATAGATGTTGGTGATGGTTTGGACAATCAGGTAGAATACCTAAAAGTTGTAAAGGGTGTTCTAGAAAATTATGTCTGATCTGTTCTTTTTTTAATCATTTCCTTTGCTCTCAGTCAGCTGTTGACTGCCCTGTAGCCTACTGTCAGATCTGAAATGTAATAAGTGAAACTATGTCTTGGACACATACTCTCCAAACATATTGTGACCACATGTGTGTTTGAATTGGCTCATGTGGATCATGGGAAATATCATGGATATAGTAGAGTAGTCATATAAATAGAATAATGGATTTTCGTATTCCTAAATTGACTTGTCATGTTCGCTCCCATATACTGTACAGTTTAGATTTAGCTTTAAGTGAAAGGAAGCTGAAGATTAGCAGGAGGCACTTTCACAATATATCTCCCGGTCTCACTGAGATATACGTCTCCACTTGTACATACATGAAGAGTCTAATCTAATGTCCAAAAAGCCTATTATTCATGGAAACATAAATTCATTCACAGTGTGCGGGAGCTAACAGCTAGTTTTAATCACTCTGTTCTTTGGAGAATAAATTGATAAATATAACATTCCTCCCATGTTTTTTACCTTTCAGTGAGGTGGAAAGTGAAGTAACAGAAGTGAAGACAGAAAATGGGCTGGAAGATCTTCACCCTAGCACAGGTGAGAGCATCTCTAGAATATATGTAATTTCATTTTCATGTTTTCTACATCAAGGAAGTTTTTACCTCCGGTTTCACAGTTTTAATTGTCTCTACACATTTTCCCTGGATGATCAATAAACCAGTGTCTTTCCTCTTTGCTTCTACCAGGCCGTAAGCGAGGCACTTGGTCCCTTGTGTGTGATACAGAGGAACAATGGGTCAGTCTGGCAGAAAGCATCAAGGACAAAACCTCCCCTCAGGACCGTCACCTCCACCGTGTTATCAGCCAGAATTTCCTGCCTGAGATCAGCAGCATGATTGAACACAAGGTCAGATGCCAAAGAGACACTACTTTTTAGTCTGTGTTAGTGTGTCACAAACCACCATGCGAGGGTTAACATATTAGCTTGTTAGGGTGCTGGATGATCATTCTCTGTGGGTTTGTCATTACAAGCAACCCCTTTCACTTCACAGGTAGTCATTTGATTCAGTGTTAATATGAAATATGTATAGAGTAATAGAGCCTGAAAGATTGAGCCCAGTCTCCCTTCAGGTGCCTTCATGTTCTGACACAGATAACCGTCCTACTCCAGGAGATTTATTCATGATCCTGGACACTTTAGCTGGGCCCAGCTGCAGGACAAGTGAAATGAAGGGGAGCAGGTCTGTGCTTGCCCTTAATTCTGCACACCAGCGTGGTAATGAAGTTTACCCCAGGCATATTAACTTGAGCCTGGCTGTGGAGAACTATGCTCTCATGCTAGTTTGGTAGAATGTGGGCACAAGTTCTGTAGTCAGCTTTATTGGGCTTGGCCATACCCTGGGTCACAATCATTTGTCTATCATATTTTCCTTGGAATGTGTGTTAGGTACCTCGGGGTGAGATTACAGACGTACTCTTTGCATGAGTCGAATGCAGCACTACCCACCCAATTTTCCTTCCTACTTATTTTTATAGTTAGCAATGGCATTAATTTCATGCTATAGCTAGTCCAAACTGAAGTAGGTCTCTGTATTTATCCTACCTCAGCTGTGCTCCTCATACTCACATTATATATGGCATTCAAAAGAAGTTGTTTCTGGTTTGGGAGGGTCAGTAGAGGAGCATCTTGGAGACTTTTTGGGTTTGTCATTTTTGAATGCATGAAATTCCTCTACAGCACATTATGCTGGCCTTCTCAAGCAATTTCACTTTTGTTGTTAGTTTTTTAGTTGTAGACCCTGCAGGTCCCCAGTCTTTGCAAAGTCATATAGTCTGTGACTAAAAACTCTGTGACTTATGACATATTGTCTTTAGATGTGAGAGGGTGTCAGACTTTAGTCTTTTCAAAGTCTTCTAGTGTATGCTAGGTATTAGACTTCAAGAGACAGATTTATGTAAAACAGAACAGGACAACTCTTTCCACTTTACATGGTCTCTATCAGTGTGGAGAAAAAAACTGATTAATTATACTTTGCTCAAAGAGCAGACTCAACAAGAGGGAAGTGCATTCCCCTAATGTTCTTCTTATATGCAAATCAATTTCACTGATGTCACACAGCAGGAGATCAAAATATCCTGCGTATTAATTAAATCTACATTACATCACCACATTTCACTGTACAGAGTCTGCCCTTGATTTGCTGTTTAAATGTATCTTCTATTGTTTCACCAACAGTCCAAAACCCAAAACTGTTAAATTTACAATGATATAGAAAAAAGAAATGCGGCCACACCCCTCGTTTAAGAAGCTGGAAGCAACAAATGTTTGATAAACAAGTTAAACTATTTCACAATTATCAATACCATGGTCGTAGGATAGCATGTGTATATACTTTACATAAATGTATCTGTCTGTATGTGGGTGTGTGCATACAAGCATGTCAAATACACAAGTGTGTGTAGCCTCTTGAATCCTTCCCTACACGTGTCTCAGGCTGCTGTCACCAGCCATTTCACAGGGCACTGACAGCAGGCGGGAGCTCACCTTGAGGCAGGATGGAGCCTCTTGAATGACAGCTCTGCCGTGCTGCAGGATTCTCTCGACCTCTCTAAGTGTTGACACCAGAGGCACTCCATCTTGTTGTGTGTTGGATGGAGGGGGGATTTAGTGCTGGTGGTAATATAGGGAGGAATCGCGGAGCCCTGGGATATGCCAGTGCTTCACAGGAAGACAAGGCAGAGATGGAGTGGGGACAGAAGAGTTGTGGAGAGCACTATAGATCAGATCATGAACATCTGTCTTTTTTTTTTGTCTTCTCTCTTCCTCTCTTTTCTCTGCCTCTCATTCCCCACCCACATCTTACTTCCTCTTTTGCCTCCTCACCTGCACACACGCATGCTTTGTACAGCTGCTAATGTATTTTTAGGCCTCCCATGGTTGTTTTATGGATGGCCAGAAGCCTGACTTTGACACCTCTCAGTGATGTTGGCTGTGCCAGGCTGACAGTTATTCACAGTCTTCCTTGATGAACTCTGACATGAGCTGCAGAGGCCATTCCCTGATATAGACAGGCTTTCAAGGGATCTGCTTATAGCTCGCTGTTGGCTGGTGTTTCCCTCCTTTACTGTGTGCTATATCTGGAGTAATGATATGTCATTCATGTGGACTGTGACTGTATTTTCAAGATGCATGCTGAAGGACTGACAATATTGTGATCAGAAGTTGCAGGATTGGCTATTCCTATTGGCTATAACTGCCTTTACACTACATCCTCGGTTTCCTTTCTGAAGCTAACTTACATATGATTAGTAGAGTCATGGGGGGGGGCACATTTTGACTAAGCTTTGCTGTTACCCCTAGGGAAAGGTGGGAATGCAGGGAGTGGGTGATTGGGGGAGGGGAGGGGAGAGCTGGGCCAGTGACCTCTCAATACTCCACACCTCCCCAGGGCCTGTCAGTGTGTTGGCTTGTGTGTGGTTGTCTGTCTTGTTGACTTAATCAGTAATTTGATGACCATATGAATCACAGGCATTTCAACATATGTCATTCAGAAATATAAATAAAAAGTTGGAAATGTTGATGAAAAATTTGAATAATTGAAAATATTTATCCAAAGAACTGATTTCGCGATGTCGTAACTTTTTTTTACTTTTTTTATGTTCTCTTCAGGAGCGGGAGCAGAAACAGAAGCTTCTGGACCCAATCCCTGTTCGCACATCACAACGGTTTTCTGAAAAACACATGACACACCAAGATGAGGAGGTGTGTGTTTGTCTGTGTACATGTTTTTTGATATATTTAACCATACTGCTTTCCACAAAATGCTGTGCACTTTTTTTTTAGCTACAACAATAAATTCTGGTTGAATGAGGTGTTTGTTTAGACCCTAGCAGTATTTTTGGGTTTGTGGTGTAGCAGTTGTCTAGTTTGATTCCATATGTGTATGCACAACATTAACATAATTAGAGATATCCAACTTTCAGCTTCCACATATTCATATACATGTTGTCTTTCCAAGAGTCCAGAGTAGACTAATGGGCTTATGTGTATGTTTTCAGGACAATCTGAAGGCCATAGCAGAGGAGGAGAAGAAGAAAGATGAAGAGCTGGACAGGCAGGTCCTGCTGGCCGAACAGCGACGAGAAGAGGAAAGGCTTCTGCAGGAAGAACAACAGAGAGAAAAGTTGGAGAAGATCAAAGCTGTGGAGGGTAAGATGGATGGCTATGTAGATGGATGAAACACAAATAGAAAGATGTACAATTTGCAGTACTGCAGCAAGCTCACATACTTCTAAATCTGCTAGTATATGCAGAAATGTTACAAAATAAAACTGAAGCTTCGTGCCAAAAGTTAAAATATCAAGGAGCAGTAATAATTGTGGCAGAATGGATTGTGAAGGACACCCCATGCACAGACTTTCACATCTCCATTGCTGTGGTTTGGCTCTTAACAGCTCAAAAATCTGCAGTAGCATAGCAGCACTCGAAGCCCTGTGATTTATGTATAGTACACAGACACTGTGAGAGGGAATGTTCAGGCCTTTAATCACAGGATCACTTCTCTTTTTCTCCCTCCCTCTGATGTCATCTGTCAAGGGTTAATGAACTGCTGATTGTGCTTCAGTGGAGGAGCCTCATTAATGTATTATAGATGAACAGCAAGACCTGGCCTGCTCTCTGTGTGGATTGCATGTGTGGAATCCTCCCTCAAACCTCTTTAATCCACACAGCGGGGGGGCTGGCAGGCCCCTCGTGTTAAAAGATAAAGCAGCGATACATACACTCTCTCTGCTCTGTTCTGCTCTTTTGATCAACTGGGCCTAAGAAAAGATGGCTGACGAATCGTTCTCTTTCTCCTTATCTGAGCTGCCGCTGTCTCTGATGACCAATGCCTGGTTTTCATTGACTCCCCTGACGGCCTCAATGGGCAGCAAGTGCAATTTAAACTGTAACTCAAGAGCCTGAAAAGGCAATTAAAACATTGTTTGCCTGCAGCCTCCTGAGACTGGTGTTTTTTTATTGTTTGTGCCTCTAATTGCCCCCTGTGTTCATCCCTCTCTCTCAGAGCGAGCAAAGAGGCGGAAGATGCGAGAGGAGCGGGCCTGGTTGCTGTCTCAAGGAAAAGACCTGCCACCTGAACTCCTAAATCTAGAGCCTTCCTCTCCTGTCCGCAGAACACGCAAGAATAAAGAATTGTAAGCTTTGTACATTTGACTTCAGATTTCGCTTTTCTATTCGAATGACTCAAGTTTGATCTTTTGTAACATGTCGTATGTTCGACATTGCAGCTATGAAATTGACGATGACTACACTGCTCTATACAAAGGTATGCTTACTGAGCGGTCACTCTAGGCTGTTGCTTTATCTCAATCTGCATTATTATTTGTTACAATGTCTGATCTGATCTAATCTCTCTTCTACAGTGCTTGAAGCCTTGAAAGCCCATAAAGATGCTTGGCCTTTCTTGGAGCCTGTGGATGACTCCTATGCCCCCAATTACCATGAGATCATCAAGGTATGAAAGACAATACAATAATAGCTGGCATGCAATAGTAGTTGTTGGTGTTTGTGTGATAATTATGTTTGTATGTGTGTGGCTCACGTCCTAACTGATGTATTCCACCACAAATTGCATTCATTTTATTATTCTTCCGATCCCCTCAGACTCCCATGGACCTGTCCACCATTGAAAAGAAGCTCAATGATGGGGACTACGTTGCTAAGGAGGAGTTTGCTGCCGACGTGAAGCTCATGTTTGAAAACTGCGTTGAGTACAATGGAGAAGACAGTGGTAAATCAACACAGACAAACACAAACCAGTTCCACCCCAAAAATCCTGCGTCCTCCATTAAGAATTTGGTATCGGCATAAGACTGTTACGTCAAAATCCATTTCAGTCTGTGTATGTTGTGACAAAGAAGTGCATATGAATTTTTGGGGTGAGAGTGAGAGAGAGAGCAAAAGAAAGGGGGACGGACTTAGTGCTGTGTTGGGGCCGGGGCCAGGGCAGCCTTGACAGTGATTAATGAGGAGTGATTGAGCTGTGCTCCAGTGCTCAGGGAGATCTGAGCCCTGCAGTGCCAGAGAAACATTCCAGCCCCTAAGCCCCCTGTCTGGAGCCATCCATCCAACTGAATACTCTCCCCAGAGACAGGGGGGAGGAGAGTGGTAAGGGGGCCCAAGATGGAGGAGGAGGGGGAGGAGGAGGAGGAGGGTGTGGAGGAGCAGGGGTCAACCTACGCCCTCTGACCTGGTCAGTCGGCCAGCGCTGGGCTGAGAACAGAGGAGTGTGTGTCTTTGGCTACATGGCATCCATAGTGGAGTGTATGGGAATGACTGAGAGGTGGAGTGAGGTGTTGTTTGTGGGAGTGATTGTGTATGTGAAAGGGAGGGAGTGACTTGCAGCATGCACATGAAGATCTATTATTTGAGTGTACATGGGTGGATGTGCTACAGGTATGTGTTTTTATGTAATATCTTTTATGTTTTTTATCATCTGAGCGTAGCTGATGTTTATGTCTGCCTTTCCCCAGAGTACACTATCATGGCGGAGTCTCTAGAGCGGTGTTTTAGCCGGGCCTTATTAAAACACTTTCCATCAGAGGATGGCGACACAGACGAGGAATTCCACATCAGCAGTGAAGACAAGGAGCGCAAGGACAAAAAGCGCAATCGTGGCAGTAAATATTTGGGACCTGAAAGTCTGATCAAGGCCACTGAGCAAGTCCAACGTAAGCGGAGCTCTCAGGGGGGCAAGGGGGGCACACTCTCAGAGGAAGAAGACGGCAAACCAACACGACCCCCTCATCCACCTCACTGGGGCAATGGCACCCCTCACCCCCACAGCCTGCATCCAAGCCAGCAGCACATCCATGAAGGAGACATGAGGGGCATGTACCACCCAGGTCAACAGGTATCCACGGAATAACTTTGCTTGCTTTTTGAAGCACCTCTACATTTCTAAAAACCTGCACCTAATTTGTCACTTATCTCTCACCATATTTTAACTAGTCATATGAACACCGTAATCTTTTGGGGGTTTTTTCTCTTGATTTCTGTCTGAAATGTAGGAGAAAAACTTAAATCGTGAATTCTCTCTATTATCCTCTCAGCTCCGTCGTCCCCCTGGTCCCCTTGGTCCTCATGGTCCTCATGGTCCACACATGTATGTCCAAAGAATGGCCATGGATCCCCGCTTCGCTTACCCAGCTCACATTCCCAGGCATGGAGACCCCAGTTTGAACCGCATGCCCCACAACTTTAACATGCAGGTATACAGACCCAATTACACCTTTCTAGATGTAATTATAACAATGTTTAAGGACCACCTTATTGTGTGTGCACACACATATATGCTGATCAAAATGCCTAACTTGATTTACTTTTTCTTTTTTTCCCAGCATCGCATGGTTGAAGGACATCACATGGGTCCTAGGTATCCAATGGGCCCAGATCCTAACCAGCAGCAGCCTCCACACCACCAGCAGCAGCGCCCCTACATGGGTCCAACTCATGGCCCGTCTCTGGGCCCACGTCCCATGTCCCTCCAACCTGGACCTCCTCCTGAAGCCAGCATGTACCCATCCCACCACCGTCCAGAGGGCCACAACATGCACCCCGTGGGTAACAGATTCCCAGGGCCAGAAGGATCACCTCAGCACAACTACCCAGGCTTGAGGCCTCCTGGTATGGGCCTATCCAACATGTGGGCTGGTATGAATCACCAGGAGAGACCCAATGGGATGCGCATGCAAGATCCGAACATGGTGAACCAGCGCAACTTCAGTTACGGTGGAGTCCCCCCTCCAGTGGGGCATAAACCATGGCCAGAAGCTGCTGGATATCCCCACCCTCCTCCCAATGCCCAGTATCAAATGTCTGCAGCGGTCAGCTCCCTGGGGCCCATGTCCTCACGTCCCCCTGCTCCCCACCCAGACTCCTCTGGCAGGACACGCTTGGCTTCCATGCTGGAAAGCCCAGAGATGCTGGCCCTGCAGCAGCTGTCAGCATCTTCTGGACCCCCTGCCGGTGCCCCTCATCAGCCCATGGGCAACTTTCAGCAGCCTGGGCCCCCATCAGGAATTGGCAGCATCCCAGCTCACCCCTCTCAGCAGCCTCCCCCTGCCCCTGAGGTTCAGCTGCTGCGTCCTGCTAGAGACAATGGGCCAGACAGCCAGCCTTCCCAACAGACAGACATGCAGCCCAAAGGTAGACCTGACCTTCTCTCTCAGTATTTCACCAGCTGTCTGTATTCTGCATGAAGGAACCCATGCACAGTCTTAACCTTTTTCTACAGAAATGTTCTTTCTAGACATTACTGTCTTCATTTGTCAATCAGCACAGCCCCCATCCTCGCCCTTCCTCTGTGTCAAGTGCTTTTCGCAATTTGATCGTAATTATTTCTCACAGTAAGTGGCAAATTGAATATTCATTAGTGAAATTTGAAGGTTGCTGTGAGGGTACAAAAGAGATGGCATGTCATCCGTTAAGCCTCACTAGCAAGCTTACAAATGTGTGTACATTCTCACTTTAAAGGAATGGAACAAAACAGAAAATGACCAATAAAACATTGGTTGTTGCCTTGTCTATTTGATCTTTTTTTATATTCTTTGACACGGTACACAGCATAATGCAGTAGTATTTCCTCATAACCATGTTAATGTTGTAATAATAGTTAATCAATCTTCAATGCTAAACCTCCCTTCCGTTAATGTTTTAATGCTAACTTTTCTTTCATTATTCTGTGTGTTGACAGACTCAACATCAGAGAACAAGATGGCTGTCAACAACATTTCCGATGAAGCTTCATCACACAAAAACACTGTTTCAGTTAACCAAGAGCACCTGTCCATCGCCAGCCCCACAAGACACCACACTGTGTCAGCAGAGAGAATGCAGAGCCTCCCAGCCCCTAACTCGGGCAGATCACAGGAGAACCCGTCCGGACCAGGACTCCCACAGAGTTCAACAGAGAGCCACAAGCAGGAGGTAGATGGCAAGAGACAATCTACCAGCCACTGTCCCATTCAACACATTAGTCCCACTACTGTTTCATCCCATCTCAACACAAGTAACAGCTCCACTGATCCCACTCCACCCAGCCACCCTCAGCATGCACAGAACAGTCCTCAGCAAAAAGCTCTGAGCCCCGCACTTCTTCCCCAGAACATACCTCCACTGCATCAGCAAATATCAGAGAACAACTTGCCACACGAGCAGAATGCACATCAGCAAAGTGAACACCAGCAGATCATCCAAAAACAGCAGCAACCTCAGGCAACCCAGAGTACCCCTCCTGAATGCCCCCCTCACAGTTCTCTGCTACCTCCTCATCACGTCCCCCAACACATCTCTCCACAACACTCTACACAGAACAGCCCTGTGCATGGAATGCCACAGAGTGCCACACAAGGAGCCCAGCCTGGACCCCCTCAGCCAGCCCCTCTCACCTCTTTACCACCCAGTCATCCTACCCCACTATTACCCTCCCAGCCTAGCCCAGCAGACCGTGGAGATCAAAGACCTAGTGAGCCTACAAGTAGACCGGACACAGAAGGCACTGTTGTTCCTCCACAGCACACCATGATGAAATCTGGGACTCCTAATGGCATTTATAAACACCAGGCTTTTAGCCCCAATCACCATCAAACCCTGCTGGTGGGTAATAACCCAGGTATGCAGGCTCAGAGAGGGCCAGCACCTGCTCTCAATCCAGCCATGCCTCCTCACTCCCAAGGCCAGGCAAATGGAGCCATGGGTCCGTATGGCATGGGGAACCATCCACATCCACACTACAGCCAGACAAACATGACCAGGCCCATGCCTCCATCTGCTCGCCTCCCTTATCACAACCAGGCCATTAACCAACTCCACAGTCCTACTCACCACCCCACCTACCACCAGCAGGGAGGGACTGCCTACTCCTACCACATGCCAGGCCAACAGCACCTTCAGGCCCACCCCCACATGTACCCACCTCATCAGTACCAACAGCAACACTACTACCCCCAACCCCATCCCCAAGCTCAGGCCCATAACCAGGCCAACAGCAGAGGGAGTTATCCTCCAGAGGAGTGGCATCGGTCTCACTATCAGCCTCGCCAACCGATACCGCCCAATGCCTACCTACCTGCAGCTAGTGCCAGAGGCAACGGCCATTTGAAGGAAAGCAGCGTGTCACCACTGGGCTCTGAGGGCTCCAGTGGTGCTAGTTTGGTGTCCCCTCGCCCTGTGCCTGAAGTATTGCCACACCCTGGAGGCCCAGAGGAGGGGAAGGGTGAAAGCAGGGACCAGGCCAGTGTAGGCAGCAGCAGTGGTGGCAGCCCAGCAAAGCAGGCTCGTACAGAGAGCTCAGAGCGACCTGAAAGCCCTAAAGAAATCCTGGACCTCGACAGCCATAATGCTGCTGCACGCCACCGTAGCACCCAGCCACCTCATCGGCAACACCCTCCTGCCTCTGCTGCACACGTGGTGTCTGGCTTCATGTATGACCCTCGTGCTGTGCACCCTGGGATGCAGCAAGGCGGCGTTCCTCCACCCCACATGATGTCTCAGGTCTGTGGAGATGGCAACAGAGCCCCTTACCCTGGCCAGCCATACCCAGATCCAGGACGCTATGCTGCCCAAAGACCTCACCCACACCTGATGGAGGCTCTGCAGCGGCCCCAGCAGCTGCCCTACTCCCCGGGTCAGACACGCATGGCCATGTACAGACACCCCCGGCCTGCGGGGCACTTTCAGGGTATGATGATTCAGCAGAGAGGCCTGGCACCAGAACACTTCCTACACCCAGGGTAAAATGATTAATCTTTATTCACTCTGTAGTTTATAGTTCAAAATTTTTCTATTTTAGCTATATACTTTTTATGCACTTACTTTTGTCTGTTTCCCGGCTGAGATACATATCATTCCAATTGACAGTCATTTACAACTAGTATTTGTTTCTTTGAATGTAAAGGGACTCAGGACATTGTAGTGAAAGTTAGGCTTGCAGTAAACTCTAAACAAAGTCCGATGTCCAAAAATTTCCCAAAAAGCACAGAAGTTTGGCTAGCCACATGTCAAACACTGTGACCTGCAGTTATCATGTGATTTGTTGTAAGTTTCTTCTTCAGCTCATGTAGTGTTTATGATTAATTGATTGACTGAGCTCAATCAACAGCAATTTTGATACCCAATTAATTGAAGTCATGTCAAGCAAAAATGCCAAACTTTTAAAGCTTCTTAAATGTGATGATTTGTCTCTTTTCTCTGTTGTGCCACATTGAGTATCTTTGGTTTTAGACTCTTAATTAGATAAAACAGACAATTTGAAGATGTCACCTTGGGCTCTTACTGTTACTCACTGTTAAGTGAAATGAAAATAAATTGGTAAACTGACATTTCTTAACAAATTTGACAACAGTAACACAGCCTTTATGAAGCTCCTGACCTTTTAAAGTGACCTTTTAAGTGTTAAATAATGTTAACAACATTCATTGTTTTGGTCTTTTTTTTGTGGTCGCAGGCAACAGATGATGGCTGCTCCAGGCGGCCCTAGCAGTAAACAAGGAGTGTGACAAGTACCATATCAAAGTGAGTAAAAACAACTTTTGACATATAACACTATATGTTAAAACTTTGTTTCACAGCTTCTAGCAATTTGCTATTTCATCATCCTTCCGTAGATGTTTCCTGTGCTTTAGGTATCTATTCCTAAGAACATGCTGCCAAAAGGCATTCATGCACCTCTGAAGCAACCAAAGTACCATAGTGATATCGCATTCGACGCATTTGAGCCACGTTCGTGTTGTGTGTCAGTCCTAAAAGGCTCAAATTGTAGATGTTTAACTAATTGTTCTTCTTCTCCTTTCAGGCATGTTATTATCAAAGAACATCTGGACAAAACTGTGAGCCAAAAGGAAGAATATGTGGGCTGACAGAGACTGTAGAAGGGACACTTTGCTCCACGTACATCTTTTACTGATTTTCTTACACTGGACAACGACTTTTGGCTCTGTTTTGCCCACCACAGGACTTGAAGATCCGACCAGGCAGCTGGTATTACTAAGATGATAATAATGTGAAATGCTGGAGAACAATTCTCTTTTCGCTTGCCCTTTTTCTGACAGAGCTCAGAGCACAGGGTCAGGTACAGAACAGCCTTGTGGAACTGGCAGGGATTCACTGACTTGCTCAAGGACACTTCACCAGAATAGCTAGAGTTTGAACAAGGATCCTCCAGCAGAAGGACAGCCCTTTTTTAACCACTAGGCCAACCTGCCAAATAGAGGGGACACTGCCTTCAAGAACACTGGACAGCCCTCTCCTCGTTGAACAATGGAAATATGAAGGGATTCAAGGCTACTGAACACAGCCTGCCTATCTTATCCATTGACTGTAGTGCTTGATGGAGCTGTTCATCTACTGACAGAATTGAGGATGACTGTGATGAAGATGAGAGGGACTGTTGTGTTTTACTGCTATTTTCTTTTCCAACCATATCTTTAATCTCAGGTGTAGAAAAGGAGGTACTATGTGACCGTCACCCTAACTGAGTCAACTCACAGGCCCCCTGCAACTGCCTTGGTTTCCTTTTGTGAATGTACGAGTGAATGTGTAGAGACGACAAGGTGTGTGCAGCAGATTAGCTGCATGTGAAAGGAAACAAACACTTATCATTTGTCTGAAGCATAAACCGTCCCCAGTTACAGTCCATCACCACCCCAACGATAACGGTGTTTCTCTGGTTCTGGAGTAAACACAGATATCCACATATATGCATCTTTCAAAGCGGCCTTCATTGTTAAGAATGTCTTGGACTATCAGAGAGGGACTGGCAAAGATGGCGCCATTTGTATCTGACTGTACCTAAACTCTCTGTTATGCACTATGAATTTTGTTAGTCTAGACGTCCTTGAATTGAGTGGCCTTGGATAGTCTTTATTTTTAGTCAAACACATATATGTATGAAAATATATCCTTACCTCTTGTCCCAGATGAGGGAATTCTAAAATTCTCACACGGTGACATATCCTTCTAGCTATATGTAGGTATATGCACGTACACAGAACAAACACATCAAATCCTGCTGTTTTTGTTGCATTCCACCTACAAGTTTGTACCTTTAGTTCTTTGCTTGTTCACGGCCATGCCCTTTACATGGTTGTTTCTTTGAGTGCTTCCTCTCTTCCCCATGTCAATACTAAACGTATCCTCAGGGTGTACAGTTTCTATATACGGGTATTTTTCTGCGTTGTTTGAAGGAGGAGCAGCATACGGAAAAAATGGGACTGCAGCTGTGGCAGATCAATCCACCTCATGTGAAGAACTTAACTTTTAAGGGTCTGTATTCATTGTCCTTAACAACATTTGGCTTGGCACACTGCCAACCTAATGGACTTTTTATTTTCCTCAGAACCCCAAAGTTGATTAGAAGTGAGATGAATCAAATTTGAGTTATTCTACATTCCTGTTGATCTGAAATCAGACCATTATCACAATTAAGATCACAATCTACCTCATCTAGCCAGTCACTGGCATCTACAGAGTCTCTCCACTTCCCCTCCTGCTCTGCCAGACTCCTCTGGGTCAACATTTTATGACCAGCTGATGGTTTTAGCTCCACTACAGAACTGATAATGAAATGGCCTTACAATACTTCATCTTGGAAGAAAATCTTCTGCATCAGGTTGCTGTGTCAAATGATGGTGCTGACTGACTGTCTCAACAAGGTGTGATTATCCAGCTATCCAGTTTGACATTGATAGATGTTCTGTAAAAGAAGCAATCCTTGAAAGTGTACACTATCTTTTTAATGGGACAGCACTTTCATTCTCAGTTTTTTTAGATGTCATCATTGGAGTATGATGGACAATATTACATCATATGTCTGAAGTGGGACGCTGTAAGTTGGTCTCTTTAGTTGTACAGATTGCATGCCTTCCTGCCTACAGGTTGTTGAAACTAGACAAAGTAGGCCGTATTCCAGCCTAGGGTCTGTAATAGATTGCATAGAGTTTGGCAGCATTATGGGTTTACTGTGTTCCTTAGTAATAGGTATCTAAGGCATTGTGAGGAAATATTTGAGGACGGATGATGGAATAGTAAAGTGCTAGAAGCTGTGAGACAATTTTCTAAAAGTGTCACATGAGACTTGTCGTGGATGACTTGCTATTTTGTTTAAATAGGGAATTGTCTAAATAATTAGTGGGCCTAATAGGGCCACTTTGGAGGTAGTCTGTTCACTCGTGCTGTCCAATGTATGAAGGACAGTGTTGATTTTAAAGGTCTGTGAGGTTGTGATACTGTCTTATGGTGTACAGATGTGGTGTGTGTGTGTGTGTGTGCGCGTGTGTGTGTGTGTGCGTGTGTTTTGTTTCTGGTGTGTAGAATCGGCACCAGATGATTGGAGGTGTGCGTTCAACTCTTTTTACTCTGCTGTCATCTCTCTGCACTAGTGAAAACCATTTAGACGTGATTAAATGTGAATCATATTTATTTGCTCTTTTAAGATTTTTTGTACATTTTTGAACTTGTTTTTAATATAAATGTGGTGTACATTTCTTTCTTTTTTTTCCTGATGTCGTTTTTTGTTGTTTTTAAGCAGTTGTCTTTTACCTCAGTAGCATGGTGGCATTGAAAAAGAAAGACCTGTACGTTTCCTTTTTAAGTGACGTTTACAAGTTCTTATCTGACTGACCGACTACTAGATTATTTTGGAAATGGAATGGAGTATTTTCTATACTGTACATTTCTTAGAAATAAAAAAATTTTCTCGAACAAGTTAGTTTTATCATTGTCTATTTTATTTCCATAAACGATATGATCTTTTTACTGCATTAATAGAACACATCATTATAACAGATCAGTGGATTTTTCTCCCTGGTAACAGTCGTTCTTAAATTAACACTTCTGTGAATTAATAAACATTAAACGTGCCATTCCATAGTAATGGGCATGTATCAATAATCCGTTGGAAGAAACTGAAAAGCCAAAAGTAATGAAATGCAAACAGACAAAACAAGAGGGCCAATACAAGACAATGCATTAATCTATTGGAGCGCCTCACACCGTCGCCTTCAATTAGTGCTCATCCTCTTGACGAACACCCTCTATAGATGGTGTGCTGCTTCATCTGACCCTCCTCATGTCTGCAGGAGTCAGTGATGTGATGTGACGTCAGTGTAAGTGGAGGCAGCACGGCTCCTCAGGCTGTCTTCAAGGGGCTCCTTGTAAGCTAACAAGTAATATATTCTTTTGTTCAGGCCTAATGAGTGCAAACTTGGCAGTGGAAAATGCAGATGAGCAGTGTAATTAAGGCACTTTAATTGAGCCTAAGTAAGCCGGTTGTATAACTAAATTCTGAAAGTGGGGAAACAAGACCATGTATAATGGTAAACAAACAGTTCAAAAGCAAAAACTTTGTAGCAAAAATGAATGTTACTCAAATTTTTGATGCAGCTTTCATCTCATGCTCTTAACCTGTAAGAATCTGACATTTCTGTGGAAAGATAATGGCAAAATATGTATATATTTTATAATAATATTGGTATTAGAATGATTAAAGTAAAACAAAATTGAACCAAAAAGAAACCTTTTAGTTTCCATGTAAGGGAAAACATATATCAGGAGGTGCCATACCCATACTCCTCCAACAACTGAAAATATTTGTTGAAAGATGTTTACTATCTATACTACTATCTCTGTCAAGTATTATCTGTCTAGCTCTTTAAGTGTGCATTCCTTCTATCATATGAATCTCTCTTTTATTTGGAAAAAAACACTGAACACTGAATTATCCCATCTAAAATATTTAATATGTCTGTTGATATGATGTAGTTTATTCCATTAATATCTAAATTTTAATAGCTGGTCCTCCATGGAATACTTAACAGAGTCGAAACTCAATGCGAGGTAATGCAAAAATATTCCTCAAAAATATTCTGGCCTTGACCCTTAGTGGGCTCTGTATAACTGAGATGTAAAGTGTGCCAAAAAACAAAAACAAGCCATAAACCAGGTATTTGGGAAGTATTCCCCCATCACTGCCTTGCCAATTATAATTTATACCTCCACACTCCACCAATCAGAAGGTTGTCGGGGTTAAGTTTCAGCCAATCATAACTGGACGAGGCGGGGCTTAGATGCACTCTGAGAGAGGGGCTTGCCTGACAGGCGAGGCACAGGGAAAAATCACCCAATGACATTCAAATAGACGGAGCCCACTGTAACCAACCGTGGCTGTATCTCTGTTTACTTGCTAGCTTGTTTATTTTTGTGACACTGCTGTAATAAAGTAAGCAAGCTATTTGACAAAAGCATACACGTATTTCCAGCGAACACCTTCGAGCAAGTTTTGCCGTGGTCCGTTGTTTTTTAAAGTGACTCTCAACTGGACTGTTTACAAAATCGTCGTCAGCTGTCGAGGCACCAGCTAAGCTACCCATTGTGCACTAGCCTGCCGTTAAGATATAGCAGTTAGCGGTAGTATTTTACATTCATGAGACTGGACACAGCTAATATTAAAGTAAGGTAACGTAACTTTAGCCGGTCTTCTTGTGTCAGTGTCTGTTTATTCTATTCAAAACAAAATAAGTCATGTGTTTCACAAATGAACACAGTAATGAAGTAATGGTTCATTTTTCCTCCTCCTTTGTACACGAGACATACACTTGAAGATGTAACGTTCTCAGTGCTTCTCTTTTCACTCGCTAGTTAACATAGAGACGCGTAAACATGGTGGAAATGACAAACACCTGGTAATGTTTTTCTCTTCCACGTGATGTTGGAGGCTGAAGGTTTATTTTTTACCTCAGCTAGTGTTGAACAAGTGTTTTCGGTTCTCTAAACAAGTTGTTCTGAAGTCGCTTGTGAGGTCGGCGTTAAGCCCTGTTATTGTTTTGTCGTAAAGCCAGCTCCTGCTCCACACACCCTCCGGACATGGCAGCCGTGCTACAGCGCCCCCACGCGGCTGTGGCCTGGCTGCTCTTGTGCTGCTTGGCCGGTGTCCTGTCCATCCCAGACCCCAGGCAGAGGGAGGCCCTGATACAGCTGGAGGCCTCCATGCAGACAGGTGGGCAGATGGTGTTGACTGATGCTGAGCGGCGGCTGGATGCTCTTCTATTTAAAATGAAGCAGGAGGAGGTGGTGAGAGCGGACTTTCCTCCCGCCATGCACTTCTTCAAGGCCAGGCCCCTCATCAGGACCAGTCCCATCTTCAGCCTACTCCAGAAGATGCCCAAAGGTGTGTTCAGTCTCACACCTCAACGTGTGTTTATATCAAATTTATATACACGTCTGCTGTTCTCTGTGTAGAGTGTTGGTTGTTTGCCTGTGAGCTGTGTGTTATAAGGGGTAGCTTTTTGAATTTGCCACAACATTTTAGCTGCATGGATGTACAAAAGGACACAGTTGAGCTTGATTTTAACATAATGACCTGATTATGATGTTACTCTCTGAAAACACAAGGCATTGTCTACAAAAGTAGAAATTATCTGTTTTCCATATCAAATTGCAGCAGATTTAGTGGCTTTTTTTTATCAATCATAATCCTTTCTTTTTATGAAGGAATATTCCTCCTCTGAAGAAAAATAATTAGCAACTATTTTGATAATTGATTAATCCCTAAATAGTTATCAAACTATTAAATCCCTAGTTATAGCTTCTCAATTGTGAATATTAGGTAATTTTCATCAATGTAAACAGAATATCTTTCAGTTTTGGACTGTCAGACAAAACAAGACATTTCACGATGTAATGCTGGTGCAGGTTTCTACTTCCATAGTGTTCTCAAAAGATGCTGGGAAAATTAACAGCATTTGGATTTCTCCATCCAGGGAACATTTTTAATGCACACAGAATATCCTAGTTCTTTACTTCTTTATAATTCTGTAATTCACTGTCAGGGGGAGCGCTCCATGTCCACGACTTCTCCATGGTGGATGTCGAGTGGCTGGTGAAGAACGTGACCTATCGGCCCCACTGTTACATGTGCTTCACTGACCACCAGTCCATCAGATTCATCTTCTCGTCCAGATGGCCCAAAGCTCTGCCGCATTGCTCTCCCTGGACCCTGCTGGAAAACCTCAGGGCCAAGATGATCAACAGCACAGATCTAGACAACAGGTGACTTACTCTTTGATGTATATGTTTATTTTATGTCATTACCTCCCAACTATTGGGCTTTTAATTCTTCTTTGAAGCTCCATATAGGATTTCTTTTCTGCATTTCTGCATGCTGTCTAATTTATTGTACTATAAAATGTACATTGCACATTACCAGTCTTTTCTTTTACATTTCTGCCAATGACCTCAAATGCACCTCTAAGTTATCACTATGTCCACACAAAGTAAGTAGTTAGAGATATCAGAGCTTGTTTTCCTTGTTTGCCCTATCACTTTGTTCTATCTGTGTTTTGGTGCCAGAATTAAGTGGCTTTAAAACATTTTACTCTGTCTGTCTGCTACTACTGTCAGTTACCTGAACCCCACATGGAAAAGAGGAAGTATCTTACAGGAATTAATGCCTCAGTGACTCCAAACAGACTTTATTGTTATATTCATCTCAAACATCTTTGTTTGCCAGGATGGCAGGTTTAACATAACTTTATATCATTACTCTCTTAATGTGATGTATTTCCTTTTGAAACAAGATGTTGGGGCAGGATATGAAAAAGTGGGTCTTTACATCTTAAGTGGGCTATAAATTATGAAGAGAAGGGCAGTTTGTTTTGACAGGACGGGGAAAATTTTGGGTTGTTAAAACATTTTCGATTACTTTATTGGTTGTACTTTTTGGTTAAACCCACTAGTGCAGCATGAGATCACCATCGCAGATGCACTGTTTTCGAAGAAAGTAGTGGTTTTTCAGAAAGTTCAAGGTCTTCTACACAGAAATGTTAAGAAATAAATGGACCCAAAATGACACATGCTCACAAACTTCATATTTGCACTCTCAGCATCATGGGCAACCTGACGCTCTTCACCGATCAGGATCCAGAAGCAGTGTACTCCAGTCAAGATGTGGTATGGGATAGGTTTGAACAGGCCTTCCTTGCAGTGTGGGGTCTGGTCACATACGCTCCTGTGTTCAGAGACTATTACTACCAAGGCCTCACCCAGTTCTACATGGACAACGTCATGTATCTGGAACTGCGGGCTTTACTCCCAGAGGTACACGTCATGCCGAGTGTGTTCAGTGCATTTACTTGTCTGTTAATTTATCATTTTTATTAAGCTGTTGTTTTGTTTATTTTGGTACTCAGATATACGAGTTGGACGGCAGCACTCATGACACAGCCTGGATTCTGAAGACCTACCAGGAGGTCACCGGACAGTTCACAGCAGAGCACCCAGACTTCATTGGAACAAGAATCATCTTCACAGTCCACAGGTGAACCCCCTCACAATGGATTTTACCTACTGGCTCGAAGACATGAGAGGTTGTTGATACACATTGATCACACTTCAACACTGTGTGTTACAGGGGAGTAAATGCATCCGTGATGACCGGAGTTGTGGAGGAGGCTATGAAGCTACAGAGAGACTTCCCAGATATCATGGCAGGTTTTGACCTGGTGAGAGACAGCAGTTGTTAGATGAACAGAGTTGAGCACCAGTAGACCTGACAGTGGGAACAGTTTGTACTGACTGATTTTTAATTTCACTTACAATGCGGATAGTAAAAATGAATGAATCAGTGAAAGCAAACATGACTTAAACGTGTCTAATATAATAGCGTGACTTCTCACTTTGTTGAAAAAATGTACAGGTGGGCCGCGAGGACAGCGGCAGACCCCTGTGGTACTTCAGAGAGGCCTTGTCACTGCCAGTAGAGAGAGGGGTGACGCTTCCTTTCTTTTTCCATGCTGGAGAGACTGGTGAGCTCATCAGTGTCTGATGTATAGAACTTGCACTTTCAGTTTGTACAGCTACTGTATTACACATTATATATTGCAGTATGTGGCCCAGCAGTTAATCCATTCATGCAGATGAGTAACAGATAAGGTTTAGGGATATTCAACCTTGTTATTCTTGCACGTGAACTAAATGGGTCAATTCGTAGCACGAACAGGCTACTGCAGGAATGTTGTGCTTTTTTATTTGAGCTGCCACATCGAGGAACTATTAAACATACATAATTAAAGATAAATGTTTGTTTAGTCAAAAAGTTAATTTGTCAAAGAGTTTGAATGTTTCATTCATCACACTCAGAGAAGAAATTTAGTTTTTGAGGATTACCATGGTTTGTAGTTTAATGAACAAAGAAGCACATGCATTTTCACACAGTTGACAATGTTAAAGCCCAAAAGCAAAAATACTTTATCATGCAAACCTTATCATACGCATTATATCTGTCAGAGAATTTACAGTATCTTGTCATATTCCAAATTGTTACAAAACCAAAGAAATGAAATCTTTACTAAGAGTGGAATTAATTGAGAGGAAATATAAGTCATTTAAGAACCATCACACACTTTATAAAAACATCCTGAAATAATAATCCTGATTTCCCTCCACATGTAGATCTCGAGGGCACAGAGGTGGACCAGAACATGTTGGATGCTCTTTTGTTGAACACTTCTCGTATTGGCCATGGATTTGCTCTGCTTCGCCACCCAGTGGCCAAAGCTCTATCCAGGAAGAGAGGCGTGGCTGTGGAAGTGTGCCCCATCTCCAACCAGGTACACAACCATACTGAACAATCAAAATACTGACGTTTTCCAGCTACTAGAGTGCAATACTTAATTGATCTTGGATCTTGTGAACAAATATCTCCTTTCCTATCTTCATTCAGGTGTTAAAGCTAGTTAATGACATGCGAAACCACCCGGCAGCCGCACTGATATCAGAGAACCACCCAGTGGTCATCAGTTCTGATGACCCTGCCATGTTCGGGGCCTCTGGACTCTCTTACGACTTCTATGAAGCTTTTGTGGGCTTTGGTGGGATCAGATCCCATATAGGCTCCATCAAACAGCTGGCCATAAACTCTATAAGGTGAGGTTTAGCTGAGATGACGAGATGTGATTTACAAATTCTACAATTGAAGTGTGTGTGAGTGCTCACATGCTTCAGCAGACCGCTCACTGACATGTCCCTGTCTCTCTTTCAGGTACAGTTCTTTGACTCCAAAGCAACAGGAGAAAGCCCTGGCTCTGTGGCAGAGAAGGTGGGATAAGTTTGTCTCTGAAAATGCTGTTTAGAAAGAAACTAGCATTTTTTTCAAACATTGCCTGTAGGGCAATCTTCAAATGCCTTCATGCTTCCTTTGAGAAAGGAACATATTTTAGGTAAATTATAAATGTGAATGTCTTTCCTACTATGACAAGTTGTATCTGCTGTGAAAAAGACCATAAAGTGGAGTCGGCTGTGTCCAGTACATAAATTGGCCTGTGTGAAATAGGCCTGAGCTATGTCCCATATCATTTTGGGCGATAACTTGAACTACACCTATGAAATAGCTTCAATCAAAGGCACCTTGTAATGTCTAGTTTTGTTAAGGGTATTGCACTTTAAGATTCAGGTTTGTCTTTGTTTTGGGAGATAGTAACAGTGCCTCATTGTTGACATCATTGTTAATACTGTTTGATTTCTCTTTGTGGTGTGTTTGCGGTTTGCTTTTGCAAGTGGGTGTTAAATCCTGTGGGCTTTGAAACACTAAGCTTGAAAGACACCATAGTAGACAGCCTTTTAGGTTTTTTTTACTTGAATGTAATTGTTAAGCTTTTTAGCTGTAATGGATATTTAAAAAGGGCACAGTTGACCTTTACTCATACAGGCACATTTTATGTAATCTATGAAAAAACTCCCAGAGACACAAAAGGTATATTATGTCTGCCTATTTTTTTCATATGAACAATTGTCAACATCATCCAGACATGCGTAAATGCTGTGAATTGCCGAAATTAAAATTGACATAATGAAAAACAACTGTTGGTTTACTGTGTGGTTGTTCTTATGATGTAGCACCTTTATCAGTGCTTAGCCACTGTAATGAGCCAGCCATCGGTGCAGCGTGTCCTCCATCATCTGCTGCAGGTGTTGAATTTGGAGAAGAAGCTGTCGTCAACGCATCCTCTTTCAATGTCCGGTTTCCTTAAAATAACACCAGTTCAGAAACACAGTGAGACAAGGGGTTTATGTTTGCCAGAATATAATGTGTGTTTGGAACTGAGTGAAAAAAAATCTGTTTTCTTAATGTTACTGACTGTTGTTTGTGTGTTTCGGCCAGTTTGACATTGGTGCTGTCCAGGTGTCGTCGCAGCTCCTTGTTCATTCTGGCCTGCTGCCTCTCCATTAGCAGCGCTGTACGAGCCGAATCCAAGCGGATGCGATCGTGCTGCTCCTCGTCTTGCTTCTTCTTCAATTCCATCCTCTACAGATCACACAGACAGGCCATCAGTGAACAGCTTCTCATGGACTGCTTTTCAGTCAAAAACAGCATGTGTTTTGGGAGTCATTTGCAGTTTTACCTTTTTCTCCCCCATTTGATGTTTCTGGAACTGGATGATCTGCTGCAGGCTCTCCACAGGGGCTCTCCTATCACTGCTGGGCCAAACACCAGGCACCCCCACCATGCCCAGGGTGGGTTCGGCCCTTACACCTGTCAGCTGTTGATTGTTCTTGTCATTACGTTTCCCTTCTTGATGACGCTTCTCTTCAATCTGGGCCCATCCAGACCCAGCAAAAAGGTGAGGGTGACAGAAAGTGTCGTTAATGTGCCTCATAGTTGAGATTAAGTCCATTTCAATGTCTAAAATTAACCAAAATATCTAACTTTTTCATTAAATATATCCGTGAGATAAAAGCTGCCCAGTTTTAACTTAATACAATTTAACACCATAAGATATATTAACAGAAATCATGTTTTTACTTTTCATGCTGGTGCAACCCACACACATCTAACTATTCTCTTAGGTGTGTTTCCAAGCTTTAACCCTCCTTTGTTGCGTTAAGAATTTTATTACAAGTTGTACATCCATGTTTTCAAAGCCAGTTTAACCACCTTCATCTGACAGTCTGAGGGAACACCAGAATGATTTACCTTGGCCAAATTGTACTCTTTAGTGGCAATGGCTGCTGCTTTTCTCCTCTCCATGTCGAGGCTCTGAAGCTGCAGAGCTATGTTGTCCGTTTCTTCTCTGCTTTGGTCATAGCGCTGCTCTGAAGAACAGTAGAGAAGAAGAACTGAGCTTGTGTTTCTTGTGTGTGTGTGTTAGAGAGAACTTAGCATGTGCATCCTGTATGGGATCAGACAAACCTACCCTCCAGCCTTTGTTGATGCCTTTCTGCTGCTCGCTCGCTCTGCTGCTGGGTGAGCCACTCTCGGAGCTGCTCCCTCTGTCTCTGCCGTCTGCTTTTGCTGTCAGGGTCCTCACCCACCAGTCCAGGGGGCATCATCTGAGCATCACCCAGGTCTGTATTTCGACAGCGGTCTGGGTCGTTCAGGTCAAACTCCTGCTGGCTCCAAGGCTGCTGGCACTGTTGCCTGTAGTTGACGATGGCCTTTTCCATGGCACACTTCTCCTTCACTTGTCTGCTATGGAGAAGGCAAGCTACTTTGCTATTATAGAGCATATCAGCATCTAGATGGAGAACACACACACACACATACACACAGGCATCACAATTCATTATAAATTTGAATTTGATTAGAATTGTATGCAGTTTTATTATTTAATCTACTTTTGTTTACTGCTAGGTGTTTTCTATGATAAACTGTCATGATGCTGATTGATAAAAAGTATTTAACTCACCGCTTGCGTTTTGTTTCTCTTTTTCTGCCTCTTCTCGTTGCTTCTTTTCCTTCACCTGCATGTCCAGGGCTTCCTTATCAACCTAATTATAAAACAGACAATGGTGGTGTCGTAGCAAATTCCTGTTTAGAGCTTCATTAGCGTTAATTATGCATTAAGTTAGCATCCTCTGCTGCAGACACAGGCAGTCAAGAGTGAACCACAGTGAACACTTACCCCAATCGTCCTCACTTTGTCATTAAAGATTCTTTCTTGTCTTTCAGCCTGTGTGTCGCGACGCCTCTGCAGACTTATTCTAGCGATGCGATCTGACAGTAATTCCATATTAAGCATTTTGACTGAGAAATTGTACCGTAAGTATACGACGTTAAGACTGAAAGGGCACAGTTCTCTCCGAGAAACTTTCAAACACACTGGTTGCTAAGAAACCAGTGTCGCAAACCCCCAGGTCAGCTTTTTCCGGGTCATGCGATCCACACGTCTCGGATTGGCTGAGTGACATTGATGCCCTGTAAAATAGCCAATTAAAACACACCTGACTCTTAAGTACGCTAAAGATGACAATTGACGATACGAATACACCTGCTGTGGGTTCTGCTTTGCAAAGGGAAACAAATGTTGACGCTTTAAAACATTTTACAAAAAAAGAAGCACATAAGGTAGGTTTGTTGTATCTGCAAAGGCAGGACTACTTAACCTTTATCATCCCAAGGCTTTATTTACCTTCAGCCTGAGCAGGGCACAGCAGACATTTTGACATGTCATAGCAGAAAGGTTCCAGTTAGAATTGGTCCTGGTACTGTACTGCTGGCTCAATAAAGTAGCTCACTGGGACACCCAGACATTAATGTTATTAATTACACCTGTGCTTTTCCTTCCATTACAAGTCAAAATGTCTGCTGTGAAAACTGATAACTGATAAAAAGGAAGAACATGATATCCTTTATCAAACATGGTAACTTTTTTTTAATTAAAAGGGTCAGAGATTATTACATGGTCTGTCCAACTATGGTCCACAGCAGGATATTTAAAGACTGATTATTGTGGCCGATATTAAGTTTAAAAAAAGGATATACAGGCTAATATAGATTTTAGTGATTCTGGTGATTCACTGACATTCAAGTGTAATTCACATTTAGTGACGGTGCATCTGTTTGACGTCTGACCTTTCCTATAGGGCCAACATCTGTCCAAATTCCAAAGTCCATGAGATTCTACCAGGTATGGTGATAAAAAGTTTGCACACAAAATATTTCTAATCTGATGTGGTCCACTGAATTAATTACAATGAAATAAGTTGACCACATTCATGCTCTCTATGTGATAAACTCTTTTGAGTTAAATGGCTGTTGGCTTTTTCTTTAGCGTCACCCTTAGGACATAATGTTGATTTGTAGCCTTATTATTGGCTTGAAGAATAACAAAACAGAGCCTAATATCACATTCTCTAGGAACAGCTCAATCTTCTAACGAAGGCGTCCAGTTTTTCCACCAGGTCCACAGCTGTTTTCTCTCCCTTTTAGCCAAAAATTCAAAGCATTAAAGAAACTGGACAACTGAAAATATATCTGTTGGCCTACAGATTAAATTGGATAATTAGAAGGAATACCAAAGGCAAGTCCATAATGTATAAGCAAGACTGCATTATGCAGTTACAACAAATCAAATAGGCTTCTCAAGAATGACCTGATATATATGGTACACATCTGTCTGTGTGTTAATCTGGCAGCATTCACTCTGGCCCATTCACGTGACAAAGCCAGCGTTTTTAGAATACCAAAGACACACACTTCTTTTAACAGGTTTTCCTCTGTGGAAGGCATATTGTATATGTTGAGCAACCGGGCAGCTTGTAGAGGTGCTAGGCTAGAACTTCACTCAAGTATTTTTAACAGAAGAATCAACCAGTTTTATATTTTTAAAATATTTCAAACATAGGCCACTGTCGAAGCACAACAAAACTTTGTTGCCCTCCATTGAAGTGTAGCCTACTGTAAATAAAAAGACTTCCCAAACTTGACTATCCCTATATCCTGTCCTCCGAGATCCTCTATACACTCAAAATAAATACATAATACACAGCATACACTGAAAAATTACAAAGACAACAGAAAAGACAATACATTTTATATAACCACTGATTTAAGTACTACTACTCCTACTTAAGTAGAATTGTTTTGGTTTTCTTTACCAAATGTTGGTCAATTGTGCAACAATGACCTGTACGTTTTGTAGCGTATATAACAAAACTAATGACAAAGGCATTTCTAAATTTAAATGCATAGTGCTAATGAACAGTTAATTCAGTTAATTAAACAGAGTTAATTTACCTTTGAACAAGTTGGCTCTTACAAAATTGCTCAAGATTAAAAAAGTGAAACTGAACGATCCCGTTTAAACAGTTTTTTTTTTTTAATGGAATCCTATATGAACAATCAACAATACAAAAAAACAATCAAATATCATAGTACAGGAGATTTAAACCTATGGGAATCCACAAAGGAGTCTTTGTAGAAGGCAGCTCCAGTAAACTCCCCACACACTGGTTACACATCTGTACTGTCGAATGTCACTTCAGGCATGCACGTTGATATTTAGACTATGAACTCTTTCATTATTTTCTCAACCCATTTTACCTTGACTGACCATTACTTCCTTTACTTTTCCTTCACCTTATAATATGTGTTTGCCTTACTGCCTTTCTCTGCATTCTGAAACATATAATAATGCAATAGAAATTACAAATCGATGACTAAAAATAACATTTATATTTTTAAACCTGATTCACCCAACAGCACCAACAGTATTGTATAAAAAAGGCTTCCAAATGTAGCAGCATTGATAATAGTTGGACAATTGCTATAGAACTAAAACCTTTGAGATAAATTTCATGTCATTCACTGAACTCTTAACAAAAGTCATAGTAATTGGATCTCAGTATTTATTGTTGTATGACAGCTGCTGCCATGGCAAAAATTCAGTATAGCCAAAACTTTATTTAAACAGAAAAAAAAGGCAGAGCTTAACTCCTCATTTTTTCTATGCCGCAGGAAGAAAATCCATACATGTGCATTAGCTTTTAATGCTTGGATAGAATATACTTGGTGTCCTTGAGTGGAAAGATTGAAGGGAGGAAAAAGTATTAACTTGCTTTTTTAAATTGCATAATGGTGAGTATGTCATAAATGTGGATCTTGAAACATGAAAAAATAAACCCAAATAAAGCTCAATTCTGTTTTTCTCTTGTAAAGTATTTTTGACACTCACCTGGTCCAAAAGGCAATTTTTACACTGAAAATGGCAGATTAATAAATTGTAAAAATAATAATTACTTGCAGCTTTAACGTCCATTCATAAGATGTTGAGCAAATTTCCAAAATTCAGTTTTTATGGAAAAGTATATATAATACATTTCACACCAGATTTACAAAATCAATTACTCACTTTTTCTCTTAATAAGTCATAGTGGTAGTCAGATTTCATTGAAAGATTTCTTTTACATTGAACACATTCAGGTGTTTTGATCCACTGACCCATGGGCAGAGAAGTGCACTTCTTGTTGGCCACACACACACACTTTAAAAGGCTTTAATTATGTTTTGGATTTCCCATCTTTGGCCTGAGCATTCCTGTATTAGAAGTTGGCCGTTTTTAATCTCCAGACATCTTTTTGTCTGTCTGTTCTTCAGCTCTTTGCCCTACAAAAAGAGCATAAGTGTCAAGAATGCTGATGCACAATATGTCATCATAATATTCAGACAACCACAGTCAATATTTTAAGCTATATGAATCACCCTAAACTCATCCACCCTCTAATTTCAAAGGTTGAGATACACTGACTTTGTGTTTTACTGAAATAGAAATGGCCATGTCGCTTTCCTGACTCATATACTGTGTAATGTTTTCATAGTAGTTTATCTTGTAGTACCTGAGTGAAGTCCCAGTAAATCCCCATTCCTTTCTGCATGGCCTCTTTGCAGTTGTGAAGGCCAGGCTCAGCTTCTTTTTTGCCAACGTCTGTCAAACACCGGTTGTCGTTGTACTTGTGGGACTTGATGCCGCCAATGTAGAGCTCACCATTAGCATGGTAATAAGTGAACTAAAAATACAAAATGTTCAGCAAGCAGATTGGGCAGTTAAGCCAACAGTGACAAACAGACAATATTTCCAATGACTGTTGTAACTTTTCAGAGACTATAGTCATTAATCTTGACAACCACATTTAGCTACTTTACTTACTTGAGGGCCATAGTAGAAGCAATTGTAGGCGATGGGTGTGTGACCTGGCACTGGACCTTGGTCTAAGCACATGTCAGCATCGAGATTCTTCATCTGTAAGTGGGGGAGTTGATTAATTTGTCATACCCAGTGATAGCTAAACACTATGGTCGGAGTGAGTCATTAAACCACATAATCAAATGTAAATGGCACACACCTTGCGGCACTTCTTCTACCATACATACATAGCACTAGATAAAACCAAACTTACTCCTCCATAGGCAAGTAGGTTGTCCCAGGGATTCAACTCGGGATAGACATTTTCCAGGTACCATTTGAAAGGTTTACAGTTCAACCTTTCTCTGAGTTTTTTCCTCTCCGAGATATCCCCGATGTCAATTCCATGATTCTGCAGAGGCAAAGAATAAGGCTTGATTCATTTGTCATATTGTAAATGAAATTACTTCACTCAGTTTAACAGCTAAGAGACAGTAAATGTCCTCATAACTAAATAATATCAACTTAATCCTGCATCCTGTGTGTAGAAGCATGGAGCATGCCATAAAAAGGTCATCGTCATTTTTGTTCTTTGTGACTACATTTGAAATACCTCAAATGGCAAGTTCCAAGCCAAGTTGATGTTGTGTTTGTATTCATCCATCCAGACTTCTGCTACCCTCAGAGCGTTTCTCTTCATGGCCGGGCTCAGGTCAGGCATGTAGGGCTTGTGGAATCTCTCGATGTGGGCAATCTTGGAGCATGGGACTACTTCAATACTGCCTCCACATGTCCACACCTATATAAGCAAAAAAAAGCACACTTTTAACTTCTACTCAGTAAAACAGAATCATTGATCAGTCACCAGTGATAATTGTGCAAAGCATGAGTAAAAACAAACGTTAAGAGTAGCTAAGAGTTAGCTAGATATATAGGATCTGCATCATCAGGTGTAGGATTTGATGTTAGATGGGTAGACAGATACTCACTCGAATTCCCAGCTCAACATTTTCTCCGCCGTACACTTTCATTCCTTCATCGAGGAGTCCAATTTCTCCTAGAAACTTCCTTTCAGCAACGAGGATCCCCATGACAGATGGACTCCTGAAGTGAAAGACGAGAGCTGTTAGTACTGTATAATTTAAAATGCAATTAATAAGACTATGGCGTTATATCTGGTGACAGGTTTAGGCTAAATCAAAACAAAGACATGATTGATTTCACTTGAACTTACTTTCCAGGCAATGAGCTATCATTGAGTTTGTAATAACCGGGCGTAAAACTCTCATACATGCACCATAAAGCCCAGTCGAAGGCGTGTGCTGCTGGCAGGTACTGAATAACCTTGAGGTCATCATAGTTGACTCTGTCAAACACAGGGGACACCACCACTGTTCGGTCAGCTTTGATCTGTGTCAGCAGGGGTTCAGCCCTGCATGAGGGGAATCAGAATCAGAATCAGAATCAGAAATACTTTATTGATCCCCGGGGGGAAATTGTACAGTACCGGTGCTCCCATTCCAGAGTAGAAAAATAGGAGAGGGAGGCGGTTCACACATCACTGCAACAAACTTCCTTTATTTACATTTCTCTCTCTTTGCCCAAAAAGACTAATAATAATAACTTTATTTATATAGCACCTTTCAAAAACAATGTTACAAAGTGCCTTACAATAAAAACAAGCAACAGACAATACAAGTAAATAAGATCCAACTTAAGATATAAACAGGCATGTAATGAAGCTGGCATGTGTATGCTTCACTCTTTTTTTCCCGTAAATGACTACTTCCTCAACCAGCAGAGCACACCAAGCCTGTTTGTTTTGACTTTTTTACTGTCCCATGCACTTAGTTTCATGTGTACACGATCCAAGTATACATTGGTGCAGCACTTGAAAGGTGGAGGGAGCATCATACTGAAAAGTACTGATGCAGAGATGTAACCTATGTTGCAAAATCAGCTTGCCGCACTATTGCACTTGGTGACTCCTTTACAAATGAATCTGCAAATATACTGGCGCCAGTCTGGGCAGCAGTCGCCCTTCCCTCATTATCACCATTGCAATTCCCTTTTGCAAGCCCAGATTCCCCCAGTGGATCAGATGGTGGTTGTACGGGGATCAGACGGTGGATGTAATGTGTCTGTGCATGTAAACAGGGCTACTATACATTACTCTCAGCAAGACTGTACTGGTTAAACAAAAGCTATATGTGAGACAGGCTAACTTTGGCATCACCTCACCAGAGTCAGTTTGTAATTTTGTAGAACTTCTGTAAAATTGAATAACTGTGCAGATATGCTAAACATTGTAATATTGCCAGTGCTGGTGGTAAGCTTGAAGATTTTAAGCAAATCTAAATATAACATTTCATTTGAAAAAAGGAGACACGAGTTCACATGGCTGTAACTAATATCTAATTACTTTTACCTACTGTATAGCACCTTTAATGTGTAATCAAATATTACACCAGTAAAAAAGTTAAACACAAGTCAGTGTATAAAAGGATTTGTTCTTACCACATCTTATGGACTTCGATGTGTGCGTCCAGGATGGCCACCACGTCAGCAGTAGCAGCCCTCCACCCAGAAGCCCTGGCGTAAGCAAGGCCTCGCTGTTTATTGTGCCTCACTCTTGCAATACGGAGACTTGGGTTCTGCTGCTCAAGCGACTTCAAGTACGTGTCCAGGTCCCCCTTCAGGTCTTCTGAATTTAAGAAGGAGAATGTTTTTGAGATTTGGGGAGAACAGGCTTGACCGATTAAGATCTAAACTTAAGCAAGTTTAGACGAGGCAGGGATACCAGTTTCCATACTGATTACCCAGAGTGCAAAGCAGACACAAAGCATGTTGAATTTTGAGAAGGACATCACAGACATGCCTCACAGTATGCATTTCATTAGAATAGCCCTGTGTTAAATACTACTTTTATGTTCAGTTTAAGTCTGATTTGAAGTTGTAGTTAGTGATGATGTACAGATTGCTTTATACTGAAAAGCGTCGCTAATGTTTTATTCCCCCACATATGTAAGTTAGGGCGGACAGAACAAATGAAAAACATTATACCATTTAGTATATTGCAATCCAGTGCCACACCACCACTATTTAGTGCCTTCAAATGACTTAATGTGGGGCCATTGTATTACATTGTGCAGGGTTTTATGTGCTCTTAAGGGAATAGGTCAACATTTGCTGGGAAATACCACTCTCATGTGTAACGTAAAAAAGACTACCGTCAGCATCTGGCTGTGAACAACCAACCATTAGAGCTGTTGTCATCCACCATTATTATCTCCTTCAGCAAGTTTTTAGGGGTGCGGTCGATGATGCTGCGCAGGGCTCTTTTGAGTACAGACAGGGCCTCGTTCAGGTAGATCAGCACCACTCCCAGATTTGGCAGATCCCTTGGGTAACTCTTTTTGACACACCTATTTAGAAACATAAGGATGTTTAACTCTTTAACCTTTCTGTGTGCATTAAGTGGAATGACAGGTATAACATAACATAAAGAAAGCAGTACCCCGGATCTCTGGTATCTGGAAGAGCTCGATCCAGAGGAAGGCGATCGCTGAGAAAAACGTTGTATCCATACTTCACAAACAAACTCTGTGCCTCTTTTTGGTCATCCTCAGACAGATTCTCTCCCCACTCCTTGAACAGGGCAGAGTCCGGGAACAGTTTATTGGACTTTTTCTCCTTTTGCTGTTGGATCTTTGCTTCAGGTTGCGCTTTCTGCTCTGGCTGCTTTTTGATTGGCGGCTGTTCGACCTCTGCTGCTTTTCCCCGTCTGTCTCGATCCTCTTCGAGCAATTTCTGCATGGCATCCTGCTTCTGCTCAAAAGCCTTGAGTACATTGTCTTTGACAAATTTGAGAGATCAAGGATGACAGGGAGAGACCAACATGAGCCAAACACATGATCACTTTTTATTTCCAGAAAACACTAGATTAGATGTAAAATATATATATATATATATATATATATATATATAAATAGAATAAAATTGAGGAATGGTTTTTAAAATCAATATAAAGCATTTTCTTTGAGACTGATTCAACATAAATATAACATTGTATAGATACCCAGGGGGAAATTGTGTTAGAGCAGCACAAGAGGCAAACCAGATACAGATATAGAAAGGACCACACAATACATGAAAACACAATAAACAATATAAAATAGCCAAAAATGTAAATATTATGTAGAGAGAGGGGACTTTTTCAGTTTAATAACTGTTGCACTTCTGTTGAAATGCAACCTCATCTATTATTAACAGACAGCAAACTTCAAGAAAAGAAAAGTTCCATCAGAAGCCATTCATCCAGTATTACAACACATCAGGGAGCCAGCATGGCCAAGCATTTCTTCTTTCTCTTAACAATACATAATATTCTCTTCATTTGTCGTCATTTTGTCTTGAAACATGCCGATGAGATAAGCATAATATACTTTTGAGGAACTTGTATCCTTCCACATACTTTTCTAACAATGTCACTTTTAAGTGAATCCAAACTGAACCTAATTTTCTTTCCACTTCATCTTTCATCTTCATTTGTAGCGAAGAAATGACAAAAAAAAAATAAAAATAAAGATAAATAAATCAGAGTGACTTGTATACATCCGCTACAGGAGAGAGATGAATGTTGTGTCTCAACTCACGGAGATTGCTGATGCTTGCCTCCAGTTCAGAAAAACTCCCCATCATGCTCTTCAGAAACATGCCCATGAAGAAGACGAGCCCAAGCCCCCCAAATATGAGGGCTGGCCGCCTCAACCAAATCGCTCTCATGGTGATGGTAACACACCGGCTGACCCCCCAGCCAAGGGAATAAAACCTCCTCAGATGACACGCGCACTCAGCGATCGTAGATCACTGGACTGACGGGTTCAACCGGACAGCCGGACAGACGGACAGCCGGACAGACGGACAGACGGACATGATGATATTTTAGGTTTGTGAGTTATACGCTTAGTCTGAGCGGAAACGCGCGCGGAGACCCGTCCTTCCTCTGCCGCGGCTCCATTAGGCGCAGGTGTTCCTGATTAGTGGCCGCCGTGACGTAGTGATGTCACCTGCGCAGTACCCCCCCCAGCTCTGAAGAAGGAGGATTCAACTGTTACAGGAAATGAAGCTAATATGAAGAAAACCGTGTGAACAAAGAAACAAAACGTAAGCTTTTATGTCCATTTATAAATAGCTTGTTTGGAACCTTTTTTTTTTTTTTTTTTTTTTTCATGTGTTTCTCCCAAAAAAAGGCAGTCCCATGAGCAACGTTTTTTTCCTCAACATTGTTTTGTTATTTATTTCTTTTTATTAAGCTATAATAGTGAATGTATGTGTCATTATTAACACGATGCTTTGCACAGTAAATGCATGCTCACATGTTATGGGCTGTCAAAACCCAGCAGTGCTTTGAGCAAAATGCAAACTTCAGCATGCTAACACGCTCACAATGGCGATGCTAACATATTATTACCTGCTGTTTTACAGGTATAGTGTTTATTATGTCAACTGTCTTAGTCAACATGCTGACGTTTGCCAAATGGCAAACTAGTGGAAAACTCTGGATTACTTAAGTCATTAGGATTCATACTCTGGGGACCACAAATATCTGAACCACATTGAATGGCTATCCACGGTAGGTGGCACAACCAGCAAAAGCAGTTTTGCAAACAAGTAAATGCAATCGGAAATGTGCTTGTGTTCTCTAAATGTTTCATATAACAAAATCACACAATCTTCAAAGAAAATGCTGCCAACATTGTTGTTTATGCCGTGTCGGCTCATTTACTGTGTAAGATTATGCAGGTGTAAAAAGAATGACAGTGAAGACTAAACAGTGAATGTTTTATTTTCAGTTTGTACTGTTCTATTCTTTTCTTTTTGTCTGTTAGACACCATTATGTGTGTTTGTTGTATGAAGACTTTTCTCAAAATTTGAACCACTATTTTTTACTGTCCATCCAAACAATGGAGAAAAACTGTAGTAGCAATAGCGTAATTGAAAAATGCTCGAATGTAAAAGTCCTGCATCAGAATTTGACTTTATTAGGGGACTATTAGGAATACTTGACTGATTTAAACCTCAGTCTTTTTCCCGCTAAGTGATTACATGAGTTTTACACCGTGCACCAATATCACACAAACTGTATGCTTTATGTGAAGTAAGTGATGAAAATATGGTTCATCCAAGGCCACAATTGTAAACAGTGGGAAACATAAACATTTGTATAACTTGTTTAAATATACCAATTACATGTATAAAATCATGTAATCTATTAAGTTAAGTAGTTTAATATTTCATTTTTATTTTTGTAAGTTTTTCAAATGTAAGTTCCTGTGTTTGAATCTACCAGCAGCCTAAGTCCTTTCTGTGTTTAGTTTGCATGTTCGTCTTGTGTCTGTGAGGGTCTCTGTCTTTTTGTCATGTGATACTGTACACAGGTGACCGGTCCAGGGTGTACTGCTGCATGTTTGGCCTCTAGTCCCCCCAGCAACCTTAAATAGCATAAGAAGCATATGAAAAAGGAATGGATGGATTAATGTACCCTATTATAGTATTTTATTATTTTATTTCCGCGCTGAACCTGCGTCTCTCATTTGCACTTAGACATTTACACTTTCATGTGCATATAGCATCAAATCTGATGACAAAACAAAGAGGAAATAAATGAAAATTCTGACTATCAGCTGCCAAATATGTATGTACAGTGAGTCAGTGTTTTATCCCATAGACCGATGATGAGTTTACATGCTCTGTAGGCACGATACATGTGTGACAATACAAACTTCTAAATATATCAATAAATTCCTTAACAGATTATACTTTCCTTCCTTTCTATATGTTCCAGGTTTGATGCAGGCTTCTTCCTGCTGAGGAACAAGCACATGGTGAATGGATCTGGTTAGAAAATTATTTACACCTCTCACATAATAATTTTGATATGAAACAAAGACTCCCAGTAATTTGATTTATAACTTTTAACCCAAAGACATCAATAAACTATTTACAAACTCACAATCCCTTGCCAATAAAAGCTCTCTTTGGAAAACATGTTAAATAATAGACATTTCTCGCAGCAGACATTTTGAAACGCCAAACACAGTGTGACTATTCACATTATTAGACTAAATTTCCACTGCACCAGTGCTAGGGCTTTGATGTATTGCATTGCAAGCCCACTGGCACACCTAAAAACATATATAACTAATGTGATCAAAGTTGTTGTTTTTCTTGTTTTTAAAAAAATGTGTCTGTCAAAGAAAAGGTATTTTGAGTGAATCCAGGAAAGAATTTAATCTTGCAACTAAGATGGGTGATAAAGTACAAAAGACAGAAAGAGAGTCTACAAAATGCAGGTGCTTCATAGGTCATTGACACCCCAAATGGTGACTACTGCATTTAGGCTTGCCACTTCAAGAAAGTCTAGATAGTTGCACATAGTATGGCATGTTTGTTCTGATAGTCTACGCTACCCACTTAGGTTAGAGACAAGTCTGATTAACTAAGCCTCTCACTCGTAATGACCAACCCTAGCAAAAACATTGTTTAGTAGCTACTCAGGTCAGACATGTGTAAGAAGCAGACATACAACCCCTATAAATAGGATTAAAAGTAGGGTAGCTCACCAAGCAGCTGCTTTGGGGTTCTGGCTGTGCTGGTTCTTGAATTGAAGGGCCAGGCTCCAACGGAGTTGTGGACATCAGGGATATAACATTATTAACGTGTTCAGTTTTGTTTGACTGTATTTTTCTTTCTTATGCACTGGTTCTTTTTACATGTTTGCTAAAGCATGCAGTCTATTGCAATATTCATAGCTAAGGTTGGTTCAGCTTAACGGCTCAAACAGGACGAAGTTACTGAGGGGCTGTTAAAAATTGCGAGAGGGGGACATTTTTTAATGAAATTCATTGATTTAACTATGCAATAGCCTCAAAAAGGGAAAAAAGGGAAAACAAGACAAGGCTACTGTTTCAAAATCAAAAACATTTTTTTTAATCAGAGCACTCATAAGAACATAGCACTAGCAGAGTGCTGAATATTTTTTGAATTCATGAATTCATGATTCGAACAAAAACTATGGGACCGACAAAAACTCCACCACTGACCCAACAGGAGACTCTGTAAGTCACCGAGAGTTGAGGCAGAGCAGCCAGAGGACATCAGAGGGAAAACAAGAAAACATTTTCTCCATAAAATGATCGAGTTTCACCAAAATCAGTGAATAAAGTTGTGTGTTTTTGTAAGTAATCAGTGACGTCCAGTCCCCAGAAACACTCAGCTCCTGCAGCATCTATTGTTTTTCCAACCTACTTCTTGTCTCATTTGTGGTCTGATAAACAGTAAGTTCATCCAATTCAGTGGCCCATATCTCTAATGTCCAAGCTAAGTTACTGCTGCTGTCATGCACTCGAGCACAGTGGCTCGAGTATGAAGCGCTCAGAGGCGTCTCCCTGCCCCTCGTGGGCTGCAGGGAGCGGGCCAATCAGAGGAAAGTGGGCTTTTAGGGAGCCTTGAAGAGACAGGAGCTCACAAGGCTTGTGTCAGACAGAGGGTGAACTGAGGGGCTGCATGAAGGGCCAGAATAAGATGAATAGGGACTTATTTGATCTGTGAATCATGCAAAGCTACTCTAGTGGTGTCCCAGATTAAAGATATAGAGCTGGAAATGAGCATAATACCTCCTCTTTAAGAATTTAGTTTAACCACTAAACTAGAAACTTGTGATGAGATGCTGAATCCTCCAGCTCTGTCCGCTGCACTGCTGAATGATGACCTCATAGTAAGAACTTTCTCCCTGGGCGACCTCAAGACATCTGTTTGTTGCCTTGTTTCTGATCGCCTGGCCCTGCAAAAGTTTGAAAAAGACAGAATTTATGAGAGAGTAGCATCAGTGCTTCTAACAATAATATTTTAAAGCACCTATGTGTAGATTTGAACATTTCTGACTTTGGCACCTCCTACTGGTAGTATCTGAGAAAACGCTGTACTGGATTGTTCAAAAAGTCACAGGGGTCTGTACAAAATACTGCCATGATTGTTGCCAGCTTCTTACTTGTTTGAAGTACCAGTGCATGTGTAGTTGGTTTAGTTTTGCCAGCTGACACTCCTGCAGAGTGGGAGTGCTGCCAGAGCCCGGGTCAACCAGGCAGCGGTTACTATTATATTTGTGAGATTTAATCCCCCCTATGATGATTTCACCATCTGTGTTGTAGTAGCAATGCTGGTGAAAAGGAGAAGATATGTCTTAAAATTATTTATTATTATCATTTCCGTATCAGTATCTCTGTCTTCTTAGATTACCTGTGGCATCTGGTAGTGGCAGTCATACAGGATGGGGATGTTTCCTGGTACAACTCCCTGGTCCACACAGTGGTTCCTAAGAAGGGTGTTCTGCAGCTGTACAGGTCATTATCATGTTAAGAGTTATGTATTTGCTTTGAATTTGACCACTATGTGAACATTAATTGATTGTGTTTTATATCTTTTTAAAATGGAATGATCAATCACACTTTCAGCATGGCTGTATATTCAGGGCTTTGGCTTTATTGAAGATAGAACTCAGTTGGTCTTTGAACACCTGATTTCTGTTCTTGATTTCACTGAGCAAATAATTCAGGCTAAAATATGAACTGTTATATCAGCAAATGAATGACTGAAAATGCCCCTTACCACACCATACCCCAAGAGGTTATCCCACGTTTCCAGACTTGGATAAACATTGTCCAGGTACCACTGGAAAGGTTTACATTTCAGCTTTTCTCTGAGATTCTTCCTCTCGGACACATCGCCAATATCGATTCCATGATTCTGTGTGTCATAGGTCAGATCAGAAGGTGCATGAACATTGCAGACTTTGGGAAAATCTATATTCATCTGAACTACAAATCTCACATTCATAAAGCGGAGCGAAAAAATGTGGAAACACTGGCTCTAATTTTAATGTCATTCTTGTGAAAGGGACATATTTGCTTATCCCGGACTTGCCATGACAGAGTGACAGTGAGCCATCATGCACAATACCAGGACCCTGAAACTCAAGCAGCTAAAGGGACTTCAGCCATTATTCATTTTACACCTGTGCTTTTCCTACTGTGGCATATCAAAATGTCTTCTGTGAGAAAGGCCTGTTACACCCGCAACAGTGCAGGGTATTGATGAGATGCCTCTATTTTTGCATTTAGCCATATTTTGGTGAAAATATTAGGGGTTTTAAACAATATGAGCATATGGATGCATGGCAGAGAAGTGGAGTATGGTGTAGTTTTACAAGTTTCTGTTTTTCCCCACGTGGCAACTTGTTATCATTGGATTGTTGCCAAATTGCAGTGGATACAAGGATAGTATGGTGGAAGATGATGTTAGACAGTACAGTAAAACATGGGAAAAGAGGGGAGAGCAGGCAGGTATGGAAAATGTACCCACTAGCAAAATGTGACACAAGAGTGGATTAAGATTACAGACTTAATAAGAAGTGACTCAACAAGCTGAACAACATTTCTCAAAAATGATAGATGCCAGCTTTCATCAGCATTGTGTTAGCTACTGTATAAAATACCATGCTGTACATATAGTAAAAATATAAATAAATAAACTAAATCATTATCAACCTTAAAAGGAAGGTTCCAGGAAATGAGCACATTCTTCTTGTAATCATCCAACCAGATATGTGCAACCCTCAAGGAGTTTCTCCTCATGGCAGGGTTGAGATCAAGTGCATATGGTTTATGTGCCCTCTCAATGTGAGCTATCCTGGAGCAAGGTACAACCTCTACACTTCCTCCACACAGCCACACCTGAGCAGTCAAGACGCATATCAGATGATCATTAGAAATTACACAAATCTTTAACATTTTTAATGATTTAAATTCTGCACCTTGTTCACTTCTTATTACTTAACAGTTTTGGCTACTCACACGAATCCCAAGTTCAACATTTTCTCCTCCATAAACTGTCATTCCTCCATCAAGCCCACCAATTTCTCCAAGGAAGCCTCTGTCTGCTGCAAAGATTCCCATAACAGAGGGACTCCTGTCCAAAGCAAACATAACAGTTCCACTAGTATTGTGCCAACATTTCTTCTACATAAAAATGTGCTTGCCACATTGTGTGTTTGTGTTTTCAGATGTAGTTTTGTTCCTACACAAAGAAATCTTACAGAGAAAATGCCCCTATGAATGACATGCAGACTTATTTATAGCCTAATAAATTTATTTTGTGACAAGATTAACAGGTATATTCTTTTTTTTCATTGTAGTGCAACTAAGTTAACTATTTGTACTTTTACGCTTTTATTGTCTCTTAATTTGTGAAACACAGAAAACATTTCACTGTTTGAAAATAACCCACAAACGTTACAATTTTATCACTTTTTACCCTTAAATAAAACTGGAAGCAATATTTCACTGTAGTAGAACAGTAGTTTTTGCACAAGCCCTACTGCAAATGTGTAAATGTCTAAATAAAAGTGCTTCATAGCATCTAAAATAGCTGGATGTTCTTTTGGATAAGTGTCTAAAGTCAAAACGACCAACTAATCCCTGAGGAAACACTCCAGGGGGTCTAACTTAATCATCCCACTCAGAGTAAACTGGCTGAATAACATATTGTTTGTTCCACATACTTCCCAGGCTGCGATTCATCCTGCATCTTCAACCACTCTGGGCGGAAGGACTCGTACATGCACCACAAAGCCCAGTCAAAGCCATGAGAAGACGGGTTATATCTTTCCACATGTAGGTCATCAAAATGGACCTTATCAAACAAAGGGGACACCACCACTGTCCTGTCGGCTTTGATCCTGGCCAGCAAAGGTTCTGCCCTGGAAAGAACACCAAAATGAACCGGTACAACCTCCTCAAGAGGAGGAGGTGAAATTAAAATGTTTTCACCTGTATTTGTGAAGGATTATAACATGACCTTGAGGCTGTGAAAAAAATTAACTTTAGTTAATTTACCGTTGTTTCCCCTTAACTTGAAACGTGTACATACCATCCCTCTGTGGCTTCAACATGGGCATCCAAAATGACCACAACATCAGCTGTGGCATGCTCCCAACCTGAGTTCCGGGACTGGGACAAGCCCATTTGTTGCTGATGCCACACTTTCTTTATGAGGCCAGGCCTCTCTTTGTGAATCTGATAAATGTAGTCTTGTAACGGTTTTCCAAGGTCATCTGAAAATGTCGTCCACAGTCAGATTTATAAATGAAGGCGTACATATAACTACAACAGCTAATGGATACATTCTATGATTGAATGAACTCTATGTAGCAGTGGGTGTCTGACTAATGTAATTTATGTAATTTTAAGTAGGGGTAATGAGACTGATAAGTGACATGGTTGATCAGAATACTGATACATTTAGGTGGAACATCATCATGCTTTACTACACACAGTTAAACTTACTGTAAGTGCTGTAGTCATCCACCAGAATGATTTCCCTTAGCAGGTGCTTCGGAGTGTGGGTGATGATACTTCGTATAGCCCTTTTAATGACAGAAAGAGCCTCGTTTATGTAGATCAGTATCACGCTGACGGTTGGCAGGTCCTTGGGGTAATTCTTCGTCAGGCATCTAAATGGTGTGAGAGGTAGTGACAGAAATGTGGTCAATGTTAACTTGTCATGCCATGTTGAATGCATTTATTTGTGGCTAAATATTGTTGTGGAACAGTTATTTGAAATCCAACAAAATTCCTGTTATCACTATTTATTATATAATTTATTAGATCTGCTGCAAGACTGGTAGTCAGTTCATAGTAATTCCTGTTAGATTACTGTACATGGCAAGTACAAAGGTCAGGACACACTCCCCTTTCAAAGTAGTTTGACTCCATATGAACAACAGTTACCTGTTGTCTCTTGTGTCTGGAAGCTTCCTGTCTAGTGGCAGCTGATTACTCAGGAAGACATTGTATCCATAAATCTGAAACAGAGCTTCAGCCTCCTTCTGTTCCTCCCCTGACAGGTCATCGCCCCACTTGGCAAACAGGAGGGAATTTGGATATAACTTTGGCAACACAATCTTCTTTTTTTCTTGGTCCACATCAAGTTCAAGTTCATTAGTGGAGCCCTTTTGACCAGATCCTTCTATCAGCTTTGCTTTAGTGGATTGTGTTCATAAAAAGACAGACAAGGATGGAAATGGAAATTATAAACAGTGTCTTTCCGTTGTACTGAAAGAGTCTCTCAGTAGAAGTACAAATCTGTTTGACAACTTAGCTGGAAGGATTGGAAAGCTTGTCAATGCTACATGCTCTTCTAATACTTATTTTCAGTCAAATCAAATGTAATTTACATCATCTTTCCACCTGGTCTTCTCTCCTTGTCCATGACCTACATTCTCAAGGTGGTTGAATGTGGATTATTGTCCTGTGCTTTTCGCTAATTTGAATTCTGAACTGTTGCAATCTTTAAATATTAGACACAATGCACCAACTGTACAGACATTAATGATAACTAGCTAGCAATGTACATTCGACTGTCTGTGCTGTGTTTGTGTGACAGTTCAGTCTCTGACTGATCTCAAACTTATCAGGAACTCACATTTTCCCTCATTTTCCTTCTGTTGATGTTTCTGTATGTTTACAAGTGGAATCATAAAGCCTCGCCTTCACTCAAATCAAAACACTGTCAACTCAGCAGACGCATCTTCGCCTCCACTGGCCCAGTGTGATTTTACGTATATTTGTGTCCACTCGTATATATTAGAGTTTATACCATACACACTGAGAATTTTTAATTGTGATTGGCTGGAAAGTGTCCATTAATGTCTGTAATAGACAGTATAACCAGGCGTTTTGAATGGACTTTTAATTTAAGATTTTATATATTGTGGTACTACTCCTTTCACTTAAGTAAAGAATCACATGTAGTAGGTGTTTAATTGAAGGGGGAATTGTTTGACCAAAGGATGTTAATGTGTAATAATATCAAGAATCAAAAGTTTGAGAAGTTGATACATGAGAAAATATGTAAGCTGCAGTCCTGTTTGGATTCAGCCGATAGTGAAATATGCAAAATTGTGTCCGAAATGGAAAACTAACACTTTACAGAGAGTGCTGGTGTAAATGAAGCCTCTACAAACAGCTGAACTAGTCAGATGAAACAACTCGGTAATGTCTGGTCCAAGACCTCCAACAGTCAAGCTGCTGTCATCAAACTGTCAATCAAAGCTCTGCTGTGAACTAAAAATGTTCCACCGACAGTCAACAATACAGATGCTACATGATAGTGAAAACTAGAAGGCAAAGATGTGTAATTTAAGGTGATTTACTTGCAGTTAACTGAATTTACGGTGTAGCTCTCATTTATTTAAACTCTAAGCAATCTCTTTCAGCTAGCATGACTCTTACTCGTACAGGAGTTATCAATGAAAACGTCTTCCTGTTCAAATACTTGTTACCCGTAAACATCAGATCTTTGTTAATATACTGCAGTAGGTTTACTTCATTCCCAATCCACTGTAATGAGATTACAAAACCAGAAATGTACCTTGACCTTCAAGTCTTTGTGAGGTTGCTAATGAATTGGTTCTCACCCAGCTTGTTTAGGGTCAGTTCAATGCTGTCCAGTTTCCTCCTCACAACCTCTTGATCTGTGAGTCCTGGAAAAGATTTTCCTGCTCTCCTACTTACAATCATGTAGACAATGATGTATATTAATAATAAAAAGAATCCAATTATTCCAGCTCTTCGCAGATATGTCTTCATTGTGGTTTCTCACGACGGATCACGTCAATGTAATTCTGTCCTCTGCGCCGGCAACCCTTCTATCCACACTTTACAGCTCAAGTTGTACAATAAAACATCTTATCTTAAAGATAACATTTCCTACCATATGCGCCTTAAACTACTATTTCAGTTGAGTGTTTTAGTTTACAGTTGTTTAATGCCTAGTTAAATGCAAGAGCATGGCTTACTGAGGCTGAGATAGGAACAGTGTCAACACACTGCTTTTAAAGAACACTACCTTGATAGCCTAATAGTACCTCACAAGTCAGTGAGGGTGAAGGTGCTATCAAGCTAACAATATAATGGAGGTTTCAAAGTGCACTTCAGTATTTACTGTGGCCTACAAAGCACACACACTTTGATTTGAGCATGTTTTATTGTTATACTTATGACATCAAATCAGTGGATGTAATCTCTACTACTTGCACTATCATTGTTCAGAGTTAAATACATACTGTAAATCTCCCAAATGGCAGGTTTCCTGAGGACTGCAGCAGGGTTTAGTATTGTTACAGCATGATGGTGTGTTTCTGCTGATTAATAGCAACCATGATTCAAGTGTAGTAAAACATTAAAATGTAAAAGTAAATTGGACATGAACGGGTGAATACACTCTGTAATGGAGGCGTCATATTCAATGAAAACAACAAACAAGACGAACACTCAAAACAAGAAAACCCTTAGAGGATACTTCTTTTTATTTATGTACAGAATATAGTTAAAGACCAAGCAATCAGAAGTACTGACATCCTCTGGCCGCCCTAGTGATGTTGGAAAGTTGTCCGGTAGTTTAATAGCCGACAGTCTTGGCTGGCTTTGTCTCATCCAGGTCAGCCTCCAGGTAACGGAATCGGCGATGGCGACGCAGAATCTCAATAGCCTTTTGTTCTACAGTGGAAGGGGTGATACCAAGATCCTCCAGGCCAGGAAGTCCTGGGTACTTCATGTCTGTTGCATGAAACTGGAAAATAAAAGCACAGTACAGAATTATAATTTGCTTATTAAATATCTGGAATAGCAGAAAGCGCTACCGAGTGTTGGCTGTAGAGGCTCCACAATTGGTGGTACAAGTTGAAAGTATATAGTATAAGTATACCAAAATCCTGGTTTTCTTACCCTTTCGACTTTGTCTGGGGTCGTCCAGGGCTCAAATGGGTTCATCGAGAAAAACTGAGCAGCAAGGCTGAAAGGAAAAAACAGAAACAATCACATTAGTATAGAACAGCTACACCCCCCCGTAGAGCTTTTAATTACTAGTGGCTCTGTAGGGGAGTATTTCGATGAGTTTCGATTGTTTGTGTGTTAATATTGTAGCACACATGGATGTCCTCGCAACATGCTTTGGTGTGGTTGAATACTCCAGTCAGTTACATAGAAGACGATGCGTCTCTGGAAAATGTTGAAAAACACGTAGAAAGCACTTACTGATAGAGTGGGCGGGGCATGGGGTAGGGTACAAAAGGTCTGTGTGCCACTGCATAGATGTACTCGACCAGATCATGAAGGAGGTAACGGTTGGGACTAAACAAGAGAAATCAGGAGAAAAAACGAATTATGGAGAGTCCTCATCATGTAACTCTGTGCTCATAAGTGATTCCCATCCAGGGCGTGAACCACGGACCAACATATACTTACATATGTACACACATAATTACATTTTTAAAAATGTAATGACTGCAAATGAAGCATGACGATACTGCATGGTGACATGCATTTTGTTTTGCCCTTAAATGTAATTCTAGTGTGGGCAGTTCATGTCTGATGAGCCTGTAAATTCTGTAAATTGCACCCATGACTTATCAATAGGATACAGTGTCTTGATCAGCAAAAGTTGTGGTCGTTATGGCTACCACAATATTTGCTACAAACCTAAATCTAAATTATTGTAAGTATTTCTTGAACTCTTAGGCACAGGTTGTCAATGTTATTGTCAAAGTTATTTGGAGTGATGACCACTTACCCAACTAATGCGTACGTCTTGCCATTAGCATCAGGGTCCCTGATAGCATTGATAATGGCCTTGGCCACATCCACCACCTGAGGGAGAAAAGAGAAAGTTTAGTTGGGTTCACTTGATAGGCACCTTCAGTGAGTTGAGTATTTCTTGGATGGTGTCACAACCATGAACTATGGCTGTATTCGAAACCTCCTACTATACTAGCAGTACGTACTGATTTGGCCAAAATGTGGCATGTAGTATACAAACAAAAGCGGAAAAACGGAAACCGGCTAAACCTAGCCCGGCATACTGCAAAATAAATTGATTTGACAGTTTCATACTGTATACTGCATTTGTCAGTAATGTAATAGGTGGTTTCGAATACAGCCTATAAATCTGTTTTAAACAAATATGTTTTATGATTGACAATAGGAGTTGTTTTCAATGTTTTGGTCTGTCAACCTTCAGTTAGGCACTTAACACTGAATCAGCCCTGTGGAGCTGCATAGTCATCTGTTTCTGTTGTACGGGCAAGGAGGTCTTCATTGTAAACAACCACACAGAGTGATGGGATGTAATTACTACAAGCCACTCCCATTCAAATTTGAATTAATTTAAAGGGAAAATATTAGAATAGCTGCTTCTTTTCAACAAACTTACATGAACAGGCTGCTTCACAGTCTTCTTCCCCATGGATATGAGTGGAATAGCGTTGCCAAACCAACGCATGTCTGAAAAAAGGATTAGAGCCACACATTAAATCTTCACTGACATGTCAGCACACTAGTCGATCCCAGTCTGTTTCACACACGCAAACGGCTGTCTTACTTGCGTAATGGTTGAAGAATCTGTCCTCCCTCCCAAAGATCTCAGACGGCTTCATGATGATGGCGTCAGGAAACTCATCCCTCACTGCCGCCTCTCCTACAGCCTATGGTAAAGGAACATTATACACAATGATCAACAACATTTATATACCGTAGATTAACCTTCTTTACCATTTCGTATACACTGGCTTAAACATGCATATACTATACAACAGAGTACGAGAGATGTGCAGTGTGTGGAGAAACAGCCCTCTACCTTGTTCCTCAGGTATTTGGACGGGCTGCGTATGTCAGCGTTGAGGTGGGACATGTGGATGAACTTTGTGATGCCGGCCTCTCTGGCTGCCTTGGCAATCTGCTGAGGGATGGTCACGAAGACATCCTCAAAGCGATAGTTCCTTTACACAAAAAGAGGAGAAATACTTCCAAATACTTATATAAACACACCCCTATTCACCAATGTACTGCAACATTCACCTATACCTACATCATCTTAAAATTACAATTCTATTTCATGTGAATGCTTTTCCAGCCAGCACGCATACCTTGTCTCCCACTCTCTGCCCACTAGGTTGATGACAACATTGGAGTGCTCCAAAGCGTGTTTGATGGAGTCTTTGTTCCTGGCATCCCACTCCTGCAGCAAGAAAGAACTGATTTGCATTTCATTTAAGCCTCTAAATGTATAGTACATAGTACATGCAGGGTGCCTGTGTGTCTGTATGCATCTTACCATGAAAATGATTTGTCCAAGATCACCCATGGGCCTAAAGTACATGATGTCATACTGATCACTGCGGTGAGGGATTACAATCTGAGAGCCAATCCGACCTGTAAATCATCAGTAAATAAACAAATGCAATCACATTTTTGTGTCATTAGTTTACAAAAGGAGCACTTTTTGGGGAATTGTTTATAAATAGATAACTTGGAAATTGATCCTAAAAATAAAAAAAGGCCAAATCCCATCATTCCAACACATAAATGAATCAACATATTAATAATCTTGGGACCAAGATCATTAAGTGTGATCAGATTCACCTTGGCTAACCTGCTCTCAAATATCATTGTATCCGTGTGCCCATAAATAACCGTAATTTAATGAATGCAAATAAAAGTAAACTAGTGACAACGCCATCTAACAACCTCACAACTTGTCCAACAGTGTGTAGAAATCTAGTTTCTTACAACTTCGAGGCAATGAGGTTCCAAAACTCCCCGCTGTGATACTGACTATGACTCAAAAAGGTTTTAATGGGATTAACATGTTCAATTGCTAACTCACCCAGCCTATTGACCACGTATCGACCCAGAAAACCTGTGGCACCAAACACCGTTGCCGCTATTCCACTGGAGGAGGAGCGTCCTCCTGTCCCTCTGGGGACGACAGCATGGTGCAGCTTCCTCTGCTGGACTGCTGAAACTGAGGCAACTGACAGGACAGCAGGGGAGCAGCAACCTAGAGAGAGGAGCGATAGATGCATGTAAGATACATTCAGTGGCCACTTGCCAATGCATTAGATCCACCTTGCTGAAACTAATTAAGCAATACAGCCTTCCTTCATGGATGTTATAATGTTATTTTCTGAGCTGTTACTAATGCTGACTGTAATTTAACCTTGTTGCTATAAATGGGATGGACAGACGTTATACACAATTCTAAAGCTATAGATTAGTAATGGTAATTATTAAGCTATGTGATACTGGGCATTGCACTGTAATGGTATTGTAAGTGACTCATTCTTTACATTTGTGTTTAACTCTATCGCTACACACACTACAAACCTGCTGGTTGACCAGATGAAAATCAACATCACATGAGTAAGAGGCCTTAACAGTCCGGATGATTCCTTACGAATACTAAACATCTTAAAAGAAATCTTAGACTGTGCGAGTGGATGAACACTGCATTATATAATTATATAATCAAAACTCAGTTGACGTGAACCACACGGCAGGCAGGAACCATCTAACGCTAGCTCAGTGTCACAGTACAAACCCGTATTATTGTCAGCAGCATCGTTATTTACATCGCTCGTCGCAGTAAAAGAAACAAATCACTTAGTCAGACATCTTAAACTGTTGTTACATTTCCAGACTAACAACATATCGTGACGTTCATTTATATTTATAATTGTGTAAGTTTAACAGCAAATGTTTTGAGACACTAACGTTACAACAGACGTCACGTCACGGTAACATTAGCCCACTCAACAGAATAATGACTGAAGCTCAGCCTAACTTCACGCATTATCCTTCATCTATTAAAGGCTAATTCACTACGCGGGTGGTAACACGGTCAGGTAGCTGATGATGAAATTATTAAAAAGAGGTCCAAAGTGAGCTAACGTTACTAGCTAGCTAAAGCCCTTGCTAACAGGTGACTAGCCGAACCTGTTAGCAAGGTCACTCGAGCCGTGTCTAACTGTGAGCCTGTGTTACGATGACATAAGAGTAAAGATCTGAAATCACAACATTATACTCTACGATGCTTATATAAGTATCACATGCCTACTGTTTAGACACTACTCACTTGAAATCTTTGGAAGGACACTCGCAGGTCGGCTAACCAACACCACGGTCGCCATCTTTCCGTCTACGGCAAAGCGTGTGGGCCAAAATGCGTGCTCGTCAATATTCGACAGCAACGTTAGCTGTAGCGCAGCGCGCACCCAAGGCAAAAAAAAGCTTCTTCTTCTCCTTCTACTTCTTCTTCTTCTTCTTTGGAGTTTATTGGCGGTTGGCAAACCAGCTTAAATGTGCATTACCGCCACACTCCAACTGGAGTGTTGAACAAGAGATTATGCAGAAAACAAAACAAAACAAACAAACCCTCTAGATTCTTTCAACTAAACCAGGTTCATTAAAAAAAACTTACGCCATTGTAATTCTTGCCTGCTGTTTTCCTCAAGAGACCTGACAATGAAAAGTCACGGTGTTTTGCCTTCCTTAGCGACTGAAGAAGGTGATTTCTCTTAACAGTGTATTCTCTACAATGAAGTAGTACATATTCAACTGTTTCTGGTTGCCCACAATGTATGCATTTTCCATTTGGGTGTTTGCCTATTTTATATAATGTATGTTTGAAACCTGTATGACCTATTCTCAGACGAGTGATGACATTTTCTTCCCTTCCTTTCCAGCCCACCATCCCCCCAGCGCAGATTTGTCTTTGTATATTATATAGATGTCTTCCAGTTTCATTATCATCCCAATACTCCTTACATACTGATTGGGCATATGTCCTCATGAATGTCCTGGCTTCAGCTTTGCTTAATGGCACTTGCAGGTACATGCTTAATTCTGAGCGTTTGTTTGGCCAGAATATCCACCTGCTCATTTCCCTCCACACCAACATGAGCAGGAACCCAAAGGAAGCGTGTAGATATACCCTTAAATTCCATCCTGTACATTATAAGGAATATTTCATTAAGAATATCTGTCCTAAATGCTGATCTGCCAGATCTTATGCTTGTTAGTGCTGCAAAGCTGTCAGATGCAATAACGGTGTTATTTATTTCCTTCTCCTCTATCCACTGCAAGGCCAATAATATTGCCAATAGCTCTGTGGTATATACTGACAAGTGGTCTGACACTCTTTTCTTAATGTATGATTCAGTCATTGGGATATACACTGCTGCACCTGCACACCCTGTACCAGGATCTTTGGAGCCATCTGTGAATATGAACACAGAGTCTGAAAAATACTGATCAAAATAGTTCTGGACTATGCATCATACTGGAAGTTGCTCTGACTTGTCCTTCAATTCCTGCTGTATATTGAGGTCTATACTGAGGTATATATTGAGGGAATAACCAGGGAGGAATGGAAGAAAGTGAAACTGTGGGACTGTACTGTAATTGATGCAATCCTATGGTTTCTGCCTTTGCATCACAAATCCACCCAAAACATGAAAATTGTCTCATTACGTTCCCAGCAGTCTGTTAAAAACACTTTTGACAGGATGCATATCATATTGCCCCTGGAGATTAACCCAGTATGCCAGCATTAACTTCACTGTTCTGATCCTTAACAGCATTTCTCCCATTTCCACCTGCATTGCTGACACTGGTGATGTTTTGAATGATCCACTACAGATTCTCAAGGCCTGAGCTTGTAATGCATCTGCCTTCTTGAGGTTTGATTCTGCTGCTGACATGTAAGCTATGACCAAGGTACGTTTTAACCGTTTGTTTTTTCGATGCATTTGACACCGACAGGAACAGGCTGTTTTTTCGTTTTTTAAATTTTGGACAAAAAACAAAAAACACAAATTCAGCTCGATTTCTTGTTTTCTGTTTTTACTGACAAAACAAAGTTACCACTCTATATTTCGTTTTCATTGGTGGGTGGGGCTGATTGGCTAGTGTGCTCTGTCAATTATGTTTGCGCTGTGTTCTTCGAAATAAAGGTTCTACCTCTTTGCCTTTAGAGAGTGCAGTGTCAACACAAATATATATATATGTATATATATATTGCGGAACATAAACAGACAGACAGACAGGGCTACGTTACGATCACAGACCACATTTGTATTGGTGGCTACGATTACATTTTATTTATATATAGCCAAATCATAAAAGACGTTATCCCAAGGCACTTTTCATATAGAGCAGGTCTCGACCAGACTCTTCATAATATTATTTACAGAGACCCAAGAGTTCCCAGTTGGGTTAAGAGAGACAGAGAGAGGGGAGAACATACAGTAGCACAATGCAAGTTCCACATAGAGATATAGGGTAATGCTAGTGGTAGTGGTAATAATATCAATTTATGGTGCCCTTTAGCCTTTAATAATTGATTATAATTGAATAATAATGTATTATTATGCTCTTACTGACAGGTGCCACACATAATTTTGTTTTATGACCTTCAATGACAAAAATTCATATCAAATGTTCTGTTGATGCATGGATTATAAAGTTTTACTGTGTTGCCGCTTCGTGTGCAGCTGAGTGACCATAACGCATCATGTCTGTTTTGGAAATGAAAGCACTTTCGTAAGTTTTCCTCAGGATGTGCTGTGGACAGTAAAGTCTGTTCTTAATAATCAGGAAGAACAACAGCATAGAACCAACTGCAAGCACGCCAAAGGTAGTTACAAGAAATGACCAGCAGGTGTCGCACTATGTGTGACAGAGGCTCACACTTTGGTCTGGCCTCAGGCTGTCATTTTCAACAGATTTTCCGTTTACACTTCTTTATTTTAAAAACCTGTTTGATGCTCAGTGTTCAGACTTGATGTTCACTTCTGAATGAGTTAAAATGCTGAGTTTTTGTTGAAAATTTGTTGAAATAATGCAACTTCATTTTTTCGCTTTTTTTTGAGGTCACTGCCTAATTTTTACATTTTTTTTAGATGACTCAACTCCACTTTTTCGCTTTTTTGAGCTGACAAACTTCATTGTTTTGCCTTTTTGAGTTGACTCAAATTTAAATCTGAACTATTTATTGATGCATCAATATTATTATAATTACTCCTTTTATTGGCCATTAAAATATCAAATAATTATCATCATATAATCACTTTGTAATAAACATTTCTATCTATTTATTATTATTTAATTAATTTGTAAACAAATGTATTAATGTCTATTTTTTTGGAACAATTAGTTATAAATTAATGAAATTCTTTATTACTATTTCCGTGACACTTGTGGTCCTCCATATAAATGTACAAGTGTCAACTTTATACTATATATAGTTTGTGGTCTGACTCATATTTGAACAATGTGCCAAAGATGCCTCAGTATCATTTCAAGTTGAATCACGGAAACAAAAAACACATAATAATTAAAAAAAAGAAATGTCAAAGAAGATGCTCTTTAAAACAACTTTTTATTTCATCATGTAAGACATAAAAACGTATTTTCTTGACTTTTCTTGTTTCAGCTACAATCCATCCTCTCTGGATCTCTGGTTGCTTAGCTAATAGATAGTGAGGGCTCGGGCTCTTAATTTAAACTGGAACTCTGTTGGCGACTAAAGACATAAACAATTTGTAAAAAGATGGATAATAATGAAACAATGTTCTGTAACATTAGATGAGACATCATTTTGTCAAATCAAAGGGATCTGGCAGGGTAGTGCGAACCCCTGTCTCTTTTACAGGTGAGAATCCAATGGTTTCTAATCCAGGTGTACATACGAAACAGTAAAGTGCAAGATTTCTAATACTGCAAGGCACAAACTATCAATAATAGGATTGTCTTTTCTTTTCTAATATAAAAAATATTATGAATAACACAAACATACAAAATATTTTCATCATACAGAAACAACACAAGTAAAACCTTGTCTAAACCCTCAACAAATATCTGAAATATTTTCTTAAAATATGTTCTGTATTACACATACATAGGAAATTACAGCAGTAATATATACAATAAATTCTATTACAAATACATATTTCATAATTGTTGAATTAAATTGTTGAACAAATATGAAACATAGGATCAAACATATTCCATAATAAATAAGTGAAATCATTTATAATCAATATGTTATCAACTGCATTCTACAATTAAAAAGTACACAATTATTTCTTTGTTAACATGATTTAAAAAAAGTTTGGCTCAGCCTTCATTGCACACAAATCTTTTACCATTGAAAGTAATGCTAAAATGTCTAAAAGAAAAAAGAATAAAAAGCAAAAACAAAGATTTGATAACATTTTTCCCCATGCACTTTTTAAAATCAGCTACTCTGCCTTCTAACATGGAAATTGAGAAAAGTGAAGGTGTTTAAACTCTAACCTGTTTATCAAAGATTTCAATGCTCAGCAAAGATTGGGTTCAATAAATAATACAGGAGACAGTGACAGCAAAACATTGGTGCTGTACTATTAATGAGGTTTTTAACCATTTGATCTAAATTCAACATGTGCATTCTTATGTGGCAGTGTAATGTCTTAATTGTGACACATTAAAACAATATGCCTGCCTGCAACAGCATCTTAGCTCCTCCAAAGTACAACTGGTTGATTGACTTCACTGTCATACAAACTTAAAAGTTCCACAGAAAGAAATAATACACTATGACTGTATACTTAAAACAATAAATAGAAGATGTCCCTCTTTGCTGATTATCCGTGCGTCCCCTCCATACATCAATGTTTTGTTTTGTAGCATGTGGGAACTGGTTCGTTTTCTACCGTTGAATAGGAAACATCCAATTGAGCTGCTTTCCAACTTCAAACTCTAAAACTCAGACTTCTCTGACTCTGACTTCTTTAACATGTTATTTTTTGACGTCGTGTTGACACAAAAGCAACATGGCAGTGTTTGTAGTAAATGAGAGCATGAAGGATCTTTTCATTTTCTGTGTGCGCAGGGTTGAACAAATGCAACTATCTCTCAACCGTCCATTTACTTACACTTCAACAACTTAATCACTCTCAGGTGGGACATGGGATACTGAGTCTGAACATCCCCAGTTCCCACTTGTCATGAACACAGCACGATTCCCTTTGACTGTTAGATGATAGGGGGCAAACACGCTTCCTGGCTATCTTTTCTCTCCGTGCCTACTTCCTCTTTAGGCTTGATGATAATGTGAACTGACCTCTCTCCACCTCCTTCTTGCTGCTTGGTATCCGTGGAGAGCTTGCCCTCATTCTCACACACCTCTTCCTCCGCTGAGGCCCCGATGGGCCGCAGACGCTCGGCAGGGGCCATCTTTGTTCCTGTTGCTGAACCGTCTCTCTTCAGCTTGTCAGGAGTGCTGCCCTCTGAGTTGAACCTCTCTGCTGTACCATGGAAACAAAGGACATTACTGTACATGTCAGTTCAAGGTGAATACAAAATAACTCTGTAGGTATGTCTGCAGCTATGGCATCAGCTAACAGTTATCCTAATGATAACAAAGTGACACGGACATTTCAAGTGAGTAGCACGTACCCATTCAGCCTGATCTGTCCACATCTTATAGATGTAATGCAAGTCTTTGCTCTATTTTAGCAGTTGGTTGTATGTATAATATTTACTTTTACTTCAAAAGGCGATGTACATGTGGTTTTTATTGTAAGTACACAATATGGATGATGAAATGGAATGTTCTCTTACCAAGCTTGATGTTGGGTTGTTTGCGGAAACTGTGGTCACTGCTATTTTCTTTGCCGGTCGAACTGTCTGAGGCCTTCTTCACCGTTGGCCGGGTTCTTGGCCGGACTTTGTTGAAATTTCCCTCCAGGATCCACTCATGCTGTAACCCCTCATCAGGAGTCATACGCTTGGTTGGATCCCAACTGAAAACACACACCGAAAAATAATATGAGTCTGCAAGCGCACATTGTTATTTAATCTTTAATAAAGTACCACTGGAGCATGGTCACATCCACTTTTTATGCAGTCCATTTAGAATGTAAGACAGATAAAAGAAAAGCCTGTTCTTGTTGACAGTCAAGCAGATGTTTAGAGTGAACTTACGTGAGGCAGCATTTGATGAAGTCTAAGAACAAAGCATCATTAGTTTTCAGTGCAGCTGATAGCTCCTTGGAGTTGGGTCTCCTCTTCTTCCCCTTGCTATTAGTGATGTTCCTGGGGTTTCCTTTCGAGTCTGCACACAATTATCAAAGTCAGTACTCAATTTTCATCTCAGCACATAGTTCCTCTAGAGTTATCTCACACCTTCTGCAAAGCAGTAGCCTAGTTTTTCATTTATCTCCTGAAACATTTAGTAATCCTATAGTCTAGATTGTTTGCTGTACAACATATAGGATAACCACACATCAAAAAGAGATCTGAAACTACGTGAAGATATGTTCTCACCAAAGAACAACCTCCTCCTCGATGCTGACTGAACAAAATCGTTTGGAGGCATTCCAAGAACCTGTAAGTGAAAATATCAGGACACCTTAACACACTAAAGTAACTCACCAACTATTTATAATGCATTTACATTTGTGAAACTAAAAATAAATGCAATAAATATGAATACACAATTATGTCCATGTCATACCTCCATTATGCAAGCTATCTGCTCCACTTCGCTCTCTCCTGGGAAGAGAGGATAGCCTGTATAGAGTTCGGCAAGGATGCAACCCAGACTCCACATGTCAATGGCCATGCTGTAGGGGTGACCCAGGATGACCTCTGGAGAGCGGTAGAAACGACTCTGGATGTAGGTGTACACTAATGGAAAAGAAAGAAGAGGGGGATATAAGATATAACTTCTCTGGACCAGGGCCTGGCCATTTCTTTTAATATCCCGACATGGTAAACAAGTATTGTTACAAATTGTCTCAGTTGAGTTTTATGCTCTTACCCCTTTGTTGTTCATAACAGCTTGATCCAAAGTCAACCACCTTGATGTTCCCCGGCCCTCGCTGAGACAGAAGGATGTTCTCCTGTTCAGAAGCAAAAAGCAAAAACATTCAAACACTTTTCTTGACATCACTATATTTTAAATCGTGTCTCATATTCCATGTCCCCAAAAATAAGTTCAGGTATTACAGAAACTATGAAGTCAGTACCGGTTTGAGGTCACAGTGGATAATCTTCTCCCTGTGCAGCATCTGCAGGCACCTGAGAAGAGCATGGGTGAACCGACGGATGAGAGCGAGACTGAAGCCCTGGAAGTTGTTTTTTTTGATGAGCTCGTACAAGTTCACCCTGACAAAAGAAACAAAATGTGATGTATGGTTAGTTCATAATGCTGCAAATTTGATTTATTTCCTTTCTTTACAATGAAAACTTTTTTCTTTTTCTGTCTGTGCACTTTGTTCATACGGGACTACGCATTGCATAGCCGAGTGGGCTCAATAGGGATTCACTTATAAAAAGATGCACCACATTAAGAACTTCTTCATGTTCCTCAAATAAACGCTCTGAAAAAAGAAGGCTGCCATGTTTGATGTCACCCTACACTTTACATATGCAGACTGTCAAGTGCCTACTTGGAAATAATCTTTGATTGTGCTCACATTCAGGGAGGGAGACAGAGACACACAGAGTGTCCTCCTGCTATTTCTTGCTTCTTGTGATAAGCATAAACGTCTGTGTAACTGGACCCTTCACACCATGAAGCAAGAAGGGGTAAGAGATAGGGCCCTAATCAAGGCCTTAACTAAAGGATTCGGTGACAGTAATGTTAGACAAGGTGGCAGTCCAAGACGTCCTCTAAAGGTCATTCAGCCAGAGTGACACACAAAACTATCTCCCCTCAAATATATATCAGTGGTGAGCCGCACTAAAACACAGATGGCTTAAGGTACACAGGTGATCACTTAACTCCTGATTGACTGCAGTCATGTAGTGTTAGAAGTAATGAATAGGGAGAAGTGAGAAGTGCCTTTGATAAGACGGTACAGTGATCTAACCCTGCTGTCGTACCTGGGGAAAGGTGGCTAACCTTGAATACCTTTGATTAACAGATTAATTATTTAGTAATGCCTTTATACTCTCCAAGTCTAACTTCTGAACATGCAGGCCTGCTCACTTGCATGCAGAATGCGAGCGAGCGTACTAACCCGAGGAGCTCAAAGGAGATGCAGAGGTGATTTCTGAAGTAAAAGTACTCCTTCATGTGGATGACGTTGTGGAGGTTGTCTTTGTCTTTCCTCTTTATTACATCCAGGATCTTCAGCTCAACCAGAGCTTGCTGATGAAACCTGCAAATTTACAGGAGATGTTAACTGATATTCAGAAGTATTACCTGTGATTTCAACATCCTTTATTTCTGAATTTCCAGGTATAGCAGGGCCAGAAAAATGAATGTATGTACCCACGTCTGGATGTCAAATTCTGTCATGCCAACATGGCGATACATACTAGGACTCTTTGGAAACTTTTTAAGTACTCTATGAACATTTCTGCTGTCAATTGTCTCTGATAGAGAGGTTTCTCCCAGCACACCAATCCCTTAAATCACTGCATGTTTCTTAACGTCGACCATTCACAATCCTCTGCCAGCAGAGATAAGATCGGCTAGCACAGTGCAGAGTTCTGCTGCAGCAGTGTCGTAGCAGTTTGCACCCATTTTGTTTTCTGCATTATTGAGGTGGTGGTAAGACCCAACGGCGCCTGCATCTACCCTACAGGACTCAGGCAGTCACTGCCACTGTGATCCTCAGTGAGGAAGGACAGGTAAGATAACACCGTGAGGTGCCGGCATCTATCATGCTAAATCAGGATCTCAACCATTTGGCAAACTCCTAACATGTAAAATGATCACGGGGCAGGCATGTGGGAAAACCTCACAACGGGGTATCAGATCTCTAATGAATGCCAAAAGTTGACTCCTTGAATGTGACAAATAACTTATTCTATAGAGTATCTAGTGAAGTATAGTGTCACATAATGTAACAGCAGTACAGAATATATTTTATAAATAATATTCTGGGTGAATAATATGAAAATCTTTTTCAGGAAGGGTTCAATCGAAGGTGACTTGGTCAGAATGAAATGAAATGTATCAGAATGAAATGTTTTGGGTTACATGTACCTTTTCTTATTGCGTATCATCTTAATGGCAACAAGTTCACTGGTCTTGTGGTCCAGACATTTCAGAACCTGCCCAAAGGAGCCTTTCCCAATCACTTCAAGCACTTCAAACCTGTAGCCAATGTGGTCATGCAGCACCTGGAAAAGCAAGAGGAAGAGCACTGTGAATATTTGAGCAGACTTCACTGTATGCTTTTACTGAAATAAAACTATCCATCACTAACTAGCAAAATGAATGAACTATATGAATAAATCAAAACATTGCATTTATAGAATTTTAATCTATAACAGCTACTGCTAATGATTATACATGTTATTTACTCAATAGCAATGTAGTTCACACTGATCTGCTGCGGCTACAGTATTAACTGTACCATGGCTTTACTGTAACTGTCAGTTCAAGCCTGCGACAGTGAGATGAGCCTCAATAGAGATATACGAGTCTAAACAATGGTCAGTCACTCAGCTTTAAACAGCTCATTCATTACTTATTGTCAAACACACAACCGCCTGTCAGTCACCTGATTTATACAAGACAGTTCAGTCTGTTGTCACAGAGTTTGATGACCTCAGTGCAATTTAGTGTAAACAGCATTCAACAATGAAGTCAGTCCAACAGAATGGCAGGTGCATGTCTACAGCTGCTGGATTAAGGTCATCCGAAGGCATCTGGTCATGTACAGTTCAGTTTAGGCAGCTTGAAAGCTTGTGCATGTGTGTGTGGCTGTGAAATGATAACTAATATCAACGAAATGTCTTCACATCTCGAGTCTATCTTCTTACTTTAAAAGGATTTCAATATCTTCATGTCTATGCACATTTGCATGTATGTGGATATGCTGCTTTGAGACATGAACTCTGGCTAACTACAGGGAATAATTAAGTTTTTATCTTTGAATTCTTCCTTTATTTCCAGTAGCAATAGTTTCAGTTCTTGCTCGCACTTTATGAAAAGCAATTTTCTCCAGACTTGCTAGAGATACAGTACAACATTTAGTCACCTTTATTTTTTTGTAAAGGCTGGGACTGAAAAAAGAAAACTCTTTGTTGGTGCATTCAAGTGCTTCTGGGAAATGTTCACATCTAAGACTTGTGAGTTGTCTGCAAAACAGCAAACTTTTTTAGCTTACGTATATCTTTTTCATGATGTTTGTTTTATGTTTATGTGCCAGGCTTGAGTTTCAAACTCAAAGCTTGTGAATATACTGCTTAGTGGCCGCCAACAATAGTTCGAAAGTAGTTTGCAATAAGTGACAAGGAATAATTGTTGTAAACAGTCTCTGCTTGTAATTTCTTAACCACACAACAATAACATAAAAACTGGTCTAAATGTTCATTGTGCTAGACCACCCATGTTTTTGTAGTCTCTGCAAGTTGATTTCATTCAATACTGACAAGAACTGAAACCAACTGGTGTAATAATGTAATTTAATGATTTAATGGGGTAAATCCCAGGATAACCACAGGTATTGTCCGTCAATGCTCCATCTAAAACTTTACCCTGATGTAGCTTCCATGCTCGTCATCATATCCAGAGTTCTGTGGTGTGCCTTGGGAACCCTCGATCTTCTGTGAGCCCAGACCCAGGAACCAGATCTCTGCATAGTCCATGATCTCCTCCTGCTCAAACTCCGTCAGCCGCTCCTGGAAGTTCTTCAGTGCCTCTGCAACAGGAAGTAAGAGGAGGAGGACTGGATGAGTCACTATTATATCGATTACACCTCTGCCAAGAGCAGAGGATTGTGAGCAGTCGACTTCAATGCCAGCATGCTATTTTCATTGCATCAGTAGCATCAAAATTGTTACTTAGTTACGTTTTTGTTTGAACACCCCCGAAAGATTCAAACGCCTCCGTCCCTTTCTAATTCTGTTGCATTGTATTCTTATCCATAATAACATACCTATAGGGGACATGGGTAACCTTTGTCCCTCATATGACCTCTCTTTCTCCAGCTTGTTGCTGAAAATCTTGCTGTTGCGGGAGACTGACATTTTATCCATTGCTGCACCAAGCCGCATGGCGAACTGCTGGGTGGGCTTCGACCTCTCGTCCTGTACAATAAACACACACAGAGAAAGCAGAGTCCCTTTATGAGCAAAGGAAAACTACAGTGTGACCTTCATAATGTTTGCACAGCTAACCTTGTTGCTGAAACTACTCTGCTGTTTCTCAATTTTGAGTTATATAAGCTACGCTAAGCTTGGAGAAAATACTACTGTTCAAATCTTTTTCCTCCCATCAGAAACATCACAAGACACTATAATGCAAAACAAGCTACTACTGCAGGATATTACAGGCTGCTAGTGTGTGAAAGACTCACTGGGTGTGTCTGGTAGTGGTTTTGGCCCCCTTTGTTGGCAATTTGGGGCAGGATGTTGTCCGACTGCTGGTGTTGGTTTTTGGCATTGCTGACCACCACCTGGACCACCGGTGGCTCAAGCTGAGGCAAAGTCCCTACACCAGGGCCAAACTTCTGTAAATCAGAGGGATTGAAATACACATTAGAAACACCAATACAGAAAGAAAAAACATAAACACAAAAATAAAATTGTGTCAGAAGATGGAGGAAACAAGTTCTCTTCTGTCAGGTTATTCAAACTGAAGTTTTATAGCAGCGTGACTAAAGACTTGGATGAAGGCAGACTGTAGTCTAATTGAGAGGAAGAGAGAATATTTAGGAAAATCCACAAAGAAATCGGCCAAGTTCCACAGCTAGAAGGCTTTTAAGATATTTTTCTTTAGGGAGCAACTCATTCTGGGTTTTAATAGAACAGAATAACAAATACTGAACAGCACACATGTAAACACACAACAGAAGCATCTACAGAGAGTGGGTCTGCATTAATGCATTATTCCTTTTATACTGTAGCTACAAGCTTGTTACAGCCCCTTTCATGTTTTCACGAGGATGTGTTTTTGTCGGGCTGCACCTCGTCAGATTTAGTTAGTGTTCTCGACTACTGATCTGCATCCCTTTCACATGCATTTTATCTGTGGAGGCTCATGTGATCAGGACCCCCAGCAGGAAGGTAGCGGCTGGAATTACTGATCAGGGTGAGAGTGAAATGGGGACAAAGCCTGTGAGGCTGAGTCCTGACAGAGTCTGTCTGTGTTGGCTCTGTGGGGGAGGTGGAAAGCAGCAACCTGCTTTTCTCCGGCTGCCATGCTGCTTGCTCCGAGAGTACGATTACATGTGTCCAGAGGAGGAATGTAACTAAGTAGTTACATGTACTGTACTTAAGTACAAATTCGAAGTACTTGTACTTTACTTGAATGTTTCCATTTTATGCAACTTTATACTTCTACTCCACTACATCTTAGAGGCAAATGTTGTACTTCCACTACCTTTGTCTGACTTTTCAGATTCCCCTTCCAGTCCAGTCAAAACCTTGCAATTTGGTGATTTTTAATGTACATTTTTCGGATAAACCATTAACGATTGAGTGTTCCTTTATGGGTAGACAAAATTCTCCTACCTCTTAAGCTAAATGAACTTTTTTTTAAATTTTGGATTAGCTGGAAACTGTCACCGATTTTAAAAACAGGGCTGTTTTTCTGTGGATTAAACTACCCACCACTACATAAAGGAGTTAAAATTAGCACAACATTACAATCCTACACCTACATAACACCTACAACAGTAAAGCAGCACACTTACATACTTTTACCTAAGTAAGGTTTTAAAATGCAGGACTTTTGCTTTTAATGGAGTATTTCCACAGGGTGGTATTAGCATTTTTACTAAGGAAAGGATCTAAATACTTTTTCCACCACTGCATGTGCCAGCCCTGGCAACAATGGGCAAAATTAGACCTCTGTCCTGTGCCAAGTTGTCTGGGGAAAATGAGATATCCTACAAAAGTGTATTTGTGTCAAGAGGAGGAGATGTTTCACTTCCTGAGCTGTAATTGCACTCAAGTTTCAGGTGGAAAAATTCTAAACAGAGCTGCCCCTACATCCTGGATGCTATCATGTAGCCTTTAGCACTGTACTGTATTAGCAATTCTTTCATATTAATTATTCACAGCATTCTGAGAAAAAAAGCTTTCCCATCTATACAGTAGATAGTTCTGATATTTCATCTCACGTGTCAAGAGCTGCTGCAGGATCTGCCAACTTGGTTATGACGCATAGAGATAGGGCTAAATATAGTTGCAAGCACCTGCCACAACAGGCAAAGGAAGTAAACACAGCTATGTGCTTGTACATAACTGGGGGGCATACTGCTTCAGTAAGATGCACTGGTATCAATGGGAATCTGTGATGCGTTACACCACATAACAATATATGTGCAGACAGCTGTGTACAGTTGTAAGATCTCAGGAGTAAATAAATGTACATATAGGTAACCTGAATTGTGAAGATTATAGACATGAGGAACCTATTTTCTAAGGAGCTTCTCTGTCAATAATCAAAACAACACAATAATTCTCAATGATGCATGTGAAAGCCTTTGATTTCTAATATGAGAAGGCATTCTGGTGTAGGTCACTGCATGTGCATCAAAAGACAAATAAGAGAAAAAAAGAAGGGGTATTATATCTGAAGCAGTGTTTTTTAGGTGTTCAACACGTTCTGGGTACGGGTCAGCTGCTGCAGCATCTTGCAGAGGGGAAGTGCTGACCTGTGAGCAGGAACGGTTTGTTCCAAGACGGTTGCCTTCTGCTGGGAGTCTATGAGGGTGAGGGAAGGCCTCCGGTCGTGATGTCTGTGGGAAAAGAGAGCAATTCATAAAATATGCTACAAGAAGCACGTTTTTCTCTATTTCTGTAGGAAGCCATATTTTCTCTTCAATGATTTTTTCATACAGCACAATGCATAACAACATCATCTCCAAACATCAAAGGAGATGGATGGAAGCTGTCGTGTTAAATAATAATGAAATTGCTCCTTCGTGTTCATGCCGCCTGGATTCTCCAGTCTCTTCACAAACACACAGCCTGTGGGCAGCTGAGCGAGGTTGCAGCCAGACTAACGACAGACTAATAATGCACTATGATCCTAAAATAGATCACTTCTGCAAAAACCCAGCAACAACGATGCAGTATCCTCTGTGTGTACCTGCTGGTTCGTGCAGGTGTGTGCACATGTGCACATCCATGTGTCTGGCAGTGGGTGTACACGTGCCTTCGAGTCTGGTGCACACTGGAGATCCACTTGCCTCAATGTGTTAAAGGGAAGCGATGAGTGTTGTAAAGAACCAACAGAATTCCGGATATTCTAAAAAAAAGTCTCACACACATTTGGGATGATTCTGCACACTTCTCTTCGACACCAAGCCAGCTTACACGTGCCATATTAATCAGCAGGTGAGCTCGCAGCTGTGTTGGACGACACCATATGGGTGAAATAAAGCTTAGTCCCATATGGGGATACGTGCTAAACTCACTCTGCCAGCCTCGCAGTCGGGGAGGGAGGGGGTGAAGCAGGCTGGGTGGGGTGTTGTCCACAGGTGCTGGATAGGAAACAGCTTCCCAATCAGAATATTACACTTTACCACTGACTGAGAAGCAAAAGCAACCTCAGATAAGTGTCAAGGCAGTAGGGAGAAGGAGCTGAACTGACCCATCTCAACCAGCTCAACAGAGGAGGATGAGACACGGAAGTGTAAAACTAAACACATCCTACAAACACTCACTGGCTTTGCTCTTCACATTAAAGTTGTTACAATGCTTCACTAAGACAAGCAAACAACATGTAGCCAAAGAAGGCCACGATGCAATAATGTAGTCATGTTACAATCTCAGGATGAGATGCAGTGTGGGTGACAGCAGGAGCCATGTAGGTCAATGTGGCAGGCTGGCTTCTAAAACATCACCTGTGAAGGTCTGCTGTAAGCCTGACTAATGAGCACGGAGCCAGTGGAAACCCAGTGACATCATAACATATGCCCAAGTGCCAAAGAAAAATAGTGGCGGTGACTTTTTATTCCACTGTGATGAATGAGTGTCAGTAACTTAAGTATATAAAGTCATCGCAGTTCAATCCATGTTGTTAGGGCAATAATGAGGACGTGAACACGCACATTTCTGTATTTCTCACCTCTGTTATTAATATATGAAATAATGCGATTTTCTTAAGGTCCAAAACAGCAGTTAAATATATATATATCAGTATCTGTGCTTAAATTCAGGTTTTCACAACAAAGCGAATGACATAATACTTCAAACAGAGTTGTATGATACTGTAAACTGTATTTCCTGTGTACATATAAATGCAGTCCATTTACACTGGGCACAAATTAAGCACACATGAAAGAGGGCACGTGCCAACAACTTTAAATAAAGTCACATAAATAACTAAATTGGAAGTGAAGACAAGGAAACAGAAGTCAAGAGCAATGCCAACTCTGTGTGACTGGGGGTCTTTGCTGGAGGTGGGATCATTCCAGCAGGTGTGGCAGAGCAGCGTTGGCTCATTAAGGCCCTCCAGGGTCAGTTGGTCAGAGGGTCAGCAAAGCAATAAAACCAGGAGTAACTGAGGGTAAACATCAACAAACTGTAAAACTGTGCTCACTCACACTATCAGCTGTCAGACATGCACAGTATAATCACGCTCTCCTTTTCATCGCACAGAACACGCTGTTTCCTGTTGGCGTTGAATGTAACCACAGGCAAGGATGCATGTTAAGGCACCGCAATCCATGTGATAGTTAGTTGTGAGGATAATTAGCAAATATTCCTAATTTCTGTTACTAAAAACAGTAAAAAAAAAAAAAGATGAAATCCTTTAAAGATCCAAAATCAGCGAGGGTTAAATTTATATCAGTTTCCATGTAAGGTGTGAAAAATACACCAGAACGCATATAGACTTACAGAATCTGTCAGCACAACAAACACTGACATAAGTAGGCTAAACAACGACTGAAATAGAAATGGATCAGATTTTTCATCATAACTTGGCATGTGGTCAGGAGAAAGGGGCCGACTACAGAATAAGCATTCAAGTGGGGTAACTTGTTGAGGAGAAATGGAAATGACTCCAAAGTGAGAACGACTTCACACTCTTGGCATGGACCAATATAAATAGGGAGACAAATTGAGAATGTAAAATAAATGGCAGACTTTTATTTTAGTTTACTGTAAAAGGATACCTGTAGAGGGTTTCTCCCAAAATGGAATTAGCCTGGAGTGAAGCCCTGTATCTGGGCAAAATAAATTCTTATTCCATGGAAAAGCAATCTGTACGTTCACTATAGAAGGATCTTAAAGTGATACTGTGGGAGAGAAAGTATGGTGATGGTACACTGCCACTATTAGAGAATCATAGTGACACTGTGATTTTGAATAAAAACCAGTCACACAGCGATTAATTGCTATTTTGCCAACCAAAGAACTTGCTAACAAATCAAAGTGCCTCACCTTGTTATTTATTTCTGGCAACATGCTGTGTTATCAGTGTCACTCTTTACAGCAGCTTGACAAATCCAAACACAGAGGAGAGATTATAAAATCCAAGAAAGAGTCATTGTGTCCAACTCTGTCAGTCCTTCAAAACCGGTACACGCTTTCCACCGAGTGCAACTTCGTGAAGACTGAATCCACACTGGTGAGTAAAATCCCGATGACCGATCAGATCCACCGACCCAAACCTGCCGTACTCCCGGTTTTACGCGCACGGGGTAAATGCGCTGTCGTCAGAGAGGAGATTAGCGAGCGAGGCAAGCTGTTGAGGGTCTGACGCGTACTGCTAAGACACTGCAGGGGCCACCTGTTCAGGTTTCTGCCGCTGACAGCTGGGGATGTCCCGATATAGATTTGTTTTTATCCGTTGGCTGTCGTCCACCTACACCATGCTGTGTGACTGATGCGCTCTCCAACACCGACGCTATACAGAGAGGCTTTACGCCGACGCACCGCACGTCGTGGCCACACTTCATTTACAGTAAATGTTGTGTCGACTGCTCGCTCTCAGACTGGGAACCAGAGAGGACCCGCGCTGTCAGTAGCGTGTCATGCAGCCTCGCTCACATTCTGCAAATCTCATCTTTCTCCCATCAAGTCAACAAATCTGACAATTTCACAGCGAGTTTTACCTCTCAAACGAGCTGCAATATATCAAACAGGACATAATATTTAAAAGATGGATCAGCCAAGACAGAGTTTTTAAGTTGGGCTGCATTGGAAACAAATTAACAGATTTTTAGATGTTTTGAAAAAGAGCAAATGTTAAATATTTAAACAAAATGAACAGCGCTTGATAGGCTGCCTTCTATTCAGATGTTTAGTAAACTGTCGACCAGGGGCTCCCAAACCTGTCAATGTCAAAGGGTGGAAAATAGCTTTTTAACCCCTTTTTGCAAACATTTTGTGCTAAAGATGGACAATAGTAATAATACAATTAAATCCTTCCCAATTTTCTCCAGAATGTCTAATAAGTATTAAAAACATGCAAAAACAGACAGTGAGAGCACAGCGTCCCTGGCCTGAGGCACTGCAGATACATTCTCAACCTGTAGGCCACACAAACTTTTCTTTAACCAGGATGGCATCGTGAGATCTAAATCTCTGGTCAGACTGTAGATAGTCCTGGCCAAAAGGGCAGCACAATTGTTATGTGAGCCACCACAGAACCAACATCCGCTAAATGAGTGAGAAAAAAGGGGCAGGAGAAAAACATAGACTATTAAACATGTGATATCATCTCTGCCAAGTCATCTCTAAAATGTTAAATTGTCAGAAACAAATTTTTAAAAAGTTTTTAAAACTGACCACTACATTTCCTTGAGTCAGCCCAGAGAGCAGGAAATATCCTCCAGTTTAATTATGAAAAAAAGAGTTACAAGGTTTCCCCCTGACCACAGTGATATGTGAGACCAGACATTACAGCATTAACACTGTGTTGCCGTCATGATGCAAATGTAAGAAGAGGACAATTGTTTCCCTATGACTAATCCCCCAGTGCAGGGGAGGAAACAACTGAACTGCTCCATGTGATGAGGAGCCAAGAACAAGTACAGGCGATGAATATGATTAGATGACAGCTGTTATGCAACAGCGGTGGCCACTTCAGTAATCAGTCTCAGCCTTGGGACAGGATGAGATGAGATTAACTATCGAGGAAACTACTCCTGCCCTCCTTATTACACTCTCTTAATCTATTCCGTTATTCTCTAATCTGGTGTTGCATTTAAGAAGTTAACCATACAAGAAAAACACTACACAATCACGTTAAATCATGTTAAATCATGTTGAACCAGGTTAAATCATGTGAGGAGCCGCTAACACGCATGCAAAAACTGACACACGATTTCAGGATTTATGCTGAGCTGCAGAGTGTGATCTGTCCCCGCTGGTGGTGTGGTTCAGGAGAAGGGGACAACGAGAGGGACAACGAGAGGGAGACAGGGAACACTCTCAGAAGTGGGAGGCTCCTTTAAATCTGGCCTGATTAATAACGACAAGAGCTGCCATAGGAGGTATTCATTTCATACAATCTAGATTACAGCTGGAGCAGACCAGACCAGGCGGTGTATTTGTTTGTAAAATGCTGCTGTGATGCAGTTTTAGACATAATCACACATCGCTTTGCATCTAATTGTATCACCACACTGGACGATAGTGAATATGATAAATCAAATTATCGTAGAACCACAGAAATATTTACTTTAAAAGAATAGTCTGACTGTCACGACCCAGCTCGCTAGGGATAAGGGAAGCAACATAAAAGCAGATGTATTTGGTAAAATAAAATTATTTATTAACACCGACATTTTGGGAAATACACGTATTTGCTTTCTTGCCAAGAGGTAGATGACATTAATACCACTCTCTGAGAGTCGCTTCATATTTAGCATATAGACTGGCATCAAGCTATTGCTTAGCATCAAGACTGGAAACAGGCGGAAACAGCTAGCCTGGCTCTGTCCAATGGTAATAAAATCAGCCTAACAGCACCTCTAAAACTCACTAATTAACACAATCTTGTTTGTACAAAAACTGAAGTGTAAAAACATCAAGTTGTGGTTTTCGGAGTCTTCGCTGGTTCCCTGGATTGTGATGATTAGACTACGTAGATTTTTTTTATTACCTCTGGAAAGAACCAGGTGTTTCTCCCTATTTCTAGTCTTCATGCTAAGCTAAGCTAACCAGCTGCTGGCTGTGGCATCATCAATCTTGTCATCTTTCTCTCGATAAGGAAAACAAATAAGTGTATCTCCCAAAATGTCAAAATATTCATCTAAAACTGAAGCATGTTGACAAAATGAAAAGCACAAGTCATGCTTTAGCTCTGAACCTTTGTACAGTATCTATACAGGATCAAATAGTACAGAATCAAACATGCATGCAAGTCAGCCACTGTAAACCTTGCCACAGTTCACCTGGGAGAGTCATTATGCCGTGTGCATTTTGTCACCCAGGTGATGAGAAGCAGCTGGAGCAAACAAAGCGCCACAGTTTATGTATGCCTGACATAAGCCAAAACAAGGAGGACTATGCTACCAGTGAGCGATTCTAAAAATAGAGCGCTCGGAAACTGGAGATAAAAGCCAAAAGAGGGCGGGCATGTTGAAAGAATGAATAGTTGTCTGACGTCCCTTCTTGCCTCTGTTGCCTCCAGACATACCTCAGGTTGGACCCTCCTGTTCCTGCCCCAGCAGCAGCCGTGGAGGAGCCTAAAACCACAGCAGGCAGGTGTGGTCCCGTCTTCCCACATAGCACATCTCCCCCATGCTGCCACGATCACACCCTGTATCTCACCTCAGCCCCTAGACACCATTTCCAAAGGGGAGGTAGCTACTCAGCAGGTCAGAGATCAGATAGACACCCTCAGAAGCAAAAGGAAGGATGTTGATGATGATGCCAAGCCTGCATGTCCTGCTGCATTTAGTCTAGAAACTCAGGGTGTTGCTCCTTGACTCCATTTGACAAAATAAAAGTCTTTGATGCCATGAGTTTCAGTTAACGCTGACTTTCCATTGTCTTCTTTAGATGTGAAAATAAAATCCTGAAAATATGAATGACTTCTTAATGCAGAACTTCCTGTGGTTCTTCATGACTCTCCCCTACGCTCTGGAGTTGGCTGCATCATTCATTTGAGGTCGCATTGTGGTTGTTTGAGACCTCGGAGTCCTTTTGTTTTCTTCCTCGTCAGGTACCTCCAAACTATGTTTCTCTGCTCCAGGATACAGGCAGTGTAGAGAGGCAGGCTGCAGACAGACAGTGAGAGGATGCTGTTGCTTTGTGCTGTTGCTATAATCGGTGAGGGAGTGCTCTCTGTCTTTGCTGCTGCCAGTGACGTATGGACGGGACTCAACAAGGGACCCATCCTGAGCTGGAGACAGCAGCAGGGGCCTGGCACTTAGCTTCCTGTAAAAGAGGCCCCTGGGAGTGCTGGTAGGTAGAGAGAGAGTGAGAGTGAGGGGGGGGGGGCTAGAGAGAAAGGTACTGTAGATACAGATCCCATGATCCTCCCAGGTGGGATCTTCATGGGGTTGAGGAAGTCAGACAGGAAGGAGGTGCAGTTCTAATGGGCTTCCCATGGGGTTCAACAGACGCCTGCAACTTCCCTCTGCCTGCACTTGCCACTGTATCTTGGAGACAAAGCCAGTGGGGCGGGCACACACCCCAACCAGCCCCCCCCCCCCCCCCTCCATCTCTTCTACCGTTCTCTACCTGCTTTGCTGCTGACACAAACCCCTGCGGGATGCTACAGTCTTGCTGACAAATACTGCAGAGGTGAAAGCTTATCCCACCACACCCTGACCGCCCCTGGCCTCCTGCCTGCTGCACACAGCAGCAGGGAACTGCAGAGTCCACAGCAGGACAGGACACAGAGGCTTCAGAGAATGAGCTTTATACTGCAGCTAGTCATGGGGGAACAAAGTGTTGTAATTACCTCTCTGTACCTCTTTATTCATCGTTGATGATTAAATGATTTATTGGAGGTGACTAAAAGATGAAAGAAAGTGCCAACTCTTTATTTAACCTTAAGTTCTTACTGTAGGTGTGTTACAGTGCAACATTACATTTTACATGTTTTCATTCCAAAGGACACGTGTCTTAGTGACTGCAAGTATCTTTGCTCACATAAGTTCTGCCCCTCTACTAAAAATAAAATCTGTAAATCACCTTTTTTTTTGGTGACAGGAAAAATGTTGCTATTTCTGTAGCATGAAGCACCAGGCTACTGTATTTCATTACAGCCCCGTCAGCCAGTCTTTATGCTTATATGCCAGAGTGGAAGCTGCTGTATCTCTTTTCTTCCTACAAAACTTTGGGTTTTTAATTTACAATATTTAATCTATGACTCTAAACCCAACTGTAATAGTCATTTGAAAGGCTGTTGGCCTTCCAGGGCCACACCTTTTGTAATTCTTTGAACCATCTGGCCAGATCTGGACAGAGTGAACAGCAGGTGGCTGGACAGGCTACACCAGACCAGATGAGCCTCAGTCAAAGCAGGACCAAATTACCTCCTCTTTCAGGGCCATAACCCGGTGACTTACATTCTGTTGGGCCCTGGCTAATCGCTGCCAGCTGCCAGACGCCAAATGAGGCAAACTGAAGCGAAGGGAGCTGCCAGCCAAAACAGACAGTATCAGAGTCTCCTTCCAGTTGGCAGAGAGGAGTGAGGGTAGTTTGACCTGGCTGGCAGGTGGACTGCAGCATCTGCAGTTTTACAGTCTTACAGAAAGCTTCTCAGTAACAGTATGTCACCATGTGAGATATGGGTCAGTTCACAAGTTGACACAAGAAAATATACTTAGACAAACTCACAGACATGCAGGGAATTATAGGCTCAATTGTGACTTACATGTGACATGTTAATGGTGCAAGTTGGTCAGCAAAGACGTGCAGATTACCACTTATGTGTTTGTGGTGATGTGTCCTCACTCTCTGATCAGTTTGTGAATGAAAATTCACTTACAACTTTAGGAACCCTTCCCTTTAATTACATACGACATAAAGTCATGGTCGAGGTCAATTCTCAGTCTGTTTAACCAATTGTGGAAATTAATGTTATTTCCAAAACGGAAACCTTTACTATAAATAGGTTCTTATCTGGACGCTAGGCAGTTTCAATTATACAGGGGTTCATATTTGCACAGCAGCGACTGACTCAACTAGAGCTACTGTAACATTCGTAGCTGATGAACAACCACTGCACAGTCAGTGTATTAAATGTACATCTAATAAGCTGTTATTATTGTAAAGCAATTACAATCAAGTCAAATTCTGAATGTTTGCCTGATTATCCTCTTCCTCTAATAAAAGGGCTGAGTGATTTTGTGTGTGTGTCTTTGTTCGGGTAAATCTGTGCGTGTGTGTGTGTGCGTGATTGTAGATGTGGATACAGCTGAAAATTAAGCAGGGCTCAGGCCAAGCCAAATCTCATTAGCCATGTGGGGAGGCTCACTCCACCGTGGTGAAGAGGGTGAGACAAAAAAACAAACTCCTTAATTCGTCTTGTGTCTGACAACAATAACACAAGCCAGTGTTTGATTGTCACAGAGCTCTGTCAAAGATCTAAATGGGTTAATGTATCAGTCACAGTCGTTCTTTGAACTATGTTTTAGCTGCGTAGCTTCAGTCAGGAACATTCTGTACTGCTGTAGCATATTTATACATGGGGTGGGGGTCGGCTCTTCATTTATATGTAGCTTCTGTGTTGCTGTGAAAGGGTGATGGCAAGTTGTAGTGTCGTGATGATACATTTTTCTATTTTTTTTCTTAAGTATTGTAAATGTATATTTTTTTGAATATATTTTTTATATCTTATCTTATATTTCTACATACTTCTCATTTCTAACTCCATGTTACTTTTCTATTCTTGAATGGGAGCACCTGTAACTTGTCTAATTATAAAGTATTTCTGATTCTGATTCTGATTCTGAAAGTAAATATGGTGGTACAGTTGAAATGATTAGTCAATGAATCGAGAAAATAATGGTCAGATTAATCGATAATGAAAGTAGTCTTTAGCTGCAGCACTAATCATTATCATTATATTATGAGGGACATTTTTCTGATTTTGATCTCAATACGAAAAAACTCACAAGACTCAAACTAATGTTCAAAGAAATGAACTGTTCCACTGTGATGTATTACATGTACGCAAAGTCTTCATGACTGATTTCTAAGTTTTATTGCTTACATGGAATTATTCATTTGTACAACAGAAGTGTACAGAACAATAACATTAATTTTCACAATATGATTCTGCTGAAAGTCAACACTGAATTATGGCTCCGTGTTTGTGCTTCTTACTAAGACCCTTTGTCTACAATGACATTGTTTCTGTCACTCACATTGACATAGATCCTTTTGTTCCATAATTTATATCCACTTTTGTGTATTTGCGGGTTTGTTTGTGTGGGGTGGCTGATGGAGGTGGAGGTTGACCTACTACTTCATTTGAGTCAAGCGGCCCGTCAAGACCACCTACATACAGAGTAGACATAATCCTCTCATGCTCCATAATACATGACACATCATTTCATGTACTGTAATAACCACAAACAGACACACAAGAGCTTCCTGTCTGTCTTCTTTATCAGACAGAGACCCAGACTGTCACACAAATTGCCAGAATTGGGCCACAGGTCATGTTTCCCTGGCCTTGTTTCGCAGATGATTGGACTGTGGTGGTATTATAGACAATGGCCTTTTTTCCACTCGTGCGTCCCTCACTTAAATCAAATTAATCCCTCGCTTTTGAGGATAATATAAAATTCAGTTTTAACTCATCCTGTGCCCCAATGCCAAAACAACCTGATACTCCTCGAATTTTCTTTTCATCCAGTGTGCTATCACCGAAAACAACAACTCTTTCACAGCCATAATTATAGTCCTGTGCCGTCAGTACAGGACTTCAACTCATCTCTTATTTCTTTGCATTGCAACAACACAGGAATCTAAACATTTGGTACAAGAAGACATTACGAATTACTTTCATTATTTCCTTCAATGTCTGATAATGAATGTCTAAAAACACAGGCATGGAAATAGGAAACATGGCTGCATACCGTGAGATGTTCACTGATGGCCTGGCCAGTTTCATTGATGTAAGCATTGTTGGCACCCCAGTTTTGAATACTTTTTGTTAAAATCCCAACAGAAAATATTTAGAAAATACTCGATATTCAACACTCTTGAAGCTTCTTCAACTGCCCCCAATACAACCTCTACTTAAAACACCAAAGTCTATACAACATAATCAGCTGTTTCTCTCCAAATTGCCACAGCCTTGGAAGTCTTACCTCATTAATCATTCTTTCATCTAAGATCTGCTTCTCATCCCTGGAGTGAGACCCAACCCAGGGTGCCATGTCTGGCTCTGATCGCCCCACAGAACGTCACAGTTATTTCAATGAAGCCGATTGGATTAAATAATTGGCCCACTTGCGTGAAACAGCTGAGGCAGGTGTGGCGTAAAAATGTGCACAGGTGCATGTATGAGGTTTCTCGAGCCTGTAACTTTATCTCCATAATCAAAATGTGTGTGTCACAGGTTCCAGTGCTAAATATGCTTACAACACTGCAGGCTTTAGCCCCTATCATGTGCAGTGCAGGTGTTGACCTAAATGCCCTAGACTCTGCCCTGCCGGGTCTGAGAACCTGAGGATGGAAGAGATGCGCTCATGCAGCCAGGACTGTGTGAGTGATGAAGGCCTGGCAGCTCTGGGGCACAACACCTTGTCCTCAAATGACCCCCATGAACCAAAACCTCTAGGCAACACAATGCACCACTTTTCATTTTCCATTTTTAACTTTCCTAGAATTCGCCCCGTCTTTTTTTTTTACTTTCTTCAAATCATCCTGCCATTGCTAAGACCAGCTAAGTTCGCCTGTCTCCTTGGTCCGACAGGGGTGATGGGCAGAGGTGAGCTTTGTCTCCCAGGTAAGATGAGCGTTGCCAGTCCTTCTTTTGACCCCATAAAGCACGGACTCCTCCTGTCACCTTCCACAACAACCTCGCAAGGTGATCTGCTTTTGTCGCCACCTGGATACAAAGGACCCCATGTCCGAGCTAGACTGACAGACAATACACAGCCTTCAAATTGTAACAATTAGTGCAAATTGCAGGATTTAATCTGACGACATGTGTGGCAGATGTGGACAATGAGGACTGAAACGCTTGTTGTCTTTGGGTGCCAAATACAAGAGGCTATACTGTTCCACACAGTGTCATCCAAACACAGCGGACAGATGGAGTCTGTAAAGGAGATCCCGTCTTAGATTCTAATGGCTTTATTATCCTAGGCTCAGGTGTAATCTACCAAACTGGCATTCAGGCCTTTCTCATTCAATGCTTCGACGCTACAGGTATATACTGACACACTCTGGCCTGTGAGACCAACACAGGCATGGCTAAAAGGTTAACCCTGATTATTGTGATCACAATTATGTAACACAATTATCATTTATTAAAAAATAGGAAGAAGAAGAAAAAGAGGAGGACATTTTATTTATATCACACAAATCACAGTTACAAAGTGGTCTGCAGTAAAAACAACACAACCAAACAGAGAATAACCTCCTCTTATATAACAATATTTTAGATAAGACCTCACACATCATTACACAACAACGCTGCTGAGCCGATGTAAATGGAAGGAGAGGGTGCGACGGGGGAGGACGCTGGCATACCCTGTTGAACAGCGCTGAATTGCATGACTCACTGTTAAAGGAAAACAGACACTTCATGCAACCAAGCCAGGCACTCATTAACAAAACTCCCTGGGTGGCTGTTTACCTAGCATTCTTTGTGAATCCAATTAATGTTTATCAGACTTGGGGAGTGTCTCTGCCCAGCTCTCTGGAGTAACACCTCCTCACCATGAAAACCTGCAGCTGTGCCTACTTGTGACATGGAAGCACAAGTAGGCTCAGCCTCAGCAGTGTGAGGCCAAGCGCTGGCCAGGCTTTCGCAGTGTGGACCAGTGGGAGGGATAACACTCATCCATAGCAGAGAGGATGCTGCTATGTCTGGATCTATTATGGTGCTAGCAGAACATGGAGATTCACATGCTGAGAAGCACGGGCCATGTGACGGCCCTCGCAACAAGCCAGAGGCCTTTCTGTTGGCACAAGTGAACGCTAGGAAGCATGCATAAACATGGACACAACTTAAACTGCACATATGGCAGCACAATCTTATGCTCACGGCACCCGCATGGAGAAGTAGAAATAAGTGGAGAGGTGATTAGAAAGAATTTCAAGATAGCTTATATTGGTTATAATCTAATTTATACAGTGGCAGTGTGAACCCTGCGCTCAGTGACACTGATATCAGAGTGTAATTCGGCAGAGGTGAGCTCTCTCTCTCTCTCTCTCTAAATGACCGGCTTTAATTCAGGGGGTCCGGTGTCAACGAGGGACAAAGCTGTGATGAGAAACCCTATCAGGGGCAGGGTTCATCAGAATAATGGGGAGGCACACTCCCTATTCCACAGTCTGTGGGGGTGAAGGCTGGGCCAGGTGCATGGGTCTCGCCTGATAAACAATACTCTAAAGCAGGTCATGAAGCGCATAAAACATAATCAAGGCCATGATCTAAAAGAGAGTCGTGACATTGTTTTTATATAGGGTTGCAATCAGAGGTCCGCCATTTTTTAAGCAAAAACGCCAACCATTCTCTGGTTCCAGCTTCTCCAATGAGACGATTAGCTGTTTTTCCTCTGTTTTATACCATTGTAAACTGAATATATGTTTTATAGTTTTGGACTGTTGAAGACATCCCCCTGGGTTCTGGAAAACTGTGACAAATATTTTCCACTATTTTCTAATATTTTACAGACCAAACTATTAACAGATTAACTGAGAAAATAATTGGTACATTAATCGATAATGAAAATAATTAGTAAGCCTGTTTCCTGCAACTTCAGAACCCTAGAATATAGTTAAGACAATAGTAAAATCACTGGACAGAGAGTGTAATCCTGCATAAAGGCTCCAATACATCAGTGTTGCCTGCTGCCTGATACCTACAACAGTATTAATATTTTGGCACAAAGCAAAAATTAGTCTTCAGCGAGTGGACGAATGCCCAAAAATAAGTCATGTATGTCCGTATTGTATAATGCACCACTTTATTGGAAGGATCTGACTTTCTTTCTGATATAAAAATAAGGCTTAAATGCCAATGGTGGACTTCAGCAGTGAGTCATATCATGTAAAAGCTACAAACGTGAAAACACACTGCCTGCTACAGTCTCAGGGCATTTCACATCTTGAACGAGTACGGTGCATCTGCTGAGAGCAGCTGCTTGCGTCTGTATTTTGTAATGACGCAAATGCTCTCTAACTTAGAAGGAGAGAATATCCTTTGAACTGACACCCTGAACGCGGAATTCACTCACGCTATAAACCCTAACAGCTTCAAATGATGCCTCAGATTCAGCTCTTTCCAATTTCTCACTTGGTGTTCAAAAGATTTTCGGCGGCCTTATCTTGTGTCTTTTGGCATAACAACCAATTGGCAGGGGCACTGCTAATTGATGAGAATATCTATGCTATGAGATCAAAGCAAATAAGAGGACCATGATGGGATTAAGCATTAAAGATTTAGGCCAACACACCCTGCAGTATGCTATGCTCTGCATGTAAGACAGAACAATAAAGTCTGCGCTTGATTTGATATTTATATTACTGACAATGTGCATGATCCATATTATTGCTGTGACTTATCCTCTTCTGTAGGTCATTCAAAAAACCCCTCCCTCACAGACACACGTGCACATACAAACACAAAAGGGAGCCTTTCATTCATTTCTATTATCTGAATCTGATGTTCCATGTTTGTTATCTGCATTGTGTTTCCTCCCTATTCATCCGTTTCCTCATCAAACGGCTCGGTTATGAATACAGCCTGAATAAAGCCTGAGGCCAGGTAGCTTTAGAGTGAGACTACCAGCAGTGTCCTTTACAATTTTTCACATCAAAGGGACTTAGTCATTCCTGCTCCACTGGCTTGTCAGACCTCATGGCAAAGAGGTCCAAACGGTATACATTTTTTACGTTTCATCAACAGTAAGAAAAAGGTCCTATAGGAGCTCAGTGAGGGCAGTTTGAGAAGCTTTTGAAACGCTCTAATCCCTCCACGCAGGAGGGGAGGGGGCAAATCAGTCCACTGCTGCGTGAATGTGTCCTTGTAGGGCAGAGCTGAAAGTTGTGGAACTTTCCAAGAGGAGGGGATGACGGGGTTAACCCAGGTGGTGTCTGCGCAGAGGATCTCAGATACAGTATGTGGCCTCGTAATGGCTAAGGGTCGGGTAGTTTTGCTCTCCCAACATTTGCGAATAGGAAAAGGGCACCTCTCTCAGATGGTTCAGTGGTGCAGGCCAAGAACACCAAGGTAGAGTATGTTCCCTAATAAATCACTTCTGCTGAGTGCATACAATCACCTAAATAACATTTATTTAATGTCCTGCAGATCAACACAGGGTGTCGTGTTGCTTGTGAGGCCCACAAGAACATGGCCACCACTATAACTTAGAGTGATATACTGAAGCAGTCAGGCTGACAAGAAAAAACAAAACAAAACACAAGCCTATCAAAGACAAAATTCAAAATTGACACATGATACATTCATCAGGAAGGTTTAGCTATCCTCCTACCTTGATCAGCAGAGGAAAGGTGCCTTTTCTCTCCTTTAATAGCTTATCCAGCTTATTTTTGGGGCAATTTCTGTCCAAAGGAAAAATCTGAGTTTAATATGACTGCACATGAGGCACACTGCATATGCATGGAAACTATTCTTCAATGATACCAATATGTATTGCCTAAGGGTTCAAAAATAAATCCCTCATACAAAACAACTAATGCTGTCCTTGCCGCCCTTGACCTTGACTGAGATGGGGAGCATATTAAACAACACAATGTTTAGATGACATGAATTTGTGAGCTCTTATAGACAGTCACAGCTGTAAGATGGAGAGCCTTTTCCAATGGGGCAGCCTTTTAAACTACACTGACACCTTCTGGGCACATGCTTGGTTTGTCTTATTCTGAAGCTCTTTATAGAAGTATCATATCAGTCAGACAGTTTCCGGTGCTCAACTTAACCACCAATAGGGTTAAGTGTCTCGTTCAGTAAAGTAAAGTGATCACCCGAAGATAAGTAACTTTTGTAAACGAAAAATAAACAAAAGTAACATCTAATAGACACTTTAGGCTACATTAATTTGGCAAACTAAACTACGAAAATGTAATTTATTGCTCCCAAACCTGAAGGTGAATATCGCACTAACCTTTTCTCGGAGGACTTGTTCGACGCGCTCATGGTGAAATACATCAACAAGGTGGCAGTGATGAAGCGGTCATGCGCGACATGCCCAACAGTTAGTTTGTAGGCTGCGAGCCGGAGGTAACACACGGCGGACAGTCTGTGCTGCGGAGCGTTGCCACCACCGGCTTATCCACAACACAATGGCTGTTATACTCGCCACACTAAGTGCTCACTGACAATTTGATTCTCCCTTCCCCCCCCCCCCCTCTGACGCGGCTTTTAGGCAGGTGCCTACGTGCGTGCCTGTGCGCGCGCGCACGTGTGTGAAAGAGAGGAGAGAGGAGGAGAGCGCGAGACAGAGGGAGAGACAGACACCCACTGGGCTATACGTTTTCCACACAGGCTACTGTAGGTCATCGTTAGGCTAACACACCGTCCCCCGACTGTGCCAAGCTTGATTTTACACCAGGGATGTAAACTTCTAGACATGCTTAAGAAGATGCTTTCTTAAGAAGACAAAGTAAATACTTAAATTGGAAAGGTTAATGTAGATTTTAACATGTAAATTTCCCACTCAGAATGCTTTTGTTTTTAAATGTAATCCCTATACTGTACCAGGAGATAAAGTAAGGCATAGGAAATGGACGAAATGGGATGGAAGAGGTTTGTTTCATTTTTGTGTTGATTGAATATATGTGATGGAATATGATGTATACTGTATGTATAATGGACACATTTATAATAAAAAAGGACGAAGTTACATGTTCCTTCTCTGTCTGCCTGTGATTTGTGGATATAAAGCAGATGATGAGATGGGAAAGCACTCAGTCACCTGTAATGGATACGGTGTGAATCTTTTATGAGGGACTTGTCTCTTTATTGTGAAATGAAACTCTGCTTTATCCCCCAAAAGTCCAAACAGAGCCCTCCTAATGACTCAGAGGGAACTACATACTGACACTTAAGTTAATCAGTGTAGGCCTTATAAACAATTCAAGAACAGCAATTATTGCCTCACAGCCCGAACCATTTGCTGTATCTAAATGTCTTTTTTTTGTTGTTACAGCAGACATTATAATTTGTCATAACTTGACACATTTCATCATGATGTCTGTCAAAAGCTTGATTAGCTTAAACAAACATCTGCTCTTCTCTCCATCAATGATTGGCTGATTAGCACCAGGCGTGGTCCGTCTGCCTCCCATCGTCTTCTGCTTGGTTGGACTGAAAAGAACTCATTTAGTTTACCAAAACTTGTGCATCTGATACGCCTGATGCTGGCATGCTGCAAGCACCTCTATCCTGGAAGAAAACATTTACTAATGATGATATAATAATACATTTTGCTTTTACAGAGTGCTTTTTAAGATACCCAAAGACGCTTTAAACAATAGATAATGCTACTGGACCAATATGACATGTTTTTGAAATACAATTTAGATTACAATTAGACGATTACGATTACACATTTTCCTCAGTGTCAGTGTCAGTGAAATAATTGTGAAATTAAACAATTTTTCACTTTGCTTTGGATATCATGAAACGGTCTTCTCTAGGCCTTATTTTAGAAGTTACTGCAATTGGAAACTAAAGAATAACAACAAAACAGGATCAGGAAGACTATCCGAACACTTGACTTGACAAAAAGATTGCAATGGCATTGTGATCTTCATGTTATTTTATCATCACTTAGTCCTGAATCCTGAGAGTATTTGACAACAGAAAAACACCACAAAGCTCAAGAGTCCAACAATGTGGTTTATTCAGAATACACGAAGCAACATTACAGCACCAGTCAGATGGCAACATTCAGACATCACTTTAGTTCTGCACATATAGAGAATGGTTACAGCTTGTGTTTGACACCTTCAGCTTATTGTGTGACCAGCTTATTCTTCTGTTATTATAGGCAGCAATGAAACTGAGCACCATTTGAACTGATAACAGAGATAACTTAAGTTGAGCAGTTGACTGAAGCAAGGTATGTTTGTGAATGACACAGAAGATCTTTTCACCAGTTTTAAATATCTGCTCTGTGCAAAAGTCCTTTTTATGACCATGTCTGTACAACAACAGAGGTCGTGATAGTGTCAGGACTGGATTGTTTTGAAATGATGTAGTATGATTATTCGAAATTGTTCAAACTAGATATTTGTTATATGATTTGTTTCATTCAAAACTGTCACTTAAGTCAATGTATTTCATAATATATACAGAGTTGAAGTTTAAAGGGGTAATCCAATCTTTTCAGTCTCAAACACTTGCCCTTTGTAGGCTAATTTAAATGTGTTTTTAATAGCTGTTAAAGGTTTCCTCCTTCATAGGTAGAGTATCCCTTTAAATTTACATCTCTACTTAATGAACCTCTCAAGTAGACAATTTTATCTTTTTCTAATTTTGCTTTTCATAGAAATGAAGTAACAGGCAGCATCTGCTGGCTGGAACTAATCTCCAGCTGTTCCAAATCATTTAAAACTGACACAATCCACACATTCACACGGCATTTATTCTTTTAATTGGAGTTATTAGTGAGAATGTTAAAGCACATTTGGATTTGATTTAAACATGCAGCCACTACAGCTGGAATTTATACTATTTGGCTATAAAACTTTTCCAGATTGCAGATCAGGAAATTTGAGCACCATCCTTCTGAGAATGAGTAACAGGGCCACATGGTCTTGATTTTCTCTGCTGACCGAGCCTTAAGGTTAGAGAGTGTTTGTGTGCGAAGGTATGAATGAGTTGCAGGGAGGGAGAGGGTTGTAAAGAAATGAAAAACAAAATGGCATTGGTTCCTTATTTCCTTTTGAGACATTTGCTTTGGTGTGCACCCTGCCCTTCTCTCCTCTGCTTCACTGTCAAAACCCTCTGCTCCATCCTTTCACAGACAGAGAGAAAGCAAGAGCACTTATTTCTTTGGCTGTGTTCTGTAGGCACGTCAGACTTGTCTCCCAAAGGGCTTCGAGACTGAGAACAGGCCGCAAGACAGGGCTTTGCAAAGAGGAGGTAGCAGCTGTAGGTCTGGATAAAAAGGTCAGATCTGATCCTGGTTCAGGTGTGATGAGAGCAGGATCGAGAACAGGACTGGAGCTGATGTCTGAGGTTGTGTTGTGGTCGTAGCTGAGGCTGAGGTCAGGTTGATCTGAGAGCAGATACAACGAAAAACACAAGGCTTTGTCTACAGGGAGATAACGGTGCAGAGGTCTGCGGTTCTTAAATGAGACATGATAGTTCAAAGTGGCTGAAAACGTACTTCATCCCAGGTGCTTGTGATGATGTTTTTCGTAGCCTACTGCATTGTTAGAACTGGTACCTGTCAGTGAAAGAGCCATCATCATCATCATGTCAGGCAGATTGGCGCTATTTCTGCTTCATTAATAGCGCAGGTTTTCAAGGTGTCCACATTACCTCACTTACCTAAGTAGTCCTTGTAGTCCTTGAAGTATTTGTGCCTCAGACCACGTCCATCTGTAAATGAAATCGCCAAATGGAAAAACAAAATAAAAAACTGACATATAACCTCCATATCATACACATTCCGCTTGCTTAAATTGCAATTAAGATGCAAATAAAGTAGACTGTTCTTCTGATTAAATCAAAAGTTTAATATTTCTGCCGACAGCTTCAGCCACAGATGACAAGTTGAGGCAGTCTAATGAGTTGCCAGGTCAGTCCAGTTTTTTTTTTAGATCTATTTAATGGGAGAAACTTGGTGCCTGTCAGCATGTGATCTGCCAAGAGATGCCAGGCCAGACTCAGAGACAGAAGCTGGCACAGCCCAGTATCCTGTCTCTGTCCCTTTGTGCTTTATAAGTGCACATAATTTGGAGAGACATTTTATCTGGCAACCAGGATATTAGTTAGTACAGTACAAATGAAATGAAGATATGATGTGTGTTAAAGGCCTGGATTCAACGTCATAACACAATCACATAGCTAATCATTCAGCTGTTTCAGCTACCAGAAGTACTCTAGCAGAAGTAACCATACCGGAGTTGCCACGTTGCTTGATGCACTGCCCCCGGTTGGGGATGCCAGCGGCAGGGTTTCCTGGGTTGATGATGTGGCACTCGTAGCCTGTCGGACAGTGAAGAGGCTCATCTCCATCCTCAGTCGTGCTGCAGGCCTCAGCTAGTGGGCAGAAAACATACTGTGCATTGGAAGAAATAACAAACGTGAAATACACCAGGGTTATTTTGTGGTTTTGTGGTTATCATGTGGTTATTCGCCTTCCCTAAAACGGTCTACTTCTTACTTCTACTTGATTGATTGATTGTTTTCTACATTTCCCACCCAGAATGCCAATTCTGCAAACACCAGAAAACCTATTCGAACCTTTTACATTCACTGAAGAAAAGCAGAATGACAAGTCAATGGGAACAGTAAGAATAAACAGTAAGAAACGTAAGCATTTCCTTTATGATTCTAAAGGATGGACACCAAAATGTAACTTTTACTGCTGATGTTTTAGATCGCTGGGAGCTTTTCATTGCACTACAAACAGCTCATAGTTGCTACTGCAAGAGTTAAAACAACCCCAAAAAATGACACAAAAATGCACATCACCTGTATGTACACATATCAGAGGGTAGAACTAAAGGGAAATCAAACCAAAGTGTGCTGAATTAACTCACTGGGAAAAGGCATTTACATTTGACGAATTTGTGAAGATGCAGTGTGATCATTGAGACCTCAGTGACTGGTCAGGTGTGTGTACTACTCACCCTGTAGAACCTCCTCAGGGCCATCTAACAGCCAGCCATTACCCCCCAGCCACCGAGGCTTGGGCTGCACCAGCCAGTCCAACACTGTTCAGAATACACACACACACACACACACACACGCATGCACACACAGCTATTAAAATACTAACTACATTATAAAAACTGACTAATTTCCATGTCATCCAAAGTAATTTAAGGCCCAGACAGTTGTAACACGCTCCTGTGTGTGTGTGCCCATCTGGCTGTTGGTTCTGCTGACCTGGTGGCGGCTGAACAGACTCCAGGCAGGCGTAGATGCAACCATTGTAGCAGCAGCGTTTATGGCGCTCACACTCTGAGTCTGAGCGGCAGCCCGGCACCTCACAAGCTCTTTCTGGCAGCATCTGGGGTGGCGGCGGACACCGGTCATTCTTCTGGTGCTGTGTGGACTGGGGGTGGTTGGGGTACTCATAGTCCTGAGAGACAGAAAAAGCGACAATAAATGAATGGGAATGTAGATGTGGTTGATTTCTGCCCTGGGTGATGCCCTCGTTCCAAATAATATTATTAATATCATCTACTCTAAATAATAACAGCAGAGGTTCTGGGTCAATTTCACTTTTTAACCACCAGAGGGCAGCAATGGACCTGAGTGATCACTTTTCAGCACAGTAGAGCTATAGCAAAGACACTGAATGTTTGGCTTTAGTATGCATGCCTGCCTGCTAACGTCTTGATCTGAACCGGGAAGGTGATTCACTGTGGGAACAAACACATAGCTGGTGAGTCTGAGAGGGAGAACGTAGGCCACAGGACCCTGAGCCAAGCAAGGTCACACTTCACGCTCTTCGGCAGATTTGGCTACATAAAGTGTAGGCCTACGTGCGCACACACACACACACACACACACACACACACACACACACACACACACACACACACACACTTTTCCCACTGTTGCTGAGAAGATCTGCTCTTGCATGCTTTGCAGAGGCGAACATAATGGGATCTGTATCACAGCCATGGTGTCTGTGATTTAATAGTTCTTACCAAGCTGCAGTTCTTTATTGATTCCTACTCAGTTGGTTTGGACGTGTCCTGGACAGAATTTGTGTGTCAGATATCACATATTTTGTGCCACAGTTTAAACAACCATTCATTGTTCTGGGTTATGTACACATGGGAAATATTACAACAAAATCCCAAGATGCTGGCCTTCACTAAATATTTTTCTCATACACTGTATTTGCTTTTGTACAACAAGCTACAGCGTGATCAAGTTTCCAGTTAATCCCAGCTTGTCACAGTTTTTCTGAATGTATGTCTTTTCAGTCATGTGGGTAAATTTCTCTGACTTTCTAGTCTCAGCCATTCACCAGGGATGGTTTCTCAGAGAGAGAGAGAGAGAGAGAGAGAGAGCGAGAGAGAGAGAGAGCGAGAGAGCGAGAGAGAGAGAGAGAGAGAGAGAGAGAGAGATGGGTGTTTTTTTCTACACTAGATTAGTAATTAGATAATCAGCTTGTGGGTTGCGCACGGTCATTAAAACTGTGCTGTTTATTTGGCAGGCTCACTGGACCCTCTTACAAACCAACCAGAAAAACGAAAGCAAATGTTTGGCGCTGATGCAGTATCACTCACACTGTATGTGGGTTCACTTTAAAGACACATTAACTCGTTCTGGCAGCTGCGAGCTTAGTGGGTGGATGGTTCTTGGAGGGTGGGGGGTTTGATTCACACCACGGAGGGATGGAGGGAGCAATGTGTGGCCGTCACAGTCAGAGCTTGTAAATGTTACTTTGAGATCCTGCATATTATTGTAAGTAGCTTTGAGGTGAGAGTTTGGGGTCCGTATTAAAAGAGCGATTACTTTTATCATTGTACATCACTTGTGGTGCTGGGTTTCAAATTTCAATATTTTTCCGGTGCTGACTGAAATGTATCTGAAGCCTTGGTCAGATTCTTAGCCTTGTTTACTTATGCTTTGGTGATTAAAGTTGCTCTAAACAATATGTTTATATTAACAAAGGATCAAATGACTATGTGAAATGTAAAAGGTGTCACTCATAGTGACAAATCCACAAAGAATTATCAGGCGACTTGTCCATGCTTCCACACACTGTAGCCTGCAGGTCCTTCATACTCTTCATTCATCACTCTCAAGTAGTAAGTAGACCCACAGTGGTTCACAAAGTCTCCTGGTGCAATTAAATCTATGAATGAGGACTACAAAGTCTGCTGTGATTGGATAATGACATAATAACTACTGTCGTCTCCTCTTGTCTCATATCCGATCTGCTCCTAAAGTCTCCTGCAAACGTCTCCTACAAAAGGTCATGTGTGCCCTTCCTGTTTATATGACTGTGTGTTTGCATGCGTAAAGTGTGAGCTTGCTTGTAAACATGAATACTGTACTATTGCAGAAGCTATTTACTGTATTGATCCTTGAGCCTTAAACTTGCCAACTTTACAGATGCTACTTCTAACATACTTTTTTACTTTCCTTTTTTTACTGCACTTTTGCCGACATGTCTGTCATTCAGTTCTTACTTTAACTGCTTCCCTCACAGGGCTCCTCTTGTGTCTTCTCTGCTGCCTTCATGTCTTTGTATGCCAGAAGGGCCGCCATGCTCCACATGCTGAGCTCTATCACACAATCCTGCGCTCATCTCTCTGATGTTCCACATTGTTTGTTTACACTCCTGTCTGCTGTAGGGAGACTGCCAGTAGGCCTGTGTGTGATGTTCATGTCTATCTGTGGGCATATTTCCCCCCTCTCTGTCTGTCTGTCTCTGTCTGACTCTGTCTGAAACACTCTTTGGTGTTGAAAAGCGATGGCATGATGGTGGCTGTAGCGATTGATCTCAAACTGCTCTTTCTCTCTTTCAGTCAGTCTTTCCCTGTCTCTCTTTTTAGTGCTCTTGCTCTGTGTATTTATGGGGAGTTTGTGGGGAGAAGCCACTGGAGACTCTGCCTGACTCCATAACTGTACTGAGATCAGGCCATTCATGGTTCCACGCAGAGATCTCAGACAGATACTGAGATTTTCCTTCCTTTGCGCATACACACAGACACATGGAAACACACCCAATGTCAGACATATGCACATACAGTACTGCGGGTCAAAATTGGGCACACATTAGCATAAACAAGGAAAATCTGTGTTCTTTCATATAAGTGTCAACGCCAATGCGCCAGATCTCCCATGTCCACTAAATGAAGTAGCCCACAGCATACATCTGGTTAGCTTTTGGGTTGTCAGGACTCATTTCCTGTCTCTATACCAGCAGTCAGTTTGACAGAAAAGACAGACAGACGTGCAGATAGATAGAGACGTATCAGGATACACTGTGAGGCAAACAGACAGCCTGTAAATCAGTCGGAGATGAGAGTTTCAATGAGTGATGGGAAGACATGCTGACAGACAAACAGCTGGTAGAAGCAGTCCTTGAACTGGAAACATACTGGTAGAGCGGTGACGGCAGACGAACAGACTGAAGGTGTGGTTTACTCTGCACGACGGAGGTAAACCAAGTGTGAATGCAGCTAATTAGTGTTAGTCTGAAATAGCATCTGCTACCTGTCAGTCATAACCTGAGGTAACAGGGATGCTCATGGTAGAGGTCCCCCTAAACTCCGGTACTGTGTTACTGCACGTTGGTGCAGCAGTCACAACCAAATTTTAGCTTGTACATTAAAAATAAAAAAAACAGTGGAACAATTTCCAGATAATTTTGTATTTAGGAACAGCTGTGTCTGTCCTTTGGTATGCAGAGTTATGGATACAAACATGTCTGTGGTCTCACATACTCAGACTCAGAATAGCTACGAATTTTCTCTCTGTCGCTGGAGATGATATAACGTGGAAAATCTCTCTGCAGCCAAATAAAAGGAATGTCTGGAACATGAGAGGCTCCAGGTGAAAAAAAAAGTGAAGCAGCAGTTGATGTGGAAATGAGTTGGTCTTTTTGGTTTGTGCCTGTGTATCTATGGTACTGATCTGCTCCAGTGTAAGTCCAGTAATGTGCTTCTGACAGGCAGGCTCACGTCATCTGACTGGGATTAGTCCTGCTCAGAGCCGCACACACAAGTTCACAAAACGACTGGTATGATGGATGACTGACTGACTACAATAACTCCCATCTTAAATTCAAAATTCACACATCAAAATATCAAAGTCTGCAAAAAACAGCCAACTTTCCAACATCCAATTCATATGGCTTCTAGTTCAACATAATACACAGATGTTTGGCACGACATGATTTAGAAGTCAACTCTTACCATTTGTACGTAGCATGAACTACTGTCCAGTTAATGTAATACTGAGGCGATAGTGGATTCAGAATGTTCATCAAATGGCAGCCATCTTGGTTGTTTACGAAAATGCCTCAACAGCACAACCCACATTAAATAAACAGTTGTGATTGGCCCGACCTGAATCAGGCCGGATGGAAATCTGTCTGAAGGGGGGGGGGCAGACACATCTGCCAGAGCAAATAAAACATGAGCTTCACATGCGTCTGGTTCCCAGGCTAGTTAACTTGTCTTCTATGTTAAAATCTAAATTTGTTACCTGAGTCTAACATACAAAGCCCCCTTTTAGTTGATATGCAACATTATACCCCTTCCAATACAATAACACCTAAACAATGGCATTAAAGATAGATCTTCCAGAAGATTGTGGACCAGGATGTCAACACAAGCTTATTAGACTTCATCCAGACTTGTTAGGTATGGAAGTGTGTGTGTGTATTGATGAGAAATTGCAAACATTTGTATGTGTCATGCAATCTTCATATTATTTGTATCTGTCACATTCATTTTATCTGTGGTGAATTTTATTAGCCTTAAGGTCTGGTGAAATTAAACTGCAGGTCTTTGTGAGATATATTGGTGACGTAGTGACGTATACTTGCAGGGCTAGTTGCTGTAGGTGTCGAGCCAACCACTAACTCGGCTAGTTCTAGTGAGCCAAAAACTCACACAGTTTATTCAAAAGACGTATTTGTACCAACATCTCCTGTCTCATAAGTGTCTGCCAAACATGTAAAAGTGAACGGTCCAACGCAGGTAATAAGCTATAATTAGCTGCTATAAAAATAGCAGGAATTTAGCCATTTTAAATGCTGGTGTGACCTCTGCACAGCTAATTCTTGCTATGGTTGTACTACATTTGTCATGCATTTCCAGGATTTGTCAGCTGTCAGCCTTAAAGGCCACAAACTATTTGCTGACAAACTAACAATTTTCCTAACAAAATGACCCTCTTGCTTTACTTTTATTTGATAGCATCAGGGGTGATCACATAGTGTAAACCAATCTTATCTCTGCAAAGTATCACTTTCTTAAATGCTACAAATTTCCTTCAGTGAACGAGCAGTGTATGGATCTGTTTCGTTTTACATAACGGCCCCAGGCCAAGTCAAACAGCCGGCCAGCCCAGGAACAGGAAGTACACGTGTTTCTGAGCATGTGCAGGGCCTCTGTCTTAATACCAGGTGCTGGCACTCTCAATGGTCCCCATCACATGAAATAAATGAAACTGTAAAGATTTATGATGGTAGCCTCAGACACTGTTTGTGCTCACTGACATGCCGGGGCAGGCATCTGAGCCAGACTGTGTTATGGCTGCACAGGTGTGTGTGATAATATGTGTGGGTGTGTGCTACGTCTCTGTATTATTTGGCAGGCATTCCCCCTGTCAGACACAAAGAGCAAAATAGGAAAGTGCTACTCATGACCTTTGAACCTTGTGGCAGGGGAAAGTCTAGATAAGAGAGAGTGGCCTGACTCTGATCCCCAAGACCATCTGACCCAGAGGTCAAACAGACACCTTTATGGTAAGAGCTTTACATACAAGATAAAGGAAGTTCAGGCCAGGCCATCAAAGGCAGTAAGATATAGGGGCAAAGAAAACAATTTAAAACACATTGTATATTGATTGTAAAGTGTAGATCTCATAATCTTCTTACATTTTGATCATGCATTTCCAATCTACATTGAGGAATGTGATTACACATCTTATTTGAAAATAATACCTCTCATCAATAAAGCTAGATCACCAGCCGTTCAAAGCAGGTGAGAAAAAAAGAAAGACATGAGCAGACATTCACTTTCGGTGAGTTAGTTGTCAAAACAAAATATCAAGTGAAGGAAAACTGCATGTCACTGATCCCTTTCATATATATTTTTAAGTTGTTAACCCCAGGAGCTAAGTTTAAGCTCCTGGGGTTTTAAAAATCTTTAACTTTTACTTTCTGTATCTGCAAATACTTCAAGGTGACCACACAATCTCTAACCAAGAAGTTGTGCAAGTTCCCATCTTCTTGTTGTTCTTCTATGTTGATACTTATTGGCCTTGTCTAAAAGTTCTGACTAATTGGAATTCAGTGTGTATTTAGATAAATAAATCTGGTGAAATCTAATGTATTCAGAGAACAAGAGGGACCTTGAATGCAACACAGGTACTGAGCACGCTGGTGGTCTTGGGTTTGTTATACATTTTACCAATTTTCCTTTCAAGACACACTATTCCATAGTGCAGTGCCTACGTGAAACAGTGAAGTGACTATAATTTGTCTTTCTGCACGGCCCCGGTGTTATGAACAAGGCTGAGGGTGTGTGTGTATATGTGTGTGGGGGGAAGGTGGTTAAAAGAAATTAAAGATTGAAAGATGCAGAGATGAAAAGATTCAGAGGGAAAGAGACAAACTCCCCATCTGCACAGCCGTCTCAGCATGTTCCAATTACAGCTGCTTTGAAGCAGAGTCCAGCAAGACGGTGCTTTCGGAGACCAGGAGGAGACGGGAGAGAAGAGATTTGAGAGAGGGAAAGCTGGGGGTGGTATGCTGAGAGAGGCACACCGGCAAGGGGAATGAGAAAGCAGGGCAGAGAGAGGGTGAAAGGGTAACTGATTCTTATGAGAGAGGGGAAGAGAGATAAAGGCAGAGAACGAGAGAGAGAAAAGGGCCAATGAGGGCGTAGACTGGTTAGAAAGTGAGAACATTGAAGCACGAGAGGTTGCAGGGAGGGGAAAAAGAAAGAGAAGGCAGCACGCTACAGTGAGCCCTTGTTAGAGATGATCAATCAGCTACACTGAGCTGAGTTAACAAGCAGGGGCCCGGTCTGCAAGTTCAGTTCCTGCCCTAATAATCCACTACAAACACACACACACACACACACACACACACACATTCACACACACAGACAAAAGTTGTACATCCAGTGTGCCCTTCAATTACTCATATGGAAACGTGAAAATCAGCAACTTATTCCAACCTGTTGCACACTCCCCTTTCTGCTCCTCATCATAACTGAAAAACTCTGTCCATGTAGATTTTTCATGCTTCAAAATCAAAGTGTGTCAGCTCCCAAACTATTTCTTTTCCAGCAGTGGAGGAAATGTTCAGATCCTCTACATACGAAAACGAAGCAACACAGTGTAGTAATGCTCCATTGCAAGTAAAAGTCCTGCATTGAGAATTTTTCATAAAAGTACAGAAGCCTCACCAGTAAAATGTACCAGTACCAAAAGTACTGTGCTACATTATTATATTATTGCATTATTGTTACCAGGGATGCATTAACATATGATTCGTGTATTTATGGTTGAAATGGAGCTAATTTTGACTACTTTATATACTTTTGGAGGTCTGGTCTATAACGATGTATCGCATTTTAAAAGGTGATCATACGTTTTGTTTGCAAAATCTTAATCTGCAAGCCAACCAATAATTATAGCTGAAGTAGTGGAATAAGAAAAAAAAAGTTAAAAAAGCATAAAATGGGTGTAAAGTACAACTTTGTCAAAATCAGACTTAATTACACATATCTGGATGGTAAGTATAAGGCTACAGCCAGCAGCAGGTTAGCTTAGCATAAAGACAGGGGGAAACAACAAGCCTGTTTTTTTAATCCATACAAAAACCAAAGTGGAAAAACAATATATGTTTTATCTTGTTTGTTAAGATAAGTTTTACGTTGAATTATTTCTTTAAGTACAGTACTTGGGTGAATGTACTTGGTTAATTTACACCACTGTTCTTTTTGTTTCTTACTGGATTAAAGCACTCATACCAGGTCAACTTGACCAGCTCTCACCTAAGCCACAAAACTGCACACACTGTGTGAAACCAGCTCTCTGTAACAGTGTCGGTATTGTACTGTAATGCTGTGAGCTTTCACCTACTTCCAGTTTGGAGGATATTCTGAAAACAGCCACAAGACAGAGATAGAGAAGAAAACTACACACTCATACGTGCACATATACAAAAGTCAAAGGTGAGGTTAGCAGCCCCACCTTATGGTTGAGTCCTCTTTTCCTGATTCTTCTGGCATCACTTCCTGTGGACAGGACCAACAGGGACAGCAGCAGCAGCACCACAGAGCCCGGCATGGTCTCTGTCACCCCAACTCCAAACTCTTTCTGCGTCTCCCTCCCTCTCCCCCCTTCCCGCCTCAGAGGTATTCCTCCTTCCTCTCCTTATTCCAAAGTTTGTCCTGTATGCGTTTGCGTTTGTCTTCCGTTATGTTGCTTTTTCCAGCTGAAGCAATAACTCTCCAGTGCTCATGTGCAGCCAGAGATTACACAAGCCCGCTCCCTCCAACAGGACCTGCCTATATATCTGCCTGAGGAAAAAGTACAGGGCAGAATGACAGAGTAGAGGGAAGGAAGGGGAAAGTACAGAGGGGATGAATGGAGGCAGTGTAGGGAAGAAATGAAAGAAGGAGAATAGTTAAGGGAGCAAGAGGAGGGGAAGGGAGAAACAGCAGCTGTCTGTGCATCAGTTGTTGAGAGCTGAAACTGTCTGCCGGCACAGCGTGCCCACATGTCTCAGAGAGGGGGGGTTGGGGTTGAAAGGAGGGAGGGGAGAGCGTTAGAGACCTCCCCCTTGCCCCCTTGTTGCATCTCGCAGCACATCTGGTGATCTTTGTGAATTTGACAGAGTTGTGTCACCGCTGGGACGTAATTTATATTCTGTGGCTTTGCTTCACATGTTCTACATGCATGCGGTATTGCGAGAAGGAAAATAAATGGTTTTGCTAAGAGTGGGGTTTGAAAATACTTGTTGACTGCTAGCCTAGAGTTCAAGCATGCATTGCAACTATTGACTGTTCAACATCCGTGTTTACATTCCATGCATCATTTATCAGACAGTGTGGCAGGGAATACTTGAACACACCTGAATGTGTATGAATGTGTGCGTGTTTATATGCTTGGAGAAGATGCAACGTGATTTCAGTGGCATTGACCCATAAAGAATGAAAGCATGTGGTGTGTTTTAGGGAAAGGGGGCCTCTCTGTCTCCTTCTCCATCTTGTGCTTTACTTCTCTTCCTTTTTCACGTTTCCCAAGTTGCACCCTCTCAAACTAGAACAAACCCCCCCACCGCACCCCACTACTACTAGACCTTTCTCCCCTTCCCCTCCCCTCCCTCTATTCTCAGTGTCTTGCACTGAAAGGGAGAAAGAATGCTAAGCCCGCACAAATCTCAGTCATTATTAGTTTTACAGGAGCAGGGCTCATGTCACTGGGAGGCCCCTGCTTCACTTACACAAAAGACAGAGTAAAGAGTTAGTGAGAGAAAAACGAGAGAACAGAAAGGGGGGAGATATAGAGATAAAAGAGGGGCAGTCGAAGAGACTGCATGAATGGTTATGTGAGAAACACAGAAAGAGCAGCCTGTTCATTACTGCAGGTTTGGTAGCATCATTATTGAGGCGCAGAGCTGCATTTAAGACATTTTGGAAATGACCATTAGCGAAGCCTTGTCCGCCTTAGTTACTGGTGCGGTTCTGTTCTTGCACGGCGCGTAATGCAGTTTACTATGATAATAGTGGCAGAATTTACCACTCAATTCTCAGTAAATCTTACAGCCGTAGACAAAAGTTGGCTTCTCATTTCTAGCCACCGACTGTCGGTTTTGCCAGCTGAAACTACAACTGTAGCCAGCAGATTTTATAAGCTGGAGCTAGCTGGCACAGAACATCAGTATCAGAATCAGAAATACTTTATTGATCCCCGGGGGGGAAGTTGTACAACATGTAACGGCTGCTACTAGCAGGGTATCAGGAACACAGGGGGATAGGACCCAAATGCAGACGCCAGAGTCAGAACTGATGCAGGTAAAAGGTTTAATAAACAAACAAGGGGGACAAAGACTTACAGAATGAAGGCAAGGGTCTAAAGCAGGAAAGTAGTCCAATACAGGCAAACAAATCCAAAGACCAAAGAAATAAGGGCCAAAACACTGGTTACGCAGGTAGAACCAGGGAAACCAGTAACCAAGATGTGTAACACTGCGCAACATAATGTTCAACAAACTGGCAATGGAGAGAGGGAAGCACACAGACAAAATACAGAAGCAAGGTGGGGATAATGAGGGGCAGGTGAAACTAATCAGGGCAGGTGCCGACAGTCACACAGGTGGGAAACACACAAAGGCAGGAAGTGAAGTAGTCTGAAACGAGAGGAGAAGTAAGTAACAAAATAAAACAGGAAACCTGAAACATAAATGACTGAATGAACCAAACACACAATCCAGGAAGCACATAATAGCTGGGTCAAGCAAACTGTGACAGAACATTTAGCTCTCTAACTGTAGTCCTACATTTGGCACTTTCACTGCGCCATAAGGACGATCTTCCATAATCAACATACTTTTGAAATCTAGAAATTACCTGACTTTATTACAGATACAGTATGATGCATAAACCATTTGTAGAACCAAGAATATTCGCCACAGATGCAAAAATGTGTGTTATATTTTACACGAGGGTGAAAGGGTAACTGAAACCCTAACCCTTTTGGAATGAAATTCACTACAATACAATCAATATTCAGCTCTGTGTTGTATTATCTGTTGTATTATCTTATCGTTATTTTCTAAAACTGTATCACACCCTATCTTCTAGCTATCTTCTGTTGTTCCACAATTAATGGGGGAAAAACTGCAGCAGCACAGTTTCCAGCAGGAGACAGTGTGCTAACATTCCCAGAGGCGTTCTCACATACATCACCCATATCCTGCCTCCTTCCTAAATCTGGAATGTATACATGAATATTAAATAAACTAAACAATTGTATTCATGAACAGGATAAGGGGTGAAACATTCACATATTCTAGACATGCATGAACACACACACATACTGTACTGTAACTCCATAAACACACAAGGATACACATGTAGTCCCACTGCTGAACCAGACACGGCATTTTGTCTGGACACAGCATCCATACGTACAGTTGTGAATGAGAGCACAATATCAATTCTTAAAGTTATGTAAAACGGAAATTAGACAGAGGGGAAGGAGCACCTCGGAGATAAAGTGTGCCGACATACAATCAGCCAACAACGCATTGTAGCTGTTTCTGCAGGGTGGAGTGTCTGCGAGTCTCAGGGGGCTTCATATCACATGCTTCTACTCTCTGATGGTCAAGATTAATTCCAGTCTGATTCATGGCGTAATAGTTGGCAGCTGTCCAGAGATGGCTCAGAGTTCAGGGCAGCTCCTCAGCCACACGTGACAATTATACGATCACAGTAAGTATGATTTTATACGAGCCAAATGGGAACATGTGTGACATATGTTTCATAATGAAGCCCAGCTTGTGCATCTGGACGGAGTATTTGCACTTTGTGAACTAACAAAGGTTTATGGAAATGTGTGGACAGTGTGTGGTTTCTGTGTCTGTGTACTCAAAACATTTTCAAGGTGTAATATGTACAGAGATATACTGTGATTCTGATTCTGATACAGTATGTATTTATTGTATCTGTGTCTGAGTGTATACACCTGTGATTGATAATGGTTGCTTCTTTAATTTGCCATATTTCTGGATGAAATGGGATGTTCATAAATGTTTAAACATTCAAAAATGCTTTATAAAATCTTTAGCTGTCATAAATGGGGACTCTTGCTCATGAATACATTTTAGACACTGGCATAGAAAATATTTTGTCATACGAGAAGGATTTTTTTAGGGTGAAGTTGCTACAAACAAGACTAAGAGTCTACAGTCAAGACTTGCTTAGGTGCAGCAATGCTTGGAGCTAAATGCTTTGAGCATGCTAACATGCTCACAACGACAATGCCAACATGCTGATGTTTACCAGGCAATATTTACCAGTTAGTGTAGCGTGTTAGCATGCTAACATTAGATAATTAGCACTTAACACAAAGTACAGTTGAAGCTGATCGTAATGGCATTAGTTTTGCAGGTATTTGACCATAAACCAAACTATTGGACAATGTAAAATGTTGACCTGATGCTAGATGAAACACCAGGTGATCACCAAAGTTGTCATAATTTATCCTCTGGGAACTGTGAATGTTTTTTGAATATTTTCAAACCCCCAAACCGGGACCCTGAAGTACGCATGCACTATGTGGGACAATTATTGACACACAGACAAATCAGTGTTGAATTCAGACCTACAGTGCTTTGTTTATGTAATTAAGGGTAGGACAGGACATGATAATGTTTAAGTAAGTGCTGGAAACAAGTATAATCTTGTGATTATTATTTTAGTTGTGGTGAAAACCGGGACAATTTGGTCGTGAATGTTGAAAACCAGTACATTTTAGCATTTTACAGATATTTGTCGGGACTCGGTACACTCAGCTTGACATGTTTCATGGAAATCCATCTAATGTTGTTGAGACACAAAAAACCTCATGGTGGCGCTAGAGGAAAAGTCAGGGGATCACCAAGGTCAGTAGGATTCATCCTCTGGGGACCATGAATGTCTGTACAAAATGTGATGGTTATTCATTCAATAGTTCTGGAGACATTTCAGTTAGGACCAAAGTGGTGGACCGACTGACAGACTAACAGACCGTCGCTACGGCACAGGCATGGCTAAAAATACGAAAGATATATACGTTCTTATTGTTTTGGCATTTTCAAGTAAGTTTATGCAACAAAACAAGGTGAATGTGGCATTTATCATTTTACTGTCACTAATGTTTATTAGCACGCTACTCTGGTGGGCCGCTCTTGTGTCAGTGTGCTGAAGCCTGAAGCAGAAGCCTGTCAAAGCCATTCATTACAAATCAGGGCTGTCAGCTGGGGTCAAAGGTCAGCCTGAGGGGTCAGGGGTCAGCTGTGATTGGTTGGTATGGTTGGTGGGCCTGATGGATTTGGAGAGGGGTGAAAGTTGCACTTATGGGCTGTAACCTCTCAACACGTATGCAGTATAATAGATTTAAAATACACAGAATACAATCTGAAATGATTATTATGCCTGTAGAATTTAGTTCATACTACATCTGTATTTAATAATGTGATTTCATCCTGAACAGTTGTGCCAGTTGTGCGAGTTCTTGTCGCACTTGTACTGAGCGACAAGTCTTTATAGCACTCTGACTCATGCAGTTCATTTGAAACTAATTTTCTCCTTTTGGTGTGCTGCATATCAACAGCAATAAAAGTCTACTTTACTCTGTTTTACTGTCTCACATTTAAAAAGTTCAGCAAGCATTAGTTGCAGCCTGGCATTTGGTTTTAGTGTGTGTCTGATAGAATATAAACCTCAAGCAGCAGGGGCAGATAAATCTCTGACTTAATGGCTGTTTTAGACAGCGATGGGATGTGTGTTTGTCTTGTTTGTACAGTTTGAGCGATATGATGAAACAGAAAACAAACACTCATAGATATACAGTGTGGATGCACGCAAAGAACAAGATTGTGTTGTGAATTTATTTGACTATAAAGAGAGAGCAGGAGAGTATTACTGGCGCCATCTGCTCCACTTAACTAGACTCTTAACCGGATACATCAACACTGAAATGGAAAAGTTTGTACACTAGTGTAATCTGATAATGTACGTCTGCATCTATACTTTTTAAAACACATATTTGTCATGTTTGAATTATGATTGATGATGATGCTTCTGCATTTTCTGTGTATGAAGCCGTTTTTTTTCATGTGTGAGGGATAGCAACACCATGACCTTTAAAGTGGCACAGCTGTTTAAAGGTGCGGGCTGGCACTGGCTGATGGAAATGAGAGAAGATGGAGGGAAGGAGAGGGGGTCAAGAAGCTGGAGAACAGAAGAAATGCAGATGGGTTGATAAAGGGAGAAAGAGCGTGGTGAGGATGACAACAGACAATGAGGGGTCCACGTGAACCAAACATCTGCCTGACTTCTGTGTCGTCTCTCTGCCTCTCACGTCTGAAATCTTTTTAACCTTGTATCTTAAAAATCAGTTTATATGAACAACTAATGCCTAAATTGCCAAAATCTTGCAAACTGAAATAATTTGTTGAACCACTCAAAATAAAAAGACATCGACCCTGAGATGACTCTCTGCATTCCTGGAGATTATTTCATTGACAGTGTTTTGGAGGCTGAAGGCGCGGAGGAATATGAATGATTGCAATCTGGAAAGTCACCTTGGGGGGAAAAAAAACAGGTCATATAAAAATGAGTGTCCATATGTAATGCAGTAACCTGTTTCAGTGTGGTGCGTGTGGGTCTGGTCGCCAGTAATGCTCATTAAGCCAAGCCCCCTGTAGTTCCACAAATTGTTTCTCATTACCACCATGTCTGTCTCTTTTCTTCTAATCAGTGAGGAGGTTAGAGCCATGCCCCATCTCAACGGCTTCCCCTTCATGACTATTTCATTCCTGTATCATTATCCTTTATCCTCTAACCAGCACAAAGTCTGACTGCACTCAGCTAGCTCTGAGGGTTTCCCCAGCATACAGTAATTGCTTCTTTTCTCTCCTTCTCCTTCTCTTTCTTCACATTCCTCTGCTCTTTTCATTTTCCCTTGCCTTCTTTCTACTGTAGCTCTCCTACTGTTCCTGTCCCCTCTTATGCTCCTCCTCCTGTTTTCCTCTCCCAACGTTCTCCCAGCTGGTTTCTCCTCTTTCACATGCAGTTATCACCCCCTTTTTCTCCCCTCTCTTGTCCCTCCATTTCAGTTTCTTTGCCTCTCCCTCCTCCTTCTCTTCTCACCTCTCCTCTTTCTCTTCCTGCTACCGAGTGCTTTGAACGCAGGTAGCAGTGCAGCATTCCTCAACATGACCCCCGAGAGCAAGGTCGGGTAAAAAGAAAAAAAAAAGTGAAAAACTATTTCAGCTGTTTCTATAGCGACCCTGAGCCCAGGGGTTCCACTGTGGGGTCAAAGTGACCAGGAGGCTTTTCGCTAAATCCTGTCGGACTTCAAAGCTCTTCATGTGTTTTCTGCTTTATAGGAGCTGATGTTGAAAGGGTCAAATGTAGGCAGCCCCATATCCCTGCTGCTCCTCTCTGTCGACACACAGACACACAGACACACAGACACACACACACACACACACAGACACACACACACACAGGGTTGTGGGCCAGGTGTAATCTGAATTCATTTCTGGAAGTAAAAGCACATGGGCTTGTCTCACCATTTCATAAAGTAAGGGGGAAAGAAGCCAGGGTCTCCTGACTTTCAGTCCCTACTATGGGTCAAGCTCCAGAAATGCTGAATCCTACAAATATATCTTAATATATTAAAGAAAATGATGTTTAACTCCACACTGCCTATTTCTTTAATGCGCAGGACAAACAGTGGGCAATAAGGTTTTAGGGATTTCAGGCAGGCTGACATGCCATTAAAAGATCAAACCTCCTCACGTATCAACTTACAGTAGATTTTAGGTTCACTGAATTGGAAATCCTCTGATAATTTTGTACCGGCAGTCTTCCTCTCCCTGATAATAGGTGGCCTCTTCTCTCTCTTGGCAGTCGACCATGGCATACAGCGTGTGTCTCTCTGTGTGTTTGGTTTTCATGTAGAGTTTCTATGAAACATGGATTATGTCTTTGTTCCTGTCTGGCAGATCAAAGGCTTGTGGTATTTTGTGACCAGCTCTCTTGTAGTGGCAAGTTTTCTTTTCTGCAGTCTCTTTCCTTTGGTGTGTGTGTGTGTGTGTGTGTGTGTGTGTGTGTGTGTGAGAGAGAGAGAGAGAGAGAGCGTGTAGCTTGTGTCTGTTATTGGGGGGGAAGGGATTCCAGTGTGGGCCACTGTTTGTAAACCTTGGTTTGGAGTTTGTTATTGCAGATTTATGCAGAGTGACATGTTTATTTATACATGTTACATTTGCATTATACTGGGTTGAAGATGTTTATCTGGTGCCCCATGTTGTTTCGGGGTTATGAAAGCTAGTTTTCTTGATGGTTGCACATACCAAAGATTCTGCAGCAGAGGAAGAACATGAAGAAAAGCGTTTTCTCACCAGGTTTCAGTTCTCATTGAGACTGAACTTCACTGAACCATGTGGAACTTGTTTTGTTGTTTCAGCAATGTAATTTAACACTTCAGATTGGCGTGTCGGTTGATGTGAGCATGCTACACATATTTTACTTGCAGCAGCAAATAATATTGCATTCAATTTGAGTACTGAACCAAAAACTGATGCTACGTACTGTACTGTTTGGTCCACATCTGTAAATTCCCCAGTCTTCCCTCTGATATTGTCTGGATATATCTGCACCTTTCAGCTGTGAAGGTTGCAAATGCAATATCAGTAGCTTCTCACTGGAGGGAGCCATAGTCACACTTTCACTTTCCAACCCAGCATTCATCCACACGACGCCACTGCAACAAAGGACAAAAACATTCAAAAACAAAGGGTGACTTTGTATGACTGATAGAGATGCTGACTCCAAACCATCCAGGTGACTCCGAAAGGCCCAGTCGATCCTGCAAATAATTCTTCACTGCAATTGTCTGACCTCCACTGTCTATTTCTACCACTGCTTCAGTCCTCACTATAATTTTCTGACTGTTTCTCTCCTTTTTGACTGTGATCTTGAGATCCAGATCTCTTTTCAAATTCATTGTCTATCAGCAACAGACATTTTTCTTTTCCTTCATTCATGTCAGCTCTTTGGCTTCAGCTTTGATGCTTTGTCCCATTTAGTCCATCCTCATTTCGTGGTTCTTGGTGGTTGACCCCTGACCCCTGCGGTTCATCTGATGGAGGAGGAGCAGGAACAGAGCTGCGACGATGAGAGCCACTCCTGCCATGAGGAAACCCGTTCCGTAATCACTCATCTTGTCTATGAAGAATCCTAAAGGGGAAAGTGTGTGTGAGTGATTTGCAGCTTTGACACAGTCATGACAACATGAATTCCTGGCTGGAATGCACCTTTTCTGGCCAAAACACAGCAACATCACAATTATGGTATCATGTTGGCTTCATTTAATGACAGATAGTTCTGAAGGAGGGAAAAGACTGCAGCAGAGATAAGGAAGAGAGGATTGCACGAAGATTAATTTTACCCTAAGGTGCCAGTGCCTTCCTCCCGTGAAGGAAACATAATTAGAACGCTTTGATAAATCCTCAACATCCATCAACTCTGTGGTCTTCAAAGCGCTCAAAGTACTGAACAGTACAGTAAATAAGTTAGAAATAGCCTCTGTGTCAGAGGGACCATGTTAAGTTATAAATAGAGCGCCACCCTCACATTAATTAGCTCTTAACTTTATTTGAGGTCAGTTTCAGCCTTTAGCGCTATCTTAAATTTAACATTTACCTGTGGTGGCATTGCTTTAATCCAAATGAGGAGGTTTTCATGAGCTAATTAAACAGGGATGGAGATATCCAAAAGAAAATGAGGCATAGGGGAAGCAGGGGAATGAAAGGCATTTCTTCTATGTTTTCTAGCATTTTCCTCACATATCAGGCCATTGACAATGTCAATTTATAATAAAAAAAACATTTACTGTGCAAAAGGGAAAGTCCAAGTTCCTCTACACATACACCCTGCTGAGCTAAAGAATAGCAGCCTGTCACACTTTAATAACTAAATCACTCTCATTCCCTGTTTTTGCTACACTAACAGCCTTCTTGGAAATCCATAGATATCATCAAATGAACAATCCAAACTACAATTGTGTCAGTGTGTTTTTTTCCACTCTGGTGAGAGGTTTCCCCAGCTGATTTAATGCTGGCTGTGCTCAGAAGCCAGACACTTTCTGGCAGGGGTGTGTTCGCCTGATAGATGCCAAAGTCAAGTTGGGTGTTTTTCAGGCTGTATTTACTGCTATTGTTTAAAGTTGTGTGTGAAAATGGGTCACAACCTCAGTAATCAGGTTCAAACGCTCACTGGTTTGTAGGACAGTGTGGGTGGTGGGGCTGCAGTATGTGTTGGAGGACAGGAAAACAGTATTTTTTAATTTTTCACAATAGATTAATGACGATGCTTGCAAATAGAATGCCAAGTAGCTGGCACATTTAAGAAGCTTTCCAGCCAAACCCACGTTTACTTTAAAATAACCCCTACACTTATAGTTAAGTACACAGATTACTAAAGCTATGCTAATTACAAAAGAGGGAATGCAGACAAGCAGGACTTCTATACTGAGAGAAGAAGGAAGTGATTTAGATGTCAAGATTATTTCATGTGTTTAATGTAGATTTTATGTATCTTCCCATAACTTAAAGCTGCTAGAGTTCACATTGTTTTTATTAAGTATGGATCACATGACCATGTGGGTGTGAAAGTGGTTGCTCATAGCGATGAACCCACAGAGAATTTTCATTTGGCTCTGGCAGTTTCCCCAGCTTGGTTTAGAGTCTTTCAGCGGCTTGTTTTGGTTTTTACCGCACACAACTTTACTGTTTTAGTTCATTCTCACCGTTTACATCAGTGTCGCTTTAGGTCGCATCAGCCTACTGTTTTCAGTGATACCCCTACTGTATACTACACCTGCCCAGCACCAAGGCAGACTGGCAAGTTAGCAACTAGCTGGTGAACATAGTGGAGCATTTAGCAGTTGCAGAGCTAGATATTTGCCTTATGAGTGGGTGGAAATCAAAACAAGGCTAAAAGGAGAGTGAAGGTTGCACTTGTGTTTGCCAGGTGGTCAGAAACACCTCCAAACAGACTCCAAACTCTTTGTTGTCCCATCATGGCATTACATGTTCTGTAGGACACAGTGTATGAGTTTGGACAAATGTAAATTCTGTCAACAGAATGGAAAGTCAGTGGGGAAGAAACTCCATTTAAAGGGGAAAATCGAATCTTTGGGAAGCAATCAGCCATGAAATTAACACAACCATAAAAGTATCATGGCGTTATAATTTTTGCACAGCTGCTCTCTGAATATAAAAACCTTGGATCCTGTGGGATGGACTATCAACAAAATTCATGATTAACTGAAGGGTGGTGCTGCATGTCATGAAGGTATAAAAATCTCATTTTGGTTGAATAGGCTCACCGGGCTGCAGTTACAATGCAGAACGGTGTATAAGCACACCAATTGTGTGAGATTAATGTTTTGGAAGCATAGATCCAGGGATATGACAGACACTGTAACCTTGAGTTAATTATCTGGATTTTAACAGAAATGCTAACATACGGTAAATGAAATACAGTTCTACTCTGCACTTTTTTACTCTGTGCAGCTTCTTGTTTTTTCTAGCTGGCATCAGTTAGCATGGTGGAGCGGATCACAGGGAATTTTACAGCAACAACTCAAAGCTGAAATCCATTTCTTTTTGATATGCACAGTAGGTCCACTGTGTACTTGCATTTGACTATCAAAGCATCTTTCTCACTTACCAGCAATGGGAGGTCCTAGCAGGCCTCCGCTGCTGCGTATGAGCATGAAGAACCCCAGTGCGCTTCCGAGCTGGTTGACGCCCACAATCTCAGCCAGCACAGTGATGTGGATGGCGACCGTGGCGCCGTACACCAGGCCATAAGCTGCGCTGAAAGCAGCCAGCTCTGAGAACGAGGAGGCCAGCGGGCAGAGGAGTAATACAGTACCCAGCAGAATTACTGTAGCTGTCAGCTGCTGCACCTGGTAGGAACCGAGACACAGGAGACACCTACAGTGGCCATGCAAACTTTTCATGTAGGCAGTACATTGCATCTTTACAGGAATGCTCGACATTTCAGAAAATATGCTTTCTTGCCGAGAGTTAGGTGAAAGGATTGTTAATACTCTCATGTCTAATGAAGCAAAATATGAAGCTACAACCAGCAGCTGATTAGCTTATCTTTGCATAAGGACTAGCAGCAGGAGGAAACAGCTAGCCTGTCTCACTCCAAAGCTAAAAAATATCTGACTCCTCATATGTGGTGGATTATTTCTTGGAGTCTTGGACAACCAGAGTAGTCTCTAGGAAGTTACTGCTCCAGGCCAACAATTAGTTCAGCATAAGTCCATGTGAAACCACAAACTGTCATTTTTATGCTTTTGTAAGGATTAAACAAATAAGAAAAAACGTGTTAATTAATTTACCTTTGTTCAGAGCCAGGCTAGCTGTTTCCCCCTGCTTCCAGTCTTTATGCTAAGTTAAGCTAATTGGCTGGTGGCTGTAGCTTTATATTTACTATACAGACATAATAGTGGTATCAAACTTGTCATCTAACCCTTGGCAAGAAAGCGAATAAGCTTATTTCCCAAAATGTCAAACTTTTCCTTTAATTTAATCACACGTACATGATAGAGATTCCGAAACTCGGCCCTACCTTTGCTTTCAGATATGAGATTTTCAAAATGTTGTTACACTGGTTAACTATTCAACTGAACTTACTGTGTCCACCAGTCTCAAATTTGCCACCCAGCCAAAGAACACCCTTCCAAACAGGTCCAAGGCTGCAGAGATGGACATGAGTGCCGCCGCCTGGTACTCCTCAATCCCCTTACTACGAGCATAGGGAACCAGGAACAGAGCGGGGGCAAAGAAACCCAGTGCAGCAAACACCCCAAACATTGAGTAGACCATGAATCGAGCATTGGTGATGAGGGTATAATCTACATAACGAAGGATTTTGGTCCTTAGTTCAGCCCTTTTAGTCCTGTTGTTTGAGTCTTGTACTTTAGGGTCCTCGAGACATGCCTTGATTGTCCCCTGATCAGACCCCTTAGATATTCTCAGCTCCTCCGCATCTGGGCAGCTTTCTTGGCTCTGCTCCAAGTTGTCTTTTGGTAGCAATTCCAGGGACAAGCCTTCCTCCTCTGCTTTGATCTCACAAGTCACGTCTCTGGTGGCTTTTAATGGCCTCAGCACCATCCCACAGACACATAGGTTAAGCTGCAGAGCCCCCAGGATGAGCAAAGCACCCCTCCAGGAGTAGCTGTCAATCAACAGCTGGAATAGGGGTGTGAGGACAAAGGTCAGGATGCACTCTCCAGCGCTGGCCAAGGCGTTTGCCATTGGACGCCTCTGCTCAAAGTACAAGCCCAACATGGTCACTGTGGGGGTCCATGTCAACGCATAGCCAAAACCTGCAACAAGGAGACCAGTGAAAATCATATTTTTGTGTGGATGTTTTTGAGTTTGTCTTGTATGTGTGTGTTTACTTCCAACCACTCACCATTTAGGAACCCCACTGTTAAGTAGAGTTCAATCAGGTTACGAGCAAAAGTCCCAAACATGACTCCTACGCTGCATATCAGTCCTCCCATTATCACTACAGTGCGATGGCTGTAGTGAGCACTCAGAGCAGATGCTACAGGAGCTGCAGAGGGACATACAAGACATTCATATGTGATCCTATTCGGGACATATACAGTAATTCTACTTGGGCCAACAAAATTGCAGCATACTGTATGTGTATGTACTGCAAGCAGGCAAGAGGGCCTACTTATTTTTAAGATGAAAAAATTAAGATGTTCTCTTGAAACATAAACCTGTTTTATTAATATTCTCAGTGAAAATAGTTTTTAAATTGATCCCAGTGCCTCTTGCTGCCCGGGTAGGCCTACATTTGAATCAAATTTTTCAGTTTACCCACACACTCATTCAGAAAATCAAAAAACTAATATGAAAGTACAATAAGATTGTTATTGTACTTTCATATTAGTTTTGTGTGTGATTAAGGCGGCACGAACACCAAAAGAGGACCCGTCTTTTAAGGTGTAGGAGAGAGCCCCCTGGTGGTCAGAACCTCAAGACGTCTGTGTTAGTGCAGTCATCTACAGGATTTGACATTAAAGAGGACCTATTATGCTTTTCCTTATTTTCTGTCATATACATAGTGTTACAATGTTGGATATTCCTATTAAATGTTACCAAAGTTGCCAAATAATGAGGAAAACGTATGGAAAAGTAATCCCTGTGAGACAAAAGCTGAGTCTTCAGACTGCTCAGAACGCTTCCTTCGCTTTTCGTGTCTTACTTCCGTGAGACCTATTGCGAAATACATCCCGGATTTCTTCACATGGTCATCTGCTCAGGGCGCAGCAGTGACAGCACGCCCACAAAGAAGAAGAAAAAAGAAAAAAAAAACAAGCCCACAAAGTAGAGGGATGCGCTCATCCACCCGCTCAGTCTGAGTTATTTGGCTGCTCTGCTCAGGACTGCTCTTAACTACTAATCAGGTTGTTCAGTACGTCTCACAGAAAGTGCTTTTGTGCTTCTGTTAGTGAAAGTAGGTAGTTTCTTGATGGATCGATGGCTTTACTTGTTGCTAAAGTAAACGTTAACTACTGCTAACTGTAGCTACCGTTAGCTAGTTAGCTGTGCATTTAGCAGTCCTCTTGGCCATAGATATATATCTATAACGTTATCTATGCTCTTGAACTGAACTCTCTTGACTCTAACCATCTGACTCTCGGCCTGTCGGCGATGCGCTGTGCTCAGGGCTCAGAGGCATCTGTGGATTGCAGGGAGCTGGCCAATCAGAAGAAAGTGGGCTTGTAGGGAGGCGGGCCTTGAGGAGACAGGAGCTCAAAGGGCTTGTGTCAGGCAGAGGGTGAACTGAGGGGCTACATGAAGGGCCAGAATAAAATGAATAATGACTTATTTGATCTGTGAATCATGCAAAGTGACTCTAATGATGTCCCAGAATAAAGATATAGAGCTGGAAATGAGCATAATACCTCATCTTTAAGGTAAAAAAGAGTGGAGGGATTTTGAAAGATATGAATCTGAAATGTTGGAAAAAAGGTTGAAAATGAGGGGTGTAAAACACATGTTGATGCCCTACACTGTTCTTTTTTTTTATAAACAGAGGTTCTAAAGACAGACATACAGTATGCACTCGTAATAGAAGAAAATTGTGATAATTACCCACAATGTGAATGGTAGCCACCGCAATAGAGGTAATCCAAGATGTTCCTGTTGCTGTGGTTTCAAAGTATTGGTGTATCTCAACATAGAATACACCAAAGGCCTTAATGACCCCAAAGGTCAGGCCGAATACCAGGAAGCAGGAGAGCAGGATGAACCAGGCGTAGCCACCATCAGGGGCTGCTGCTGCCGGTGCCACAGCTACTCTGGCCTTCTGAGCCTTCACTGGAGAGTCCATGTTGATCTGTGCTGGTTTCTGCAACACTCAAATGGCTGTGGACAGTACAAAACACGCACAACAATGCAAGTAAATTGTGGATGACGTCATTATGGGTTATGGTTAAGGTTAGCATTATTGTACCTCGGCATGAGCAACAAGAAAGGTTGCATTTACCTTAATAATCACCGGTTTAATACACCATCCGGCGAACAAGCGGGGTGACCCAAATCAAAACACACCCATGATGTTGCGTGACCAACAGGTGCATGCTGGGTCTGGCTAAATGCTAAATGCTAAAATGCTCATGGTGGATCCTTTCTTTTGTAATTTCTACATTCACTGAGGAACACCTACCTTCAGTGAGGTGTGTGAGGCCTTTCTGGTTATATTACACTTTGAGAATGAATGAAGTTGAACCTTGAGCACATTGTGGAGGACTCGCACAAGACTCAGTAACTTCACTGACTGTTGTAGCTCTCCCTCCAGAGGAGAGCTTAAACATGTGCTACAATAGCATTACTACTGTATGGGCTCTCTTTTTGCTTAATGTGTGTTTTTGTGGGCTGTAGCAGCTCTCCAGATTGGTTCCTTAACATTCTGTGATGTTTCATTCTGCTGTTAAAGTGGCAGGTTATTTAATGTATGTAGCCTAGTATTGCTTGTTGCACCTGTCTCTGTAGTTCTCTTTATTTATTGTTTATCTTTATTTTATTTATTCTTATTCATTCTTGTAAGGCTATACAGGGGAATGGAATTGTATATTTATAAATGATAATCAGTCGCATGCAAAGGCAAAGTGCCGTCTATAGAAATGGGTTTATTGTTGGTTTGGACATAAGGGCTCTGGGGTGAATACCCAGGTACCGCAGGATGATGTTCCACTAGGGGGGCTTTAGTTACTAAACATTTTGATCATTTTTAAATTGAAAAAGCTTCTCAACTCACTGAAACTCTGAAACAAGATACAGTAGTCTGTATGGCTACAAATAAGAATAATCAGCACATTTATTATTCAGCCTCAGGTTCTCTATTACAAATGCTGTTTTGCTTTTGTTTCCTCGTGTGATAAAAGTTGTATTTTCAGGTTCACAGTTCAGTCACAATTGGAACTCATCCAACTAGAGTAACAAACAATACTGACTAATCATTACACTGCAAATAGTAGAGCCATGGCTCGTTTCTGTTTCATGACATCAGTGATATAACTTCTTGCATAAGAAATACATTCCTTGTGAAGCATTGCCTTTAATATAAATATATATATATATATATATATATATATATATATATATATATATATGACATTCTGGGGGATTGGATATGACATTTAACTGTCAAAACCATCTTTATTCGAGTAGAATAGAAAATTTATGACAAAAGGCCATTCTAGGACATCTTTAACAGCCTGTAATAAACTTACAGAGCAGTGTTTACACCTGTCTAGAGAAGGAAATAAAGGTGAAAATGTGCCATTGTAAGCCGTTTGACTTTGGACCACAGCAGATTAAATTCACCATGCATGATAGGATTTAGCTCAGTTCCTTTTTCCGTTGATGAAAAATACATAACACACATAATGATAATGTAGCTTCGTAGACTGCTTAAGAACCTGTTTACAAAGGATTTTCAAGCATTTTAATTATACAGATTGCCCTCCTCCTGTGTGATTGGACTGAAAGAGGTCTGGGTCATGACCCCAAAAGCAAGGTGAATCCCAACAAAACTGACATTACAATTCTTTACTTTACACACATGATTTTGTATGTAAAATCCACCATACCTGTTGTGGTCAAATTGAAACCATGTGCTCCTCCTGCAAGCCAGATCTCCAGGCTTGGTGTGATTTCCCAACCTGATGACAGTGGCTTGGTACTCTTTCCTTGTCACATGCAGTGGCGGTGGCCGTGGTGTGACTCACACACGCCTGACAGGCACTCTTCAGAGTAAAGAGTGTTCCAGGTTAAGTGGTGCAGGGGTCAAACATGGACAATATGTGACAGAGAGAGCGTGTGCTTCGGTAAGTGAAATTGCAGGCGGAACTATGTGCAACACACGTGTACTCAAGCAGCTAACCTGGACAGACCTTTGTAACCCATTTTCTCTGGATTCCTGAGTGTGTCAACACGCCGAAAACAAAAGCACACGCAGGGCAAAGTTTCATGCTTAGAAAGTGTTGTTGGAAGCTTTTGTGTGTCTAGCTCAGAGTCAAGAGCAGATTTGAACTGTGATGTATTGTTATCTTGTATTTGACACTATCCGTTCCCTCCCTCAATATATTTAGAAACTGAAAATGACAGTGAGGAGATTAACTGTACCAAGGGTAAGGTAAGGTAAATGGCATTGACATTGACAATGAGATTACATATCCATGTCTACACAAGCAACAATCAAATTAAAGTTCCATAGTTAATATTTATTTAGAGTTTAACACTCATAAACTCAGCCAGCCTACTTAACGTTAGCACTGAGTGGGTATGGTTTGATCAGATTTGATTGACAACTGTCATCACAATTAGATTCAAATGTTGCTCAACTTTAAGTGATGTAGAGTATATGACATCACCTTTTTCAACTGAACCCTGCCCACTCCATATCAATCAAAATCCAGAGATATCCCATGCGATTTATGTCAATTTAACTCAAAATGTTGTGTTCATGTATGTCCCCATCGTTCATAGTAAAAGCTTCCACATATTGAACGAATACTACCTAATGGATCGTGTCAAGGGAGGCGTTCAGTGAATGTTCAATTGAGAAAAGAGCTTTTCAATAGTACTACTTTTTTTCTGCATTCAGAAATGCAGGATTTCCCAAATAACTCCTATTGTTGTGCAGAACTGCAACATTTGAGCCATATGGATTTCAGAAAATAGGAACCTTTACAATCGTTACATCTATAATGTCCCACCATGAGGTGCCACCATTTTCAGACAATATTTTATATATAATACACGTGATAAACACCCTCATGCGGAGATCAAGCTGCAGGCTCAGACAACCGAGACAATGTTCTGCATGAGGCAAGTCAATACAGCGGGGCGCCCAGCAAGTCCTTTCATATGTGATGCGCTTCCCTGTGCTCTCATCTCTCCTGCTGACCTCACAGACAGCGAACATGAATCCTCTGATGATCAATGTGTCAGGATGTGTCAAAACCAACGAGGTGCATTCCCTCTGTGCAAAATTAGTTTACAACGGATGAAGCCCAGACATGGTGCTGTCAGCTAATGGTAATCAAATGACTGCATTCAACAAAGTGCGAGTTTTGAACTGTTCCTGTTTTGAGATACTGAGCATCAAAGATTTGTCTTGGCACTTAGCAAAACTACATGATGTGATATATATAAAATAATAACTCAGAAAAGGACAAGTTGGTAATCAGGAAGAAACAAAGACATGAGACGCATTTAGAACATTGTCAAATGGTTGTGAACTGGCATGCTTGGAATCATCTGCTCTATTACTATGTAACATTGATTTTCTGATTAACAAACAGGGAAAGATGGACATTATCTTCAATGTGACGGGACTTTTTCCTGTCAGATGGCTTAATTATCCCACAAACAGCTCGGACAAATGCCTCATAAATTACTTTTAACTGCCTCTCAGTGGTACAGCCAGCCAATAAACTTTTGCAAACTATTAATTCAGCCTATGAACTGCCTCTTTTATGGGCTTTACAGTTCAGTAAAGAGGCACAGTACCAAGACTTGGGGTGTGCCAGGGTCGTTACTGGGGACAAGCATCTTTACAAAGATGAGCACAGTGTTTGGCCAAGTTTCTGTGGGCTGCTGAGTCAGCAGACAGCGGAAAAGACTGTTTAGTCTTGCTTTAATAGGGCAACAAATTATTATTTATGGTCTATTGATCACATTAGATCTTCTGGAACTGTCAGCACAACACTAAACCACTTAAATGACGCTATTGGGGTGAATCATTGGCCCGCTTTTGCATATTTAATGGAATATTTCCAATGAAAAGCAAAGAGTGGAAAATCTATTCCACACTAATATATCATTTTGTACGTGTGCACTGTCGCACAATACGATCATCCAACATCATGGCATTGTGTTCTCTTTAGGGCTTTTGCATTTTAATATTCCTACTTGTAAATGTTATTGTGGGGCCGCTCACACTTTAGTTTGAGAGATTTGAAAGTTTAGTTTGGCTCTGTCTCCTGTGAAGGTCACTGTGTCGCAGCTCTGCTTGGGTATTAGAGCTTAGAGAGAGAGACAGACAGAGGGGGGGGGGGGGGGGGGGGGGGGAATAAAAGAATCAATCTTCTTTCTCTGAGTCTGTCCAACATGCAGGCAATAATTTAGACGGGTCTAGATCTCCAGGATAGTTTTGTGTTACATAACATCATGAGGAGAATTGTCCCTATTTTATTTTCATGGAAAAGGCTTGTTTTTGGTGCACAGAACATTGAATTATACATCCCCAACAGGTATTCCAAAAACAATTAAAGATTTATAGGCATGGGTGATAAATTATAAATCTATGGTGGGGATGACTTGATAGGGTAGAGCAGTGGTATAGACGGAGAGGAACACCTTCTGAATAATGAATAGGTGCTGGTGAGGCCTGACACAGTGGGCAAAGAGGGAAGTGTTATTAGCAGTGTGTCCAGAGGAGGATGGACTCCTCTGATGTCGCTCTGTTTGTCTGCTTCACTGAAGGCTCCTCAGGTTTCACTGTATCTGGCTTCATGTCTGACTGTTGCAACAGGGACTTGTAAATGTCTAAACTAAATGTCACTAAAGAAATACTGTCACACTTTCTTTCTTTCATACACAGTCTGAGCTCTTTATGCATGCGAGGGCTGTCCATAGTAACCCCGCAGCATGTCTTACACAAGATCATTACATTTTTATCAGGGTTCATGTTGCACAGCCTTCATTCATTGACTATTTCTTTCAAAGATTTACTCATTTTGAAAAAAAAGACCATTTCTGAGGATTTCAGCATACTGATTTTGGAGAAAACATTGCTGACTAAACCTTTGTTGTTGTTTATTCCATGTTTTCTTGAACACTTCAGCAATTCAGCAAGTTAGTGATGCAATAACTCTGAAATACAGTTTAACTCCAAGTCTTTGAAGGAAACCTACTTGAGTTTGCTGACAGCAAGCTTCTCTCTCGCTTTTATGTGGAAGGAACAAGTCTTTCAGTTGCTTGCTTCGTCTGTATAAACAGTTTTTTAGCCTTGCTAGCGGCGGCGGTGTGGCTCTAGGGACAGCAATGTCTGTTGGTTTGTCCAACACTGAAATATCTCAACAACTATTGGATGGAGTGCTATTAAATTTTGAACAGACCTGGGATGACTCTGGTCTTTTTATCTAGCACCACCAGCAGGGCAAAGTTTTCATGTATCCAGTGACATTCATGGTCTCCAGATGATGAATCTTAATGACTTTGGTGATCCTCTGACTTGTCCTCTAGCACCACCATGAGGTTGACATTTGTGGTTTTAACTGAAATGTCTCTACAACTATTGGATGGATTGCCATGACATTTGGTACAGACATTTATGTTCCTATCAGGATGAATAGTCACTTTGATGATGCCTTAACTATTCCTGTAGCTCCACCATCAGGTCAGAATCTTTATTTGTCACAAGAATCTTGTGACCAAACATCTGCAAAACTAACGACATTCCCATGAGCCTCAGCTGTACTTTGTGTTTAGTGCTAATTATTAAATGTTAGCATGCTAACACACTGAATTATGATGGTTAACACAGTAAACATTTTACCAGATAAACATTAGCATGTTAGCATTGCCATTGTGAGCATACTAGTATGCTGACGTTAGCATTTAGCTCAAAGCACGAGTGTGCCTATCTGCAGCCTCACAGAGCTGCTAGCATGGTTGTATATTTTGTTATCAAGTGCAGATTATGTTACAGCTTCACCTGTCATAATGGGGCTCGAAATAGGGCTTGGAGCTCTGTTTGACCAATGAAAGACATGGCTTTCATTGACAACAAATAGCCATCCAACTGAAGAAACACTGGCCTCTAGTTGTGCGCACATGAGCCGGTGGAGTGTAGCAGCACAAAGCAACAGCAGTGTTGCACAGGACAGAAAACTTCTCTGAATACTGATGCACCCTGAATGTGTCCAATAGCCACTCACACATGCGCCACAGTAATTGCCATAAAAGCTAACAAGCCAGTCGGGGTGTGTGTGTGTGATGCAATCAGACACTTGATTATATGATGAGCCAAGGTCATTGTAAAAGAACAAGTACGCTGGCATCGAGTGGCTGGCTCGCAGTCCGGACCTCGTTCCTGCTCTCTGATTAGTGGTGGAGCCAAAAGTCTGGCAAATCACTGTTTATTACTGCTCATCTCGGTGTATTTGTCTGCAATGAAAGACAAGTCTTATCTCAGATCCTGCTAGATACTTGCCACACACACACACACAGACGCAGCTCATCAAGGATTTGAATCTTAGTGATTTAAGTCAGTTTAGTGCTTTTGTTTTTCTAATCAGGTTGCAAATGGGTATACAATGACTTTGTCCTTAAAGCTATCCAGAAACAGTAAGAACTGCGTTTCTGAAGCCATAATACATATTCATATATGCAGCCTGACAGAGCTTGATTGGTCTCTGATGATTTAATTAGAAGAACTGTGAGGTTGTAAACTCTGCGCAGCTGGTTCCTGGGCTGAGGAAAATTAAAAGATGTTTTTGTGAGCTAATTTTTAGGCTTGTCAGGTTCCGTAAAACTGGCCCTCGGCACCTTCCTTTCCGTCTTCTCTGAAAAACGGCTTAGTCAATGATCATTTAAGATTCAACCCTGCTTAAAAACCAAATCATGTACGCACACTCACTCACACCATCCCACACACACACCGCTGCTCCTGCGCTGCAGCACACACTCTGCACACCCCTATAGCTTGCAGATATCCTTTCATCCATCCCCACATTTTTCTTGGCCCCCCCTCCCCGAGAATGTTCAGCAGCCCTTTTTTGGTTTTTAGCTGAGTATGAAATATTCTGGTGAATGAATAGAAGAGCAGAACAGAGGGGTGTGGAGGGGGCTTGCTCCAGAGGGCGACTGACAGCCTTGTCAGAAATTCTGTAGACACATGCAAACTCAGCCAGCACTTGGTGCGGGGGGGGTAGATTTGACCTTTTGACGCGGGTAACCATTAATCCATGGATATGGATCAGGTCATATTATGCCCAGGTGGCGAGAGGGAACAGGTGTGTCGCTGACCCCTCCTCTACTCCCCAAGCTATTTTTGTAAGAATGATGCAGACAAAATGCATTAATGTCTGACACCAGTATCAACGGTAATAAGCATGTCTCTCCTTCTTAATCTACTTATCCAAGGAAATGAACTGCTCTATTCAAGAGTGGGGGAATTTAAAGTACTGGGAGATATCACATGTCATCATGTGTCAGGCCCCTGTATGGTATCTGTTTTTCTGCAACTCGATCCATATTTTCTCTCCTTCCATACATCTCTCTCACCCTCTAAATATTTTCTTAACTGCTGATTGAAGCATTTACAGTTGCGCATTTGTCTTTTTAACAGTGATTTTATGATCTGTTCTAAACTTGATAAGTTGAAGAACAGTCTCTCCTTGCATGACCCCTCTTTTCCAGCCCTGTATCCCGTCTCCTGCCCTCCACCTCTGCTTCCGTGCTTCAGCCTTTGCTTGCCTCTCTGTGGCACACTCCCAGAAAGCACAGGTGTGTGTGGGCTTACCCAGATGGCATGTGTTGTTGATGCTGAGGGGAGGCAGCCAACTAACCGATTGCACGCGGGTCATCCACCGGCCATGCGAAACCTTTTCAACACTAGTTAAAACAAGAACTTTAATGAGTAGTGTTTCCACGAATGTGTGGGCTGGTAAACAAATTTTAACTGGTGAGAAACCAACACATGTAAAAATCTGAAAATCTGTGCTGTATTTCACAGAGAATAATCATATCAGGAACAAAATAATTTCCATGGAATTGGTTGAATACTATAAGTGTATTCAATGTGCAATATGAAAACTTTAAATGTTAGATGAGAAGGTCGATACCTCTCTCATATGTATATGTTAAGTATGGAGCGGGAGCCAAGGGGCCATTAGCTTAGCATAAAAACTGAGGGGAAGCAGCTGCACCCTGCCACTGTTTGCCAAAACCACAAATTGTCATTTTTACATTTATCTTGGTGTACAGATTAAACAATAAGTAAGTGTACACTGAATATGAAACTAGAGCTAGCGGGTGGTTATCTTAGCTTAGCATAAAGACTGGAAACAGGGAGAAACAGCTGGCTAGAAAAATCCACTATGTGCTGGACTTCTTATCCAGGCACAGTGACTCCCTGAAGTCTCTGATGGTTCCCCAAATTGTCAAACTCTTTAAATTTGTTGTCTAACCAGTACAGATCTCCTTTTCTCAGTCATTTACATTAGTAATTATTAAAGGAATCTACAGCGGCTGATATTACTGGATGTCTGATGCCCTTGTTACACACTGACAGACACAATATTGGTTCCAGATCAATGCTGCCAAATTGAGATATATCCCTGTTTGGTCCTCCAGTAAACATTACACCACAGTAAACAGCACTAGTAAAACCATTACAGCCTCTCCTTGCCTAAAACCACTCAATTGTATGAAAGAGGATTTAACACACAGTTATGGACATTTGTGTTCCCCGTGGAGGGGAAAATAGTGTTAAACATACAGTATGCACAGCTCAAACAGAATAAGAATATGTAAATGGTTTAACTCACCTGCTGATGTCGAATTCTGGTCTCCAGGTGAAAGGTGTGTTGAGCAGATAGGTTGTTTCAAGGAAATGAGAAGATGTTTACAGGTAAGATACATGAGGGAGGAAGGGCTGGGGCTTAATGAGCGGGAACAGCTGCTGTTGGAGCATTTTTTTTTGAAAATAAAGATTTCACAAGGGAATAGCTCCCCTGAGTTTGTTAGCAACCCCCCCCCCCTCCATCCTGAATTGTTAAGCAAAGATAATGTTGGCAAAATGATCTGTTGTAAACTGATGATGAAGGATTTGTTTTATCAACAGCAGGATATGCTGCATCTGACTTGTTGCACCTCAGCCTTGACAGAACAATTTCAAGATGCTGGTATTCCAATTTATAACAAGTGCTGAGAGTGTAAGGTTAAAGAATAGGTGAAGAATGATGCATTAAAAGGAACTAAGAGAAAGGAAAAAAGGTGGATTGATGGGAAAGACAGTAAGATGGGGAAGAAGAAGTGTGGGGTTCATCAGTGTTTCCGTGCCATCACTCTGTGTTTGAGAATAAATATCACTGTGTATCGGTTAGAGAACACTAGAAGGCTGTAGAGATTTACACTTGGGCTGTATGTGGTTTGTAGAATAACAGAATAACAAAAAATACCACTATAATTAACTATAACACACAATACAAATTCAGGTAGTTACACTGAAAGTCCTTTACCTTTTTATAGGACTTTAATGATCATCAAATATACAGATATAATTAATCTCAAAAGAGAATGAAGTGGAAAACCAAACTATGTACTGAGAAAGCTTTTATTTGTTTGGAGTAAAGTATTAACTTGTAAGATTCCACAAATACATCACAATCTCACACGGCTATATCATATTTTCACACCACAAAATAAACACTAAGACTGCAAATACATATTAATGCCAAGTTACAATGAGAACTTTAAGAAATATGTTTTAAGTTGCAGGTTTATTAACTTCCTACTGGCACTGTCTGCTAATACAATTGTTGCCAAGTTGTCAAGTTACACGTATTAAAACACTGACCACTCATCCCATATTTACAAAGAAAGCTCAACATATGAACCATACTTTACATAACTGATGCACATGCTGTTACCTCCTAAAGGAGGACCATCCAGCCAGAAAGACAACTCATCCCAAACATATCCATTGAACTCTGTGCAGTGAACCAGCAGACAGAGTAAACAAGCCAATAAACCAATTAGCCTCTCAAAGGAGCTGATTGGCTCCTGACGTGCTGGTATACACACTGTCCAATGAAACTGAGGTGGGCCGCTCTGCCTGAAATCTATGTGAACTGAAAGCCTCCTTAACAGTTGCCATCTGTGTTTGGGTCGAGGAACAAAAACACACCTTGAGAAACAGGCTGAATTTCTCATTCAATGTTAAAAGCCCTGCCACAGCTTTCATATCGTCATTTGAGGAAACCTGACAAATCTATCAAATCCGTGTGTGTGTGACAGAGAGACAGTGAGTGAGTGCTCGTTCAGCTGATTAAATTCTACATTTGCAGTCTGAGCCATGATCTCTCGATCTAGATAGTGGGATGTGGCCTCTATAGGGGTTTCTATCCTGATTGTCTGTGTCTGTGTAGTTTAATTGGATCCATGTCTTATCAGAAATCTTCTGGTGTGCATCCACCTTGAAGAAAACATGCTCTGATCATATCTCATGACAGAGATGGAATTCAAAGATTTGTTACAGCAAAGAAGAAAAATGGCTATATGGTGGCCCTTTGACACAGGACATACAGGAATGTGACAGAGTACAGTAAGAGCATAATCTCACATGGTGGTAAAATTCACCGTGAGAAAATGTGATGGAAAAGTGACTGCGACTTGGTCTTACTTGTGATGATACTGCCATTACAGCATCATACAGCAACATACAGTACAGCAAATATGCAGTAATCAGTGTCAAATCAAAATATCATTCCTCTTTTATCTCTCTGTACTTGAAAATATTTTTTCTGTATACCAGTACAAAGTTGAATATAGTCTAGCAACCTTTTTTGCGCTGATTTTTTTTTCATTAGTTTGTCATTGTTTTTATCTTTTTGGTTTAAATGGTGACAAATACATGAAAATAATTTGATCCATTTTCCTTTTGTTAATCAGATGAGAAGGACTCAGCATAATATATTTGACATGAAGAGAGACTAATTTGCTGTGAGACAAAAGCAACATTTGTCCTGGCTGTGATGGCAGGGTAGCAAGGCAGAACGGGGAATAGGACCCAAATGCTGACACAGGGACAGAGCTGATAGCTGACAGGTAAAAGGTTTATTAGGAAAACCAGGGGGACAAAGACTTGCAGGATGGTGAGGCAGGCAGGGGTCTAAAGCAGTCCAAAAAGGCAAACAAAACCGACAGGGAGCAGACAAGAATCAAAGTAATCCAATAAACAATCCTAAAGTCCAACAACACTGAGAACACTGAAAACGCTGGAAACACAGGGGAAACAGGGAGCCAAGACAAGTAACACACAGCAATAACATACAACGAACTGGCACAGGAGAGAGGGAAGCACACAGACTAAATACAGAAGCAAGGTGGGGATAATAATGATAATGAGGGGCCGGGGGGAAACTAATCAGAGCAGGTGCAGACAATGACACAAGCGGGAAACACACAAAGGCAGGAAGTCAAGTAGTCCAAAACGAGAGGAGAGGTAAGTCACAAAATAAAACAGGAAACATGAAACACAAATGACTGAATGAACCAGATGCACAATCCAGGAGGCACCCTGTGACAACATTCATCTGCATGTGTTTCTACCTTGACATCTAAGGTGTCAAAGTCAAATGATTTGATGTATAAAAACAATCTCAATATCACCCCATAATCTTTTTAGCTAGAATCACTTCTTGGTTTAATTTTGATGTAATCGGATTGATACTACTCTATAGGCCAACATGTGTATCTGTACAGATGTAATCTGGCATTTATTATGCAAGCTAACATGTATGTCACAGATCGGTTATACAGCATTACAACATACAGCAACAGTTAGTGGTGTTGACAGCTTCGTCGATCATCAATTGATGTGTCCAGCACGAGACCAATTGCTTTATGATAACTATATAACCATATTGAGTGGTTGAGAGAGAACAACATGCTGCAAAAAAAGACAACAAAATTGAGAAAACCTTCACCAGACTGTATGCTGCATTTTGAAATACACAAAACACAAGTAAATACAGCTTTCAACAGAAATTAAGCTAAACACATCCTTCACCTCAGGATGGTAGTATACAGTTATGCATACTGGTTAAAGGTGACCTACCATAAGGGCTGCACATAGGCCCTACACACACATACACACAATCAATTCATGGTTGACGAACGCTGAAAGTCAAGTGGTGGCTTCATTGTGAAAATCACAGCACTTCTTGCAAAACACTCCTCAGCTCAGACAACCCCGCACTTGACTGTAGTTTCCAGTATATAAATATAGGAAGAAAGTAAAGCTGGCTATGAATTTTAAACAGCCTTCCTCTGCTCCTTCCTTCCAGTCAGTGATGGGAATTCCTGTTCTTTTTAGTGAGCCGGATCATTTGGCTCAGCTCACCAAGAAGAGCCGGCTCTTTCGGCTCCCAAACGGCTCTTCATTTTACCACTTTTATAATTTAGCCAAATTTAGTGCTGTTTTGACTTATGATTTGTATGTGTACACATATATCACTTAAATGATTCAATACATCCTTTGTACTGAAGTATTCAAAAGTAAAAATTACATTTTCTAATATCTATAAATTGCTGTAGCCAATTGTTTTCATTGCATTTACAGACCCTTGTAACTCTCTGAAACCACCCAATGAATGCACTGACTTGCTTGTAGAACCACTCTGCTACACAAAGCAGATAGAAACACCTATAAAAACTTAAGCATAGAAATTAAAAATAAAGGACAGCTATTGACATTTTCAATTTTTATTTAAACACACACCCCTAACAAAACAGGAGGGCTTTTTTGTTTGGGGTGTGTGCCCCTCCATGCTTGGTGGGGATGATCCTTGTCTATCCTCACGTGATGCACAGCATGGCATGCACGTGACATTCAGTCACTGACTGCATGGAGCACCTGTGGCGCGGAGATCGTCATATCATTCTGCCTTGTATTACTTTACAAAAAAACCCAAAACGGCTCTGTCGCGGCGGGAGCCGGCTCCCATCATTCACTTAAAAGAGGCAGCTCTTTGAACCGGCTCATTCGCGACCGACACATCACTACTTCCAGTTGCTTCTCATGTCTTTCAAGGGTTTGGATTGTTGGAGACTGGTGGGTCTCCACATTGTAAAACCAGACAAATATTAGACCTGGCTCTTGAACTCTCTCTGGGTGTAAATGTGTGCTGCCATATGCAGTACACACATAATTATAAAGGAATACTTTGACATTTGGGGAAATGTGCTTAATGGCCTACTTGCAGAGAGTTAATGAGTTATATGAAGCTAGAGCTAGCAGACGGTTAGCTCAGCTTAGCATAAAGAGTAGAGGCGGGGGGAAACAGCTAGCCTGGCTCTGTCCAATGGTAGGCTATCAAAATCTGCCTACCAGCACCTCTGAATTAATACATTTTATATTGCAGATATTTTTTTTTTTGCAAGCGGTTTCCAGTTTTTATGCTAAGCTAAGCTAACCATCTGCTGGCTCTAGCTACATATCTACCATACAGATATGAGAGCCAGATTGATCTTCTCAACTAAGGCAAATAATTTGACATTTCCCAAAATTTCAAACTATTTCTTCAACCTTCTCTGCATTTGTGTTGGACCACTGAATAACTAAAACATTTTATTTACCTACCAGACGTGGGTGAATTTCTGGTGAATTTCTTGATCAAACCTTCCTTTTTAATATTGCTGATTATTACATGCACTACAGTATACAGTCTCTGGCTCACATCCTACACAGTCTTTCTTTCTTTGGGTATTTCATTAATATTAAAATGACTTTTAAAAAATGTAACTATAGAACTGAGTCACTCTTATAAACCTTCCCCCGAGCTGGATCATTTACTAGAATCCAAGAGGCGTCGAGTGCAAGAGAGAATGATAATTTGAAAATACCATCAAACTTTCTCTTCCTTGTCTTTCTTTCCTCCTTTTTCCAACTGTAATAAGCGCTTGCCAGGATCTGTTTAATGTCACAGCGCTAAGAGGGAGGCAAATTACACACATGACAGCCGATCCATCTGGTGCGTCTGCTGAGTCTCCATCACCGCCTTACTCCATTAAAACACCTTGCTCTTCCACACTGGCCCTCTGCAACCCCATCCTTACTTACCAGCAGCAAGAGACACACATTTGCAAGTCAAGTTTATTTGTACAGCCTTCTTAATCATAGTTACAGTCTCAAAGGGCTTCCCAACGCCCACATTATGGGAACAATGAATGCATGCGCTGACCCCTTCAACCTTTAGACTCTCAATGAGCAAGAAAAACTCCCACTAAAACCTCAGTCTCCAATGTGAGTAGGTGTGTGTGAGAGAGCATTTGTCTGTGCATGTGGAAGATAGAGAGGGAAAGAGCGAAATAGAGAGAGAGAGAGAGAGAGAGAGAGACAGAGAGACACACACACAGAGATACCGATTTGATGGATTTGTTTACGTTTTAACTTATATGGCCACATTTATTATGTGTAGTGCTGTTGTGTGGTGGTGTTTGACAAGTTATGGTTGGATGGGGGGGGGGTAATGTAATTACATATGTATTTATTGCAAACCTAACCTACACAAAAAAATATGCAAATATGCAATCGTGTGGCTCTTCGGTAAGTGAAATGAGTCATTTTGTTCATTTCGGGTTCTGACACTCAAAACAACTTAGCCATTTTACAGCCGCAACAGTAGGAACGGAGTATGCCGCTAAAAACGTCCACCCATGTGGCGGCCCCCCGGGATTTGTCCCAGTATGCCAGATAGCCCATAGACCACTGAGCAGGGGAGTGTAGATGTCTTTGGCAGCAACAAAGTGTGTGATGAGCCTGCAGACAAGATCCTAAGAGAAGGTGGAAAGTAGGACTAGACAGGAGATCCAGCCCAATGAGATCCCAAGAAACAGCCTCTGCTTTACCTGTGTGTGTGTGTGTGTGTGTGTGTGTGTGTGTGTGTGTGTGTGTAAAAGGCTGAGAAGAGAGTCAGTGTAAGTTCCGGAGAATAATAATGAGACTGTTTAGTATATGTGTGTAAAAGCTTCATATATTGTATATGGTCATAAATCTTCATTAAAATAAACATGAATTATCCGAGTTTCATCCAAGTGCTAAACATTTACCAGCTTTTCCTCATTGTCTTTAAGTGTTTTTTTTAATCTGCGAAACAGTTGCACGATTTTTGCCAATTAATTCCAGTGATGTACCATCACGATCACTGATATCACCCCTGTTTGTTTGGAGAGAGCAATCAGAGACTGAACAAGAGCCTTAACAACAGTCCTCTCAATTTATTTTCAGTGGCTGCAGTTTGGAGGTAAGTCAATTAATAGAAGTAATGTGAGTCATTGATCAAGCATGAATATAATGAGTGTCACGGCTGGTGGTGGTGACAGGGAAGTCACAGGGGACCTCAGGCGGACAGGCCAGAGGCCGCGCAGGAAACCTCAGGCGGATGGCCGGAGGGCTGGACCAAGGCCGAGCAGGAGCCCTCAAGCGGACGGCCTAGGGGCTGGATTGATGGGTGGAGCAGGTCTGGAGGACGACCAGGAGGCAGGGCCGAAGGGCGGGGCAGCTCTGGACAATGGCCTGAATGCTGGCGACGTAGATGGAGCCACGCAGGAGGACGATCAGACAGGTGGAGCCACTCAGGAGGACAGACAGGAGGATGACCAGACAGACGAAGCTGCTTGGAGGATGGGCAGGAAGATGACTAGACAGGTGGAGATGCTCTCGCGGACAGTGACGTAGGCAGGACCGCCCTGGAAGACGGCAACATAGGCTGTGCCACTCTGGAGGCCGACGGCGAAGGCTGGAGACAGGCGGCTGGAGTACAGGACCAGAGACCGGCGGTGGAGGGCAGAACCGGAGACAGGCGGCAGAAGTGCAGGACTGGAGACCGGCAGCAGGCAAGCTGAGCCGGAGGCCGGTGTCAGGGCAGCAGGACCGGAGACACCGGAGACCGGTGACAGATTAGCTGAGCCGGAGGCCAGTGGAGCCAGGGAAGCAGGAAACTGCTGCAGCTCAGACACTGTTGATTTTTGCAGCACTGGGGCTGGAGACGGCTGCAGATCAGAAGAAGCAGTAGTTGGCCAGGACGCCGATTGGAAACCAGGAGCAGTAGTCAGTCGGGACGCCGACTGGAAACCAGGTAGAGGTGCCAGCCCAGCTCAGGAACAGATGTTGCTCGGGCCTCCGACTGGGAACCAGGAGCTGGTGACAGCCGGACCGCCAACTGGGGACCAGGAGCCGGTGGAGCCGGTGTCATCTCTGAGGTGCTGGGCAGCGAGGAAACCGGGATGCTGGACAGCTGAGACTGTGTGGCACTGGGCAGCTTGGAGACCGGGATGCGCAGGTTCTCATGACAATTTCACCAATAATAATTTCAAAAAATGTTTGTGTCCGGATACAAAATCATTTTGAGTCCTTACTATATAACACATCATCAGCAATAGCTGGTAGGACATACATTCTTCCCTGTACCAATATGGCGGCCGCATTGATGCATTGCTGCAATGAACCGCAGCGACCAATGTGGTATCTTCATGTATATATCTATGTAGCATAAAGACTGGAAGCTGAGTCCAACCACTGTTAGCTAAGTATCTCTGTTAACACTATTTGAACGTTCAACAGACAAACAAGCTGCTTCCCCCTGCTTTCAGTCTTCATGCTAAAGCTTGGCTAATATAAACTAGTTGCCTGACATCACGTGGAATTTCATCAACAAGGCTACTGAGCCCCGCCCAACCATCTGAACAACTAAACGCATATTCATTACCTGATGTGCGTCTTTATTGCTCATATGAGGACGCATCATCCCTATAAGTGTTTCTAGAATTATGATCCATGTGAGCTATGATCAGTCCTGTGAAATATTGTGCATATACTGCTGCTTATGATATCAATGCCTCTTAAACTATTGACTATACAGATGGATAATAGCCTTAATATGTGTAATCCATCATATCTCATCATGCAAAGTTGGATTGCCTCGCTCAGATTTATATCCTCTGAGCCATATGTTACAGCAGGAGCTCCGATTACAAATTCCACTGTACCTATAAATCTCACTAGAGCTATAGCTGTTGAAATTGTGTGCCATATGGCCAATAGACGCCACAATACCACAAAAGCGATTGCACTGGAATCACTAGGATTCTGGGGAGAAAACAAATATCTAAATCAAATTTAAAGCAAGTGGATGAAGTTGAGTTGCAGGCAGTAACCCTGTGCCTGTGGGTTTTTTAATCCCAACTTTAATCTAGATTACATCCACATCTGGCTCCCTGCGTGCCTCCCCATCCTTCTTGGACCCCATGGTGCGGCTGACCACTCTTCTCAGAAAAAAGAGAGCATGACCTCGTCCCTTTTTGGAGGCCACCCCAGGATTTGGCGGAAGTTCAGAGGATTGGTTTATCCCAGACCTGAGGATGTAACGCTAAGCAGAGCATCCATTACAGATTACAGAAGATCCTCATCTACAAATGGCAGATTTGTAGAGAGATGTGGCCCCCCCTTCCAGCGTGGTGCAATTGTGCACATGAAAACAAGGAGGTGATGTAAGAAGGGGATTGTCACAAAATTGTTGTTCACATAATACTTATCTGTGTGTTTGGCTTGGACAGCTGTTTCTGTTTCTTCTTCTCTCAGAAATGTTCAGCGGCAGGACTGATTGAGCATCCCGGCCCCAGCCAAGGAGATTAGACTCAGTCATACCCAGAACAAACCAAAAAACTACAGCCCAGAAAATGGATTTCTCTCAGATTACTAGGAGAGCTTTTATTTGGAGCGTTGCAAAGTACATGTCATGGTTGGTGGCTCGTTCTCTCTCATTCACTCAGGCAGCCTCTCTCTCCAACGCAAGCACTACTTATTTCTCTACCATCCTTTCATTTCCTCATCACCTGATTGAAAGAAAAATATAATTTCTGCAACATCTTTACACAGTTTACCTGGAGTAGTAAAGAGTAGAGAATGGAGAAACCATCACCTCTTTGAGTTCAAGCATACAAACATACATGAAAAAGAGAGAGAGAGATGGATATACATCATATATGAGCCAAACTATCAGTTTGTTTATATTTCTTTTCAGAACATGGCTTCAAGCTTCTCAAAAAAAAACTAAGAGGAGCACTTCTTTGAATTCATGACAGAAATGTAGAGTAGGCAGTATGAGACACATTTTCAGGTCATACAGTAGGCAACATATTGAAAAGTAATAAGAATAAAACTAAAAGTTGCAGTCTGGCTTGTAAGTATTTTCACAGTGGAAGGAAAAGCAACTTTGGATTGAATATTGCATGTTTATGGAAGCAGCCAGTTACTAATATTGGCTTTCTGGTCAGACAAACTGGACCGTCCATTTTAAAGGGTTTTCAGTCTTTCCGTGCAGTCTACAGTGTGCACACTTGTACTCCTTATCAGCAGCCCAAAGAGCAAATGAAATGCTGCTTGTTTAATCTCATCTTTCATCCAATGCAACACATATACTTGTACAACCTTACGAGAAGTGAGGCCTTTGGAGCAATAGTCATTTGCAGTACTTTTATTGTATGCACCAAAGAGATCATTGGACTCATGTCTTCTTGGAAGTTTAGGATTGAGTCAGTCAGTGTGAGTCCTGTTCAGAAAGCTGCTGCTGGCAGGCTGTGGTTGTTGTTTCCTGCCGATTCACCACCTTTCCCTAACAGAGCGAGAGACTCCAGTGAGTGCACACTATCCTTGTCTAGACGCAATCCCAGCCCAGGCTGAGCTGAGTCCCCCCCACCTCTTTCCCCTCCTGCCTCCTGCAGCTCCCCAGCGGCAGCCGCAGCAGCCGCAGCGGCCGCGCACTCCTCTTTGAACAATCGGTCATGCTCCATCTTGAGCTCTTGGTAGGAGCGGGAGAACATGTGGAAGATGGAGGTAGCAGGGAAGGCCATGATGAGGATCCCGCTGAGGATGCTGCTCAACGCTACAACCTGTCCTGGAATTGACCTGGGCACCATGTCTCCATAGCCCACGGTCGTCATGGAGATGATGGCCCACCAGTAGGAGGCGGGGATGCTGCTGAAGTCATGGGTGCCTGTGAGCTCGCTCTCAGCCAAGTGGACCAGAGGGGAGAAGAGGGTGACGGCCACGCAGAGAAAAAGCAGGAGGAGGCCAAACTCCCGGGTGCTACGCCTGACCGTCAGCCCCAGCGTCTGCAGGCCGAGGGAGTGGCGAGCCAGCCGCATCACATAGAGAATCCTCAGTGCCCGCAGAATCCTCAACACCAGGCCCAGCTTGTCCAAGTAGCCCTTACCTCCTCCTGGCCTCTCGTGATCCAGGGCTGGGTCATCCTCTGTCACCACCAGGGAGACATAGTAGGGAAGGATGGCCATGGCGTCGATGATGTTGAGTGGCCCGCGGAGGAAGTCCAGCTTGCTGCGGGCCTGAATGAACCGCAGGATGAACTCCAGGGAGAACCAGGCCACACACACCGTCTCTATGATGAACATGTTCTGGCACTTGGCAAAACACTCACCCTGAGGGAGAGAGGGAAGGCGAGGGGTTGGGGGAGGGGGGGGGGGGGCAACAGGGAGTGAGAGACAGAGAGATTGAGGATGAGAGAAGCAGGAGTTTGACAGGGAGCAAGACATACGGGGTGGAAGGCATGGTGAGATGGGGAGAAGACAAAAATCCTGAGGTAAGATAATCACCCTTGGTAATCATTAATAAATCATGAGCTACAGTCACTCAGTATGCTAAAGCTTTAGCAGCAGAACTGATAGATAATACAGTGACACAATCAATGCATTATTTTATTAGGGTAGGTTTCAAAGATTGATATGAAACACAGTAACAGAAAGCAATCAGCATGCCCTCTACAGTATCAAGGAAGAGCAATGCATTGATAAGAAAAAAACAGATGTGAAAACTCAGGAGATTTTGGAGTACAGAACCCCCGCTGATAACTGACCCTCTTCTTCAAAATCTTTGTCCCATGCCATCACACAGCTTCCTCTGTCACTTTTCCTTTTTCTACAAATGAGCCTATATTCCACCTCCTCACAAATCCAAATCGCACAGCAGAAAATATCAAGAATCACGTAATGTATTATTAAGTCTTTTGTCATATTGAAGAAAAAAAGGGAGATATAATTTCACTTGTTTCTAATCAAGCAGCAACCACTACTGAAGACTGGCACTGATATATTTCCACTAATAATCGTTGGCTCCAACAAACGTGTTGAATTCAGGGGGGAAATGCCCTTTTAATTAATTTCCACCCAAGGTTAGCTAATTTAATCCTTCTAGTGTGTGTAGTGTTGGTCGGATGATTAAAATAACTACTTGGCTAAGGTTAATGACCAATTGCGCTCATGGTTAAAAGAGCCCAACGCTGAGTGTTGGTACGAAGCAGAACATCGGTCTGAAACAGGCGATCAGTGGTCTTCCGAGTCAAAGTCCGACAGTTTGTTGACCGTGACCACATTCTTTCCGTGGATGTCGTGGCTTTACAACATCACACTGCTTCCTCTTTTGCTTATGCTGCAGAGAAGTCCTAATTACTACAGTTGCTAGGGGTGTTTGTCACTTGAAGGGAAACACATTTCATTGTTGAAACAACTGATGCTGCTGTTTTTCATGTGAGGACAATCTCCTCAGGCAACACCCTGTTGTCCATCTTTGGACTTTCTGTCTGCAGTAACTGACATGCATATTTTTGTGCAGCCTGCTTCTCAGATACGTCAAAAATGTTCTTACGTCATTTTCATTTTTCTGCCTTGTACAAGTAAAACTGCATCAGACATTCTTTACTTGTCATGACAAAAACAACATTATAACACTGAAAATGAGACAACATGACTTGATATACATTATTAAGGCGATCATTATTTGTGTTCTCTCAGGCTCTCCTTTCATCAGCTTCCCCCCATTTTCTCCACTTTCCTCATTGTTCACTCTCTGCATTTATCTCTCTGCTGCTGTGTCTCATCTATTTTCCTCCCCCCTCATCCTTCTTTCCTCTCTCTGCCGCCCTCTCTTTTCTCTTCCTGCCTATGTCTCCACCTTCTTATCACTCATTCTGTTTCCTCCTCCATCACCCTCTGCGGACTCCCTCCCTCTCATCCTTCATTCTCTGCCCCTCACACCACTCTCTTTCTGCTGCTCATTCATTCATTCAGTGTTGCTTTTAACACAACTCCCTCCACTGTTTCCCTATGCATGATGCATCCTTTCACACACGTGTCCCATGCCTCCCGCTCTCATTTATCACTCGTGTTCTCTCTTAGGCTTTCACTTCATTCTCGTGGCGACATGTATCAGTGTAATTTGTAGTGTTGTACAGTATATGCAGTGCTATTAATGGTTTGGAAATGATGTAGAGCGTTCGAACATTTCCTTCCATGCATTCATTCTGATATTTTTTACAATGTGCTAAGTTACATTGACACAGGTGATAGCGATAATAGCAAAGTCCTGTTCACATATACTCTGCAACAATCTTTTATGAGAACAGCAGTGGCCACGACAGCCTATAACATTTCAGCCCATAACAGTTTCCCCTCTTGTTCCCCGTTCAAACTGCATTAAGTAGTATAAGCAATTGTTCACCTTTTATCACTGATATAGCAAGCTTGCTAGGAAACAGTTGCTTATTTACACAAACAGGGAGCAACATTAGCATTTTTTGGAGGCGCGTCCTGACCACCTGACCAACTGGATCAGCTTGTTCTAAATCTACCTTGAAGCTACATGATGTTATGTTTAAATATTCAAACCCAAGACTCCATGTTTTCCATAGCTGCAACAATCCATCCAATGGAAATACTCTAGGTTTTGTGCATAATTGTATACACATTTGCTGAATATTCAGCCGGACATTGACTTAGACTTTATTTATCCTACAGCGGGGAAATTTACAAGTCACAGCAGCAAAGACAGAAAGGTGCAGAAACACACAGCAGACAAGCACTGTGTCAATAAAAACCAGAAGTATTTTTTTTTTAAAACAATATACATATAATAAATACAGATATAAAAAATATGGGGAACAAAATAAATATATATACGGAAAATATAAATATGTACAGATGTGCAGATTTATATAGTGCTGTTAAACAGTCTTATAGCAGTAGGAATGAATGACCTGCGGTAGCGCTCCTTCTTACACTGTGGGTGTAACAGTCTGCTGTTATATTTGGAAAGTATGGGATCTCCACTTGTATTTAAATTACAGTTCTGCGAGTTTTAACAATGTTTGAGTTTGTAAAGACTGGCACACCAGTGGGCCGCCACTTGACAAAATTTCAATACCTGACACATAACAGCAAATATACAATAGTAGTGTCTCCAAAGTGGCTACATTTTTGTCATAAAATATTCCAAGGGCCTTTTTTATGACTTTAAGCAGTGAAGAAGCTTTATGGTAATACGGGATCAATTAAAGTTTAAGAGTGTTGTGTTTTCCACCCTAAGTATGCTGTAAATCAAACTTTAGACTTGCAAATAAATCAGATTTATGTCAGTGCTTCATTTCAGCTTTTCCATCATTCTGATGGCTTTCTAAATTTTAGGAATTCTTGTGCTGCTTTACATAAGGCACTATAAAATTACTCATGAATGAGCAACTACAATTTCTGAACATAATTACAGCATACTCATTCAAAAATGAACACTTGTAAATGGATTTTAAAGTCCTTACCCTCTGTATGTTTACGAATGATGAACAACTTCATGTAAAAATAAAACTTATTTTATAATAATAATAATAATCCTGGCCTGTGTGTGTATGCGGCTACACAAAGTTCAAGTCGGGGGAAGCAGAACAACAGTCACACAGTCATGTGATGCTTTGGTCCAATCGGAAAAATATGGATTAGTGCAGCTTTCAAAGTTATTTACTAAAAACAAATACATTTCTAAAGATACCCCATTCAGTTCCACATATGAATAAAACTTTAAATATCCATTTTATTGAATTCATCATTCAGTCCTTGTTTGTTAAGGCATGTTAAACGTGAATCATTGTGGGTCCAGAGCAGCAGTTGTCAGTGCATCAGCCCACACAGTGAAAAGTGGAACCACAATTGCTTCATCTGAGCAGTCCATGATTTCTCCTGAGGTCTGAAGGACTGACTGGAGGATATTTGTTCCTCAAGCAGAGGACACTTACAAAAGCAAAAGACACTTTCAATAGTTTAAAGGGTCACTCCCTGAGAATTACCACCTCAATAAATCTTTAACTAAATATTAACCTTCACACCTCTCCTCCTCCATCTTGCCTGCATTCCTCGTGTTTTCTCTGTCTGACATCCAGTCCTGCTGAGATGTCCGGATGGCTGTCTGTTCTGTATCAATCTTTCAGACACTTTCCCCTCTCAGCTCACGTTATGTCTCTCACGTGCACTCTCTCCACCTCTCACTTATTCTCTTCCTCACTGCTATTTCTCTCACTCTGGCTGACATTAGGCCCATCAGGGCTTTGCGACACCGTTCTCACCCTCCGCATGATAGGCCATTTGTTACAGCTAGAAGCTTTCTACTTCTATCTCTCTCTCCCTTTCACACACACACACACACACACACACACACACACACACACACACACACCTTCCACAATACCCACTATCTCCCTGACCTTATCTCCTCTGTACGACTCTCTCTGGAACTAATGTCAGTGACAGCTCATTTCAACATGGACACTGTTCACCCCAGCAGCTGTTTCACACAGTGTTTCACGTTATCGTCCGTATTAACACCGTCAATGTCAAATTAAGACAAAGACTGCAGCGAGGAAGGAATCATTGTACAAGGCATTCTAGGGGCAGGGATATTTGAAATGACCACATGGGAAACCACTGTATCATTATTACAGCCTTTCCTTTTTTTCCAACATGTTTCTTAACTAAATTTCTACGACAAAAAAAATGGTACAGTTGCCACACAATCTCACAGAAAGGAAGGTGGTCAGTCTGCAATAAACTCAAGCACAAGGCTTTCTTTAAAAGTAACCCAGCCTAAGAAATTAAATGCTGTCCGAAATATTATAAAAAGGTAACCAAGGGAGACCACTCATAGCTTTGCCAGCTTTTCTCAATGCCAATAGCATTGAATGGACTACTTGAATGAAGCAGGTGAAGCTGATTTTTTTCAGCGCTATTGAATCACACCTTCTACATTTAAACTGCTTTTTATTGTGCATCTTCTTTTCTCCAAATCAAGCAGGAAAATGTCCTTCATCAATCATGGAAGTTTGTGTGAGGGAGATTTGCACTTCATTACGAGCAAACGTCTAGCAAGTAGTGTGACATTTTAAAATGTCTTCCCAGTAGGTTTTGAGGGATGGAAAGGAACAAAGAAACATAACTCACGCACTGCAACATGATCTGCCTGAAATGTCCTAAATGACAATCATTTCAAAGAGAAAGGCTGATAACATATGATTGAGGTTAAGCCCTTCAGTGTATGAAGCAATTTAAAAAGACTATCTGAACATGTATCAAGAGGCTGGTTCAGAAATTTCACGCACAACCCGTAGCTAACCAATAGCTAACAGTGCTGGATAATGGATTGTTAGACAATTATGGGAGGACAGGAGATCCTGGTACAAATACATTTCTTAAACAAACTGTGTGAACTTATTGTCTCGTTAACAACCAAGCTAGCTACAGTACCTGTTAGCGGTTAGCTCGCCAGGTACAGCAGTTCACCTATTGTCAAGCCCTCTGAATTGTGGTGTCTCTTGTCATTGAGAAGAAAACCCCTGAAACTTCATCTTAACTTTCAGGTTTCTGAGATATCTTGGATCTTCTTCTCAATATAAATGTTTTTGACACCTACATTTCAATGATGTGATGTGATTACTGATGCAGGTTTTAGAGGAAAAGGCCTCCATATCTAATGTCTAAGAATATAAAGACAGTTCGCCATTTTGCAGCTGATGTTCGGCTCTGACTCTGCAGTGTAATTGCTTCATTGCATAATTATGATCATTTTCAGGGTGTTACATAGATGTCAGTGTTTGCGTTATTGGCTAGGCAAATGGTCAGAGATGAAATTGGCGCAATATAGTATACTTCTCTTTCACACACACACACACACACACACACACACACACACACACACACACACACACACACACACACACACACACACACACAAACACGCTTCTTCCTCTTCATGAAGAACACAATATGTTTAATAGTCATTCTTAATTTGGGTTGAAGGTGAGCACACAGTTTGCCTAAATGAGATGATAAAATGATTATAATTCAAGCATACCATGACTGCTCCTGGCTCCATCTTGCTGTTTTGCCAGCACCAACTGAGTTTTACATTCTTGTTGACAAACCCCCTGCCAGTGACCCATCACTGTGCAGTGAGGCAGCCACTGGATGCTTCAACAGCAGATTCACTCTGTGTACCACGGGTTTGAAGTGTAAATGTGTCTCTTTATTGTTGGACAAGAGAAAGCTTCTATAGCTCTGAATTATGAATGTGTTTTTTCCCTACTTGTGGATCAGATAAAGCTCCACATTTCACTGTCTTCGGTTGGTAATTAGGACGACTCTTCCTACATGTCACTTTCACACTGCTCCGTGAATGATAGTGACGTGTGCATGACTATAAATCGCAGTGTGTTTAAAATTTGGTTATCGTCCTTAGGAATGCTCCCTGGTGTTTTGTTCTAACTTTCAATTTCAATTTCTGCCTCTCTCACAGTGTGTCCCTAACTCCACAGCTGTCTCTTCATCGCTCTCTTGGGGCCTGTCTCCAAATCAGGTAAAAAAAAAGCCCCCCATGATGAGCCTACTAGATCCACGGGTTTTAGCAGAAAGGGGAACAAAGGAAAATATTCTACCCATCAATCAGCTTTACCTGACAGCAGACCTTGAACATACTTTGCACCACTGAGCGCTGCCTCTCTATGCTGCTGTACCGACCTTGCACTCACTTTTAAAGCTTCTAGAAAGAGGAAGAGGAGGGAGGCGAGAAGGGACGGACGGCGACGACAGAGACTGAAAGACATGGAGAAAAGGGGGGTGTGGTTGCACGCCACTCCGCTGGCCGTAACCTGAAATACTGCACATCAAGCGCTGTGTTCACTAGTCATGGGTTATTAAAGGGCTGGTATTATGTGACACTTCCATCCATCATCAGGCTGTTCTCCTGTGACCTGATAGCTGCACATACAAATGCTCACAAGGTAACGCATATAATCAGGCGTGTTTGCACCCATTAATTTGCAAGAATCCTTGATATGTATTATGATAAAAGAGCAACAAACAGCCATCCACTCTCCCAAGACACTGTCCACTGACTCTAATGACACTCCTAACGCTGAGCGCCATAAAGTGGACATGAGCGGGAGAGCAGAGCCCAACAGTTTCATCCTCATATGAGGCTGCTGTGCAGGCTGCCAAGTGTCCTGTTACTAACAAAGACCAACAGCTTGTTCATGCACCATAATGGAGAAAAATGAAAGAGGGTAGGTGGGGAGGATAGACAGAACAATGGAAACGTGAGAATAGATGGGAGGGAGAGAAGGTGGCTAAGCAGTGCGGATGGATAGAGGAGAAAGGGATTACAAGATCAGCTGAGGAGGAAAAAATGAGGTGACATCCGAAGCATAGGGTTCCCTTCACACTCCATAAGTCTCTATTCTCTGTCTGTCAGGATGCTACACACACACACACACACACACACACACAGAGAGTGACACACACGCAAACAACAAATGAGGTTCCCAGTTTGTTAGGGTCTCTTTTCCAGGACTGTTTCATACAATATAGGAAACAGTAGTGGGTGTTCCTTTTTTAAAAACCTCACAAATGGGATTGAACAATAGATTACATGCAAGAACATCCATACATAATCACTACATACATGCACTTACTGTACAAATGAAGCATCTCATTCTCTCAGCAATTCAGTGTTGCTGTCTTAGTTTCTCATCCAATATTCTAAAGTGTCTCATCAAACTCAAGATGTTATGGGTGCATCAGTAATGTACTCACAAGAGACTTGACTACACACACGCGCACACATACACACAGCGAAGGAGTCATGTACCTTTATTATCACAATGCTGTGCAAGCAATAAACTACATATTTTTTTATTTTTCATCTACTTCAGCGCATTGAAAGTGTCCCATCAATTTGTTGCATCAACAAGCATATCATTAATTTGATTAAAAAGAAACACACACTCATTTGCTGCTGGCTGGCTCAGCAGGCTGCATGTAGGAATGCAGAGATACGGTGCAAAGGGTGTGCCTGACTTCAGTTACGAGGGGGTGGAGCTGCAGTGGGAAGGGGGTGTTTGACTTTGCAGTAGCTCCGGGCAGAATAAGATTCTGATGTGCTGCAGTGACCAGCGAGGGCAACCGTGCAGGGGTAGACAGCTGCTGCTCAGTTTATAACCTCAGGGCAATAGAGCTGCCGGTGTGTCTCTATGTGTGTGTTTTGTGTATTGCGTGTCATGGCCACAGCTGTCCTCTGCCCCCCAGTTCTTCTTTTGTGTCATTCCTCACCTGTCCAATGCGTGTCCTCAGTGTGCTCTCCTGTCCTGCAGCCCTGTGGTTCATTGTTAATCAGCCCTGATCTGTAGCTGCCTCCGCAGCTGCTCCTCCTCACCAATTAGTGTCTGGGTGTTAATAGATAGAGCTGTTTTGTATGTTGGTTGCCAGATTGTCTGTTGCTTTGAAGCAGTATTTCTTTATGCTCTTCAAAAATGTACAATAGCAAAGTTTTGTGATGAAATCAATTAATTTCAAAGGAATTGCTGTGATTAGTATATTCACTTGCGGGGGGGGAACTAAATCCACACAAACTGTGGTCAACTCTGACACACGAATTGGCACGATGGACCAATAGTCTTGATTGAGTCTGAAAGAGGGGGCTTATTGACAGTGTTGCACAATCTACTTTTATGAAAGTCTTCTGTCAGAGTATAAACAGCTCCACAAGAGGAAGGGTTTAAAACAAGAGTTGGTGGATCAAATACTTATTGTCCCCTTAGCGACCGAGCTAGCTAGCTCGCTAACTGTCAGATATTACGACAGACTAATGCTAACATGGTGAGCATGTTAGTGGTCAACTCGCCATCTACAGTTGCTCACTAACTAGCCCTGTTAGTAGTCATTAAGCTTTTAGCACCACATATTTTGCGAGGACACGTGGATGAAATTCTGATAAACATGGTACCTGCTTGTTGTATAACCTGTTCTGCTAACCTGCCTCAAACTGTTGGCCCACTTACCTTTTCAAGTAAACAAACATATCTGCTTTATACATTTTGAGCCCAACTACCTATTGCCAGCAACTCTGAATTGAAATAACATTTGTTGGATCATTAAGAAGAAACCCAGAGTCTCCGTCATTTCCATTGTTTTGTCTCAGTCAAATTATTGTTTAAAAATATGCAGAGCACATACCTCTTTGTTAGGGGAGGTCACCTTAAACTGCATTGCATTAATTTAGATGAAACATGATCATTCGGGTGTGAAATTTCTGCCTACTTGTATTTAAGCAAAATGAGCTTTGAATTACGAGGTTCAAAGTTTTGACTGAAAAGAAGTTTGGTTACAAGTACCTTTTTAAGCTTTCTAGATTGAAAGCATCTCTGAAAAGAATTCCCCCTCAGATTAATTTGTTATTTCTCTAGCTCATTAATACTTAACTAGGATAATTTGTTATGTGTCCAAACTCAGATGACACCCTTTTTCAATGTAGGTCAACACTTGTGACAAAAAGTGTCACAATCCAAAGGCTCCTCCAAACAGGCCAAGAACTGCAGTCTTCTTTTGCAAAATACTTGGAAGACACAAAGCCATATATCATTTCTCACACTCCCACACTCCTGTTTCATAGTGCATTCAGGTGTTTCTCATCATGTGGTAAATCAGAAAACCAGGTTATATTTACAAGGTACATGAGGGTTATTGATTTTGTATCATCAAATGTCCCCAAGTTTTCTATTAGTATTTATCATTTTGGCTGTTTGCCACGTCCTGGTGGTGGACTTCTTGTTTTGTTGACGAACACACCGGTTAATATTATCAAAAAATGTTTTTAAAAATGACAAATGGTGAGAAGTCCATTTTGATTAAAAAGTCATAACTTTACTTTTGTACATAAAACAGAACAATTTAAACTACCAAAGGGCCTGTGAATCACTATTTCACTGTAACATTAACTGTCAACCACAATCTCCAGCCCTAACACATTCAGATTTAAGAGGCTCTACTCCACTCACTGCATTGCGTTCCCAGTTTGTTAGCAGCTCGTCTATGCTGTGTTGTGCTGTACAATCCCATCCTGGCACAGACAGAATAAACACCACATACTTTGCTGTTCTCTCTCATAATCCCACTTGGCAGCCATGCAGCACATCAGACATGGAATACAGCTCATAAGCAGATATGCCACAATAGGCATGGAATCTTATTAGTGTCTGTACATACACAAACACACACACACACACACACACACGTCTTGTCAGTGCTTTAATGGAGTCTGCCAATTAGCATAAACATATCTACAGATCCTCATATGGTTAGAGGGTGTGTATGATTGAGAAAGACAGTATCTCTGCTAACTGGCAACCCGTTATAGCAAAAACTGAGCAGAATTTGTTGGACGCATACACACATTAAAACACACACACACACACACACACACACACACACACACACACACACACACAGCTTTGTTATCGTTCTTTATCACCAATGTTTATTTCATTATCTCAGTTCTGGTACTGTAAGGTCCGCTCCCTCTGACTCTGTGTGTGTGTGTGTGTGTGTGTGTGTGTGTGAGAGAGAGACATTATGAATACCCCAGTGGCATCAAATAGGTTTGCCACTCCTCTCCTGTTCTCTGCATCTACTTTATTTTAGTTTCTCCTTCTCTTTCCTCTCCCTTATACTCTCTCCCTCTCCAGCCAGCAGCATGCATTAAGTCATGCATTTGCTTTCCTTGACTTATAGTTCCTCTGACTGACTGCCAGCCTCAGTCTCGCCCTGCTGAGCCAACAAAGTTTACAGACTTGGACACTTATTTATGCTCCCTTCATGTTCTTTTAATGGAGGTTGAAATTATGAGGAGGGGAAGACAAAAATGTGGCACATGAAGAATGCATTCTTAATTTTGTGCCCCTGTTGTTACACACACAAACGAGGCTCATGATTGATGATGGTGCTTTGTCTTCTCAGCTCAGCAGATGTAGCAAGCTGACTCTGTATAGAAAGACAAAGAGAGTACACACACACAGAGTCATTTAAAGCCTTCACTGTTAGTTCTTTGCATCTCCTGTTACAGTATGTGTTTCACATCTCAGGTGTGGAATTGAATTACCTTCAATAAAATCATATGCTGGGTAGGCTTACAATTGTATTGCGCTGAAACAGAATTCACAATTGTTTTTCTTTTTGCAGATCAGACTGTTGGCTGTGTTGCTTTGAGCTGCAGGGGAAATTCATTCATGCTTCCAAGACCGAAATGTTGAATACCAAATCACCAGAGTCCCACTCAGAGACAATACATTTGGAATCTGGCTTTGTTGATTCACATAATTGCAATTCTGCACAGTTCAGAAGCAGGAGACATACACACACAACCAGAAATTCTTCTGAGATTTTATCACGGCCAACACTTTGATCTTTCCAAATGATTCTCACTGTTGCAAAAGGACAGATACGAGAACAAACTCTGGTTTTAGTTTCTGGCTGTTGGAGATACGGCAAGCAGATTATCATAGCGAAAGAGAGAGTACTTCCTGGCCATTACATTTTCCTGTTTTTTTGTATTTTGGGCTTAATCAGAATACTGTATATAGCCATTACTGCAAATCAGAAAACTCCCTGGGATCAGTACATTACCCTAATCATTAAACTCAAAAAGACATGAGTATGTACTATAAGTGAACTAATATGAAGCCTGACAACTTCAGGCTACGGGCTAGAAAATTATCCTTCTCACCAGTCAAACACCCTTGAAAATTGGCGCTACCATTCTTAAAGGAAGCCCGGTGATCATATTATCAATGAATAACCTTTGGTGTTGCATGTAAATTACACTCGGAAAAGGATTCCCGACAGTGACTGGTTCCAGATTATTATCCCAGGCTGTAACATTCATATTCCATCACTGCAGCTCTGCTGAACATGGCGAGAATGGAAGGTCTTTTAACAAACCCAATGTGATTACACACTATTACATAAACTGACTAATGACTTATCATCATAATGACATTAGCATTTGTTATGTAAAACGTGGTATGCTACGCTATAGGTAATCTATCTCTTGAAATCCTCTTTAGTCTCTGCAGCAGTCTTCTGGCTACCTCATGTGTTAAAATGTAAATTTGGATTTTATTTTGGTAAATCCTATATAATCATTCAACAATTATTGACAGTTTATTGATTGCTTGGGACTGTGTGTATGTGTGCACTCTGTCCATATGTGCCAAGGTAATATTGCTGTGTCTCAGTCTTTAAACTTTGAACAGCTTCTCTGGGAGGAAAGATGAGGGGGAGGAAGGAGAGAAAGGAGGCTTCATGGCTGGTTTGGTGTTTACATCATCCCCTCTTACTCTGTTCCCTTGTTATCTTCTACTCCTTCTCCATGACCCAGACTCCTCCATTTCCTCTGTCCCCTCTAATACACAGAGAATGATCTCATCTTCCCCTACGACATCACAAAACACATCCTCTCCGGCTCACTCCGTCTCTCTTTCTGTTTCTTTTTTGTCTTTTGATAGAATAACAAATCACACACTCATCTACTCTCTCTATAATCACTTGCCCAGACAGCTTCTATGGTTCAATAAGATTATTGACAAGTCTCTGCTTGAGAACAAGTGGATAGTCAATCAGAAAACGTGTCAAAACTCACAGTCTGAAGCTTAAGTCATGCTGTCTGCTACTCTGCGCTCTCTCTCTCTCTCTCTCTCTCTCTCTCTCTCTAGATACTTGTGATTGATGCCCTGGGACGTAATTATTGAACAGCAAATCCCACTCCAATTTAGGGACATAAAACAGCCACTTCAATTACTCCCCAGGCCAGAATACGACTGAATTAGGAGAAGGAGAGCAAATCTGATGAGGCTGTCTGAAAATACTCCATCACCCGGCGAGAATATTAAAGACATGAATCTGAGCGACACTCGCTGAGAGTATAACACTATGATGTATATGCAGTGAATGAATGAAAATGAATGCAGAGAAAATTGCTGCTTTGCCAAAAAGTTTTACTCAGAAATATGCACAAAGGAAGTCAGTGTCTTTGGTCAGTGTTCGACATTTGAACAGCAACAAGATGTATACTCAGGCAGGTTATCAATGTGTGCTGAGACCTGCTGCTTTCCAGACAGAGAGTTATAAACTGCATATGCCTTGTTATTTCCAATCAAAACGCTGTTGCTATCCTGCCAGGGATTACTGGGGTCAGTGCTGGGTTAGGACAGTCACAGTAGAAATTCATCTCATGAACTACTGAATATGCCCACCACAATGTGTGAAAACGGATTACATTAAGGAACCATGACCAGAAAGAGAATAGTTGAGTCTGGGTTGACATTGAAATAGTGAAAGCAAGGTCATTATCATCACAGCAGTGGATAGTTGCATACATCTTTCTTCAACTTTGGTCAACTTGGTTGATACCATGCAAAGATATTTTCCACAACTTAGGAGTTTTAAAATTTTTCAGGCAATCAAAAGCTTACCCTAGTCTTGTGTCCTCAATCTACACTTGATCTGGATCTAAAACCAAACTCTTAGATGCCTAACCTAGGCCTGATTATCAGACAGACTTCGTTTCATTTAATTCACTCAGCCTGAGATTGTGTTCATGATAGGGGCACAACAACCTGTTCTTCCGTGTTTGTTGCTAATTTTCTGTTGCTTTTTTCATAAATATAGCCAGGTAGCTAACTGGCTATGTAGGAAGATGAAGTCCACATTCTTAATCTGGCCAACAAAGCTCTGATTGGTCAACTGCTTCTCAAATTGGGGAAAACAGCATCAAATCTGATCTGTGGGCAGGTTCAGAAGTCTGAAGCCAGTTTAATGTTTATAAATCTTTAACTTCAGTACACTTAACTTTAAGCCAACATTTCACATGACAAACATTATCTTTCAACAATTGGCACATTCCAATCTGTGGTGGAAGAATGTGATGTTCACACAATGATCTTGGACATTTTAGTTTTGGTAACAAATTAATACATTTTGTACACTGCCAGACATTCAAGTTCTACTCAAGTCCAGCTTCTTCCTTTTGAAGAGATCATGCTGTCCTAAGTTCACATATGTCCATAATGATCAAAGACTAAATTTTAACTTGAAACACTACAGCCCTACAAACTCCACGGGCTGTTTAATCCTTCTTTCAACTGGGTCTAAAAATCCACTGCTGTTTGACTCCCTGATTTTATATAAATATTGCATGCATCTATTTGCATTTCTGAAACACATCGGAGGAGGATGTGCTTCCTGTCAAAAAGTTGCAACTGTACACAGCATGAAGGAATAATAGTGGGTCCTGAATTATATGGAGAGTTTTTACATAAAGAGCAGATCACTTATACAGTGGCGAGATACATGCACACAGCAGGGGATGGAGGAATGACGAGGTGATTATTATCTGTGGACTTGAAACTGAGCTGTAAGATAAAGGCCTCTCCCAAAGCATTTAGTTCATAGTGATAAACTGATAGAAGGGATCAACTGAGGACAGGCAGAAACACATTACATAGAGACAGAGGGGAGCAGGAGGAGGGGAAAAATGAAGCACTGTTTATCTCTTGCTTTTTTTCCCACCAGAATCTCTCTTTCATCCATTCTCCCTTTTTAATTCGCACTCCAAACCATATTCTTTCACTCCATCTCTCATTCTCTCCGTCTCCCAGACATATCCTCTATTTGTCCTCTTCCTCCATCTTCCACTTTATCACTCTACTTCACACTCCTAATCCAAACCGAGGCAGGCAGAGAAGCAGGGTGAATGATGAGTGGACGGGGGAATTTTGGCCCACTCCAGCACAAAGCAGACCAGAGACAAACAGCAGTGCCATGTGAATTAAAGATGACAGGAGTCCTGCTGTTCCTGCCTGGGCAGGCTAGTCAGACAGTGTCGACAGAGTTCAGTAGCCGAACACATGAGCAAAGTTTAAAATTTGAAGAGCGTGCGAAGAGAAAAACATGAGAGCAGCAGATGGATTTGTTTATTTTTTGAGGGAACTGCCATGCTATTTCCAAGAATGAGCATTGACATGCAAAGAGACACTTAGATGAACACACACAACAAGTGTCCTTACAACCCACAATGTCCTCACAAGGCAGCAAAATGTCAGACACAGCCAAACACACTCACACACACACACACACACACACACACACACACACACACACACACACACCAAAGAATACCTTACAACCCACAACATCCTCACAAGGCATGGACCATTCAGACACGCACACACATACACACAGCAGTATTAAGTTTCATAAAACTCTGCATTTTCTTTTGTGCCAGGAATCAATACAGTATTACAATGGAAAGTGTGTGTGTATGTGTATAAGGGTTGGGTGTGTGAAGAGCAGTGGCGGCTGGTGACTCAAAAAATTGGGGAGGACAGGAGGAAAACCAACCCAGTGTGACAAACTAGCAGTGATGTTTTAGTGATGTGTTTAGAAGTAGTTCGCAATTGCACATTATAATTTCTTTTCTAATATGCTACTGTATGAAAGTACGCTTGACTGCCACTTCATCACACTCACACACAACAGTGGTAGAGAATTGAAGATCAAATTTGGAAATTATCATTGGACCACCACGATATCAGTATTGTATCCTGGTTGTTGGTTGTTTAGGGAGGACATCTTGGTGCATCACTTTACGTGTTTTGGCCAATAACAAATTAGCATTAAGAAAAATTAAGTGCATTAAATTGATATAACAGATCCCTCCATAAAAAGGACAGCCCTGGCCTGCAGGTGTCGCTGTTGAAGCATTTTAATCAGAATTTCAACAATGGGTTTTTTCCAAAGAAGAGAGAAAAAATATTTTATAAATGATACTGAGATTTGATAAGGGTATATTTCAACCAGTTACTCTTTTTTATATTTTGATTTCCCTCTTGCCTCTCAAAAATACAGGAGGAGCAACCTCCTCTGTCTCTATGGACCAGCGAGTTTGGGGAAGTGAGCTGGTCCCTGAGGACAGCTTGATTTCTCCCATAGAGCTCCACTGTCTCCATCACTGCTACTGTGTTTACCTGAGAGATTTACAGGCAGGAAAGCCCAGTTTCCTGTTTACATCACAAATGAAATGGGAAATACAATCTCTTTGTATTCAGCAACACTTGTACTGTGCTTCCTCTACCTGAATATCTGCTTGCTTGCTGTATATCTGATTATTTTGTTGTGAACCTTGTCACTGCACAGAATATAAATCTACAGTTGCATCTGACTCCGCTCTGCATTTTTCCCTATAGGCTGATTCTTCCAGTCATATGCTGTAAAAGGTCCATATCAAAAGCATCATCCAGTTATGCAGGTTTACAGCACTCTGAATCAGACACAGGGAATCTTTCCAATCGCGCGCCAAAGCTCTTCCATCTGTGTTCCTATGACTCTCACCGACTACTTGACTCCTACTGGCTCCTCTCTTCAGCCTTTACAAACTCATCAAGCATTCTGCAACCTCTCCTCCGCCTCTCTAAATTCTCCAGTGTCACACCCTCCTGCACTTGATCCTTTAGCTGCCTGTGACTGCTCATATCAAAATCAATACAATGACGCTGCTCTTGACGACTTCTCAACAGCTGTTGAACAGGTGTGTAGAGTTTTCTTGCAGCAACCAGTCTCTGCACACACATAGGACGCATATATACATACTAGTTCACGCTGCAGTAAAATATTAGTTTGAAAGGAACAGAAGGCGCTAGATTAAATGTGTGCAAAATTCAGAGAGAGCCGTATCGGTTATAGTGGATGAGTTCATTACTATTGTGCATGTGACTGTGTGTGTGTAGGTATATGACTGCCAGTGTATGTCTGTGTGTGTTTTTACATGTGCAAATTTGAGCGATATACAGTAAGCCCATTTCATTATTCCCCAGTGTTTACTGACAGATACTGGACAGGCCTCAGTGAGCAGCTCTGGCTTCATTATCCCACGCTGCTATGGGTAGACACAGATCACAGGACATGCACGGCCAACACACACACACAGCAGCATCCCACAGGGATGTTTAAGAGGGTGTGACGACAGGGAGTTGTTATATTTGAGAATTTCAAAGCTCAATTTTTTGCAGCATCACGATGTCTGCCTCAATCTGAAATGAATAAAACAAGACTCCAATGTTTGCTTTTTTCTCACTCCTAAACAATGACATACTGGAGACACAAACTGGTGATAAAATTCAACGTTACTTTCCAGGAAACAAAGTTAGTGTTGGAGATAATGCCTAAATGAGCATCCAGTTTGTCACGTTAAGTTAAGAATAGCTCTGTTACTTCACGATCACTGTGCAGGGAAGAACTGCGAGAGGAGACAGCTGTATCACTCACACCACTCACAATAAATCTCCCTGACAGACAGGGTCGCTGTAGGCATCTTACTACAAAACTTGAATTTATGGTCTCTATTTAAATTTAAGTATCATAATTGATTATTTTGTATTAGTTTGACTTTGGTTCAGGGCCCAGTGTTGCTGACAACTACATTCACGACATGCAAACACACTGGTTCACTCACCCTGTCCTCTTCCTCTCTGAGGTCTGGCATGGTGCTGATGCACAAGCTGACAACGGTCACTGCAACCATGATCACCGACATGCAGGCAAAGATCTTCCCCGGTAAGCCAGACTGCGGATTCTCCACCATATCTCTCAGCCAGTTCATCACCTTTCGGTACCTTGTCTCCTCCACCGTCACACGCTGCATGGCGTTTCTCTGCCTGCGTTCCTCCTCACGCCGCTCTAGCTCGTGCACCTCCTCGATGCGTGTGTACATCTTCCTCTTACAGCAGCGCTCCATGTATGTCATCTCCACACCCCAGTAGGTCAGCTCATCGTGTAGTGAGAGGACGCACATCTCCCGCAGCAGGCGCAGTTTCCCCGCAGCCAGGAAGTTGAGGATAACCCTGAAGGCAGACGGCGACCGGTCGAAGAAGAACTCCTTGCGGGCTTCGTCATAGTCGTCGCAGACACTGGCGATATCCTCGGGTGACCGGCAGCCACAGAGGCGGCCAAGTCGTGTGAGGGGGAACTGCTCCAGGGTGCTCCAGGGGAAGGTGTAGCGGTTCCCCCCAACGTTGATCACTGCCAGCAGGGCATGGTCGATGGACACCAGGTCCTCTGGGCGACGGATGAACTGAGCTCTCTTGTAATACGCACCCTGGAGAGTGAACAATAAAAAGCTTCAATGCATGAGCAGCTGCATCTGATATGTGTGTGTACGAGTACAATAAGATGTCTACAACTTCGATATCATTCTTTAATTCCTTCATCTTTTTATTTTACTTTCGCAACAATCTTATTCATACCTTGATGGTCTCAGTCTCAGGGATCTCTGTGAAGATGCGGTCAAGACTGCTGTCATCGCTGACGGACAGATTGCTGAAGTCATGGTTGGCGTTGCTGATGATGGGCATGGCAGCATCTGGAAAGCACGCTGCTCCAGACTGGGCAGCTCAGACCAGTTAATGAAGACAGAAAAAATATTTGGATTGCGCCAGGTTCAACTTGTCAGTCTCAGCACTCAGCAGTCCTCTCTGTATCGCAGCCTCCAACAACTTACGTTAAAACTTGCACACATGAAAAGCTTTCCTGCCACAGCCCAGGTCTACTGTAGACAAGCGGAGCATAAAAACAGCTGTAGCTTTCCGTTTTTTTGGTCTCAGAACCCCTCATAACAAGGAGTTTTTTCTCAGCAGCAGATGAGCTATGGCTTTGGCTTCCAACCAACAGAGCAAATAACCCAGAAGCGAGGAGTGTCAGGAAACCTCACAGTTGAATGTGGGTGAGATATGACATTGCCATCAGAGGTCCACAGTTGAGGTATCAGGATACAGTATCAGATCAGTGGGTAATCCCAGTCTGAAGAGAGAGTCTGGAAAGCCCAAATGGCAACAGTCAGTTAGGATTGATCAGTGGCTGATGAAGCTGCAGAAGTCAAAGAGGCAAATGTGTAGCACTGATGTGTCCGGGGACTGGGGGTCCTCTGTGTTACCGCAGCAGGATTAGGGAGGGCCTAGATTCTTGGTGGCATCATGCAGGCACTGAGAGAGAGGGAGAGAGAGAAAATGTCAGAATGGAGCTAGGATGAACTGAGATTAGGCGGGTGTCACAATAAAAAGCAAGAATAGCAAAGAGATGGTGTGAAGACAGAAAAGGGTGTGGAGAGAGAGAGAGCACACCTCAGTACTCAAGACTGCAGTGCTGTAGGCTCCACCCCCCTCTTCCACTTCCTTTCAGTGAGACGCAAGACATACAGACGCATCAGCTCTGTTGCTATAAATGGCCAGTCACTATGGTCAACGTAGGACTTGAACAGATAGCAAAGGAATTTACAGTCACATCAACATCCAATGAGGACGGCCTGGATGGTTTACTTAGTACGGGTGTTACAAAATTCAAGGAATAACAGTAGAAAAGAACATGCAGGTCTGTGGCGTTATTCACACTCAGAGTGAGTTATTGGCTGTTGTAGACGGGCAGCAATCCTAGCAACAGACACTGAAACGCAGGGTCCAAAATGTTTTTCTTGGCAATACAATTGCCCTGAAACTTATTGGCACTGTTAGCTGTTACAGTTGCCCAGAATGATTCGCTGTGTCGTGTATCAAAGCCCTAAATAGTTGCGGTTAATTCCAATTGCAGGTCTGTTAATTTCATTATTTGCCATTTAGTCTATTTAATTACACTCCATGCATGAAGACCAACTGCCAGCAAATAGTAAAGTTGGACGTTAAAACACATTTGTCAATAGACCTTTTTGACATGTCATAGCAGAAGCGCAGGTGTAATTAATAACCATAATGAAGGCTGCATTCCAGTTAGCCATTGCTGTAAATTCTAATTAGTTAACCTTACTAAAAAAAGCATGCAAACCGATTGCCTTAAAAAAAACTAAGTAAAAGGTACTTGTTTGACTTAAGTAAAGTGGAATAGTATGTTGTACTAACAAATGCTTATTTAGAGTAGTACACTTATACTTGAGTTTAAGTAACTAAACAAAACCTGTATAGAGTACTTGATAATTCACTTTAGATGTATTCTTGACTTAGAGTATAGACTACTAGGAATTACAATTTCAGACAACTAATCATTTCAAGTCAAATGTACTGTGTGTATTCCAAAAAACACATTTATTTAAGTTGGGCTAACTAATGTGACATTTCCTGCAACTTAGAATTTCACAGTCGCATTTACTTGAACAGCAATCTCATTTACTTGTTACAACCGATTGCCTTAAAAAGACCAAGTGTTACTTGCGTAATTTAAGCGCTTTATTTTAAACATCCATTATCCATTAATGAAAAACAGGTTCCATTCTCCTAAAATAATTCCAGTTACAGTCACACATAATAAATTCAATAAGTTCAATTCTTTTTCTTTATTGCAATACTTCCAATAACAATAACACAGTTATACCAAACTTGGTAAAGAACCAGCTAACAAGTGGCTTCAAAGTGTAATGATATGAAAAGGTAATGACATAATCAAAAATGTGAATAAACATGGCACACTGGCAGCTTCTAGATATAACATGCAGATTCAAAAACAAGTGAAATCTAACTCAACAGGAGATTTTTCAGTGTTTGTAGTTTTGGTGTGAGTTTGCTCTCTCCCAAACCAAGCATGACAATCTCTCCCTCAACAATGATGGCAGTAGAGAGCGATGCAAGGTGAAGATTATTCGGAGAGAAAGGAACATCTTCACTAATGACAGTGAGCACCCCAACAGACACCTGTGCCTAGGACTCAGCAGTCAGAATCCTGCATAAAACCAAAAAACAACAACATTACAACATAGAAATGTCACCGTGTCATCTGCCCTGCCTACACTGCCTTGCACATTAAGTTTTCACTTCACATGCACCTGCATTTAGTAGTTTTATCAACATAAGTAGGCCTAAAACATTTTTTGACCAGTTTACAGATGTCCTGTAAAGAACATAAAAGAAATTAAGTATTTAAGTCTTCCTCATCCTCACATTCAATTTCCTTTGCTGCCCTGTACTAGCTAGTGTATGTGAGGGACAGAGATGTTCTACCTCTTGTGCAGAATCCACAACCACAGTATGGCAAGTTCTTGAGCTCAGCAGTGCAACTCAGTGGCATGGACTGCAAACGGAGTTAGTTCAATGTATGGCTACTTCATCGTATGGGTGATGCTACTACTCTAGCTCATGTGATACAAAATACACCTTTCACCATCTCCATACGTGTCTAAAAAGTTTTTGAAGGTATTTTGGGGGCGCTTCTGTTCTACTCAATAACGACAGTAGAGAGACAGGACAGGCAAGGGAGAGAGAGGCGATGACATGCAGCAAAGAGCTCTTTCCAAATCAAACCCCGGCTGCTGTGGTTAGGACTCGTGCTGCATTCACATGGATTCAGGTAGACGGCAGACGGATAACACCTTCTGGACGGCACAAGAAAAACAAACAAACACTCATGACGATATGTTGCTATGGTGATGTAGTATTGTTTACAAAGAATGGAATAAAATATATTAAATATTCAAGTCTATTATCTTATGTAATGCATAATGTTAGCTATGAAATGTAGCTTTCTCTTAATATTCTATAGCAAACTTAAAATGAATGTTAAATTCCCTCCAAGACGTAAGGTCATTCATTCAATTCCAACATGGATAGTGAAAGGAGAACTGCACTTGGTGTATCCCTTGTTTATGTTTGTCTGAAAAAGAGACATTTTTAGCTATTCGTTGTCCAGATCGTGCATGTTTTCTCCTTGTGTGAGGGAGCTATGTAACATCCGGTTGTAAATTCCGTCGCAGAGGAGAGCAAAAAGTTAAAATATATTTTATACCGTCACTGTCGCCGATATTCTCTGCCTGCCTCACCTAATTTTATCATCCTGCTCTCATCCACTAAAATGATATCAGGTTTGCCATCTAACGTCTGCCGGAATCCATCTGAGTGCAGCATCAGCCTTGATATGCGTTATGCCTCTACCAGGTGAACTACCAGGTGCACCACATGTATCTACATTTAAAACACAGACCGTGTTTATGTTTTTTTTATCTCATCTATTATAAATATGCATGGTCTAGTACTTAAAAGAAACAAACCCAGTTTTGAAGATGAAAGTTGTATTTTTCTCACTTCTCAAGAGCTAGGTTGGTAGCTTCACCCTGCTGGCATACTCCAAACTCTCACAGTTAGCATGCAGCCCATGTCCATCTTTGTACTGAACTCACAGGGTTACAATCGGCATTCATCTTTTTATCTGACTCTCAGTAAGATACCAGCAAATACAAAGCAAATTTCCCTACAACTCTGTGGTGCTCCTACTATGAGAACTTATGAAACAGCTGTTGTAAAAATGACTGGGGTCATCACCAAGAAGAACCGGGAGGCCTCGGGGGACAAGCATGCACACTGCTATCACATCTGGTTTCTAGAAGTGAATAATTAACAAATAAAGTTCAATATTATGCAACATTCAAAAGTAACAGTACAAATACGTTTGTCAAAGTGTATATAAAACAATATTACTGATTGGAGAATTGATTTTTTTAAAGATACAGTACACAGCTTTACTGTTATTAACAGCAATGGACCACTACTCTTGCATACTATAAGTCGCGACCAACACTACATTAAAATACTGAAAACAATAGGAGGTAGCAACATAGGTTCTGTAGGGGTTGTAGGTTGTACGTATATGGTAACTTACATACTGTATATTTCTTGGGTCAACCCATTTCAGTTCATCAAATAAAAAAAGACACATTCCCTGATATGTGCATGCTTTACAGGCATTACAGGAAAATACTTGTTTTATATAAGTACCTATTTGACGCCTCAGTCATCAAAACAATTCAAAAGCAGTATTTCCTCTGTATTAATTTAGCGGTAGTTGAGCTTCCTCAAGCTTGTCTACCGCAAGATACAGATTGAGCGGGTTTCATTACATTAATCACTGGTCACAGGCCGGTTAACGTAGCTGGCAGCTCATCACAGCGCGAGAGGGCAAGGAAAGGACAGATTCATGGCGCACTCTGTGAGGCCACAGAGCGGAGTGCATCTGCAGACTTTCACCGCTGGAGCCGAGTTAACGTCGCATGCAGCCAATGGGTCCTCGAGTACATGTAAATTTAGCTATGGCAGTGTGTTGGAAAGCCTCTCTATTACAGCGGCACTAGTCATTAGATACAGAGAAGTAGCAGAACTCACCTGATTGTAACCAACTGTTACTTTCACTCACGAGACTGGTTATTTTTCCTTCACCCACAATGTGTGTGAAAGATAAAAATAACTTGCCCATCACGTAAATAAAGTAACTTTACCGTTAGCTAGCTTTACTGACAAGTAAGTCAATTTACTGTTGCTGCAGCCTCTTGCCAAACTTGAACACACACAACTCTCCAGGGAAACAAACAGTGTGGTCAAATATGTAAGTTATTGTCTAGCCAACGTGCGTGCAAACCGTGCGTTACAACGTTTAGCGTTGCCTTTACAGCGAACACGTTCATGCTGCGTTCAAATGTAACTCGGATTTTCTGACTTCTAAATTTCTAATCTGCGACCAAACTGCGTTTGCTGCGTCAACTCAGGGGAAAAAAGAAAAATTGCTACATTTAAAATCTTAAAAAACGACTTTCCATTTTCGTTTTGGAACAGTTAAAATATGTTTTCAGGCGACCCTGGGACGGTGGCGGGAAAAGCTAAATTAGTCTTTGCCACCAAAACATGGCTGAACAAGTTCTGCCAGTAGAATATTGTGCAGTGCCTTAGCTAAGTCAGCTAGCTAACGGATTGCAAACGTTAGCTAACACTGGCAGCAGTCAGAAACACAAATTCGCTCACAAGTATTGCTTTCTTGATAACTTACCTTATCATTCTTCAAAAATGAAAAATCCCATTCGTTTCTCCGTCTTTCCTCACCTTCCTGACATTAAACTAAGTCAGCCCAACCCTGTATTCCACATGCGTCCTGAGCACGCACAAGAACTGAACGTTGTCTACTGCCCATGCTCAGACCCAGCTCCTCTTCTTCTTCTCTGGTTTCATGGCGGATCTCAGACCCAGTTGTTGCCGCTTGATTGTTTTCAGCTCTCAAAACAATTGTAAATAAAAAAAGTAAATTGTTTCATTCATATTGTAATTAACTGTAACTTAATAAAAACTAGTAAGAAGTACATATGGTGGATAACTGAGTAAAGTTAACTCATTTATGTAAGTTGTGACAGTTATTAGAATTCCTGCTTTTGCTACTTTGGCATGTCAAAATGTGTGCAGTGAAAAAGGATAATTCTTCATTTTTGAAGGTGTTTGATATATAGATTTTACACATTCTAGCAGAGAGGAGTACATTCAACCAGCTCCTCAACCTTTAGAGATAAAGGCCACTGTGTAAAGGCAGCAGGTGAGTGTTTTTAGTATTGAACGTTATGGTGGCAAATGATGAAAGAATGAGGCCCAGGTTGTAACAGCTGGAATTATCCTTTGAGACTTGTTGTTCTGCTGCTTCTTGTATCCAGCTACAAACAATAAAGCTGACTTACATTTGGGTGGCTGCCCTGAACTTTTCCCCTGCCAGCTTGTGTTGTGAATATAAAGCTATAATAGATGTTCTACAAATGCCACAGCAATTTAGGGAAGCCATAATCTCTAAGGGCAATGGCAGACTTCTCTACCCATTTCTAAACACACATGTAGGTTTCCCTGCACTCATACAACACTTATCTTTCACTGTGACAGATCAGACCTGTGTATAGTACTACATACAGTATTTTGTTCACAACAACCTATATAAAATAAGAATATGATCATCAGTATTGATATTATTCTGCTCAGTGTCAATCTACAGTAACTACAGGCTTATTGAATGTGTGACTGAACAGCACAGACAGTTTGAAGCATTAGATCGCACCAACATGAGTCACTAATTCAGATCCAGGAGGATAGGATCCTGTACTGGAGGAACCAATAAATCACTTCTGTCACGATGCTGGTGTTTCATTTCCACCTCACAGGGGGAGGAGAGCATGATAAACTATTTATTAATCGATCTGTATTCCCTGCAGATGTGGCTGGTTTTTCTTGGTGGAAAGTTAATTGATGGAGGTGTTTTTAGCAACACGCTGGTGTAATCAGCTTTGCTCTACCATCAGTACAACATCGGACACAAATGGCAGACAGGAGGGGGAAGTACATCTGAGGAAGTGGAAAGTAAACTCACCTTCTTTTTATTTGGAATTTCATTACATGAGAAGGTTGACATGTATTGAACTGAATCCAACTTATCTATGACAAATCTATACTTTTCTGATTTTAATTGTGTTTATATTACCTTTTTTTGGGGGGTCATACTGTATTCCACATTCAATCAGAGAGCTTATATTATATTCATGGTCAAGTCAACAGAGACTGCATTTGCCAGAAGCTGGTGGAGAGACCTGCGCCTCATATGGATCGAGTTGCTTTAATGCACCATAAGAAATCTCTCTCTCTCTCTCTCTCTCTCTAACTTGCAAAAGCGCGCGCACACGAGCACACACACACACACACACACACACACACACAGGGTGCCGGAACTATTTTGCTCCCTTATCAAGCATAGACCTTTAATTAAGCTCGGTTGAATTGGGCGATTAATTAAGATCTCATAACCAAACCGTGTTTGGATGATTTTGTGGAGAGAAAAACCAAATAACGGGACGCCTACAGCCAAAGTCAAATGTTGTTTAGAGGGCAATGTTACAGCCCTTTCCTAGGTTACAATTAATTTCAAAAATGGCAACAATTTCGCTTTGAAATTGTGGAAATGTGTGAAATTGAGGAAACCATCTGAAACAATTTGTCTTGACTTAGTGTATGTTGCAGTGTTGACGAGATGTAAAGACATGAGCATTCCTCATTTTAAGTATAGTGACAGCATTACAACTACAACACACATCCCCCCCCCCCCAGGCATCAGTGTAACTTATGAAGTGCAGCTTACCATCCTGAGCCCCGCACTCATCTCCAGACGGCCAAACCTGCTCGGTGTGAAATCCCTCTGCCGCCTCGCAGTCCCTCCGATCATTCAACACCAAACCAGGGTGTCAACAATCACTCCCAGCCGCCACATGTTTTCAATGACAGGGATACCTCTCCTTCGTCCGCATCATCCAAGCCTGCGTAGGGCGCGCAGAGAGTCTGGACACACCAGAGCTGGAAGCGGGTAAAGGTCTGGTGCGCTGAAAGTGTCCCGTTCCAGCTCGGTTAGTGGTGCTGCAGGAGGAGGAGGGGGAGGAGCAGGGGAGGGGGGAGTCGGAGCCGTGGTGCGCAGCATCGGAGACTCCGGGTACCCAAGTTCAAGTTCAGGCGTAACGGTGGGAGTAGAGATGGCAGTGTGTGAGCTCCCGATTTAATAAAGATGGCATTTTACTGTAGGGGGAGTGTGACTCTCACTGTTCGCTCGACATCTGTCCCTGTCCCTTTCCTCTGGATATTATGGGATTCAAGGACACTGAGGAGATGCTCGCGTCCATGTTTCCCAGCCTGGTCGCTTCACGCGCAACAGGGGGCGCGGTTACCTCCCAAAATACCTTCACTAAAGGTCGGTCCTGAATCTGCAGGGGAGCAGCAGCACTCCGAGTCCAAATTTCACATGCAGTTCGAGTCTGATATCATACCTCTGTCATCATTCACACTGAAATCAGTGCAAAGAAAAAGAGACAGACAGCGAAACCGTGTCACTAAAGAAAACACCATAAAGTGTGATAATATGACTTATTGTAGATCTTTATGTGCCCAGTTGAGTTCTGGTATTATGATGTTGAAAACTGGTCAGTAAGTCTTTGTTCATTTTGCTGTCTGAATGATACAATGATACAGTTAGTTTACATATTCTTTTCCTATTGTCCTTTTTATGGGGAAACTGCAATACCAAAATAAAACAGAAGTTGATTCATGTGTATGTGGACGCACAAAGACTGTGTTGTACATTTAGATATGAAACATTTAAATTAGCCAGTTACTTTGGAGAAAGCCTGGGAGCCTGAAAGGCTTGTAGCCGTTTTCACATATGTCATGTCACATATTTCATGTCATTTGAAATCATATAGAAATACTTGTAATGTTGTAACGGGTGTTCTTTTTTTGTTCTTTTGTTTTTTTTGTTTGTATTAATGGAAGATGCAAACTGTGTCTTGTACTCCCATGTGGGCAAAGTATTGAATGCCACAGATACAAGACAAGATCTCTGTCCCACAGAAGTAGGGAGGGAGTGTGTGTGATGTGTCTAAGTGACGCTGAACAGCTGGCCAAACTTTTGGCCGTGTCATCAGTAAATAGACCTCAGTGTTCAGTACTGACTTTGAAAACCCGGACTGTTCCAGATCAACGCTTGCTGTATCCTGCCTTCCTCTGCATTGCTGGAACCAAATTTGCACAAGGTGAAAGTTCAGAGAAAAAAATATTGTTATGCTTGCCGATTCGTCACTGGTCCCACACACCCACTTTGTCCTTGAGAGGCAGCTCATTAGGTTGCATGCGCCTGAGGGAACTGCTAAAACAAGCAAACACTTTGTCCAGGCCCTTATGGCTGCTAACAGAGCAGACAACACATTAGCGAAGGTAGAGATGGAAACCAAAGAGGTGGGGGTCTGTGTGTGTGTGTGTGTGCAGAGAACAGAGACATTCAGCTTATTGAATCCCTCCATCACTATTCATTAACCTACAGTACAGCATATGCCGAGGGCTGGTTTAGTGTATGCAACATGAGACTGATCACACACGCTGGGCTATTAGTTCTAAGTCAGCATTTTTTTTTCTCACAAAGGAGACGACGTTTCAGTCCCAGCTGAATGGATTAAGTGGCCAACAATCTGGCCCACTGAGACAGTAATGCAATATTCCTTTTTATCTGTCTGTCATTCTCTTATGCTTTATCACACTCATACAGACAGACAGAAAGAAACACTCACACACCCACAGGGAGGTTGTTAAGTCTGGATTTCGCACAGGTGGTGGATGGGGAACCACCGAGTCCTCCAACATTAAACCGGCTAACTTGTTTATGTGTTGCACCACCCCCAGCACACTCTCTGTGTCCCTGTCTCATTGTTTTTTATTAATCTCACACTCACCCATACAGTATACCTGCAGCTGCCCACCATCCATCTCACACACACACACACACACACACACACACACACACACACACACACACACACAACACAATGCAATACACCAGGAGCCAGCACACACATGCAGCAGAAAACTCAAAGACAACCACAGCCCCTGTCAGTACTAATAGAAAGCCAGTCTGGCGGATTAAGAGTTTAATCCCTCACTGGCAAGAGGGGCTGAGATGAGATCGCAGCAGCCGGCATGCTGATGTCTGATGAGCAGTGGTGTGAGATGCGTGCAGGAGAAGAGCAATGAGTCACTCAGCTATTTAAAAACAGTTTGAACACACACTTTCACACCGATGGCCACCTGAAGGTCCCACCAGATGGTCCCGTCCATCTTTTCCTCCCTTTCACTTCAAAACTCTCTTCTGTGCCTCCTCTGATTCCCCAGTGTCTCCTCTCTTGGTGATTCTCTTACCCCCTCCCCTGCTGAAATTTGTTTGATCTCAGCACTTGCAAGTTTTGATCAGGTTAATTGCTCTCTCAGCGGATGGTGTGAGTCGACAGATTAACACACAGCGCCTAGGATGGAAAAAAAAGGGCAAGGAGAGGGGGCTGAGAGGAAGAGGAGCAGAGAAGGGACAGAATCGGCATAATGGAATAAAGGAGGTGAAGAAGATGAGGGAAGGCACTGGTTGGGGAAAACGTCTTTTAGAGGGCAGGAAAGGAGATGGCGAAGTGGGAACACAGGAGTGGAATTAAAAGGAGAGGACAGGTTGATGAAACACCAGGCTGATACAGGAAGACAGCGTCTACATCAGGTCTGTTTCAATGTGTGTCTCCGACAACAAGGTTCATATGATCCGAACATAACATTGTTTCTTTTTGTATGAATTAAACATCCAAATGCTGTCCTGTTTTGCCTGAAACTGTCACATTAGACCAAAGATTTGAAGGCATAAGTAAATCCTCACAGCAGCAGCAATGTTTACCAGCATGTTAGCAACCAAACTATTGGACAAAATTCAATTTTGACCAGATGATGGTGCTAGATGAAGCATCAGGGGATCAAAGTGATTACAATTCATCCTCTGGGGACCATGAAAGCGCTCTCCAAATTCAATCAATCATTCAAAATGCAATCCATCGAATCGCTCTTGAGATATTTTAATCAAAGGCAAAAAAATGTCAAGCTTGTGGCGGTGCTAGAGGAAAAGTCAGGTGATCATCAAAGTCATCAGGATACATTGTGTGAGCACCATGGATGTCTGTACCAGATTCTGTGGCAATCCATCCAGTAGATGTTGAGATATGTCACAGGATGAGTACAAATGTTGACCTGCTGGTGGCGCTAGAGGAAAAGTCAGAGGGTCACCAAAGTCATTAGACTTTGTCCTCTGGGGAACATGACTGTCTGGTCCAGACTGAAACTCCTCAGATACAATATATAATATTAAAGGTATGGCCATGAGAGTCTGTACAAAGTGTTGGACAGACTGACATGGCTAGCACAGCTAGTAATAAAAAGCAAAGGATGTTGTCATTAGCAATATGTTTAAGCGATTCAGCCCAGTATAGTGATTTGCAGAACCATTTTATGTTTGACTCTGCTGTGTCAGCTGACAGCTCGCCGCTGTTACTGCACTGATTTTGTGGCCTTATTTATTTATTTGCACTCTGCAGTTCTTTTGCTGTGTCTGTGTCTTTCTGATTGGAGTTGACAGATGTTTTATACCCCTCTATGCTCCGAGGTGCCTGCAGAGTGACAGATCAGGGGGCAAAGATCCAAACTGTAGCCCTTATTCTCACACATCTGTTTACATGAACTGCCTGTGACTGATGTGGAATAAAACTGGACTGGGCTGGACAACACACTCTGCTTTGTGTAAAATAGTATCCAGCCCCCACCCCCCTATATAAGTCATGTATGTATATGAAGCCTCTGTTGCTATTTCAGTGTAAATGGAAAGTAAAAAAGGTGAGAAATAATCCTCACCAGTGTAATCTGATAATCCTGAAAGTAAAGCAAGGTGATCCCAGCCTTGCACAGTATGTATGAGCCAGCCCCCTGTAAATCAACTTTTCATATATGTGCACCCAAACCCACTGCACCATCTTCCAGTCTTTCTTTCAGCTTCTGTGTGTCGTGGCAGGAGAAGGAGAAGAAGGAGGAGAATAAGCCCAAATGACACAAATATTGGAATATGATATGTATATTATTGATATATATCACAATTATGTAATATATATACTTATATAAATATAATATTATTTGCACGGTGGCCCTTGTTGCCCCTCCACTGCATTATTTGCTTATTTTGTGGCACTGCCTTATGGCACCCTGTGGCAAATCTAGTTTTAATACCTTCATTATTTTAGTTTATATTTTGCCCAAATGGTGCGCATATCCTTAATATAGTTGTGTTTCAGCATATTATCACAACTAACACAAATTAAGTATTATTGCAGCATTGGAATACTGGTTGTACTGGACTTAACGGGAACTTGGAGGGGAATGGGGACATAGACAAGGAACAGAGGGTGGTTGGTGGGGGTCAGTAGGGACCCAGTGGCAAATTTTTGCCTGGGGCCCCCTAACTGGTTAATCCGGCCATGGTAAACAGGGCCCACGGTGTGCCTGTTTTGGTACATTTGAGTGTGTATGCCCATATAGATTTTACAGAGCAGACAGAAAGTATTAGGACACAGAGAAATACCAAGTACCCTGGAGGCCCCACTGCCTGGTGTTGACTGGGTGTTGGCAGCATTCTAATAAATAAGTCTCAGTCTTTATAATGATGAGCGATGGCTGATTTACAGAATCCAAATGGGTACTGTTAATGTAAAAATATTCAAAACTGCACACCCTTCAATGGGCTAAATCAGTCCAAATGAGCCAGCGTCGTATACACTGCTCAGGGTGAAATAATTCATATTCAAAGCAGGTTCACAGCTTATCAACAGGGCTCCCTACTGACTTCAAAATCCCTTTCAGCATAAAAGGAATCCTATACAGCAGGCTACCAGGTGGGCAGCAGCGACTGCTGTCTCAGTCTTCTCAGTTTGTCCATTTCTGTCATTAATTTGAATTTCTTCTTTTCATCCTTGCTCGATCCTATCCATTTCAAGATTGAAGTTCTGCATACTTGTGCACCTCTTCTCCTGGATACAGCCCATATCATGCACAAATACTTAAAATGATTAAAATCATTTGCTTTGTGAAAGGATTAAGATTCAAACTTCTGCTGATATGAACTGCAGAGCAGTGCTGACTGGCCTATTTCAATCCACTTAAAGAAATAAATGGAAATAAAATAAGCCATCACAAACCTTCACCCCGCTCTCTTCCCTTCTCAGAGGCCAGGTATCGTTAAGAAGACTGTTCCAAAACTATCACGCAACCACTGGAAAAACACTCATCACTCAATTTGTGTCTCAGCTTTTGGCTGAAAGCTTTGCTGCTGCATTTTATACGAGCCTAAAAATGTGAGGAGCTCTTTACTGAGGCAGGAATGAAGGGAGCTGCCATCACCCAAAAGAGGAGAAATAAAAATGCAGAGAAGTTTCTGTACTTCGCCAAGTGAGATAAATGATCTCATTCTAGAGAGATTTCTCAGCTAAAGAAGGCAAAGCTGAAATACTCTTGACCTGTTCATCAAATCTTGGATCAGTATTACATACAGTGTTAAATTCCAGACTGCTTAGATCATAACAAATCACAGGAGTCCATTTCTTTTATTCACGAAGGTGGTGTAAATGTGATTTCTGTGCAGCAGCACCCCAAACTCTTAAACTCTAGAGCTGCACACTCAAGATGTCTGAGACAAGTGAAGTTTCTGTCAGTGCTTTTAATCCGGGCACCTTTGGGTGGGAATGTCTATCGAAGCCCCCAGATGATGTATGCTTCATCAGATGTTTGTATCAGAGGTCACCAGACGTGTTTCTCCTCTCCACTGCCCTGATTTGATCCTGGTAGTTTCTTTCTACAAGGAGACAAAGGAAACAGTAGCCGGACAGCCGAAACACAATCCTTGCTGACTCTTATTACACTCTCAAGTTCTCACTCAGGTATGTTTTTCTCCTTCTCTATCTCATTACAGGTAACAGAATACGCAGTATCGTGCCCTGGGATCAAAATAGAGCTCTTGATAGAGTGATAATATCGCTGGCGAGAAGACGAAGAACCTAATCTAGCCAGGTGATCAGCAGTGTCCACATATTCATCAGCATTACGTTAATTGGATACGTATTGATTCTCTTGAGGGAGCGGGCTGCATTTAGTCGGTGCCACAGCTGTGCAGGGCAGCACTTTCTGGTGCTTACTTAACATTCCCATGCATGTGACTGTCTCTTTTTGTGAGAGTGTGTGTTCAGAGATTTTGTATGTGTGTGGATACACAGTCCACTATCTGACACAAAAACATTTGATTGATTTTCAATCTCAATCTGAAACATCGCAGAAACTTGTGCCACACAAACAACACAAAACATGGTCAGTGATTCATTTACTTATGACATACTAAATGCTTACATAAAAAAGAGACACATATGACAATGTATATTATTTTTCATTTTATGTCATGATGATGATTTGATTAGTTTTCATGTAGGCATTTTAAATCTTCCGTACACCTCTACGCTCTGCTCTTCTTCACTAGAATGTGCGTTAAGTTCGTAGCACAGCCCGGGGCAGGAGCCTGTTCGCACTGGGCAAACATTTGACCTTGGTAGACATCTGGGGGATCATAACTATACTTTTGAAAATATAACCCGCTGCTGGATAACTGGTAAAAAACCCAATGCTTTTACTTGACCCTAAGGTTTGCGTTGGGAACGTTGTGTGGCCAAATCAACATACAGGGTTGTGTGTTGAAGAACATATCTTAGCCGGCTAGCAGGAGAAGGTCAGGCCGCACACGCAGAGGCACAGTAGTACAGAGAGAGAGATTTGGACAGATCGTTTTTTGACAGTCGTATCAATATTTTTTCAGAATTTCAAGCAGAATTTGAGTCGGATCTGTGGTTGTATAAATCGATATGGTCAAATATCTGTTTTTTTCAATACGAATCGGTTGATCTTATAAGTATTTGCAACTTATTTTGTGTGTATCTTTTATTTACCACCTACCTACAGTGTGAAGTGTCCATGCATAAACAGTCCTCTGTCTGCACATGTTGCATTATGCTAATGTGTGTGCATGTTGGCCAGTGGCTGTGGTGCGTGCCGCTGTGGTGTGTTTGCACTTTTCCCTGTTTAATCTGGGCAGCCTGGTGTGTGAGAGTCAGCTGCCCTCATTGTTAATCAGAGCGTCCCCTCTAAACATGTCAGCGTGCTTTAATGCATGTGGAGTGGTCATTTTTTACCCTAACTGCCCCTGTGTTTCTGGGTGGTGTGGGAGGGTAGCAATGCTTTCACTGCCAGAGGTAAGCAGGCAATCAGTCTCTGTGACAGAGGGAGAAACAGAGAAGAAGAGGGAGTGAGGGCACTGCGAATGTGCTAACAGGAGGTGAGGACAGAGACAGTTTTGCCTTATTGACTCACTCCATCACTACACAGTAGCCTACAGTGGAGCATATGCCCACGGCTGGTTAGTATGAGACTGATCACACACACATTTCGGATGTTTCAGTCACATCTGAAATAGATTAGCTGGCCTGCAGCCTGCCTCTCTCTGGCAACAACGACTCTGTCATTATGTCGTCTACCTTATCAGTCTGTCCCTCCACTGCTGCCCATTTCTTTCTCATTTGCTGTAACACAATACATAAGAATTGAACCAGGTATTTTGTCGTTACCAAACAACCTGTCTCTAACACTTCTTGTGTATTTTCATTTGATAGTGTTAAACGCCTACATCATCTGAGGACACAACGATAAAATAAGTGAGTGAGTCATCAGAAACACCAACACCACCAGCATCACCGTTCATCATCATCATCATGAAGGTGACGATGCTCAGTTACAGTCACTACAGTCTCTACCTATAACCATTCTTACACAGGAGTGTTGTGTAAAATTACTTTAAAAGGAAACGGAGGGGAGAAAATATTTCCACAGAAGCAATTTGGAGCTTGGTCCTCTCATTTTATTGTTGTGGAGGCTTGGCAGGGTTGTACCTTGTACGCTCATTGCTCATTTGGACTCAACCTGGACTGGTTGCTGCTTGTTAGTCTGGGGCACAGGTGCATGGGTGACAACAGAAACGACTAGAGCCTCAGCAGGGTGACTGAAAGCCTCCAGAGGCAGATTGTGAAGGAAATGAAAGGCAAAGAAACGCAGAACTCTCTCTAAATCGCAGGTATAGGCTACTGTAAGAACAAAATACAAGGCTTGTCGATTGAACCTCTTGGACCGTCACAACAGCTCAGTGTTGAGTATGATTATCAGACTGCAGCTGCTCTCAAAGGACGTGGCTCGGCTAGCCAGCCAAAGTGTACAAAGTGGCAGAAAGCAGTGAAGCAGTGAATACAAAATACTTTCTGAGATCTCTGTGATAGAGGAAAAATGACTCAAAAGTGGCACAATTTATGTCTAACTGCTGCTGAGCAGAATGGAGGAATATCTGGATCTGTGCTTAATATCTAATGCAGGGGTTTTCAAAGTCTGACACTGTAAGTTAGCTGTGGGCTACAACTTAAGCCCATTTTCTAAGCCAATATTTGTTTACATTTTGGCAAATGGGTCCATTATACTGAATCAGCTATTAGCAGTTGCTGTTTGCAATACACCCATGGGTGTACACACAACTATCACTGGATTACTTTCATACTGAAGAAAACTGATTTCTAAGCCGATTTATGGACATTTATATGGGATGGACATGGAAATAATCCGAAGGAAGTGTAAGCCATGCTGAATCTAGAAATATGTGTATCATGCCTGTGTGTTCAGAGTTTTGACTCAGAGAAGGAGTATGCATTTTAACACAAATTGTGCCCCCTTCAGCCCTCCCAGGATTACTTTTACGTACATTTACCTCATTATTTGGCAACTTTGGCAACATTTAGTATGAATATCCGACATTGCAACATTATATATATATGACGGAAAACAAGAAAAAGCATAATAGGTCTTCTTTAAAGTCAAGGTAAAGAAAGAGAGAAGATAAAAGAGTGACTATATAGGTTAATTAGAAGTAAGTGTGATCATGTCAGTGAGTGTTTGATCCAAGGTAGGGCTCAGTCGACTAACTGCAGGTGTGGGTGTGTTTGCCAGCAAAAGGACACACACACACACATGCATCCACATTCATACATTCTCATCAAATCCCTCTCTGTGCCCGCAGCTCCATCTCCATCCTCTCTCCCAAACAGCAGCACTACTTAATTCCCACCCCAGAACACGACGTGAGGAGTGGAGTGGAGCGAGCGTGGGGAGTCGTGTCAGCTGCAAGCAGAATAATAAGAGACGGGAGAAGAAAGAAGCAGAAAAAGTGGGAAAAAACATGAAGCTGGCTTTGTCTCCATCATTCTTGCACTTTCTTTGTGGCCCTGACGGCCTCTCACACAAACTCTGTCATCAGTCGGATCAGCTGCAGCTTCAGCAGCAAGGTGCACAGCCATTAACCATTCACAGCGATACAAGCAATGTTCAGTACAGTGGCCTTCTGTTTGGGTGAATTGTATGTTATGAGCTCCCTCATGAACTGGCCATCCATCAATAATGTATCATACCTTGCATCTATAGCCCTTTTTCTCAATTGATTCAGATTAATGGAACAAACAGGAAACCATGAGAGGAAACTGGAGAGCGGAAATAATTGATCCCAGCGTCGCCTATATAAGGAATATGCCTGAGCAAGCAGGTTATTCCTCTGATATGTTCCTCAGCTGCGGTACTGTATGGTTCACTGCACTGTACTTATATGTTTTCATGTGTGGCTTTAAAATCTTGACAGGGTGTCCGATTCGGAAGTGTGGATTTGACTTGAGAAGCCACATACAATCCTCGCCTATTACGTCACATCACATTACATCAATTTTGTAAGCGTACATTAGGATAATAGCTTTTTATTCGCTTAGACTTCGCTGAGACTTATATTAAAAGATCGACACCACTGTTATGTCTGTACAGCAAATTTTAAGCTGCCACTAGCAGCCGGTTAGCTTAGCTTAGCATAAAGACTGGAAATGGGGAAACAGCTTGTCCGAAGGTTACCAAATCGTGTTTATAGGTTTTGGTATAGGCGGATTTTTTTTACCTTTTGACAAAGCCAAACTAGCTGTTTCCCCGTTTCCAGTCCTTGTGCTATGCTAAGCTAACCCGGCTGCTGGCTCTTGCTTCAGATTTAGTGTACAGACATGAGTAGTATCAATCCTCTCAACTAACTCTCGTCAAGAAAGTGAATAAACGTATCTCCCAAAATGTCTACAGATTCCTTTAAAAGCTCTGTGGTGATTTGTCATGACGATGCGTGTGTTGGTTTCCTGGACAGTGAAATTAATGCACAAATGATCAGTTAAAATAGAATTGAAACACCCACTTTTTGGGGGATTTTTTTACTTGTGTATCCAGTTGTGTGTTTATATGCAACACAGTAGCTTGTATAAGCGAAGGGGACAATCATTTTTTCTGTTTGATGTGTGCCCCTTTGACCTCAGGCACTGGAAGCTGTTCAAAGCTAGCCAGAGCTGTTTGACAGGAAAGAAGTGTGTGTATGCATGTGTGCGCGAGTGTGTCTGAGAGAGAATGATGAAACATGGCTTGAATTCCTTAGGCTTTCCTTCAGGCCTAAGGAATTCAAAATATACAGTGGTGAGATCACACTCAATCCTTTCATCAGTCTTTGTCATCTCATCAACACTCTTTCTTTCTAGGTTTTCTTTAACTCACTCCCCTATTGTTCTCATTTACTCAAATTATAGTGTGCACACAGTCGTGAATGAGGCATATTGGATTACAATTAACCTACAATCATTGTTCACTGTTGAATCGTACAGAGATGTTGTGCGGAGCATCAACATATGGATGGGCAGAGCTGTTCTGGGAGGCAGAAAAGGCCAACTGTTCTCTTTAATTGTCACGCAAGACTCTAAAAAAGGGAACACAGTGCTGCAGGCAAGCTGGCTGGTTCACGAGAGGAGGGGAGGACACACTGTAACACAATGAGTGTCGAAAGAAAGATTGAAAAAGAAAAGGAAAGAGCGTTTTATTCAGTCATCGACTTTTTCCACCCACATTCTATAATTTCTAATTCTTTCATTCTTATTCACAAAACAAATTAGCTCTCGTCCTTCTTCCAAACATAAACAATATCTCAGAGTAAAACCAGCAGACCACAGTAATTGGCTCATTTGTAACTTTCTGGTTTACATCTTTGTTCTTGTGCTTTGTGCTTGTGTGGTTTGCAGCCCTCTGGAATAGTATCTGCCATCACACAGCCAATCAAAAGTTGCAAATGCAAATGTATGTGTAGTGTTGCTGTAGTTTAATCTGTAGACTTCTTCTTTTCACTTTTCCTAGCTGTTATTTTCAATGTTACATAAATGATAAACAAGCAATCCATGTTTGTGTGCCAGAGGAGTTCCCATCAATGTGCAATTCGCAACTTTTCACTTCGAGGAAGGAGGTATATTTAGTCCTGCCCTCCTCCCCCTCAGATGGTCAAGTTTCTGCCCCAGCGTTTGTCACTCATCATGATGAGCTGTCTACCTTGAATAAGCGTCTAGCCTGAAGCAGAAGTAACCGGCGTCTGCCGGGAACAACAGAAGAAATACACCACAAACACAAAGAATCGGAAAAAAGAAAAAAGAAAAAAGAAAAAAAGAAAAGGCTCATCTTCATTGCAGTCTCCAGCAGGTCTTGCCTCCTACATCTTTAATCATCATATTTCAAACGGTGTGCTTCACCATTTATGTCACAGAACATTATCCATTAAAGGCAAACAAGATTTAAGTAGGCATACAAAAAAACATATAGTTGATATATAAACCTATTTTTTATATTTAATGTAAAAAAAAAATATTGTAACTTCATAGAAATGCTGCACCACCGCAGTCTCGTATGCCACATGGAAAAGATTGTAATAGATGATAGAAATAGAAATTTTCACAGCAGACATTTTGACTTTGTGTTACTAATAACATTAACAATGGCTCTGTTCTATTCCTATTGTGTCTTCCGTGATTTAGGTCTATCAAAATGTTAAAGAAAATCAGAAAAAAAGAATATATATATATATATATATATATATATATATATGCATAGAGTGTCCCTAAAAAAATATTTTTACTACATTAATCGCCACATTAACTCCAAATAACACCTGAAAGAGAAAACAGGTGTCATACTGGTTAATTGTGGATCATTACAGTGACATAATCTGTTCAAAATAATACCTGCTTCCATGTCAGTCCACCTCCTTAACTGCTGTTAGAAACTAGCCCTGTGTGAACCTCTCATGTATTGCAGCGAGCTTTCTGAACAATATAAATATTCCGTGTGCTGCATGATAAAAAAAGATTCTGAACCCGTTTCCCCGGCCGCAACCATGTTTCCTAATCCAAACAAAGATGGCAGCTGGAAATGACATATGTCCTTGCTCAATTCGTGAACCCAACTTTAATTTTTATATCACTGTCATAACTGTCTGTATTGATGTTACTTTCTATTTTATGTTTCTAAACAAAATGACGTGTTAATATTTTTCTTGTGTTGTACAAAAAGAGGAAGTAGATGTGTAATTTCTGGCTTCTTGGAAACAGGTTAAAAATAATTTTATTGTGTTTATTGAAACAGAACGTGTTTTAATCCAGATCTGTTTTCATTCTATATGCCCAGGTTTTGCGATATCCATACAACAGTGTTGTAATTGTTATTTTGTTTGTGGTGATCACAATCATGAAAAATATGAAATGATCTGTTTCCAGAAACAATGTCACCATTTCTCTGGATAATCAGAATCAGAATCAGAATCAGAAACTGTTTATTGCCAAATAACATACATTACAAGGAATTTGCCGTGGTCTGATGGTGCTGACAATAAACATGTAAAAATATAAAGGTAAAAGAATAAGATAAGATAAATAACAAACCCTGCAGTGACCAAAATAATCCACAGAACATGCTCAATTCCATTATTAGGGGGTGATGGCATTAATCTGATATCTCACAACCACGGCACGTACACTAAGACCAAAGTGACCGTTCATAAGCAGAACCAGCCAACTTGCCCATTCTTGTCTGTGAGTCATGTCTATATCCAGCCCCTCGCTTTGATTATTGGAGGCTATCAGTGAACAGGCAAAGAGTCACATATCACACACTTGAAATGATACGTTGAAAGGAAGTGGGGATCCATAATAATCAAATGATTTCCGCTGTCTGAATCAGAGGCTCGTCGTGACATACAGTAAATGCAGCGTTTGCACTTTGTGGCCTTGACAGCGGCTCGGGACGCAGTGCTCTGTGGAGACTGGATGGAGCTGTATATGTTGTCTCTTCCCGTCTAAGACAACTAAAAGCTAATCTCCTCAGACAGTCAGTTCTTTGCATGCTGTGGTTCAATAGCTCCCTTGCCAGACTTGGTGATGCATTTCAGGAGCTCATTAAAACTACTATATGCAATGTTATATGTAATATGAATGTATAAGAAGATGAAGACCTCATCAGCGTGTCTGTCTGTCACCTCGTGTGTACCTCCGCTGTCATTCCTTTGCCTGAAACTGGATTCTTAGTCACGTTCATGACGTTTCGGGGCATACACCTCTTGCTGTGGTCACAGTGAGCAATGAGAGGGTGTTTTTGCTATCAAGCACTGAGACGTCAGAGCTAACAACAGCACGACAGAAGCTGGAGAGAACATCACAAGCATATTCAACCTATGGAGCTTAAAGAAATCAGAGACTGATGCTTTAAAGCAGCAAAACAGTAACAGGATAATCCCTACTACTGCACACACACACACACACACCTGGCATAACTCTCATTGATTTGTGTCTCTTGTATCACCTAGCAGTAGGTTTCTTCTTACACAACATCCATTATTGACATCAAGCACAGAGCACGCTGCACAAGAGATGCTCCTGCACGTGTAAATTCTGTAGTTGATGAACAGACTGTGATGGAGCAGGAGGACTCCCCCACCTCACCAACACACCCCGCAGATTTCCCACAAGTGTGGCAGGCAGGTGAGAGGGAAGCACTGCTGAAAACAAAAGTGAAGTTCTCTTCTTTTAAGCTGAGTGTTTGAGAGCTGCTCTCCTCTCCACTAGCCTGTCTGGGCTTGTGGAGCGATAGTTAATAATTCACACTGGGAACAAGAGGTCCATAAAGGCTTGCAATGATACAGCAGAGAAGAGGAGAGGAGCCTGTTTTAGAAAGCTAGGTGTGTGGGAGGAGAAAAGTCTGTCTCCAGCTGCACTCACCCTCTCTTTATTTCTCTGTGCCACGTATCTGGAGGCAGCAGAGACAGTGAGTGAGAGAAAAGAAGGGCAGAACGAGTGTGTGTGTGTGTGTGTGTGTGTGTGTGTGTGTGTGTGTGTGTCTGCACACGTGATGCAATCATGCAAACTCTCCATGTGGGCAGATAAGTCACACAGAGGATGTGAGAGTGGAAAAAGGTCGAGGACTTGTTTACCAGCAGAGAGGAGATGCAGTGGGCATCCCCTGTGTGATGGTGTGTGTGTGTGTGTAGGTTTTGTACTTGGTGACGAAGCGTGCTTTTGTTTTTGTGTGTCGCTTTGTTCTCCATGTATACAATATGAATATAGTATCAGTGAATTGAGCAGTGCACACTGTACTATGCTTTGGTTAATAAAAAAAAGAAAAAAGTAAAAATGCATCAATAGGAAATTGACGGCTCAAAGATCCAGGTGAAATTCTATTTTTTACTTAGAAAAGGCAAATGAGCTGCTGGTCATGCACCAGATTCCCTCTGTCACTTTTTTCTCTTCCCTTTCTACTACCCTGTCTACTGTAAACTATAGTGGTGAGAGCCTTTGTGTAGCAGAAAACACAACAACTTTTGGGTGGGTGAAGATGTAAAATACAATCTGCAATTTTTTTTTTTGCCAACTTTTTCAGGATTCTCACTTTCTACAATAACTATGCATGCCAATTACAATGTACAATGTACTATAGACATGCTTGATGCCCATTCACCTCCCCATCCTGCACCCTCGTTTTCTGCCCCGCAAGAACGCAATTAGGACATACTACTTCCAACTTCCATTGGCACTTGTTGGTACACTGGGCTGATTTAAACTGATTCTTCAAAAAAAAGAAATCCCTGAAAGTGAAAAACTGAAAACACAAACATGCACGTGTCTGTCAACTGTAATGACAATCTATGCATGATCCATATATAATGTCATGGCTATACTCCAGCATGACTGTATACATACTATACCATACTCATGACTACACTTCCCTGCAATGCCCCCGCTGATAACGACACCCTCTCTCCCTCGAGGAGACTCTTCTTTCTTTCCTTCTGTTCTAACTGATTGAGAGCTTCCTCGTTAGCAGAAGCGGTAAGCCACTTTGCTGTGCTTGTCATGTCAATAAAGGTAATGGTAAGGTCAATGGAGAACAAGCCCCCGCTGATAGCTTTTCAATTTAGTCATAGTTCAGCTTCTTGCTGCCAGTCACTGCTCAACACAAGACTGTGTGTCGTAGTGAACTCAATTGTCGTAAAATTATGGACTCGAAAGTGACAGTAAGAAGAGAAATTCACCGTCTACAATATATTGTAAGCACTCCATTCATTCCCTATTTTAGATCCCTTACCCTTCCATCTTGGTATTTGTTTTACCACTTCATTAAACATTTTGCCTCTCTAAAATACTTGTTATGGACATAAATGCTGCCACTCTCTCGCTATTCTACTACTGTGGTTCCCCAGCACGGCCTCAGCTTGGTTTTCTAAACAGCATGCGCAAGAATATTCAATAGTCCAATGATTCACAGCAGGTTTTTGCCGCCCAAAAGCTACAGAAAGAATTTGACTTTTTTGCACCACTCATGTCGCCTCGTACACCAAAACTGTAACAGAAGCAAAGCACAGAGGTCATCTGACAGCCTTTCATGTTTTCTCTTCCTTGCCCTTGTCTTACTTTCATCCATGTCATCCTGTCTCCCTTGCTTCTCCTTCAGCTTCGTTGTCTCCGTTCCAGCTCTCGTGTTGCCGTTACAAATAGAAGTGCTCTCAGCTTACCTTCCCATCCATTGTCATGGCTCAGAGAATGTATTTAATGGGGTGGAAAAATACTATTAGATTTTGTTGAAGGTTAGATCCATTAGGCAGCCCCACTCAAATAACAGCGAGGTAAGAGGCGTCCTGGTCACTCAAGGCTGCAGAATGCATGTGTGTTTTCAATTTATGAGGTTAAATGTTGTAATACGGATTGCGAATGTAAAGTGACAAAGTGTTTGAATTGTTCTTTTACAGGGATTCCTAAAACTCCTATTCCTGAATTGTTATTCGCTCATGAGGTTGTGCAGTTACAGCTGCATCACGATTGTCTTAAAACCCCTGAAAACTTGGTTTCAAATCTTAAATCTTAAAAATAAAAGAGTTTTTAGGCCACTTGGGAGCAGCACAGCAAGCTGGGGAACCTGTTAGCAAACGGTTGCTTTTACAGGCATCCAGCCGACATGGACCGACATCTTCATACATTTGGAGTTTTCTGTCCACCTGATGAATGTAAGTCCAACATTTACGTCAATTTTGTCTGTCTGCTTGTCTGAGCTTTATTGGTGAAAAAATCTGCCTGTTGCAGCACGAAACTGAGTTCATGAGAGCAATGAGACGCAGGACATGAAAACAAAACAATGAGCTAAAAAAAAAAGCAAAAAAAGCAAACACCTTTTACGTGTCACATCGTCATTTGATCCAGCAGCTTTAAGTGTTTCTCTATTATACTAAACTGCTCAGACTTCAGCAGTACCTGTTGTGGTCGTGTGTCACTACATTGCTCAAGAGAGAAGCTGATTGAGAAAATAGCTTTTCAGGGCCTTTTAAAACCTTCCCACTCTCTTTTCTTCCCTCTTTCGCCATTTTAACAACTCTGCAGCACACTCAAGGTCAGTGAGCATCTGGATTGTCCGTGGATCACAACAGAACGCCTTTCAGCGAACCACCTCCAGCGTGTGCTGTGGACACAAAGCACTGGAGGACTGAACTGAACTGCTCAGAAATAATGCAGCAATCATTCATAAGTCAGCAGCAGGAATATAGTGATGTGAGAAATAATTTACACCTGCATTACATTTACAACACTGTAAATCATTGCAGACTGTGATACATGCAGAGTAAAAGAGATTTCCTGACAGAAGGAAACTGTAAGCATAAGCTGTGACAGCCGTACATACCTTCATGTAAGCTAATGTATGAAAGAAAGGTGTGATTAGGCATGAAACTGCAGAATTAAAGGCTTCACAGACTGCACAACTGTCATATATACAAGGCATTTGTCATTCTATCCTCGTATTGCCAGAATAAACATTTACTGCGATGGAGAGGACGTTATCACCAACAGACTTCCATCACCTTTCTGTTTTTTACATCCCAGCACACTTTGAGGAATAATGAGGAGACAGCTGAAGCATGCATGCTAAATATCCTCACACTCCTGCTCGTCATCTTTAAACTCCCTTTCTTTTCATCATCTTTTCCATCTTCCCCCATCCCTGTCACATAGCCTCTCCTTGCAAGTCTTCTTCTTCACAGTCAGATTCACCCATCCTTGCCTCGCCTCTCCTCCTCCCTTCTCTGCCCTCTCACCCTCTAGCCATCAGTTATCTCCCTCAGGGTGAGGGAGGGGAGGGCACCGCTGCCCTTGGATCTCAAGAGCACTGCCAACATCTGTGCCGGGGTTTTTTACTTTCCTACAGAGGAAGGTGACACACAGAGCAAACTCGCTGCACAAACATTACAAATGTAAAGGTCAGGGTGGAATTTCCTTTTTCTGAAATTCTTTTGCATTCGTAATACGTTTCGCATTCCCTCTGATCCATATAGTATTATGTATTACACAGTAGAGCACAGATTGTTGTGACCGCAGCGCGAGTGGGCTCACCTTCAGCTGTGGCTGCTCAGGTGCAAGTTTGTATAGTTGCAGCTGCATAGATAACTAGTGGAGATAGTAAACATACAGTTAGGCCCAGAAATATTTGGACAGTAACACAATCTTCATGATTTGGGCTCTGCATGCCACCACATTGGATTTGAAATGAAACAACTAAGATGCAATTGAAGTGCAGACTTTCAGGTTTAATTCAAGGGGTTGAACAAAAATATCCTATGAAACATTTAGGAATTGTAACCATTTTTATACAAAGTCTCCTCATTTCAGGGGCTCAAAAGTAATTGGACAAATTAACATTACCATAAGTAAAATGTCCATTTTTAATACTTTGTTGAGAATCCTTTGCAGGCAATGACTGCCTGAAGTCTGGAACCCATGGACATCACCAAACGCTGGGTTTCCTCCTTTGTGATGCTTTGCCAGGCCTTTACTGCAGCTGTCTTCAGTCGTTGCTTGTTTGTGGGTCTTTCTGCCTTAAGTTTTGTCTTGAGCAAGTGAAATGCATGCTCGATCGGGTTGAGATCTGGTGATTGACTCGGCCATTGCAGAATATTCCACTTCTTTGCCTTAAAAAACTCCTGGGTTGCTTTCGCAGTATGTTTTGGGTCATTGTCCATCTGTACTGTGAAGCACCGTCCAATCAACTTTGCTGCATTTGGCTGAATCTGAGCAGAAAGTATATCCTTATACACTTCAGAATTCTTCCGGCTGCTTCTGTCTTCTGTCACATCATCAATAAACACTAGTGACCCAGTGCCATTGGAAGCCATGCATGCCCATGCCATCACACTGCCTCCACCATGTTTTACAGAAGATGTGGTGTGCTTTGGATCATGAGCTGTTCCAATTCTTCTCCATACTTTCTTCTTCCCATCATTCTGGTACAGGTTGATCTTAGTCTCATCTGTCCAAAGAATGCTGTTCCAGAACTGGGCTGGCTTCTTCAGATATTTTTCGGCAAAGTCTAACCTGGCCTTTCTATTTTTGAGGCTGATTAATGGTTTGCACCTTGTGGTGAACCCTCTGTATTTACTCTCATTAAGTCTTCTCTTTATGGTAGACTTAGATACTGATACACTACTTCCTGGAGAGTGTTCTTCACTTGGGTGGATGTTGTGAAGGGGTTTTTCTTCACCATGGAAGGGATCCTGCGATCATCTACCACCGTTGTCTTCTGTGGACATCCAGGCCTTTTTGAGTTCTCAAGCTCACCAGTGCGCTCTTTTTTCTCAGAATGTACCAAACTGTTGATTTGGCCACTCCTAACATTTCTGCCATCTCTCTGATGGATTTCTTCTTTCTTTTCAGCCTAAGGATGGTCTGTTTCACTTCCATTGAGAGCTCCTTTGACCTCACGTCGTGGGTTCACAGCAACAGCTTCCAAATGCAAATGCCAGACCTGGAATCAACTCCAGACCTTTTAACTGCTTAATTGATGACAGGTTAACGAGGGACGAGCCCATGCAGCCTTCTGAGTCAATTGTCCCATTACTTTTGGTCCCTTGAAAAAGAGGCGGCTACATATTAAAGAGCTGTAATTCCCAAACCCTTCCTCCAATTTGGATGTGAATACTCTCAAATTACAGCTGAGAGTCTGCACTTTAAGCCCATATTGATTATATAACTGTATCCTGAATATGTTTTCGCAAACAGCTAAAATAACAAAACTTTAGTAGTCTACAGACTGTAGCCGTGCCGAGCTTGTGCCTGCATGGAGTAGCCTGTTTGTGCAGGTAAACTACTTTCAGGCTTAGCCATTATATTTGCTTATTGTGTTAACCTTGGTTACACTATATTTGTTATCCTTTCAAATGGAGGTCAATGGTTGTCAGCGGCAAAAAAAAAGAACCGAACCACATTGACCTTGTCCGATGATTTGATATCTTGCACTTCTGCACTTTATGAGCTTTGGAGTAACATGTTGTGATGTTCTGCATCTCTCCTCATTATCCAGAGAGAACTATATAATTCCAACATGAGTTTAATGAGCTTGTTGCGTATCTGCTTTCATTTCCAGCGTGTAACTGACAATGATCAGAGACCCAGTGACAAGGAGCTCTGCAGAAGTTGATGTTGTCTTGGCATGCACATCACACAGATGACCTTTGGTTAAATCCCCATCAGCTCTGAGATGTGCTGTAAAGACTCAGATCATCAAGCTAATGCAGTACCATAACATGCAAATGACCCCCGGTTCAATACCCGTCAGCGGTAGTCAGTAACAGTGCGTAAACCCTATGAACTGAGAAATACTGCAGATAGACGCTCTGCCTTCCTCAACTAATTGTGGGAAGAAATCAGTTTGGCGCTGATGGCCATGAGGGTTATGACCCATATCATCATCTTCATCATGGTCGTGTTTACCATTGTCTGCATAATCATCATTATTAGCCCCTCCAACTTACATCACCTGGCCAATAGATAGCCTGGGGGCTGGTGATGGTGTTCTGAGGTACATGCAGCCCCTTTGTGTCATAAACCTCTTTCCATATAAAAAGACATTATAATTACCTCACCTGAGAGCAGAAAATGGCTTCCACCGGAAGATTAATAGTCCGGGAAGCTACAATAGAGTCCCAGTGTTCAGTTTAACAGCCAGATTAGAGGTGGTTTAATTTGAATCTAAATTGAAGCATAAAAAAAGACAGAGGAAGGTGAAAAAGAAACTTGTTTTGGTGAGAAAGGAATTGGAATTGATTAAAATGTTAGGCAAAATGGGAACGCAGTGGAGTTGAGGGTACTGACCTCAATCTAATCCTGAGCTAATTGCTGAGGGAATGGAGGAATTGAGTGTGAGAGAGTGTGAAAAGGATTGTGAAAAAGCCTTTGGGCAGTCTTCATCTAACCCTAGCCAGTGAATGGCTGCGCACGGGCAGAGGAATTTATGTTAAATATGCTGCTGAGTTTTTCAGTGAAGCTTTCCTGTCTGCTGCTTTTGCTGCGGCAGTTTGTCTTCGTGCAGAGAAAACAGCTGGTGTGTGTGTGTGGGTGGGTGGATGAGTAGATGTGTTTATATGGGTGTGCTACGTGACCTTACATGCCAACTAGTGAACAGAGGAGAGAAAGCAGCAGAGTGCTGCCGAGGCAAACATGAGGCAAAAGGGGCCGATGACTGCAAACACACACACACACACACACCCACACACACACACACACACACCTCTCTGAGCTGGAGAGCATATGGGCAAACAATACAAAATGCTGGCTATTCTGTTTCAAATTGGGGGCCAGCTGTGGCACAGTGACAAGGTGGATATTTCACTCTCCGACTGCACTCCCCTCTATGAAGCTAACTTATGGAGTCATTTATAGTTTAGTCATGGCTGAGGAGAGGGGATCTGGAGAGAGAGATAGAGAGAAAAGGGACTCAGTGAGAAGAAGTGAGACAAGAAGCAGTCATAATGAGTGTTTGAAGTGTGTGACCCTTATGCAGCTCTTTGACTGACTTTTAGATGCCTGATGATGAATCAAGTCATTTATAACTATGGCTACAACAAATTGAACAACAATAAATTTCAGAAAATAGTGAAAAATGCTTCAAATTGCTTGTTTTGTATGACAGTCTATAACCCAAATATATTTAATATTTAACTGACAATGATATCAAGAAATAAGCAACAAATCCTCACATCTGAGAAGCTATTCTGCTTGGTTAGTTATTGGTGAGGGGTGGACGACAGCAAAACAGGAAAAGGTAGCCAGAGCAGGAATGGTGGGCAGGCAGGTAGCAACCGGTGATCACAGCAAGCAGGAGCTTCTGAGACACACGGCGAGACACAGGTTACGGTGGGAGCAAATGACTAGAAACAAGCACAACAAAGCACGCTGCCACAGCAGCTGACGGAACAGTCTGACGGGGGCTGGAGGGAGAGTCGGGGTTGATGTGCTGCAAGTCTGATTGGATAATGAGACGCAGGTGCCCTGATCACCGGTGCTCCAGAGCAGGAGCGAGCAGCCACGCCCAGACAGAATCACAGGAGACAAGAGGGAAACTGGATTTCTGGCGGGACTGTAACATCTATAACAATACAGTTTAAAAAGTATATCAAAATCGATGCAGCAGAACCCAGAATATTATTACAGAGACCCAACAGTTCCTGGCAAAACTTCACAGAGAGAAGAAATAACCTGCAGTGAATATCCCACCCCATCCTAACTCTGACCCTTCACTTCCATCCACAACCATTCACTCCCACTGATTCTGCATTGCTCTCCAGAACACTTAGTCCTTTGCCTTTATTTGACTCCCTGAGTTTAATGTTTGGTCTGTTTAGGTGTGTGAATCGCTGTTTTGTGGGATGTGTGAAATTTCAAGTTAAACAGTAAAATGAAACAACACTCAGAGGAAAGTACAGTGAAGTCAATGCTGCTCCCTTTTTCTGTGAAAGACATTGTTGTTATCTGCATTGTTGTTCTGCAGTGAACCCCACTGAGCTGAATTCTTTCCACAGTACGAGCTGCTATACTCTTCTTCTGTCATCTTCCCTCTCCAGGAGTTCAGTCTTTGTCATCGCTTATCTGTTTACTGGCCGGATGGCATGTTTTTCTGACTCCACTGCAACAACAGCAACTAATGTCGTAACATGACACTTTCTGTGCTGCATCCTCCGCGCATGACAGACAGCAAGTACACACACGTGTGCACACAGCAGTCAATATGAGCGCACACACGGAAAAACTTCAGAGAGAGAAGAACCTGTCCCCTTCACAGAACAGATGATTCCAAAATAAACAAGATGATGTGAAGAAGAGCTATTTGGCCATCTGTGGACTTCAGATGGAGAAATGTCAGTGAAAACATGCACTCCACAGGGGAGCAGTTGGTGAAGTAAGGGCATCCTCAAGGAGACTTGGGAAATGTTCCTCTCTCTCCAGGTACAGTGGCTACAGGAGCCTCAAACAACCCCTTTCTATAGCAAAACACACTGCAGCAGCATCCCATCTGTAGGATAACTCACACATGGAGGTCACTGCATGCAGCTTCATTTAGAGATCGTCTCAGCTGTTACGCGTGTCCTTTACATTTCATCTGTGGTGTGAGGTATGATGACCTGTGATGCTCTGCTCTTGGCTCCCTGGTTGGAGCTTCAGGCCAGATGAGACCATCCATCACAGCTCTCAGGTCTTCATCCCGCTGGGTCGTTTCCTCCTCTTCGTGAAGCCGCACTGAGCTCTCTACACACCATCTGCCTGCTTCAGGCCTGGTTTCCTCCTTCCACAGTCACTAAGCACTGCTTAAAGAGGAAAATAAATACCTACATTAAAAGTATTCTTTTTTCTTTTGTACATTGAGTTTAAAACTAAATAAAAAGGATAAACTAGAAGTAACAACCTGCTTGCTTGGCACTAAAGACTTTATAGCCTGCCCGCTATAGCACATAGCGGCAATTTTTTCCTACTTATGAAGAACACATGAACGGATATGACTAATATGAATAAAAAAATAAAAAATTTGGACTTTTGATTAATTTATTAATCGTTTGGTCCATGAAATGTCACAAAATGTCAACATATCCAAATTTTCCAAGTGCCAAAGATGACATTTACAAATGTCTTGTTTCTTCCAACCATCAGCCCAAAACCCAAAGATATCTAATTCCCTATCAATGAAGATTAACCAGGACATTTAACACAACAAAGCTGGAATCACTGAATTTTGGGATAAGTTTTATGTTGATGAACCAATTCATCGACCAGTTCAGCAAAAAAAAGAAAAGAAAAGAAAGGTATAAGATGTACAGAAGGCAGGATTATCCTGCAGAGGTGTGTGGAATAATTCTCTCTTTGATGGATTCTCTGCACTGGTTTCAATGGCTAATGCTCTTGTTCCATATACAGAGAAATCTGTTCCCTATACATGATGGATGCATGAGGTCTCTATGGAGAAGCTTCAGGACTGTAATGTAAAGTCATGTAATGCAATGTGGCTTCACAACATGCTTCTAAAATCTAAAGTGAAGGCTTCAAATGAGATGTTTTGCACGTTCTTATACTGAACAATCAAATCCAATAAAGCAATGAAGAGATTTCAAAGTGCATTGTGGTCAAATTGAAAACAAATTCAAACACGAGAATTTTTAAAGATACCGGAGTCTTCTTCTTTACACTTTGTCCCTCTGGGTACTTTGTCCTCCTCTTCCTCCCTGCACCTCTCCAACATCGATCTTGAGAGTTTGATCCTGTCCCTCTGTGCCCAGCGTGTCATTACATGCCTGGGATGGGGGGGGGGGGGGGGGGGACTGTCCTGGACTGTGGGACCCATGAGACTGCTCTAAGCCCAAAGCCATCTGGCTACGCTACATTACCCAAAAGCATACAGTTTGAGTTGCACTTTGTCTTTCCCTCTGGTGCCTTATATGCCTTATGTGTCTAGTGTGTTCATTGTTAACCCTTTCACCCCCTCTCTAATGCTGGCATTTACTGTCCTAATATAAACCGCATGGTTTTGTAGGTTGTTTTCTACATTATGTCTCCTCTCCTGCGTTCTGTTTGCCTGTCTGTCATCATAGCCTCTGCTACTCTCTGTGCCCCATCATCCACTTTTTGACCATGGGGGTCAATTTCAGAGGCAGTTCCTTCTAGAAATGAGCAGTAAAATGTTTTTATTAGTTTTGATGACAAGATAAGAGATCAATTTTGTCTCCCGTTCTCCAGCTGAAGAGCTTTTAGAGTGGCTCTGCTGCTTACCTGGGCCCACTAATATCAGACCATCCTGATTCCCAAAAATAAAATGACTTTGATCTCCCTTTCTAGCTCTCTCCCCCGCTCATTTTTCCTTTTATTAGTGGTGATTCTGCCTTCAATAAAGGTTCTATATAAAGATATTTTGAACATTCATGTAAAGATATAGTGGAGTAATGGCGTCCTGAGCAGAGAATGAAGTCACACTCCCCTGTGTGTGTGTTGTAAAAGGAGTTTCTCTGTTGTGTGTTTTGGTAGCCGGTCCAGCTGCGCGTACATGTGAAACTGTTGGCCTTCCCCCGCGTTCTTAAAGAGAATAAGAAAGTGACCTCCACACAGCATTGTAAAAGCGAGACGGCAGAGTGCAGTTTGAAGTGTTCAGCTGAGGGCATTCGCATTCAATTAAAACCATCAAACTGTAGCTACCTAAAGCATATTCTACTTGATTTGTTGCTTTAGGGAAGCTAGCGTTAGCAGGATAGCTAGCAAGCTAACAATTATGGTACATGGTTGTAGGTCATTTGGCCGATAGTAGCTCCTAGCGAGCAGTTACCGACTGTGTCTGTGTGTTTGTCTTCAGTTCAGCCTCTGACTGAACTCCCTCACCATAGACTCCGGTTCTTTCTGTTATTTCCCTCCAGTCTCTCTTGTTTTTCCCCTCTCCTCCTCCACACATGAAGTAAAGTACATTTCCCCTCCAGTCAGCAGTCAGCATGGACGAAGAAAGACTAATTACATTATAACACGCGACAGTGGAAGTCGGCATCTCCGCGGCTCGCTGCTGCAGACAGGTTGAGAAGCCAGAGTGAAGATAAATCCACTTTTTAATCCCAAGAGTTGCAAAAAATAAACTCTGAGCAGTGAACGGCTCCAGATCAGAGCAGAATTCGGTGTGAGTCCGGGTGTTTATTCCTCCAGAAGCTCCGGCTCTGCCCCCGGTGCGCTAGCTTCAGCAGCTGTCTGTCGGTGAGCAGCGGCTCAGTCCCTCCACTCCGCCCGGCCCTCTCCACACAACACTCTGCAAAGCACTTTACAGCATTTTCAAGATGAATATTTACTATTATTATTTATTTATATAATTTACAGACGGTTTCGTGAGTTTTATTTTGTTTGTGTCGAGTTTCAATTAAGTGTGTTTTATGATGATCTGCAAGGTAAAATTAGTGTTTTTGTCAATGGAGTCTGGTGGCTTTGAGGAGAACGATATACTGGTTTCTGGTAAGGGCGGAGGAGTGGCCGACGAGCCCATTTGTTTTGGTCTGAGATGCTGGTGCTCTAGTGCTACATCTAGTGGTTCTAGATATCGTGTAGTAACTTTAAAGGAGGAAAATGGAAGGCCATATGTCTACTTTGATGACTGAGGTCCTGGCAAAACAAAAGCTAATTATTAAGGTAAAGTGATATTCTGATTTTTCCAAACATACACATCTGGATGCTGTTGATAGTATACAAGGCTATACAGCTACAAGATAAATTTGAATTATAAATAAGTCATTAACTACAGCCGTTGATGGCAGTTTGGAAGAAAATTGTGTTTAATTTTAGTACTCCCATCTGTGGTACTGTGGTAGTAAATACCACAATGAAGAAATACTAAGTAGAAGTCCTGCATTCAAAACCTCACTTAAGTAGAAATACATACAAAAATACAATACAAAGTATTAGCAGCTGCAGCAAATTGTACTTAAAGTATCAAAAAAAACTAAGTATCAAAAAGTACTCCACTCAATGTGTTACATTTATTGTGAAATACATGTGAAATAACCAAAACTTTTGGAACTTAAGCAAAAAAATGTGTCTTCATGTAGGACCCCCACTGCTCATACTAAGACCCCAAACCCCCCAACTTTTACAGTTTTGATTGATGATGAGCTCTCAGTTGATCAAAAAGTTAAAATGCTCATCATAGTTGCCTTGAATTATTACAGTGCGCTCAAAGCACTGAAGCTTAACAAGCACTAGCAGGTGATTTGCAGACTTTTTTAACCTCAGATCTTTGCAAAGTACAAGCTGTCCTCCCTTCTTGGTGGTGATTGTTGGGGCGGCATGTAGCTTGAGAGGAAGACTGTAGACACTACTCAGGGCTGAAAAAGTCCCTAAACTCCTCTGCATGTTTGTGTACAGATAATTCCTCTAAAAGATGATGCATTAAAAGGGGTGCACTTTGTCGTAAAGAAAGACATAATAATATTTTATATTTATTGAATTTAAAGGTCCACTGTTGACATTGGAATATATAACATAATAATAATATTGATCAAAAAGTATCAGGCCAAGAAACTTATAGGTGATTATTTGGTTAGGGAATTATAATGCAACAATGTATGTGGGATTTTTTGGTGTACAAACAATATTATAGAAAGCCTGGTAACCAATATAGTCGCAATGTAGTACTTGCTCGATGATATAAATTAATATAAATACAGAAAGTAATATAATAATATATACTTGTTTTATTTTTGAAGAACCCCTGATTTCATTGTGCCTTCTGAAACCAAACCGTTGTATAAAAAAAAAGAAAAAAAAGACATGTTTTTCTGAGCGGCACAGAATATTCTTGGAGTGCACTAAGTCTGGCACTGACTAAAAATGGTTTGCTTATGAACTCACATTTGGAACACTCAATGGGGATGAAAAGTGCACACGACTGTCTTTCACAGCATGACAACACACTATCATTAATAAATGGAGCAGGACAGGGCATCACAGACGTGAAGTGCAGGTGGACTATTTTAGCCCACCTCATCAATCATTAAAATAAGCCACTGTATAGACAGACATGGTCAGCTGATGGATGGGTGGAGAGAAAGACAGGAAGGCAGATGATGGCAGGCAGCCAGACGGGTCCATTATGAACAAGATTCACGATGAAATATTTGGAATGTTTCACAGGCGAAGTCATGTGTCTTTGTTGGCTGAACCCAAGAGTGATAACAGTCACGTACGATACAGGTACAAGTAGAGAGAGGCTCCCGTCTGACTTGTAGTCAACTTATTATTAATGGATGTACCAACAGGTGCAGCACACAGTTTGCCCTTGTCCATCTCATCTATAAACCATAGAGAGCCTCCCATTATATACTGTATCCATGTTAATATTTTACTATCCATAATGCAGTGCTCCTCTGCACTGCTGACTGTCAGCGATCTTACCTTGTGATGGTGTATGCATATGTGTGTGATGATGCACTAGCCAGAGGGGATTAAAGCCTTGAAGCCATGCACGTCTTAACTAACCCCCCACTCATCAATATCCCCTCCTGTGTGTCCAGCAGCAGGCACAGTCTGGCTCAGCCTCAATCTTTTTTCATGATTTATTTGGTGCACAGGTACACACTCTCAATCCTTTAGAATAGAGGAATTCAAGATTTTTCCAGGACAACACACACACACACACACACACACACACACACACACACATTACATCACATCTCTGTATGATAGAGGGAGCTGCTGCATAGAAAGGATTTATATACAGGTGTTTAAAAGCATATCTATATGATTCAGGTCTGACAATCCTGGTTGACCTGGCTCAAACTCAAAGGGTTCACATGAGGTTTCAGTTCAGATTTTAGGTAGAAATCCTGTCTGAATCCGGCTAGAAGCTCTCAGGCTCAGATCTCATCAGATTTGTTCTTTTTCTTTTTCAATGTCAGTGTCAAACTTTATGCTCCAAGACATCCATTCATTTCAAAAACACACAGCTAGTAACGACTCAAGACAACACGCTGAAATATAAATAGTTTATATCTGAGAAAATAGCATGAAAATATTTCATGTACATACAATCTCCATATGTGATGTCACTAGTATATACTGTCGCATACCTTCACATCTTATGGTAATCATAATTGTGTTACATGACATTTAACTGATCACTTTGTTCTGGTACACTTTAAAATACTTTTGGTTGTATCTTTGGTTTCACAGATCCTGTGAAGACATTACCTGAAGAAACATCAGTGAACATTACAACAGTAACTAAAATTCACACAAATCCTTTTATGGCTTCTGTTTTTTTCTGTTGCAACTGATAATTAGTAAATTGTTTTGTGACACAGATGAAATACATATCTTGCATCTGGAAGAAGTAGCAGTCCAACCCTCTCATTCCTCAGAAATGACACCTATTTCTTATCAGTGCTGCAGTGGTAAGGCAACAAGAACGTCTACCATAATGGAAGTTGCTGAGGGATTATGACAACCAGGCAGTGTGCGCTAATCTGTCCTACTGCCCTTGAGAAGAAAAGGCTGCAGAGAGCCCAAATGTTAAACTAAACCCAGCGAGGGTGCCATTCTGAGCCTCTACTGAGAGGGACAATATAAAGATACACATCTGCTGATAAGAGCATATAGAATACAGAAATAATGCAACTGCAATACAACTGAGGTATGCAGGGTACAGGAGATAAGACACACACACCGCTTACAATATGGCCAACAGATGTAATGTAAGATAACTAGAAGTGAAGAATGCATGCGTACCCACATGGAGTGAATTACACAATGGAAGGTCACAGAATAACAAAAGCTGACAGCTTGCAGTGTTAGCTGCACATCAGCAACCAGGACACTTCTATAAATATCATTTTGACCGATCGCTAAAATAAATGACATGAGTTACAGAACAGCAGAACAGCATTTATGGATTCATAGACTCATACATAATGTGGCACAGTGAGGTGCATCCACCAAAAACATAATCCCAAAATATTCCAACATTACCTGTGAGAGAGGTTTGTTGTTTTCATATGTACACATATATAAACATATAGCTGACATAAATTGATATACATACACAAAAACTGGGAGGGAGTGCTTCTCCGTTTACATTTTGTCAGATTCTCCTTTGACCTTATAATGCCTTAAAATAATTGCTAATATAACGTTCAATGAAATGATTAACATTAAAAGCAATAGTTTAACATTTTGTGAAATAAAAACATTTATACCACTCTCATGGCTGTACGGTAAATACGAAGCTACAGCCAGAGGCCAGTTATCTTAGCTTGGCATGAAGACTGGAAACAGTGCCATACTATTTCTTTGGCAGGGACCAGGCTAGCTGTTTCCTCATTTCCAGACCTTATGCTAAGCTAAGCTAAGCTAAGCAGCTGCTGGCTGTAGTTTCATATTTACCGTACAGACATGAAAGTGTCTTCCCATCCAACTTTCTGCAAGAAAGCAAAAAAGGGCATTTCATTTCCCCAAATGTCAAACTATTGCTTCAATACAATGACCTCATATACTTGTGATGTAACATCAAAGCAGAGGCAACACTTGACATGATACTCAGTCACCGTTATATTTAGAAGGACCTTGTGCATTGCCAGATTATTAAAACCCAATTCAGAATTTTAACAAAATTCTCTTTTCTATATATACTTCTTGCTGACCCTGAGGATTATAATGAAATACACTGAGACCTTTACAAAAGTTATCCTATTGCAGCGGCATACTGGCAGCTACAGGAAGAGGTTGCCTGCATGATACTAATCACAACCACTGCAGTGTGTAACTTAAACAAGATGTTTACCGAGGAGAAACTAAAAACAGACAGGTAACAAGCGGACACAAACTGGCTGTTAGGTTAAAAAGGTGCCTGAAATACTTAATAAGCAGGTACAGTAGCTTTATGACTTAATTAAATCATGCCTAGGGGGAAGTGAAAAGAAACCTGCACTGACTGCTGATCAGCTGCTGGTGGATTTATTTTATCCTGCAGTGCTTTTTCAAAGAGGAAACACAAACGGATGAAACAAACACAACTTTCCTGCAGACTATATTGTTAAATTAGTGTTTCGATTATAAACACAGTTTTTAAATGAAATATTTGTGAACATGTTTGCGTTTTGGAAGGCTGGAATGGATTAATAAGGTTTCAATGCTTTTGTTATGGCATGCATTACATAAACTGTCCTCTGCTTAATGGGGCATTTCTGGCTGAATGAAGATGCTTCAAAGTTTGTTTACTACTTTAGATCGCCCCTCTAGGAATTACTTGACATGCTATGAAAAGGGAAACTAAATATTCTAATCTAAGGGACTGTACTAAAATGATTTGGGTGTATGGGAGGGCAGGGGTTCTTTGATTTTTTTTCCACCCTGGATTTATATTTATTATTCTATCCTTCCCTCAATATAGTTATAGAGTTATAGTTACAGTTACATAAATAGCTCCATCGAGCTTATGCAACTCAACTGCAAATCAACTGACTGAGAACCAATACCAATTCAATACTGTTCAATATTACTTTGAGATATTGTGGCATTTTTTTTTATTCCAGGGGAGGGTCCAAAGAAAATATTGCTAACGCTGGGGAGGGTCTCACTCAGAAAGTCAAACGGGGGAGTTCCCGCCTCCCCACGCCAATCATTTTCATGCAGTCCCTAAAAGTAATTTTCTTTTAGCACTAAACCAATTTTCACCTTGTTAGAACTTGGAAAAAGGAACATTTAAGTCATCCATTTTCAAGTATTTCTTGCTTAGGAGTGTAAACACTAACTGTGTTCAATAAGAGATGAAGTAAAAAATAAATATACTAAAATATACTGTAATATTCCTGCAGAGCGTGTTGATTTAACCGTTACTTATCCACGATGCTTATGTCATCCTTTTCCTTTCCTTTTCAAAGAGCAAGAAGACCTCACAGAATCCGCAGATGATGGGATACTAAAAATAAGTATTGGGATGATAGAAATGACAATGCCACAAATATTCAATCATACTGTTACATTATGTCACATATTTTGACGTGAAGTTCTTTGGAGTCTACAAAAGATTTTGTTGCTGAAGTACAGTGCAAAGCAATGCAGCATGGGCACATTTTTCATTGTTTTTCATTTTCTTTGTGGTAGACCTGCATTACTTGTCAATTAAACTACAAAGGAGAGCCATAACACACAGATTGATGTCCTATGTAGTTAACATTACTTGGAGTACGTTCTGTGGCCTTGGCTTGGCGCTACATGCCAACGGCAAAAATCAATTTCAGCTGCACAGACACCAGCAAGCATGCCACACACACACACACACACACACACACACACACACACACACACACACACTATGTACTATGGGAACAGTCCTGTAAGGTGTGGAGTGTGAAGTGGGAGACTCATCAGTCAGGCAGTAGATTCCAGTGCACAGCTATCAGTTGTTACAGCTGCCATTACAGCAGCACAGATCTGCTGTTAGTGAGATGCCAACGTGAGTAATGTTTCCCTCTAACAGTTTCCATGTCCACTTCAGGATCCAAGTAATGTCCAACAGACAACAAATAAATAGTATAAAATGCTAAAAATGCACCAAAATACTGCTTTATCTTTCAAACAATTTAAAGGCAAAGGGGTTTTGTTATTAATGCTTAATACTGAAAATGCTTGGTATTCTGTTCAAGGCTGAAACTGCTTAATTGCACTTGAAGACAAATTGTTTGGGTCTGCATGATATCCATGACACAATACTTAAAAAAATCTATATTGACTTTGGTTTTCTCCATGGTCTTGATGCTACAAGTCTCCTATGATAATTCCATCAACTTATAAAAAGCCTTACATGATCACACTTGTTGAAATTTACATGCAAGCTTTTTTTTTTTTTTTTTTACATTGCCCAAAGCAACAGCCACGTTCAACCTAGCTTGGCCCGCGCGTCTTGGCTGTAGAAAAGGACCTGCAGCAGGATGGCGGCATCGATTACGATCTGGACCGAACCGCAAACCCAGAACTGAGTTGGGCTTTCGTTCAGCACAAAGTAGGTGGTCTTAAAGACGTCGCCGGCCGTCCACAGCAGCACCATCTTCACACTGGAGCAATGGAGACACAGAGAAACACGGTGAAGGTGTGAGGACAGACAGAATCAAGGAGTCTACTCTTAGCATAAAGACAAGAAACAGGGGTGAACAGCTAGCCTGGCTTCGTCCAAAGGTAACAAAATCCATCTACCAGCACCTCTAAAGCTCACTAATAAATGCTATATCTTGTTTCTTCAATTTTTTACAAAATCCATGTCGTTTTTACACTGTGGATTAAACAAACAAGATTGAATGTGTTAGTGAGCTTTAGAGGTGCTGGTAGGTGGATTTCATTACCATTTGACAGAGCCAGGCTAGCTGATTTCCCATTTACAGTCTTTATGCTAAGCTAAGCGAACAGCTGGCTTAAGCTACATACTTATCGTACAGAAATCAGTGTGGTATCAATCTTTTCATCTAACTTTCTGAGTTTTTTTCTTTTTCAATTTAGAGCAATTTTCTTGTTGATGATGTTCCTCAAAAACCCCCAAAGTGAATGAAGTGCAGTAAAACTAAAATAACAGCAGCCTGTCAGCCAAAATTAGAAGTTGCTCCCTTTCCGCATTCATCCTTTTGCATTCAAGTGTTTTGGTGTTGATTTAGCTCCCGCTGTATAAGAAACAGCAGGGAGGCAGTCGAAAATCAATGAACAGGGTGAAGTAAGCTACCAATTGATCACATCAAGCAAGGGAAAGTGAAGGAAAGAGAAAGACGCACAAAGATTGCCTGTCTGAGAGACACAGAGGCAGAGAAGAAAGACCTTGAAGAAGTCATCTGCCATGCCAGCGGCCTGCTGCCAACTCAACACCCTGAAGTCCTCTGAAACTTCACAGAAAGCATTACAGTATAGAGAGGATACTCTTCACCTTGTATCACTGCTTCTTGTACTCCTCCATTCATCACTTTCTATCTCGTCTTCATCCTTCATCCTTTTCCCCCCTGTGCTATCATTCCTCTCTCCTGCTGTTCCTTCTCACGTTTCTTTAACGCTTACCCTTCACAGTCTCTGCCCTCACTCCTACTCCACCTCCATTCTCTATTCTTTAGTCCCATAGGTATAAATGTAATATGGGTTTACTCATTTTATTAGGGCTGACCGGGCCTGGGGACGGAGCAGACCATCAGTCATCAATAAGACATACTGTAAGGGTCAGAGGGGTGAGGGAGAAAAGAGACGGACGGAGACGGAGACAGAGAGCCTGCAGAGGACAGCATTTATCTAGCATGCAGAGAGAGAGACGGGGCTAAGACAGCAAAACCACCAGAGAGAAAGAGAGGGACCTCTGTGAATGGGGAGGAGACCTCTGTGAGATAGATATGGATGATGAGTGCATATGGGGGTAGAGGCAGCCTAATGACTATGGGGACAGCTGTCCTGTACTATCCTTGAGCTCTCCTTGCAGAGTCATGTCAAACTCTTAACTCTCCCCTGGGCTCCCTTCAGGCCCCGACGAGGAACCGAAACATTTGAGGCAAACAGTCCTGCCCTGACATGGGAATGTGAACATTATTATTCAACGTAACAGAGAATGAAGTATTGAAATGTGATTAACTACCCGGACTGACGCAGGCTGCAAACACAGGCTGTGCTGGAGAGCTACAGGATGTGTAATGATCGAGGGTGAACTCTTACATATTATAATAATACATGGGACGGCCGAGCTGCACATCTGGACACTTTCATACGCATCATATCCGCATTGACGCACTCGTGAATTGAGTAATTAACTGTCTGGACTGATCATCACTGTAGGGCAAACTGTTAAATGTATTAAGGTAAAAATAAATTAAGGCTAAAAATCTTTTTTTTGTTGGTTTGTTTTTACATGTGTATTTATTGTCAAAATTCTGATTACCAAAAAGAAGACATTTCAGTTCACCAAATAGGTTGGTAATGGTAATTTGATTGATTTCAATTAAGATTTCAGTTCAGTTTTAAAGTGACACTATGTAACCCATTATTCCTCTTACATATGAAAAGTTGAATTCATAAGCAATTAGCTAAAGTTGGCAAACTCACATTGCTGTATAAAAGACATGACTGAGTCAGTTTGACTGTCTTTGCGACTGCTGTTTCACTTTGTTTTATTATTTACCTTTATCCTGTAATTGCCACTTGTGCCTAGTGGCCTTTGTCCAGCAAAAGTTAAATACTCTCGCTTCAAATGGATTTATTTCAATCCAAAGCTAGAACAGATCTACCCTCAATGTGAGACGGCTAAAAAAGCCAGATGGAGCCAATCTGCTTCAGTCAACACACAGCTCCCTGCTTCTTCCCTCTTTGGTCCAACCGATACTCCCACCTCCGGCTTTAGTAAGAACCAGGCTATTTCCACCTCTCCCAAAGGCTGACCACAGAGTGCTTGTTTAGAGCCTGTTTGAGTCTCTGATGTGTTCTGCTCCCCTAACAATTTAAACTTTCGGGGTAAACACTCCAGGGTTTGATTGAACTGCTCCAAAAATAAGTGCGCCAAAGAACTTAAAATCGTCATGCTTTTACTTCTCTCTCTCTAAGCTGCCAGTATTCCTCTGGGGAAATACTTGCTTTTTGTTCCACTGAAGTTTTTTTTTCCTCAGAGAGTACCCTTCATTGAACTTCAGATTTCTTGTTTCATCTCTCTCCTCATCTTTTCCTTTCACTGCGCAGCTTTCTTCTTTTTTCCATTGTCCCGCTCAACTGTCATCTTTGCTTTTATTGCCTCTGTCATTGCCTTTACTCTGCTCCTCTCTTCTCTATAAAAGGGAATAAAGTTACAGACTTATCAGACTTAAAAGTTGCATTTTTCTGGTTGGAACAAATCCTCCCAAAAAGAATTTGTGAAAAGGTAATATTATATTTAAAATAATTGAATAAAAATATTAGTCATTTTTGTAAATTAAAATTAAATATTTGATCTGTAATGATCTATTTGAATTCAAAGGTCACAGTGTATAAGCCCAACAGGCCATGCCTTGTACTCCAGTGTGGAGTGTTGTCTGTCTGACCCATATCAGTAAACCACGCAATCGTTGTACTCTTCGCTGATGCTAAATGGAGAAAAATAGCGAGCCGTGCTGAACAGATAGACATGACACCAAACCAACCGAGTGGTAAAGCATTTTGCACACCTCCCCATAGATGGAGAAACTGTGGATAAAGGTAAGGCTAACTAATGTTTGCTAACTCCCCGTTAACGTTAGCTTGTCTCTCGAGTGAGGCAGAGCAGCGGAGACACAGAATAATATGGAATAATGTCAAGTATAAAATGTAGTTAGGATTAGGCCACATGCTGCATTCGAATTAATTCAAATAAATTGTGTGTTACGACGGTTTTGTACCAAATGTACAAGAGTGAATACTTTGCGTGAGGTAGTGTGCAGAATGAAAAGCAGCACAGAGCCTCACAGAGTAGAGTTAAATAACTATGGGAATTCAGAGATGAGCACCACCAGTCTTCTTTTCAGTAAAACTGTCGCCGTCATATCTTCTGCCTCCCGTCAAGACGAGAATCTCAAAGTGCCATTTAGTTGAACTTTTAGTTGAAACTCAGTACAGTCACAGCCTCTCTCCCCATTGGAAATGATGGCTTTTCTCTGTGTGAAGTCGAGCTTGCGCTTTAGGTGTGAAAGCCCTGTTAGTTCAAACTTACTTTCTTGAAAGAATGGCAGCCCTGATTCTGCTTGTTCGATTTGTTGACTTGTGACAGAAGTTGAGTGAATGTAGCCATGCCCTCTGTTGTAGGGCTACGGAAAATATAAGTCAGGAACAGAAAGTGAGTAAAGATCGCCAGAAATCTGAGCACATGGTGATCCTATTAAAAATATTAATCATATTTGCGGTTACCTTGTGCTTTAAAACCATATAAATCACAGTAGTAGAAGAAGAAGTAGAGAAAATCTACATGCATAAGAAACGTTGCTGGTCGAAATGTTGGAGCTACAATTATTAGGGGAGATTTTTAATTCAGTGGAGACGATTTTTCTACCATAAAAATACACCTTTAAACTCTCACTATACTTGATTTATTTTTTAACATGGTCTCCTCTGCTCTTCTCTGCAACCCTCCAACCTTCATTTATTCTTTATCCTCCTTTCAGCCTCTGTCTTTCTCTGCTACCCATCTCTGCCCCTGCCTAACCTTCCCTCCCTTCCTTCGCCCTCCCTCTGCCTCCCAAATTCTCCGCTCCCCCCTTTGGCTAATTTCTTTGCTCAAGAGACGGCAAACATCATTAACGAGGATGAGTCATTAACAATGTAATTAAGGAGGGCGGGTCATCTGTACAAAAGCAGTGAAGCAGAATGGAGACAAAGCACCAGTTTGAGGTCATTCATCTCTGGCAGGAACACACACACACACACACACACACACACACACACTTCCCACATTTTACAGACTCGGTTTGTCATGCTAGCCTCATGCAGCTCATTCTGCCAGAGACACCATTAATTGTGTGACTTGTGGCACAGTTGACAGGTGATGAAAGACACACAGAACAAACAACTGAACGTGGCTCTGAGTGAGGCTTTGACTGTCCACAGGGAGTAGGAGTTATTATGGTATTGATTGAGAATATTGACTGACCGACTACCTCTGTCTCACACACACATGCACACACACACAACCAGCGTGTGTGCCAGCTTGCATTAATTTGCACAAAAACACACAGAAATGCAGAGAAACAGAAAATGCAATTCATGAAATTTCTCATTTTCTTCACGTTCTTCCCAAAGCACTCACACACACACACACACACACACACACACACACAGACATACTGACGCACACACATGCACTCACGCTGACTCAATTCAGTCTCTCATCGATTACTACTGACCTGACACCTTCATCTGAGCCAAGTGGCAAGTGATGAGAGGAAGGGGTGAAAGGGTGAAATGGTGAACTGCGTACTTCAGGGATAGAGAGCAAGGAGATGGATGAGGGAGGATGGAGGTAAAAGGGAAAACAGTGAGAGATGGATGACAATGTAGCCGGGCGGGGGGGGGGATAAATCTAGAGAGGGGTGAGAAAGGAAGCCACCCTGATAGTTGGAGAGTGGCAGGACAGGGAAGAGCGATGGAGAAAGAGAGAATGGGGGGTCTGATTGCACGGCGTGATGGCTGTGCTCTATGTGGGCCAGGCAGTAATTGTGCTGTGTATTGAACGAGTGCTGTCAGGCCAGCTATTAGCTCCTCTAAGCGGCTGGAGTGGACGAGTGGAACACTACTACAGGAAACAGGGCTGAGTGACATTTAGAAAGAGAGACAGAGACAGGGGAGAGGGGGAGGGAGAGCGAGAGACACAATTAAAAGGACACGAGTGTGGTGTGTGAATTCAGTGATTTCACGTCCCAAATATTTGCAAAGTTGCCTGATGCATCTTTAAATGTCACTTTGCAAAACAGCATCTTATGGCAGGTTTAAAATCATTACTTAATTCCTTTATAACTGTTCAAATCCATCATACTGGCTGTGTGTTACAGTATATTTTAGCAGAAGACTTGTTAAGGCCCAATCTTTTTGCCAGACAGAAGCTTGTTCTTGTACAATTTTGCAAAACCCCAGATTATATTCAATGACGAAGGTTTTGGCTTTTCTATGCAAACTTTGCACATGGTAACTCCAGTATGGTTACGTTTAGGCAACTTAAAAAGGCACCCTGTAGAGTTTCTGACCAAGTGCTATGGAGCAATGTTTTGAAGAGTTGATCCACGCTTTGTTTGTAGCATGTGTGCACACAAGCACGCAATACACGTTCCTGATGGCAGTTTCACGTTATTCTACTGATGGAAAGTTGGCAGTGATAATGCACAAAAAAAAGTAGCAATGTGCCAAGAAAGGCAAGGAAGAAAAAGAGAGATTGCTAGCAAACATGGCTGTAAACAGTTCCCAGATTTAGAATATCTGCTTTGCGAATTCTTTTTTGAGAAAGGAAATGCACACACCACATTTGTTTGATCTCAAGGATACACATATTGTGCTTTGGTGAGCAACATTGAATGGAAACATAACTTTGTTTGTTTACAAGAAAACTCCACAGGGCCCCTTTAAATGCTTGGTTAGGGAAAGATCATGGTCAAGGTAAAAGAAAAAAAGAGACAAAGTAGTTGAAGCTCTTTTTGCTGACCTCAAGTGGTTTAACTTCATACCTTGCTGCTGTGATGCATAAACTCAGGGTGTGGTCAGTACACTGTGACAGTTTATTTCATTGTAATTTCAAAACATCAGTTTTGAGACAAAACAAAACAATTTTCTTTGGGCATTTGTCATTTACAGACTGAACAATTAAAATAATCACATGTTGCAGCCCTACAGAATATACAGTATGCTTTGAAGGCAAGCATTGGCCATGCCCATAGATTCTTTCAGCCCATGGTTTCTAAAGTAACCATACACCTCCATCTGGATTACTCGGATGCCTGTTTCAAATGGTGCACAAGACAACAAGCAGGTTCCATTTAATATATTGGTGTAGCTATATAACACTCGTACCAATAGGGATCAGAAGGCCAACAGGATCTCTGTTACTGCAGCTGGTTGATTTATTGCAACAGGCATACTTCATTAGAACATGTACTTGATTAGGTTTACTCTATGTTTTATTCTGTGGCCACTTCACATCTTTTAACCTCCCTGCAAATTACCCAGTGCCCCCACTTCCCTAACCTCATTCCTCTGCTGGTTTATCTGTATACCAATCTGTCTCTCTGTTTGTATTCATTCCTCATACCCAACCTGCTTCTAAATCTTCATCCTCAGCCCTCCTTCCCTTCTCTGCCTCTACTCCTGTCAACTGCTGTCTCGTTATCTTCTCGTCCCAGCCTCCTCTGCTGCCTTTCGCCTCGTCCACTGCCCAAGGGACCACTGGCTGGGTGGATGAATATTGGGATGGAGGAATGAAGGAATAGCTAACTAGAATGAAATATGGTTGAAAGTTTCTCGCAGGAGCAGAGCAGACTGCTATCGTGTTCCTGCATCCCTGCACACAAGTTTGTAACCACATACGTAAATTTTATGACTGCAGTCCGGAGTGCAAATGTGAAGTTGACCGTGTAGTCAATGACAAAGCTCTCATGCAACTTTTACAGAAACAATATGGACTAAACTGGAAGGAATAACTGGGTTTTGGGTAGGTAGATTTGTCTGCATTATGTGGTGGATTTCTCATGGCTTAGAACATATTATGACCAAAAGCATCTTGTTGGAAGCATTTTCCACTGCTGTTGTGGAGATAAGTAAGCAGCTGATCACAAATTATACCCAGTGCAGGCTTTAAGCTTTAATGGGGAATCACACTTTGTATGTGAGTCTCCAGAGGGGGGTTAGTCCTCTTTAATGCTTGATAATACTAATACACAACTCTATGGAAAAAGACACACTCGAGCTGCATGGGCTGATGTTCAAAGCTTCAAACAGCTTCAATCACCTCTTCCACCTCTTTTTCAGCTCAGCCATGCATGTGTGCATTGGCATGATGCGTGCGCCCACACATGAGGGTGTGTGTGCGAGGTGATTAAGAAGCAGGGCTGTAGTTTTCCTAGGGGGGACAGATAGAGAGACGAAAATCAAAGGGCCCAGCGAGAGAGAAGCCGAGCTGCTCTTAACCCACTAACTATGAATTATGCATGTTGATCGATTGCACACAGGCAAACAACGAAAAGTTCCCAACCTGCCAGAAAAAGATGGATTCTGCTTCACCAAATGAAGAGGAGGGGAGGTGAGGAGAAGAGTTTGCCTAAGGATATTTTAGATACTTTTTTTGGAGAATGTAAACAAGCCAGAATAGATGAAATGGCCTGTTGGTGATGGCTATTTTAGTAAATGTATTACATCTATAATCTTATGTAATCTAAAGCAACGCTATGTTTGTCATAGCTTTGTTTTTTTAAGCTGTAAATGCTTATAGAAAATAAAATAACACAACATTCAGCAAAGCTACACAATCCTCTAAAAGGTATTTTAATAAGCCAATAGGAAATGAAATCCACTCACTTCCTGACAGGAATATTTCAAACAGAGCCCTTCTTCAATGTGCAAAGTTTGGCAAATACTGTAGTACAGACAGTAGTGGGTGATCCCTGTCTCTTATGGAATCCATACAGGGGATTCAGACCAACACAACAACAAAACATTCCCAAGGTATGTAATAGATCAAACGTAATTGATATAAATGGTCCACAGGGGGAATGAAACACTGGGAAAACATTTTCCATGAAAAAATTGATTAAACATACAGTGTATGTACAGATAGATAGACACAAGGAATCCCAGATAAGAGAATAAAGCAAGTAACCCATGAACCTCAGTTGGCTTACAATATAACATATATAATGAATGAAGTCATTATTTTGATCCCATTACCCTTTTTTTTCCTTAAGTAACAGAGTAATGTCTGCACTACATGTCTAAATATATAACATGGAGACGTCTTTGAGCTCTGTCCAAAATGCTTGTGTCCAGATCCTGTTTTCTATTGGTTCATTTTGTTTTTTGATTCAGTACCTGTGCAGTTCCAGACAAGAAAAGATAAGGTAACAGTTCAGTAGACTTCAATACCTTGGGTCGTCCATATTATCTAAGAAAATGGTTGTAAGTTTTTATCTCGATCTGGATCTGAAATAAAATACAAACAGTGAGAGACAATCTTGAAATACATGTGCCAGGTTCATTCAAGTAGTTTGTGAGAAACCTGTGAAAATATTCAAAAATACTCTGAATATGCTGATTAATTCCTGGAAAAAAATATATGTCAACAGTGCAACAAACAGTTGGTACTGTGTTATATCTTCCTCTCTTCTTTCCTGCTGCCTTAAGCACAAAACTAAGCCTGCCACAACAGAAGAACAATATAAAGCATATAAAGTGAATCTGCAGTGTTGCCCTGACTTCAGGAGGTTTTGGGTGTTATTTCCTGAAGAGAAATGTCTTATTGTATATATGTGATATTATCTCTAAAAAGCCCGGACTCTGGGTTGCAGAGGTCCAGATATTTTTTCTCCTCCATCATTGTGATAGCTACAAGACAGCAGCAGAAAAGCTGCAATGGCCCAATCAGACGAGGTCAAGGCAGAGGAGCCAGGATGAGTCTGAGAAAAATGCTGCTTTTCACTGTTGCACTTGTGTGTGTGTGTGTGTGTGTGTTTGTTTCCAAATGTACTCATAGTTTGCATGATGCCTTACTTGTTTACTTCACAAACAAGAATGAATGCAATCACACAGTACAACCACAAGACACAAGACACAGCAAAAACACCTCAAATTGCTCTTCTCCAATCCCTTCTATGTACTGTGGAACCAAAAGAAAGTGTAAGGTCTCAAAACACAATCTCCTGTCTTGTCTCGCCCCAGGCCAGACAGGACTCATTTAACAGCGAGAGCTACTGCACTGACAATGGCTGTGATCATGTTCACTATACCCTAGCAAACACTATTATATACACACTATACTATGTAAGCACAAAATGCATGCACCCTCTCATGCATGCACACACGTACATATCTCACACTGAGACACAAATACAACTGAAGGGCTAATCCTGGAGAGTACACTGGTTACCTCAGACTGTGAGACGAAAACGTGTACTAATGTCAGTGATGGAAATAGATGGGTTCATAGAGAAAATGTTGTCAAATTGTATCTACAGTAAATGATTCAACTTTTCCGCTGTATATCCATCACACTTCCTGTTCTCAGCTCCTGCAAAGACTTCATTTATATGCCCAGTAACATGTCAAAAATACTCAAGGATATTCAGATGCCACATACAAACACCACCTTTAATATGTTCAAAATAGGGCTGCAACTAACAGACATCACTTATTACATTTCTGATAAATTTTTTAATTTATAGCTCAACAGAAATGTGAAAAACTAATGAAAATAGTTGCACATGCAAAAGATCCCATCACTACTTTACTTTAAACAGAAAAACAACAAATCCTCACACTGAAAGACGTGAACCCAGTGAATGTTTGACATTCAAAAATCTTTTAAAAGATTAAACCATTACTTTAAAAATGTCAATAATTTTTTTGTTGATCAACAAATCTTTTTTATTATAAATGTTTTAGCATTGTTAGCTGTACTTGAAACGAATGTGGAACCAAGCACTTGGAACTGTTATTATTAGATATCCTGACACATATAAACATGTTATCACACACTGTTGTCTTGGGCTGTACTGTTTCAGAATCTACATTTTCTGAGTTGCCAGATTTGGGGACTACTTCAATTAAAATCTGTGGATACTTGTTTATTTTCATACTTGACATTTCCATCCTCCTCCGCTGTGCTTTGTGTTTGGTGTGGTGGTGAACATGGCAATATAACTTTACACCTACTAAACAGCTTTTTAGCATTGTCACTGTGGGCACGCTAGCATGTAGCTCAAAGCCCCGCTGTCCCTCAGTACAGCCTCACAGAGCGGCTAGCATGGCTGTAGAAACTTGTTCATCAATAAAGTCTTATTCATAAATATACCTTATCTAGAGTTATCAGAAATATTCATTGCCTCTACCTAGTTACACTACAGTCCAGCCGCCTTTAGACTAAACTTATAACCTCAACCTCTAATAGCCTAATAGTAGGTTGTTAGTGCAGTTGATCTTCATCTGTGATGCACCTCAGAGCATCTCTACAACATGGCTCCTTCTTCCACCCAGGGATGCCATGTCTAGAACACTGTGCACATGTACCATATATGCAGCCACTGTCCTCACACTCACCTTCCAGATGGGCTCCCTATTGAGACTCACAACTCTGGTTCACAGGTCACAAAGTGCTTGGAGGTCATCGCTGTGTCTGCATGATATCCTCCAGGGCCAGACTGTAAAGGTACTGGCCCTTTGTACAAAATGACCCCAAGAGAAATGTGAAACCACCATCAGGCTGGGTGGCAAATAGGACCACCATTAACGCTTGGAGGGTGTTACCCAGAACTGAGAGCAAGAAAAAAGCTGCTAGCTGTGAATGTGTGAATGAGACAGAGTGACAAAGAGAGGGAATGGGAGACGAACAAGCAGCACACACACTCAATAATGGGACAGGAGTTTATGTATATACTCTATTCCTTTTGCTGGACTCAGTTGAATGTAGTTTGACTACTCTTGTCACATTCAGTAGGGATGTGAAATGATAAGATTTGTACAGCATTCGTTTTCATCTAGGTTTTCTGCTAAGCCTGCCTGCGTGGAGCTAATGTTATTATAACAGGATGTTTACCCTCTGTAACGGACGCACTGCTCGGTTTGGAAGCAGCGGCACAGAGTGTCAAAATACATGGCTTTCCTGGAGTTTGAGCCCATGTTACGTAGAAAGACGTTTCAGCGTATTGCTGGTGTTTCCAAACTTACTTGAAATGATTGTTTTACAGACATTAGAACTAGCACTGTTGTCATATTTCTTCATGAAGTGAAGCCACACTTTGGACCATTTCTTCCACTCTGCACGAGTTTTACGTCACTGTTTTGCAAGACGCAATTGTCAAAAAAAGACATGCATGCATTGATAAAAGGAATTGATAAGCTCAGAGGCATACGATTCTGATGGTTCGGACAATTTGGAGCATTCAGGAGTATAAAGAACAGTAGATTGAATTAAGAGACAGAGAAGAAGAACAGATACAAAGAACGTAGAGGAAACTAACAGAGGTAAGTATCTGTTGAGAAGGGAAGCAGTATTGTATTTGTCTGCACACCTTTTAGTCAGTGCAACAGACAGACTGCCATCAACAGCGTCCCCTCCACTGCCACTCGGTGACATTGTGAAGGTTGGCAGCTTTGTTGCAGAGCTGCGAGAGGAGAACTGGAGAGGAGGCAAAATAGATAAAGTTTAATGAGAGGGAAGAGAAAAACAGGCGGGCTCCCCAGGCAGCCGAGCAGAGAGCGCTGAGCAATCTCTCGCACACAAAACACGTTGTTTATATAAACAAATCGCAATTTTACCATTCAACTGTAGGTTTTGCCTGAGTAATCTGCACTTTTAAATGCCAGACGGGTGACAGCATCACTCAACGACCAAACGCTGTCAGATGAAAACCTGGCATGTCCGTGAAGTCAGTGTTTAATGAAAAGCGAGAAACAGCTTTATCCTTTGACTAAACAGCAGGTAACACTCTCAATTTTGAAATAAAGTGAAGTCACGGAAATAAGCTGGAGGGCTAAATGTGCAAAGTAGTAACTTCATGCAGTAGTTAAGGCTGCTTTCACACCAGCAGTTTGGTTCACTCAGTCCACACCAAAGAAGCTCTGATGCATTTGATGTTGGTGACTGTCAGCCTGCATTATCAGTGCTGCATCAACCCACAGAGGGAAATCAAAACCAAGTTCACTCAGAATGACAGCAGCTCATGCAGCACTTTACTACACCTATGCTCTTATCTTCTGGTGGTCACAAAGAAAGTATCAAAGAAATTATTGATAATGAGAATTATCAGTTTTTTTTTATCCTTTTAGTTATTCATAACCTCATATGCCATAACTAATGACAGGGAGGTATAAACATGACAAAAAGGAGGTGTACTTGTACTATTATAGGAGGATTGCTGCTATATGGTTGCTATGTTTCACTTTTTTTTTTTTACAAGGAACTGCTAAAATACATGGAGGACACAAGCTCAACACACCTTGGTTTTGACCTTTTTTCATATATCATATAGAGCGCTTAGGACATTGTTTCCTTGACAATTCCCACAATCAGCGCCGGATTAAGGCAATCTAATGGTACTTTAGCTTTTGAATTCATGCTAAAATCACATATCTCATATAACTGATCTGGTTCATTTTCACACCACAAACGAACACCAGAGTTTGTTTTGAAATGGATAGAGTTTGAATGACAGAGGTTACACCATCTAAATGAACAAAACCAAATGTGCAAACCAACCAGAGTTTGTTTGTTGGCTCATATTACCACACCAAACAGCTTAGGTGTAAAAGCTTCCTAAAGTGCAAAGTTAAGAAATGAGGCTAGAAATAAAGAGGGCTCACTTTCAGATGTGACTTCTCTTATTCCCCCATATATTTCCCTTTCTATCGCATCCTTCTGTTTTTTCTACACCTCATCCAGTCTCTCTCTCTCTTTGTACCTTTCCATCACCACTCTGCCCCTTCCTTGGTTTCCCAGGAGTAGTGGTATGACTGTGTGTGGTGAGTGTGCGCACACACAAAGTGTCAATAGTGACCAGGAAGCATAATTGCGCTGCGATTGAACGTGCCTGCGTGTGTGTGAGTCTTTCCAACTCTCTCTGCTTTTCCACAACATGCATCTGTTTGAAGGCCGTCATTTGAGCGAGCTGGAAAAGGTGAGCAGTCCTTGATGAAATGGATCCATACACTCATCATCGCACCTCAGTAATAGGACTCAGGGGAGTCTGACTGAACAACAACAAGTAACTGTTTCGCAGGGGACAACAAGGGAGGAAGTGCAGACTTCATGCTGCATCATCATATCTGGAAAACAGTTAACTGAACAAATGGGAGAATCCTTAATTACACGTGATGAAGGTCAAAGGATCTACAACATGTTATACACACAGAGACAGAAGTGCTGAATGGGCTGTTTCAACCCAGCAGGGTCATTCCTCCAATTAAGCCGCAGAGATCGATGGGGAGTTTAGAAAATATTCATGTTGAAGCTGCAGTATTTTCTGGAAAGAGTCATTTAGTATTGTGAAGTGTTTGTGTTGTCATATTATATTATCACATTTCTGAGTATGCGGGGACTTTGCTATAGATCTGAGTTTAGAGGACTGATGTTCCTAACTTATTCATCAGTCATTTTAGAGATCTAACGTAGTGTTATTGCGTATTTAATCTTTGGCGTGACATGCACTCTGAGTTGAATGGCTGCTCACAGGAAGTGCAAGCCCAGATGTACACCCTGAGGACACTATGTGAAATGGGGCATATTACAGAGAAAGAACGTCTTGCCATTCAGACAGTTAATCAACTATACTGCAGCATCTTTAAGTACACGACTTCAAAACTAAAGTGCAATAGAGCTTATTTCTTGTGTTTATGGATGCATGTGTGGTATAAGGCAAAATATGTACAGGCTTGACTGAATTTTCCTCTGCGTGTGTTCATACAAACGCTACTGTGACAGTAGAGTGAAAGTTAATACGGAGAATTGAAGAATTCAAGAAGAATTGTGGATATACAGTGAAGACTGCAGTATGTATACTATAGATGACTGTCAGTTGTCTGCAGTGAAAAGGATTGTCTCTCAAGGGAAAAACATGCACACCACCTTCGTGAATCAAAGACATTCTCACCTAAAGTGTAAAGTATTTCTATGGTATTCTTATGCTTTGGGGAATCAGCAAAAAATAACTTAATGTAGCGAACTAGGACAGAACGACAACAAAAAAATAGAGGGATTAGCAATGTGAAGGAGAGAAGAGGATACATTAGGAATGGGTCTGCAAAAGACAAACTGTAAATTGTATGTTTTTTGCACTAATTAGCAAATGTTCACATGCTAACATTCCAACTATAATTAGCATGTTAGCAAGGTCATTGTGTACAGCCTCATTCCCAAGATCCAGCTTCTCAGTTGAGAGGATGTGCTGCTACTCTTATGTGATAGTAAACTGAAAATCTTTAGGTTTTGGACTGTTGGTCGGACAAAACAAGCAGTTTGATAACATCACCACGGGCTTTAGGAAATTGTGATGGGCATTTTTCATAATTTTTTGACATTTAATAGACCAAATGAAATGAGTTGTTTATTTTGTCATTGATTTGTGTATGAAGTTTGAGTAAGGATATGGAAAACAAAACCACTCCCAAACCTGGGGAGAGTTGCTAATTCCATCTTACGTCACTGCAACATCCTAATTTTAGGATCATCATCACATTCCCCTGGTATGCATGTTAACTTTTGTCTGACTTCAGACTTGTATACTTCCTGAATATCTACTGAAAACAAATTACGGTTGCAGTGTCTTGGAAAGGAAAAGTAAAATATTTTGTTTTGTCTCTACAGGTGTTTTTGACCAGCAAAGCATGCGACTACAATGCGCACACACCCACACACACACACACACACACACACACACACACACACACACCACACACACAGAGTATGCATGGTTTTTGCCCTGATGACAGACAAGAGACATAATGAGGAAATAATGATCATAATTAGTATGAGGTTCTGTGCCATTAGGGGCGTAATTGATCTCACAGTCCTTTACCTGAGAGGCTAATCAGTATACACATTGACCTTTGCACACGTTGACATAACCTTAACAAGAAAAACATTCATAATGCAAGCTAAGCCTTTTGTTTGCCCCCCTCCTTCACCCTCTAACTCCCTCTCTCCATTCAAGGTGACCTTGAATGTAACGTGGGTACAGTCTAAACCTCGGGAATAAAATGTGGCAAGTAATGACATGAGCATTACTTGGATGGGACACGTCGATTCTTTTAGATGGCAGACAAGGTGTTATTTTACAATATCATCACCACCATTCTCTACTTTTTCTGCTGCTAGTGCAGTTTCGACATGAGGCCTGAAAGGAGGGACTGTATGCAAAATTAATCTTTTTTTAAGTCAAATCAGTGTGTCACTGTTTATCATTGGTAATGCCTTTACCCTTCTCAATGAAACAGATACATAACTGTTAAAGACTTTGGTTTACCCAAACCTTGACTCACTGATTTTTTGCCCATTTAGCCTCTAAAGATTATAAATGACCTTATTAACATATTTTGTTCACAAGAATATAAATTACTTGCACTCCCTGGACATTTAGGTTAATAAGAATACTTTCCATGTGGTGTTAGTGAGCACTATGCCAGTGTGAGTACCAGTGTTTCCCCTATTTGCATTTAGCAGCGGAGCAGTGCTGATTATAAATCGAACACCCCAAGACATTGCCAATGTTTAGCAGTCTGTTATTGGTGGTTCGAAAGCGTTGTAGCAACAAAGCAAGAAAGGCTTGACTGCCAGTCTAGCAACCGTAAAAAGACGTAGCGATGACGCGGATAAGCTTGATTAGTCTACTACCCTAAACTCACTAAACCCTATTATCCAAAAATATTAAATTTCACACTCACACAAACCCAAAGTGATGAGTTTGCCATATTATTAATGTAACGTACATTAATTCACTGTCAAAATGTCTCCGCATGTGGGCGTATTGGGGGTGGTCTCAGGGTAGAAACGTCAAATATCTGATCAAATTCACGGTTTATTAATGAATGTAATGTTAGGCCTAACCTTAGATGGCCGTTTTCTGTTATGATTTAATTAGCAAAACTAAGAATCTAATTAAATGTAATTCAGCATCTACAACTTTGTACAAATCAACGGACGCGCTGAATATCTTCCGGCAGGGCAAAATAATAAAACGTTTCAGCACCGCTGCTGGAAAGAATCCTAGGGGACACACTGGAGTACAGTGAATTAGGAGCTTTCTGCAAAGCTCTGCTTGACCTTAAAGTGTGCTCTACCTCATGCCTTTGGTGGACCGGTTGTTGAAGTTTTGCAGCAGCTGCGGGAGGCCCAGCATGGCCTCAAACATGACAGCCAGGGAGCCCAGTGTCTCCACAAACACGGCAGAGTCCAGCAGCAGCAGGGTGACCACTGCACACAACACGGTGAAGCCGAAGCAGAAGAGCAGATAGTCCTCGAACGCACTCCAATTCCAGAAGTAGCGAAAGTCCAATTCTGGAGAGGGGAGACAATGAAGCAGATACAGAGAAACAATTTAACTTATACTCAATACTTGTCATCAGTATTATCTGGAAAAACTAAATTGAATAGATGTGACAGGTAGAGGAGAGAGGAAACAGGAAGGAAAGTGAAGACTGGGAAAAATTGTGGGAGGATTTAATGGAAAGAAAGCAGATAGAAAAGCCTGAAGAGATGATCAAATAAAGAAGCAGAGTAAGAGTGAAGAAGGGTGTGTGTGTAGTGCTGAAGGGTGAGAGGATGCTTACAGTATGTGAAGCTGGAAACAGTAGAGCAATAGTGACAGGCAGAGATTGAAAGCAGCGAGGGGGATATAGCGGGAAAAAGACTGGAGGAGGAAAGAGCAGGAATAAGAGCGTTTCATTAAAGGATGCATAGAAATTCTGCAAAGACAGCACTCCTAAATCAATACTGTGCACATGCATTAGTGAATGGAACAAAGATAAATGAGATACTCGAAAGCTTTTACCTTTCTATTACTTTGGGATAACCTGGCCTTTGGCGAGGCCAGGCTTTACATTTAGAAAGTTTATTACCTTTGATATAAAGCTACTGTATCTTTCCACTGACATAACTCTATTTATCATGTGTGGCTTTTACACCTCACCACAGCCGCCTAAAGCTGTTGTTTGTTCCCTAAACCAGCTACTCAAGAGGTGGCCAGCACCAGGTACTGAGTGCAAAAGTCAGAAAGATTTTGGAATTTAAATTTAACCACCATTTAAATAGTCACAGTGGTCCAGCAGCCCAAACAAATGTCTCGCTGATCAGCTTCAGAGGGACTGAGCTCACAGCTCGGAGGCCGGTTCAGGAGCTGCCAACGAAAGCTTATGGAGGGGAAACATTAGGCCTACTGCATCTACATTCTCATCACCATCAGCCATCTCCTCAGTGGACAATAATGTGAGATGATCGATGATCTCTCATTGCTTATGTATGACCATGGAGCTGTGGAAAACCAGCTGACATAAGCTAAAGAGGATTGATGGCTAAATAAGAGCACATTAGTTAGTGTGGGGACTCAAGTGTGACGCCGCATACTGCGAAGCACCTGACTTCAGCATGTGCTGCTGTTACCTTTCACACTGACTATACACTGTCAACTATTGAATAAAGGCAAAAAGAGTCCAAATCCTAAATATCACTTATTTCTGTCCAACCAAAACTCTGACACTCAATTTAAAATGACAAAATTGAGAAAAGCAGAAAATTCTTATATTGAAAAGATGGAACCAGAGAATGTTTTTTTGTGATACATTACTGAAATGATTAATCCAAATGGTTGCCAATTAATCTATTGTCTATCAACTAATCAATAAAAAAGAGTAATCACCAGCAGCAGTTTGGTCAGGACTTGGATTTGGACTAGGATTAGGAAGTGTACTATATACCACTACTCAAACAATAAAACAATAAATTAGTTAATTTAAAATGAATCACTGACAGTTTTGACAATCACTTAAAAAAAGGCAAAAAAGGATTTGCAGTTTACAGTCTCTTAGATGTGTGGATCTGCTTTCTTTTCCAAAATCCAAATGTTGTAAAATGAATACCTTTGGCTTGTTTTGACTGTTCATCAAACAGAGATGAAATTATAAAACATCACTTTCAGCTCTAAAAGGTTGTGATGAGTATTACTGTGTAAAAAATAAAAAATAAAAATACATTTGACCTATAACAAATATAACTGTTAATTGTACCCACACTGTAATAAAGGATTAGGAGTTCGGTTATAACTGTTGACAAAAAATCTCTTAGTAAGTCCACTCACTATCTATTTTTTGAAGCTTTCAGCAACATTTCAAGGTTTCCGTCAAGTGAGAGTGCCGAGAGCGACAAGATCCATGAATATCATCTCACATACTGTACATATATGGCCACACAAAATATTCAGTACACACACACACACACCTAATACCAGGCTGGGACGTTTCCCGTTGCACTCCAGTGAGCTGCATCTGCTGTTGCATCATGGGACAGACAGAGTGAGACATCTCACAGCGAGTGCAGCGTGGCGTGTTTGTGGCAAACGGCGAACGTGATTAATGGCTTTATTACCGAGAGCCACAAAAGACACATCGCCCACAGCTGACAACAGACATGCAAGGTGGGAGAGGAGAGCGATACAACACACACACACATTTCTCGGCTCTCTCTTACCACACGCACACACACATACTACTTGATATATCGACTGTCAAGGCATGACTTATGTCTGTTCTAACAAACTACGTCGCTGATAGAAGCCAAAGAGCTGAGCCTGGCACACTTTGGCTCTTGATCACAAGCCCCTCTTCACTCCTGGTGCCCCTTTACTTCAACACAACATCAAACCTGAGTCATGGCGGCTGGCAGAGGGAGACTGGAGAGACTGGAGAGTCAGGAGAGGCTTAGAGGCGGCCCTTTATCAAGCAACACAAAAGCCCTTTCATTTCCGTTTTGAATGAGGCCAAGGTGGTGAAGTACAAACATGCTGACAGCAGCAACAATGAGTGTAGTGGTATTTCAAAACTACTGTCAACTTTTCAGTGTGCAAAGCCTCCCGCTGAGCCTCTCACATTTTCATGTCTCGATTTTTAATTCAGCTTCCCCTCCCTCTCTCCCGCTTATCAGACACACACACACACACACACACACACACACACACACACATACACACTCTTTTCTTGTCCTCTTACCATGCAATCCAATCCATTCTCATACAGAGAACAACCTTATGCCTGCTCCTCTTTCTCTCTCTCTCTCTCTCTCTATCTATCTATCCCATCTCATCTCTCACTTATATACAGCCTCGTATGTTTACCTGCATAATCGAATTGCCCGGAAGAGTATAATGAGAGAGAAAGCTATGCATCATTCATGGACTCATCTCTTTTATTTGTCCTCCTCTCATATCATGCATCATCCCTGGCTTCCTTTCCCTGACCAGCTCTCCCTTCTTCAGTCACCCACCTTTTTAGTCAGCGACTTAAAAAGTGTCTTCACTTCACTTCACCCACACACACACATACACACACACACACACACACACCTCCTTTGTGGCTGCTGTCCTATCACCCCAGGACAGGACAGGTGGCCTGGCCTTTTCCAAACAGCATCCTCCTGTCTGGTGTGTTTTGAGGCCTGGGCCGCACTTCAAAAGACCCCAGAGGCTCCAAAGCACCAGGGAGGAGGCAAGATGCTCTCTCTTCACACAAGACTCTTTGTTTACACAGAGCCCATTCAAGATCAAACAATTCAATTACTAAAACGGGCGAGGAAGCAGCCCCGAGGAAGTCAATATCTGTGTATGAAGTTACTCTGAGAGGATGGGAAGTTGCTCGGGCAGGATAAGTCAATCGGTTTATGTATGTGTGTGTCTGTTCAGGTGTCAGTCCGCAGTTGTGACAGCGGGTCTATCTGGGGTGTGGCATTATCAAGACTTCAGCGCCGATAGACCTGAACAGCGGTCTCACACACGCTGCACAGAGGAGGTTGTGTCAGAAAAGAGAGGAAAGGTAGCCTTGTCAGGTCAGGTTGTATGGAGGCTAAACTCGCGTTGTTTCCCATCAGGCCGAGCAGAGAAAGTACAGTACGGAGCTGAGAGAGTAGAGATTCCGAGACAGAGACAAGGATGGGCACTGACAGCTGGAGAGTTTCGAGATATACTGACTCAGCCCCGTCAGTCTGCGAGCAGAGCGACTCAGCTCTGTGGAGCCTGCTTGGTGTGTGTTTTAAGATGTGTGAAAGTTGCTGTTTGACATCTCGTCTGTTGGGCGCTCGGCTCACTGGTCTAATCTGCGGAAAGGTGCGGCTTCCTATAGGACAGACAGGATGTAATGGACTTCTCAGATTATCAGGGTAAAAAACCCTATTTTCTTTTTTAGTTCACGGATGAGGCTGACGATGCAGCGGACTAACTTACCTACCATATCCTAACCTGATCCAGAAACCAGTCAAGGGCGATGTCACAGTATCTATGAGCTGAGAGTTCCTGTATTTTTTCAGCTCACGAACACAGCTCAGAGTGGTGACAGCACAGCCACAAAAATCCCCTAATACCTTATTGACAAGCTTTAATCGGGACACCGCAGGCGCTCTGCAATAATTTGGACAGACAGAAAGTCACTGGACCGCTCTGAACTCTTTCTGTCTCTGACGGATAGATTGTTTCTGCAGCACAAACAAAACTGAGACAGATAGGAAAGGGTCCACTGCTCTTTGTCTCCCTCTTCCTCCGTCAGCTCTCTGAATAATACAAAAGCTTCTAAAATAATGTCCACTCATTAAGTTACTGTGGGAATGTAACACACAGAAGCACACGCAAGAACAAATTGCCTTCCCAGTGGATTTACACTTTTGAACAAGTTCATATTTAACTGCCTTCTCTGGTAAAACACTAAAGTAAAGCTTTCCACTGTAAGTGGAAATTAAAAAAAAACAATGATGACAATGCCTACAATCTACCGACCCTCCACATCATCCTTTCCATTTCATTCCTAGTGGAGAGGAATTTTCAGAGGGGATGCTGCAGCACACTGTCAGACTGGATCAACACCAGCTCTGTGTGGAGAACGGACGGCTCGAGTCCAGCCATGCGATAGAGGGGTTATTTGTGGTAACAAAGACTGCTGTTTCGGTCCAAATTCATACCTGCCTGGCAGTAAACTGAGTCACGTTCTTGAGAACTTCGCTGACTGATCTCAGTCAACAGCTACTGTTTGTCTTCAATCACATCATACCATATCATTTGGAGAAGAAAACTCACAAAAAAAGTAAGTAAGTAAATAATGGCTTGTTTACCGGAAAACATAACAGCAAAATAACTGAAAATGTGCGAGACGGTGATAAGCAATGAGAGGTGCAATGAAAAAGTGAAAAAGAAAATGCAGTTATGGTCATTTTCACTGGGGAAAGCAGGATTAAGATAATACTTTGCGTCGCTGTATACTTCAGGCTGATCCTTTTTATGCATTATTGCTGAGAAATTTACAATCCCATCTTGACAATGAACACACACACTTTTGCACAAAAATGCCTGTACACATGCAAACACACAGGGGAAGCACAATGTCCAGAGCAACTACTGTAAATATCATTTCCAGCTTCTGTGTGCATGTTTTGCCACAGGGGAATGAGGCTTTTTGAAATAGGGCGTGCACCACATTATGTCTAGAGTTTTCATTTGTTTCTGTTGCATTATCTTTTCAGCTTACAAATTTAATCCAGTTTTGGATTTGTTGCTTCACTGCCCAGTTTGTCGCAACTACATCCTCTATTCTTTTATCTTTTAAGAGCAGTAAATTAGCTAAGTAAATTAAGTTGTAACAGAGGGCCACGTTGTTTCTTTAGTCCCTGACAGCACTGCAGTGGTCTCTCTAAGCTCTGTTTGGTCACAAAAGCCTGTCTGCATCTTCAAATTGTCACAGCCCGGCTCTTAGGCTGCAAAAATGGGAGACCCACGGGTAAACGAAAGTTATTTAATTAACAAAATAATCAAAACAGACAAAAACAAAAAAATGGGAGGAATCTGTAAAATCAGTAGTGCGGGTAGTGGATGAATGAAAACGTGCTGCATGGATGCAGTAATGGAAAAACAAAGAAAAGGAAACCAAAAGCCACAAAACATGTGGGGTGAGGAGATCTGCCAAAGGACTGGCAGCTGCTGTGGCTTATGTGCATGAGGCTCACCGAGCCCAGGTGTGTCCCATGCTGCTGATTAACCTGCCAATTAGGTCTGCAGCCCTGGAGACAGAGAGCAAAGCAACAGCAGAGCGAACCAAGCGGAGGGGCCATCACACATAATGCACATCTATTCACAAGGACGACACATTCATTTGCATAATATTTTGTGTATTACAAAAGTCATTGATGCAGAAACATCCAAGTAATACATTGACAAGTCAAAAGTTTACAGTTGCTTGCTTGAATGCCTAATGGGGAGACATATTGTGCATTTTAATAGGGGTTTCCTAAAGGCAACTACAAAGAAGCTGCAAGTTTGAAAGGTAAGATGAATGAGATATTAGGACAGTTAGCTTAGCACAATTACCGATATCAATGAGGAGAGGAGCAAAAAAGGGTTAGGGTTAGAAATAGAGAAATATACCTCGTCTAGCAACTTTTTCACCAACAAAAACAAACAAAATCCTACAGATAACATTAACAGTATGAATTTTAGCCTTTTTATCCCCCTTTTCAGTCTCGCTCGTCAGATGCTCTCAGATGCTGAGCCTGCTAAAGCACAAATAACATACAAAAATAGTTTCAGCATTCACGTAGGGTTTGCATGATGCACATTTTGTCATCTTGTCCTCAATAGACACCATAGTAGTACGTACAGAACAGAATACCTATCCGCTGTCCGCCCTGCTGTCCATATCTGATGTTTATTCTATGTTTTATTTATCTATTTTTCAAAGTTTCACTTTTTACAGTTACCTCTTGTTTACTGCATGTTTTGACATCTAAATTAAAAAAAAAATGAGGAAAGAGAGAAAGATGAAATCATAGAACTAAAGAGAGAGAAAAGTATTTTATTCACCGTCTGCTCAGCTTGCAGCAAATAGTCTTTCATCAAGAACACTTTTTCCTCTGCGTTTCTGCCGCAGTAGCACTTCTGAAAATGGGCAGCTTTGACCTTGCGAGTGAACCATGACTGTGTCTTTCCACGACCGATTGCTTCCTCACTGAGTGTATGCGCGTGTTCTTTCTAGCCTCTTGACCCAGACAAGGCTTAACTAATGAGCTCTATTGGCATTAAAGGCCCACAACAAGAATTCTGCGACTGCTTGACCTCTGTTATGAACGGTCTCCACATCCGTACCCATTTCGTAAAAGAATAACTCTCTGACCCTAAAGAGCTCCAAATCCAAGTCACAATATACACTCCTTGACTGACAGGGAGTGAACAACACTCACATCACATTGCGCACATGATAGGGGCCTGTTAATGGATAGATAGAGCCACACAGAAAAGGTCTATTCAAACATTTGTTGTAAATGTGTGCTGGTGAAGTTGAAGGATTGATGGCCCAGTCCTGTGGCTTGTTTGTGTGCATCCTGTACATCAGCGCAGTTGCTGCATGACGTCTCCACGCCAAACAACATTTGTTTCAGCTTCAGGTCCATTGACAATTCTGGCACACTGTCAAACTCACACATCCAGCACCACCATCCAATCTACCTTTTAACATTCACTCTCGCAGCCTAAAATTCATTGGCCGGCGCCTGCAGCTGTGAGATAAATGACAGTGAGTGAGTCGGCCACTTTTTGTTTGTATACATGCATGTGTTTGCTTTTGTGTTTGAGTGTGTATCCTTTGAGGGGCTCATGTAAGGCTGGGCAGTAATTCAAAATGATTGTTTATTGACTTTGAGTGGAATCGCATCATCTTTGCCCCGGCTCCAGGCTTATGTAAATGCCATCACAATTGATTTTCTTTTATTTTTGTCTCCCTACTAAAAGGTCTTCACGGGTTCGGTTAGAACCAGTCCCAAATAGACCGGAGGATAATTAGACCCGATCCAAAGTAAACACGCAAATAGATGACAAACGGAAACACTGGAAGCAGCATGATACCAAACCTGATTAGACTCAATATAATGTGGACCCAGCCTCAACTTAGGTTCTGGTCCCAGGTCTGTTCTCAGTTATGAGTAACAAAGACGACCTTTACTCTCTACCTCTTATTGCACTCTCTCGCTGTCTTCTCTTTTCACTTTCCGCCTCACTCTATCAATCACAGTACTTCCTCCCTGTACTCCGCTGCATCCATCCAGTACTGTAAGCTCCATTAAGCAGAGAAAAGCAGAGATAAAAAAGCCCTTGATTGGCATTGTCCTTCACTTGTCCTGATAGCATCCCTATAAGCCTCTATATCTTGCCACGGATGCCAGCTAAATCCGTAAATGTCTCAAATCTTTTCAAGTTCACACAAGATCGGGTGCATCTGCAGGTGGTTTGTCCTTAAGAAGCTTCAGCGTTCACTTTTTGAAGTTCATCGCTTGTTTAGGATTTGCTGTCGACAGCAAAATGAAAGTTTGACGTTGCTTTTACAGAAAGTGCTGTTCCTCTTCCGTTTCATGTGTTTTTCAAAGGATATCCGGCGTGATGAGTGAGCAGATATGTTTTGTTAGCTGTTGTTGATGAGCTGCTATCTCAAACACTGAGGCTATTTTCATCTCTGCCATCAATGTAATAACAGACACTTAATCATACTACTGCCCAGTTTCCCCCAAAACTTAATTTTTGTTATTTTTTATTCATAAGTTTGTTCACAGAAACTTAAAAGACACTGACACTGATCTGACTCTTGTTTTCAGTAGCAGTAGAATAAATGCTGAAGGAAAATCAGGAGATTCAGATGAGGCAAAAACATCCCTCATCCCTTTTCTTTTTTCATTTGCAAACTAGCCTTTTCTAACCGGTGTTGGCAGCTTATGCTGTCAGACTCAGGGTTGTGAATGCTTGTTTGATAGCAGAAACTCAGAGCAGCGCACTGACGCTAAGCTGACAGTGAACAGGAAAGTCCATCTTTTTAGGCTGTGATTACGCCCATTATTGTAACTACATACAATACAGTGGCACAGTTTCATTGTTCTGGCTCTAGTCCAGCACTTTGGATTAGAAACGAAACAATAACTATGAGATTTAAGTGCTGGCTTTCCGCTTTAAGGGTGTTTGATGTTTACACCCATCTTATGTTAACAATGTTGGACTCAAAAGGGCTTTTTTTATACAGTCCATATTAGGACAATGCAGCAAGGTAATGAGATTCGGTAATGAGAGGCTGTGCATTTGCAAATGCATTCGTATGTCATAAATCAAAATGTTTAGCCACTACTGCTTTTTCTTATAATGCATATGTCCATGTGATACTGCTTATGTGTGGCGACATTGAATGAGTCAAGATTTACCTCCATGTAGAATGAGTGATACTAGCCACAGATTGTTATACACAACCTGGCTGACCAATTATGAAGTAACTGACTATTCAAGTAGTTCTTACTCCTACTCAAGTCATTACGATGAGTGCTTCCAAATCTTCCAAATCAGATTCTGCAAACTCTCTTAACTGGTAGTCATACTTGCCATACATTAGCCTACTAGTTTTAACTGTATGAATGCCACCCGCTCATCAGGACGTGTGCTTTTGTGACATATAAGGCTACCTTCCGCTCTGTTTGCGGGAAAGTTTAATTCACAAAAAGAGTGAAAAGAAGAATTTCACACTGCCGAGCTTGAAGTCCTGCAGTTGAAAATCAGGAGACGAACAGAAGAACTTCAGCAGTGTCAGTAGTGGTATTAGGGGAACTGAAACAATGAGAAAATATTAATACAGCTGTCAACAACATTTAGTAAATTGGCAATTATGGTTGGCGATTGGATGGTATATATTTTTATTTGGCTAATTTAATGGTCTGTGTCAGAAGAACGAGTGAGAGCTGCTGCTCAGCTACAGACTCTCGTTCAGCGAGCTCACCCAGTCGCACAAAGAGGCCAGCAACAGCAGAGAGAGGCAGCGGGGGAAAGGAGCGTGTAAGGTTAGAGCCAGAATATTTTCACATCTAACTCTGTGAATTAAGGGTTTACCTCGACAAAAACAGAGTCGGTGAATGTTGGAACAGTGGAAAGACTATGGTGTGTGTTGGCACACACACACCTGTGCGAATATATCGGGAACCGCTGGTTGTTGAGCTGATGGTGGAAGGTTGGAAAATATATATCACCCAACCCTATTGGCAAGCCACAAGGATATGGTGAACAGAACATTAACAATTAATGCTTTCTGATTAAGGCATTATAATTCTGTAATTATCTGTACGTGACTCGTGCGACAGGTCTGGACCACACGCAAATTTCATTCTTACCTAAAAGAAAATTCTACATCTCTAAACTTAGAGATACTTGACTTGTATGTGCCACTTAAGAACAAATCTGTTTGCATGAGTACATTTTTTGGCTACTTTCATTATAGCAGAAATAAAAGGGTTCTGAAAGGCTGAAGTGTTGGCGTAGTGGACCATGTTGCTGTGTGTCATATGGATGATAACTGGACAGAGAGGTGAAGCCAAAGTGACCTTGGTGCTGAGGATGGTGGAGTCGAGTGGACGGGATTGAGGGGGTGAGGCATCGCTGGAGCGCTCACGCTGGGAGAGCATGGCAGAGACAGAAGAGGAGATCAAATGAACTACTCGGGCTTCACTTGTTCTTGACTCGTTCCATCCCGCTCATACATTCTCTCGCAGACACAGGCAGACACACACACACGTCTGTGATGTGGGTACAAATACAGTACAGTACCTCATGATTAACACATAGACAAAAGTAGATAGACTCTAATTCTCTTTCCCTCCCTGCTTCCTTCTTGCTGTGTGTGAAGGTGATCTGGTGCGATAACAATCAGCTGTTGACCAGATGGAAGAGTCGGGAGGTCCAGATAAGGACACAACGGCACAGGAGACCAAAAGAGTCTGTTTATTAGGGTCTACAAGGGCAGACACGTTATCAATGGGAGGCTTTCTTCCTATAGAGATAAGCAGGTGTAAATAAAAGATAATGGGGGGCAGCAGGGCTATTATTAGCTGCAGAATTACATTGTGTACATATAAAAGCTTTCCAGATCAAACAAAATGACCTTCATAGCAGTGATGATGCTTTGTGATGTGGCATGTCTGTAGGTTTTGCTGAAAGAAAGAAATTTACATTTAATTTAAAGTCTAACCCACACTGACAACTGAATACAGCCTGAGTGCCTGAAATGCATGTCTGATATACACAGCATTATTGCAGTTCATTAGAAGTATGACTGCCCAGGGCTTGTGCAAATAACATTACCTAATTATTGGGCACAAGCTGACATTTCCTTATGTTGTGGATATAAAGGAACACACACTCACGCACATAACAGACAGTGCTCATAAACCCTATCGCTCCCTTCAATCACTCAACGCTTGTGATCCATCCCACTAACACGTAGTGTACCATGCAGGTTCTACGCTCAGGATGAGTGTGGTCGTAAACAGAAAACGGACGAGACAATATGAGATTTAACTGAAGATGACAGAAAGCACAAACACATTTTTCAAAACTTTGTGTTTGATCAAGTTTAAATTTGTATGATTTAGGCAAGAATAAACATGAGGTGTCTCACTCTGTTGTAAATCTGAACAGCAATGTACAGAAACACAGACAGCGTGATGCAACTGAAATTGGCGAGTGACGCCAAGAATCATAAGAATTTAAGTTTTTCTACAAGAAACAGAGGATATTCATTATGGTATAGTCTCTCTCAGGATTTAACATGCACGCACACACATGCGCAGGCACACACACACACGGCCGCAAACACTTCTTCATCTTCTTCCTCAGGGTACAATTACCTCATCACCCAGGCTGAGCCAACAGTAATTAGCTCAGCAGTGCCTCATTAAAAGTCATTATTTAGATAGAATGTCCATTGACCTTCCTCACTACGCAACTGGCTACTTTCCTTTGTTCCCTTCTCCCTGTGTGTGTGTAGTTACCGCCACAAGATAATGTCCACTGCATTTTACTGGGACTGTTTATACCTGTAGCTTTTCATTCAACTATAATACCAGATGAGTAAATATTTTACCATCTATGGAAAATAGCAGAGAATAGCACATTGGATAAAACATGAAAATATATGTTGACAAAAGGATGCGTTTATAGCACTGTTGCTGTCGATCAATAGGAGTACCAACAAATTGTCTTTGTCTTTTTAATGTCCAATGTCTGTTCCAATTTTAGTTTTTTCTTACCATCTCTACACAGCGGAGACAAAGGAATAAGAAGGAGCCATGGCAAACATAATGACTGCCAAAGGAAAGTGCAAATTAGCTGCTCAGATTTGGTTTATTCACAATATCTTTGCATTTTGAAGTTAATGTTTTAACTACTCTATGAGCAGCAGTAAGTAGAAGTGACTGCCCGTCAGTCAGTTGGTGACACAAACATACTATCAGGTGGCTATGCCAGTGCTTTAGTTACTCTTCCGGTAAAAACATTTCATGTCAATCGCACATTCTGCCTCTTTCAACTTCATATAGGACCCGTTGAATCAAAGATTAAAAGTACAATTTTCTTCTTTGTGCACGCTCAACACTTTTTCTGACACCGAAACAATAAATATATATAAATAAATTATATTCTTCAATTAAAAAATGCTCTGCATCTCCATTTCAAATGACTCAGAAGTGGTGTTAGCCACAAAACGCAAACGTGTTGCTTGATAAATGTTGTTCTTATGTAAATAGATCAGTAAAAAAAAATGATGTATGGACTTGATTCTAGCTCTGACAAATAGGAGTAAGAGGAACCAGGGACTGGGCCTATTCATAAACAACTTTAGAAAACACTTATAATCTGACTAAATCTGACCATGTATGTATGGTCAGTAGCTCACCACATGTGCCAGATAATGTCTTCTCGCAAATTCAGTACCTTTTCCTGTTTATAGAAGCGGTGGCCTTCAGTGCTTGTTTTTTTTAACATGACGCAGACAGAATAAGATCTGAGAATCAGCAAGCATGTACTTGCTGTGAGGTTGCGTCAGTGTCCACTTGCTTGCTTCAACGGTTCAGACAGAAGAGGAGAGAAATAAAGAAGGATTTATAGGGTTGGGGAGAAAAGCGGGGTATTAAATGGAGCCAGAGTAGTGGGAGTAAAGGAATGAAGTTTAAGAATGACAAACAAAGACAGGGTGGTGCTGAGAAAGAGACGGCTGGCTACAGAGATGCTTCTCTGCGGAACGTCTTGGGGAGAGACAGAGAAATGTTCCCTGTGAGACTTGATAGGATTATTAAAACATACTTCCTGGCAGGTCGCCAACGCCGACTTGCCTGGAGAGGGTTGGTGCCCTGCTGTTGTGCTGTCCACATCAAATATGCTCGACATTTGCAAAAACCTCGCTGATAGTGGCCAATACATTTGAAAGATGTATGCTACCAGTACTTAAAGTCTGAGTTAGTCTGCTACCTGAGTGTTACGGAGTGTTTGCATCTTGCAGTGTGCTTCCATGTGACATTAGCTTATCAGTGTGCCCACTGTTCCAGTGTCGAGGTGTTAATTACATTCGGGAACTGGGACATGTTTTCCAGCGATACTTCTCCTCGTCAGTGGGGGCATGAATGCAGTCATCTGAGGAGCAGTGGCAAACCTGCCAAAGACTGTTTGTTTACTGAAGGGCTAAATACTCTATTCCCAACTCAAATGAATCTGTTCCATCCGTCTGATAGTCACTGATCATACTAGGACATAGAGTAAAACAGAATTATGTAAGTTTAGTAATGGAACTTATTGCTTGTTACTCACCCAAAACAGCCTGCAAGAAAGACACACTGTCAACGAACAACAGACAAACTCTAATCATCTGGTTGTCTGTCTTTCTTGATATCTTAGCCTCTCAGTGATGTGGGTATTTTTCTAGCCAGTTTTGGATGTTTGTCATGGTCTGACTTTACAGGTGTGTGTGTGTGTGTGTGTGTGTGTTTGGGTTTGAGGGCAGTCCTGCAGGCACTGATGTTCTCAGGAAGCACAGTGTGACACGCTGGAGACAACCAGAGAAGTCTGCGCAAGCCTAGTGTCTCATGGATGGCGTAGTGCCCAGGGCACAGCATCACCTCTCCAATTAGGACAGCAGGAAAGCAGGCACCCTGCCACATCCGCTATTATACACACAGCTGCAAGTTCCTGTTCCTCTGCTAAATGGATCATCCCCGAATTCAGAGTTTGCAAACTTTCTATGAGAGGATTTCATGGCAAGTTTGAGCTGCAACTCTCTCAAACTCACGAGTGACTCATGAACTTAGTGATGCTAGGAGGGTTAACTAACACCAAGAAGATTTATTCATGCCACTAAATGCCTTAGATCATGTATACTTGGCCAGTTATCCACTGAAATAAGCTAAATGTACAAACTAAGAATCAAGATTTTTTAAGTAGTTTTAGTGTGCAAGGCAGGGGTGTTTGTGTCTAGAGGTCTGTGTGTGTGAGAGAGACAGAAAGAGTTTTCTCTTAACGAGCGAGCCAGAGGCTTTTTTAAAGTTCGACTATCGCTCATTCCCTCTGATCGAGCCCGATCAGACCACAACACACTGAGCAACGAAGCCGTGAGAGAGTGAAGGAGGAGAGGTTGAGGCCGATCTCATTTCACTCCAACTCAATGAGGGAATAATGAGCTTAAATCTCCCAGGGATCTGTGTTTATCATGTCGCCTCCCTGACATTGTGGAGTCAAGGACTAATCTGCATTAACCCTCCAAGAATCGCATACGTCGCAGGACAAATTTGCTCACCTTACATGCTTCGCTGGAGGAATTTTACGGACATTCCTATGTGGTATCAAGATGCCACTACAACCTCAGCTCGGTGAGCATCTAAAAACAACTTCTACAGTCTAGAAGAGGTACAGCATGTCCATAATAGCAGTTTTGTGGTGAACTACTTAATGCATTTGAGTCCTAAACATAATTTGTCTTTGTGGTGTGATTCTCTTCGGTTTCATCTTCTGGCCTGACAGAAAAGCTGCAAACCTCTAAACACTAAAAGATGTTTGCTTCCTCTCTGAAGATGAGAAAATAATATTGCAAAAATGTGAGGAAGACGAAGGAGGGAAAAGGGTAAAATCAAGACAATGAAGAGACAATGGACATAAATAACTAAAGAGACTATAATGTTGAACAGGAAGATAATCAACCAACTAGGAGCTGAAGGATCTTTTCTGCCACTATAGTTTTCACTTGCTGCAGGGAGCCATCAGCCACTACCACTGCCCTGACAAGAAAACCACAACAATACATCACTGTATAATGTCCTCGATAGGGGTAATGCACTTTGGGAATCTGTATTTAATATGGTTCTTGGTGTGTGGCTTTAATAATCGAGCAAGCCACCAGCCACAGTGCAGGCTGCAGTTTGTTTCCACAGTCTAGCACAGCTGCTAGCAAAAACACAGAGGTCATCAACTGTGAGGAGAAAAGGGCAGAAAAAAAAAAAAAAAAAAAAAGAGAACGAAGAAGTGTTTTCATTTTACCCTCAACATGTGAGAAAACTGCTGACAAAGAAGGTCAAACAATGTTAATACGGGTAGTTCGTCATTTAAAAGCAGCAAGGCTTAGACAAAAATTGTAAATTATACCTTCAGCCAGGGCAAACGAGGACAGGGAGCTAATCTCCTCCATCACCTGAAAAGCACATAGGCTATAAAACCGCAGTCAAAACCACAGCGTCCAACGTGATAATATCCTGCAGTTAGCAATAGTGGAGGGTGGCCTAAACAACAATCAATACTTATTAGAAAAAGAATAGTTATTATTACTACATCATTACTCTATCAAATCAAAACTTAATGTTACTATAAGTTAATGTATAAGCTAACGTGGATGTTTTCAGTCGTTTGTAGTAGCAAATCATGTAAGTTTTGACAATCAATTAATCATTTAAGTGATTTATTAAGTAAAAATTCTGCTTTTGTGCTGTTTTATATATCATTTTAAATGTAACATGTTGGGGACTTGGATTGCAGGTTGGAAAAAACAAAGTATTTGATGACACCACCCAGCACTCTGGGAACTCCCAATGGACATTTTCCCCTATTTTCTGACATTTTATAGATGTTCGATAATGAAAACAATCTAGGTTGCAGCCCTAGCCGTGTATTAAATGTTCATGCTCAGCTAGATTTTTTTATTTGTAGTAACTTAAAATATGTGTCTTTGTGTCAAACAAAGCTTCTGGTTTCTTCAAGCTTTAGTGAGTATCAGGATACTTGTCAAATACTATAGCAGGATTATTTATACATATAGTGATAACTAATCATAGAACATTTATGGTGATAATATTTTTTGTCATATCAAATATCTGCCACTCTGAACAAGCTGAGGATGGTTTTCATCCCCTTAACAGGCACTCAGAAGGTATTGACTTTATGTCCAGTTAGCGGGCATCTGGCCGGCCTGATATATGGATGTCTTTATCGACATCATATAAACACACAAACACACACATATAATCTGGTACCCATAAACAGTTATGCAACATGCCATGAGACTCCCACACGCACTTAGATATAGTACACACACATAACAGATGGGTACACATACCCTAGCATCCAGTCTTTTCTCTCACACACACACACACACACACACACACACACACACACACACACACACACACACACACACACGCACACACACACACACGTCAGGTTATATGGCGGAGATGGATGGTGATAGATGGTGTCTGTTTGTCAGGGCATCTCTCTGGTGCTGGTCTAATGAGGTGACACACTGTCCTGACTGACACAACCAGTTCAGCCAGGTCAAAGACACGTTCATGAATTACTAACCCACATCCATAAATAACCACAAGGTATCGGGGCAGACCATCAGAGAGAGGCTCAGAAATTTTCTCAATATCAAAATGTTTCCATTAGAGAGCCAAGAGCAAGTTTCTATTCTGGTTGATGTGACCTTTTCTCAACCAGGTGGGTCAATTAGGAGCACATTCAGATTCACACTTACCGTGAAATGTCTGATGAAAAGTATCTCCATTAAATCATTTTCTAAAACAAGTACTTGATATTTGTGCTAATGCCTCCTCCTGAAACTGACTGATCAGGAGATTCTGGGTGAATGTTAAATTAGATGTCACCCATTGAATTCACGAGTCATAAAAGGACAGCAGTGTTTTTCATGTTAACAACAAATAAACTATATTTAACTATGTCATATTCTTTAAAGCATACCATTGTTTTACATTGTTTCCCACCTTATAGGCAGCCTTTCAGAATCAGAAATACTTTATTGATCCCCGGGGGGAAATTATACAGTTACAGGTGCTCCCATTCAAGAGTAGAAAGTAGCATAAATTTAGAAATAAGAGTATGTACAAAATAAGAAATAGAAAATAAAAAATATACAAATTGACAATATTTAAGTGAAAAATAAAAGTAAAAAAATATATACAACAACAATGTATATATATGTATATATATGTAATGCACTCGTGACATTTAAAGAATAAATAATGAGGTAGTATATGACAGGTGAAATAAGTCCAGAATCAGTTATTCTGAGTGTCTGACACTCAGAGGGAGGAGTTGAACAGTTTGATGGCCTCCACCCCCACAACGTCACTGGCCTTCCGGATCAGTTTGTTGAGTCTGTTGGAGTCCGCCACCCTCAGCCTGCTGCCCCAGCATACAACAGCATAGAGAATAGCACTGGCCACCACAGGCTCATAGAACATCCTCAGCATAGTCCGGCGGACGTTGAAGAAAAAAGGACGGCTCTGGCCCTTCTTGTGGAGGGCATTAGTGTTCTTCGCCCAGTCCAGTTTCCCAGTCAATGTGGACTCCCAGGTACTTGTAATACTCTACAATGTCCACACTGACCCCCCGGATGGAAACAGGGGTCATCGGCACCTTGGTCCTCCTCAGATCAACAGTCAGTTCCTTTGTCTTTGTCACGTTGAGCTGCAGATGGTTCTTCTCGCACCATGTGACAAAGTTGTCCACAGCAGCCCTGTTCTCCTCCTCATCACCCTTACTGATACATCCAACTATTGCTGAGTCATCAGAAACCCTCTGAAGATGGCAGGTCTCAGTGCAGTAGCTGAAGTCCATGGTGTAGATGGTGAAGAGGAAGGGGGAGAGGACAGTCCCCTGCGGGGCCCCGGTGTTGCTGTCTGACACACAGTGTCGTAAGTACACATACTGTGGTCTGCCAGTCAGGTAGCTGACAATCCAGGACACGAGGGGGGGCATCCACCTGCATCGCCGCCAGCTTCTCACCCAGTAGAGCCGGACGGGTGGTGTTGAATGCACTGGAGAAGTCAAAAAACATGACTCTCACAGTGCTCGCCGGCTTATCCAGGTGGGCGTAGACACAGTTGAGCAGGTAGATGATGGCATCCTCAACTCCAAGTCGGGACTGATAGGCGAACTGAAAGGGGTCCAAGTGTGGCTTGACCATGGGCCGGAGCTGCTCCAGGACGAGTCTCTCCAGGGTCCTCATGATGTGGGAAGTCAGAGCCACGGGTTTGTAGTCCTTGGAGCCACCAGGACGCGGCAGGTCCCTTCCCTTTCAGTCCCTGCATACCCACACAGATGTTTTCCGTTATTTTGGCTGATTACACCTCTGCTCAGGTTGAAGCTGGGCCCAGTCTGTACACCGTCCTGAGAAGAGGTCTAATCAGGGGAAAGTGAAAACACCTGTGTGGGTGTGCAAGGGCTTTAAAGATCTTTAAAAGTTTTTTAGTCAAAACTTTTGAATTATGAAAAGTCCTGATTGGTGTGTTTATGTGCTTGTAAATGAATAGAATGCGCAAGTTATATGCTCAAACATCAGATCCTTGCACATCAATTACCAGAGTAGCTAGGGTAAAAATAAGAATATTAAACAAATGTAGGTAGATGACAAAATGGCCTGTGTAAAAACAAGCAAAGTTTTCCCCTGAAGGGTAGACAAAAGTAATAATGTACAATGAGGTATGGAGCACAACACCAGGACAAAAAAAACACGTCTTTTTCACAGCAGACATTGTTGTTGCAGTAGGAACAGCACTACTAATTACTAATAACATTAACAATGGCTCTGTTCTATTCAAGTCTCCCAGTAAGCTGTGACAAAGACCCAGCATGCAGAACACCAGGATCCTGAAACTGAAGCAGCTACAAGGATTTCATCCGTCATTCGTTTTGGTTTAAGTATTATAGTATGTATTACACGTTTGAGGATATCAGATGTATTCCTCACAGTTATATAATTCATTTCAAGACATGAGAACAACAAACAGCCCTTGAGGGCCACATGGCCGCCTTAGCCATCAGACAGTTTTAATATCCACCAACATGCCACCGCTCCTACTGCCAAATGCATCACTCACTCACACACACACACGGCAAAACACTGAGAGGGAAAAACAGCTTCAACATCCAAAAGGTAATTACAAGACTTATCTTTGGTTTAAGGAAATGTTTTGACATTGCGGCTCTTCTGTGAGCTTCTGTGAAGACTTACAAGCCAAAAAAATGATCTCCACAATACTCCCTCTGAGGCATTTTATTTCATTTCCATTTTTTAAACATTCTGCACAAGTAATCCAATATGCTCGACTGCTAATAAAGTACTTCTCACCTACTGGACTTCATTTGACTTGCTAATTAAACTTTGCTGTTATCAGGGGTTTAATTAAACACACTTGACGTTGAAAGTAAGCAGAACACTTTGCTGTGTGTTGTAGTATATGTAAATGCAATTGGTCGGCTTGTGCAGTGTCTGTCTTTGTGTCAGCGTGAGTGAGCGTGTGTGTGTGTGTGTGTGTTACGCCTGATTCGTCCCACTGCCGTGCTGCCAGAGACTTGCAGATAAGGGTGAGTGGCAGAGTCATCATACTCTGCACTGCACCATTCAGTAATTACCTTACTGTGACAGCATATAGGGTCAAAGTCAGAAACAAATGCATCACGCATACATGCAAGACTCACCATTACAGCCTCTGCAAGGAAACTTCAGCCCAAATATTTGTCTTCAAATGCTGTCAAAAGTCACATATCAATCTGAGGAAACACTTTCATCTTCAAAGTGGTACACTGACTCAGTGGTGTAATGTGGACAGTAGCGGCCTCGAGACTCGGAAGTTAAAGGGTGAAGTTTGGGTGCACTCTGGTCAAATATGTGAGTTGGAAATGAAAAGTGAAATATTCAGCTTTCCCTCACCATCAAGTTGACTTTGAGAAAAAAGAAAGTACTCTGCCCCCAGCAGTAGTTATGTGTCTATTGATGCAGTAATTTATTTAAAAGGGAAAACTCCAAATCAAATAAGTTGGTCCTCAATGGATTTTCAGCTGTAAGACAGTCTGCATGACTCAAGTTAGTTTCCACTGCTCAGCACACAGAGGAGAACTGGTGTGAATGTACGAGGCAATAAGTTCCTGGAAAATACCGTACGTGATCACTTGTTCTTGCCTGGGTAAATTAAAGTGGAATGAAAGTTCATTTTGCAACATAACAGGGAAATAATTAGCCACCGACTGAGCACACATTCTCTAAAACAATTCCTATCACGCGCCCAATGTCTGCTCTGTCTAACCTCTCCCGAAAGAGGTTATCTTGAACAAATTGCCATAGCTTTCACCACTTCAGTGCTAACAGTTTTAAGGATGACATCGGGGTCAACTATCAGCTATCAAGAGTCCCATCTCTTCCTGTGTTTATGGTCTGGCAAGCTCTCGCTGGCTCCCACAAACAGGGTGGTAAATTGCAATTGCGGCTAGGCGAGAGCTGAGAGTGTTGGCTGGTTAAAAGTGTGTGTGTGTGTGGGGGGGGATTAAAGACTATAAACTGCATGCACAGGTTACAAATGTGTTGAAGTAGTCAGGTTGTGCTTTGCCTAATCCAACCAGTAGAGGAGGATGTTGTTCTACTCTTTAATGGATTTCAAATGAAATTCTGGTGGCTCAAATCAAGTCAATTTTATTTATTTAGCAAAAAACAACAACTTAATTTCTGACACTTAAATAATTCACAGAACACTATGTAAGCAATAACAATGTCCTCATTTGGCCTTACTCTGTTTCCCTTGTCCTTGCACTTTCTATCCTCACTTTTTCAAAGTTACTTCCCACTTTCATTACACCAAGCCTGACACTTAGCCTGAGGTCACATTTGCCTTTGAACATATTCTCTCCCCTCGCCCCCCTATCGGCCTCCAAATCCCTGTATCATAAGGCCAGGACTGTTAATGTGGCACCCTGGGGCAGCCACTGGAAGTCACTGCAAAGTCATAACTCTGAGTCAGCTCAGTGTAGAGACCATTACAAAGACTCGGCGGATGAAGCACATGGGCTCCAATTTTAGTCTATAAGTCACTAAAATTGTACTTTCATTTGGCTCATAATCCAAAAGCCACATTCTTTAGAGATTCTAACATCTACCTTACAGTCAATTCATTTTCAACATATTTTCACTAGCTTGTATGAGTTTTACCTCTATTGGTGGTTATGTGAAGAATAACGTTGTAGTGGGCTCTGTAACAATACTGACAACCACCAAAAACAGCGTCTGTTTTTGCTGACCTTTCATTCTGCAGTTACAGCACCATCGCCAGATTAAGGCAGCATTGAGAGCGACCACTTCTATGTGAACGTCAACAACAAAAACAGCTATGTACGGTGTGTATATGTGTGTTCAAAGGTACAGTATGTGAGGTGATTATATGCAGATCAGTTCCAGTCAGACTGTGGTACTGAGTCAGAATGCAATACATATGCAAGAAGAAAAGTCTTGTTGACATCATGATAACATCATTGCTGCCGTTCTTGCACGGCTAACAAGAAAACAGTAGACATAAAATACCTCACCAACACATAAGAGTACAACAACATAACAAGCCCAACACAACAGTTCTTTCCTAGGAGGTTCATGGAGGTTTTTCCTAGGTTTGTTTGCTTCTTTGTGGACCACTCTCCTTTCAGCCGTGCTAACATGGCTCCACCTGTACATTGTTCTCCATTTTCCCTGCACATATCAGAAAAGGATCCAGCATTGTTTCCTGGCAACAAAGGTACACACCTACACCTTGTTGAGACGTAAACATACCGTGGATGGAAACAGCTGTTAACAAGTATGAAAGCAGAGCAGCAGGTTTGGGGCAAAGGGGACAATGAAACTCAGCCTGGGACTCAAACAAACAAATAAACCCATTTTAAGCGCATTGAACTTGTGTCAAAGCATTTAGCAACACTGCAACAATGCATAGCCAGCTGCATTTTGTAGAAACAGCTTGGTTGGAGCCCACATGAATCAAAGCAGGATGCCAGATTTCTTGAGCAGCACATTGAACACCCATAGGTGATATAAAGAAGAGAATTTAACAGACATGTATTACTAAAATATGGACAACACCATAATATACACACATGGCAAGAGATGTCTTCACAAGTATGGAAGAAGGAAACCAGAACAGGTGGAGGCTGCGGGGAGTCAGAATGTAACAGATACAGGAATCAGCACCATAACTAGAAGCTGCACATACAAGTGACAAGTCGTCCATTTCAACTTTTCTTTCAGTTTGTGTTTGTCCTGTGTGTGTGTATTTGTGTGTGTGTGTGTGTGTGTGTGTGTGTGTGTGTGTGTGTGTGTGTGTGTCTTTCAGAACTGGAAAATTAGGTCAGTAAGTAGGGAACAGGTGCTGGCAGACGGACGACGGGATCATAGATGACCCGGGTATGGCACACGTGGACTTCAGTCTCTAACGTCCCTTCTAAAAGGAGACATTAGGGACATTAGGGGAAGGAAGAGGAGGAGACGAGGTGGGAGCAGATGAAACAGCAACAGAAGGACAGAAAGAAGAGAGAGGACAGAAGAAGAACAGTGGAGGAAGGTGGGAAAAAAAAGAAGGGAGGTGGAAGAAGAGAAAGCTAAAGAGCAGAGAGGGGTGCTGGGTGGATAACAAAGAAATGGCAAGAAAGAGAGCTCAGCATGAAAGATCTTCAAAAATAGTTAGAAATCATGCCAACATGCATCTTGGGGAGAATAAACTACTTTACATAGAGATGACCCTGATCTGTTGGAAAGACTTAGCGATGGATGGTGGGATGGAGGGAGGAGCGGACAGTTGGGACGAAAGGCTGTTCTGATCTATTCTTGGGCTGACCCCACCATCCCCCACCGTACCCGCGCTCTGTGAAACCGGACCTCAGGCCTGCTCTCCGGAGAGGGGGCCCTTGATGTAAGAGGGTGGTAATGCTGCGTTTTAGTAACCGGGGTTATAACGGACAAACTCATGTGCGAAGATCTGATCACTTTTAATCAATCATCTCTCTGTATCTGACCCTGTTTAACATAGAGCATGACTTGCAGGCAGACTCATCGTCCAATGTATGCACGACGTGTAGAAATCAGAGAGAAAGCACATAGATACAAAGCCTATGAAAATCATCCACCCTCAGAGAAAACAAGCAATCCACCACCAGTCCTCATAAATTATTATATTCGCCATGAAAAAGTTTAAGCGTGGGCCTTAATAAAAAAAAAAAAAGGGCTCACGATGAGTAATACACCAGCTCTTTGCTGAGACAAGAGAAGCACAGATGCCTAAGATAGCGGTGATCATTACTCTCATGTCCAAACACCAAGGCAATCTGTAGTTCCTCAATCAAAACTCACTTCAGACTAATCGCCACTGACAGTGACACAAATAGGCACACATTCTGTTTTACTTAGATAGATAGATAGATAGATAGATATATTTCCCTCCTTACAAACATAAAACCAAACGCTTATCATAATTTATGTCTTGAATAACGCATTCTGCTCTGCATGATGCAGAGTCTTACAAGATCCCGTCATTCAATTTCACTTCATACGCTGTTATCTAATAAAAATTGCACTTAGATTGAATTTCTGTCAGTCCCTTTGCAAAAGCAATCAATTCGAGTGTCTGTAAAAAAACACAATTACCCATAAAACACCAAACCCTATAAAGAGTGACCCTGAAAATAATCTTGGATGGGCTCCATCTCTTTGCACTCGCAGACATGACACACACACACACACACACACACACAATACACAGTAGATGCTAATACTGGTCTGCTTAATCTTAGCCCTCTCCAGCCCCTCTCCAGTTCTCCCTTACCCTGCACCGAATCCTCACCCACTTCCTCCACACACACACACACACACACACACACACACACACACACACACACACACACACACACACACACACACACACACACAGTCATGCCCAGAATAGACTAATCTCATGTGTGACAGTATAGCAACTAACACATCTATAGGACATTTGTGCTTTGCCTTGCACTTTCTTACATATCCTAATATCTGATGCCATTGTTTTTGTCACCCTTCAGGCTTCACCATAACCAGTGTACAGCAGCATCCGTTTTAATTTCTAAACGCAAGGAGCCTAAAGTGACTACTCAATCAAGAATAAGGCAAATGAATACCAGATTGGTGGTGAATAAGTGGGTGTCAGAGGTAAGGAATTTTGCAAACAGCAGCCTTGCCATCTAAGCTTTTCCAATGGCCCCCTCTTTTGGCAAGAAGTAGGAGTTGAAGCACTTGACGTCTAAACTGCTGACACAGACAAGTGGTAGGCTGGATATGTCGTTTGCTACCCCTGAAACAATTTGCAATTTCTATACATACATGACAGCAATTATGTTGTTGATGTCAGTTTTAATTGCATTGTTAATTATGACTGTTGTCAGCCAAGATGTCAGGTTTTGCGGACAGAAAGCTGGCTACCTGAGAGTCGGTGTTGCTTGGTGCTCACTCGGTTGGTATTTTGGACCGTGCAGCAGAGGTGGAGCATGGCAAACATGGTGAAGATCATCACCACGCTCTGGAGCAGCAGGGTGACCTCAAACTGCTTCCCTATCCTGCAAGGATGCAACCAAAACACCAACACAGAGTTTATATAAGAGAGAACGTATAGAGTACAATCCAAAAATACAGTATAGACAAGAATTCAATACGGTATTTGCAATAAAAGTAATAACAACAAATAAACACCACAGTTAACGCATAGGAGAATATGCTGTAAGTAGCACAGAAAGACCTTACACATAATACAATATTCTAAAGAATCTATTCAATTCCCTCTTCTGTCCCTCAAATCAGAACAATGACCTGTGCTCCCTGATGTGTAAAACAATTTGAGAAGAAGCCTCAAAGTGAACTGTACATGGCTCAAATGATATAATCAATCTCATTTTATTCTGTGATTCTATTCCTATTCCATTCAATTTCTGACACCAAGACTGATCTGAGGAATGACCTTGTAAATGGCTCGTGCCTTCATAAGGGCAAAGAGCAATATGGTAAACAGAAAAAAATCTGAAAGAATCAAAAACTCATATGAAAACACAAGCCGTTCCCTCTTGTCCTCACCAGAAGAAGATGCGTAGGATGTTGGCTATGAGCAGCACCAGGCAGACTCTGGTGGAGAAGCCATCGCTGTTGCTGCTCCTGTGGATCTCCTGGTACTGTGGCACATAGGGCAGGGCTCCCCCAAACACCATGAGGCAGGACGCCAGCCAGGTCAGCAGTGTCCACGAGCCCTCCATGTCCTCCTCCTGCAGAACTGCCTCTGCATCCATCACGCCGAGAGACAGTCAGGGGTGTCCAGAGGGTCTAGAGGTTGCACCTGGGAGGCAGCAAAAAGACAGGTCACTGTCAAAATAAAGGGAGTTCAGCAGAGTTATCACTGATGGATGTTGTGAGGTAGCCAGAGGTCAATAACAGTAACATTCCCCAAGAGCCCAACAGCGGTAAAACGTATTAAGCTGATTTGATTTAAATGCCTTAGTTATGTGTGCACCAGTTTTTTTTTTTTTTTATCTGTTTGAAACGTCTGTCCATGCTGACTGCACAATACTCGCTCTCACCACAAAACAAATCTAATTAAAGCGAGACAATGGCCATGCTCGGCCAAATGCATGCAAACTGAAACATATCGTTAGAGAAAAGAAAATTGATATGAAACATTAGACCAACAGGCCTTTTTGACTGTAGACAATTTGACATGAACACATGCACAAGCAAAGGAAAAGCACAGGTGTGAATAATAAAATGAGTGATGGCTGAATTCCATTTAGCTCCTTTGGTTTCAGGGTGCTGGTTTTGTGCATGCTGACTCACTGTCACAGCTTACTGGGTACTTGAATACAACGGAGCCATCGTTAATGTTATTAGTAACACCTGTGCTTTTCTTACTATGACAAGTCAAAATGTCTGCTGTGTTTCTTTAGATGGTAAAAATCAGAGAGTCCACACTAGAGAACATTTATAAGCTCATCAACTGCTAATATGCACAGCAGCAGTAAACTACCATGTGAGTATAGCGGGACAATAGAAGAATAGAAACTGTAGCTACTGTACATAGTTTTCTACATCAACATCTTTTAATGTTTTTAGGTTGAGCACATCTGTATTTCCTTTTTCCTACATTCTGTTAAGATTACCAGCTTTTGGCAAACGAGTAGGAAAAATGAATTTTGCTTACTGACTGATAAATCTGTCAAAACATTACGTTTTTTTGATTATTATTTGTTTTATTCATTTGGTAGAACATTTGGCAATTAAATTAGCTTTGCTTCTATATTTTTTATTTATTTATGGAGCAAATGATTAAGTAATTAAATAATAGTGAACTTCTCACTATTCCAGAGCTCCACCTCTCTGTCTGCTGATATGAACTGATATGAAAACCTTTTTATTGTAGTCAATTATATTGGTGTATATTGCAGGCAGAGAGTAAGCAGAGTAGTTATTTTATTATAGAATGATTGAGTAATCATATCATTTTAATTAGTATGTTATTATACTGTGCGGGACACACCTGGACCATGCAAATTACTTTTTTACATAGACATGAGCAGTAATGCAGGCTCACACATTTACAGAATGGTACAGATGTGTGTTTTATGAATTAGCAGCCACAAAGCCAGATGGGGATGACAGGTGGGGAATTAAAGTCAAAGACTTGGAAATGCCCCAAAAGGTTAGATAGCCAATAGCCAGTGAAGGAAGAGATGAGGTGTGCTGGTTGGGAGGTCAGTATTAGCTGCCACAGTGTGGAGATAACAAGTCAAAATGCGTCCACACAGTTAAACATATTATTACCAAGTTGTCCTGTCTGCATTTCAGCTAGTTCAGGTACGTGAGTGCTCTAATCCTTAAAATAGTGGTATTGTCAACGGGCATTCTTGAGGGGATAATAACATCAATTGCTAAAGGGACAAGGTTTGTAACTCCCTCTTTCTCCAGAGCTCCCGACAGAGCAAATAGAGTGATTCATTACATTTCAGACAATGTGATTTTCAAATGCTGATAAACAGCTCCTTAGAAATAGAAATGAAATGTGGACATGTTTGATGTAAGAGCCAGTATGTTGCTGTGTACACAAAACCATGACCTACAAATTCTGTAGTACAAGTACAGGAAATTGGTGTGGCAGGATTCTTGTGTGACTGTATGAGTATTCTTGTGGCAGTGTAATAATAACAAAATCACTTAACACTATGATTTTCATTGTCAAATCTAACACAGGGGGCCAGCATCAATATAAACTCCTCCTGTCAGCTGACAGGTCACTCAGTATAGCTTAGAGAGCCAGTCAACACTGGGTCACCACACTAAGAAGTACTTTAGACATGACAAAATAAAAAACCTCATCAACAGGTTCTCTGGTGCCAACTTTTTTAATCACAATCAGGGTAAGATTGCTGATAATAAGCTATTTCAAAGCAACAGCAGATGCAGCTGTACTTGGAGTGCCAAGATTCATTCACAAGATGAGCGGGGTCTGATTACTCATTAGACATCTGTTATTTCACATAACTCAGCTGTAAATGAGGACATAAGCACGTCAATACTCCAGCCAAGACCTCGCTGCTCTGAGAGATAGAGCCAGGTGGATGGATGGTACAGCAAAGGTTATCTACACGTCAGTGTGTGTCTCCCAGTAACTCCTGTACAGCACTTAAAAAAGGTTTAGATTATTAGCAATGAAAGTGGATGCAAAATTGCAAAGCAACCCTTGAACACGATCCATAAAAATGTCTTTTTAACAGGTTTCCCGCAGTTAAACATTACTCAGGAATTTAACAATCCAAGACGTCTTCAGCGATTTTCCCTCTGCCGAGTGCGAGTAAACATCGCGCCATAGTCGCCTGCGAGGCATTCGTATGTGTTGTGATCAGAAACAGCTGAACATTAAACAACAACAGACTGAAAACAAAAAAGGGAAGTCTCCCTCACTTCGTGACATCCGTTTTTTGGCCACCTTTAGTAACAGAACAAGCCCTGTTGTGTAAGCAAAGCATAGCTTCATGGGGTTGGGTCACTAACATGCCTGAACATACGGACATCAATTTTGGGCTACTGGGCAACTACAGCAGCAGCACGCAAATACACCGCTACTACACCGTCTGGTGACACTGTTACAAGTCCATATTAGTAGACAGAGTAGGTTTATCGTGGGTTATGTCGAATTCACCACTCTGAGCAAAACAGTTCTCTGAAACCCCAAAACAAGCGTCCTCTGAGAAAGTCTGCGTCTTGCTCTGAAAATGTAACTTTAGCTTTTAAAAAAGCGCGCTCACAACATGCACGACGCCCGCCGGCCTACTCGTGTATCTCCTCATCACGAATGTAATTCCTGTTTAAGAGGCAGACTTTAAAATTCAACCGTTCATAGGTAAACCAGGGACAACTTCCAACTCTACTCACCAGTCGCCTTCATTCACTTCCCCTCACCTTATCAAACCACCAACCCGCACACACACACACACGCTCTCACACACACACCCACACACACAAATATTTCAGCGTCAAAACACAGAGTCCCCTCACTTCTCTGGCAGCTCCAACTTTCAAATCCCAACTCCTAAACAAGAGGGGAGGACAGGCGTGCACGCGCAGGCTGGAACATACACGCGCGCAGACACATACACTGTTGTTCAGTGTTATTTGCAGACCTACCAAATTCCAGCATTAAACATGCGGGTCGTTGGGACACTTAATGGGATGCAGACTAACTCCGATAAACGAATGCTTTGAATTAGTGCCGTTTAGGGTCTCCTCGATGGGTAAAACTACTAATTACTGTACATGCTGTCCATTCAAAACTCAATGTTCCACATTACTTAGCACCGTCACACAGCTCTCGCGAGACTCTCTGTGTTGTGGAACAGCTGACTGTGCGGTGGGTGGTGCGAGGGACTTCTATCTATTTCGAACAGTTTCAAGGCTGATTGCAAGATAATCGGCAGACAGCTTTTTGAATTTTAGTACTGTTAAGGGACTGATAATCATTTACACCCCAGCATGGCTGAGACGGATCCCAAGTCGGTGCAGGACCTTACCAATGTGGTGAGTCGTGGTCGTGAAGGCAAGCTAGCGTTAGCTACAGTAGCCTAGCTAGCAATGGCAATAAGAATGCTAACGATGACAAGCTATCGTTAGCTAGCTGGGATGCAAAGGTATAGCGCATCTGTAGCATTTTATGCTAGTTATTTGTTTGTGTAATATCATATGTTCATGGGCTCAGTGTGTTCAACCGGTTTACTGAAGCCTGGACGTCCTGACTTTTGTTTAGCTCCATCACGTTATGTAATGGTCGTTGGTCTTGTAAATGACATCACCAAATCACAACCGAGTAAACCGCATAGCATTACATAAACAGAAGTTATGTTGTTTGCTGTGTAACGTTATTTCTGTAGAGACTCTTGTTCCATTGTGAATTTCCATCATATTGAATTATGTGCAGTTTCATTGTGCACATGGAATTCCACTTATTCTATTATACTGCAAATACAGCTGAGGCAATGTTTCAGAGTGTTGTCATGGAGATGAGCAGTAGTAATAGATGTTCAGCTTCACTTACAACCTTAAACAATCCTGTCTGGTTGTTATTGTTGTTTTTTTTTGCTTCTTTTCCCATATGCTTATTTTTTATTCTGTAAACTTTTGTACATAGATTGTCGAGTAAAGCTTCTATTAGAAACCCTTCCAAAGCGTCAAGGAAGCCCAGTTGTATATGTTTTATATCTAATCTTATCAAGAATAGATTTGGTGTAATTAAAACTATTGCTCAGGGTATCTCTATACTTGGGTGCCTTTTTTTCAAGAGTTCATTGCATCTGAGGAATACATTTCATGAAATTAAAACTGTTGCTCACGGCACCTCTTTCTCACAAGCCGAAATGAAACTATTGCTCAGTGTGTTGGGGGCACAAGCACCACTTTGGAAAGCACTGTTATAGAGCCATAATATGTGATGGGCAGAAAATGCACCAATACAGAATAGTATGAATTGTGGTGCATTCACTGTTCTGTACATATGCCTACCAGAGTGGATTAAAGAATCATCTCCCAGGTTACTGAGCTTTTACACTGTTGTCAAGGAAACTAGATACTTCTGTTATCAATGTCCTGCTGCTTTTTTTTCATAGACCACAGGCATTGTGCATTTAAGTGTTAGTGGTGATGTTTTTCACTGGCAGAGGTATTGATAATACTGAACAGTCCGCTCACAGTGGTATTATTTAAATCCTTTTGATTATGTCATCCTCAAAGGAAACTGGTAAATTTGATGTACGGCTGAACCAACTTTGATCGGTTGATCCGTTCATTTGTGGCTTCATTGTTGCACTCACACTATTTGTGCTGTTTGTTTCACAGGTCCAGACACTGCTGCAACAGATGCAGGACAAGTTCCAGACCATGTCAGACCAGATCATCGGGAGGAATATCCTGATAATTAGAAATGACAGCAATCAATTATTCATTGATTAAATGCATGAAGGTTCTGAATTTGTATATAGTTTTAATCTAATAATAGATTGATGTCTACAGTTTCCTTTCATGATCAAAGTACAGACTGACTGAGACATTATTTTGCCCATCTAAGAGTAAAGTGAGTTCTCATGTTAGTTATGTGCCTTAACTGCTTCTCCACTTGATGAGATGAGCACGCGTATTGATGACTTGGAGAAGAACATTGCCGACCTGATGACCCAGGCTGGTGTCGAAGAGATCGAGGCACCACCGGAAAAAGCCAAAGAGGGTCAAGGTTCATAATGAAGGTAAGAAGGAAGTGATAGACCAAACACCAGTATAATAGCTTCTATTCATGTCCTCCATTTTGCTTAAAGGTCTGTGGTTGTCTCTCCGCCTGATGCACTCATGAATCTTAAGACTGTGTAAATATGAGATGGTCGGATGCCACTTAAAGCTTTTATTTAGTCCTTGAATATCCTTAAACAATAAAAACATTAGTTTAATATCTAAATTAATAACTTTATTAAGGATTTTGCTTTGCCAGATGTAAATGTGGCAAAAAGCATGAATATGTGTTTGTGAAGGAATTCACCTTCTGTCTTTGAACCAGTTTACTCCAACATCGTCCCTTTGTTTTGTCTGTCCTGCAGGTTCCTAAGCAACACGGTGTGAAGTCGGTCCTACATTCAGGAGCAGCAGACTTTTCCATTGTGAAAATGACTTATATTGATTTGGTGTGTCGTAGTGTGAAATGCTTTTTTATATATTGAATATTGTGATAAACGGTTACAGTTATGTAATGACTTGAAAAGCGTTATTTGTAAGCTAGACTAGTGTGATATGCCCTTCACAAATTAAAATGCTCGTGTGCAGGAATGCAACTTATGGATTTTGTGCACCGACCTGGAGGTTATTTCGCTGCCGCAATCTATCATAATTAATTCGATCCCATGAGGTGATGGCTGATGGGGACAGTTTTTCTCTAGTCTGTGCGGAGAACAGCTCGCAGGCTCTAACAGGCCAGTAAAACCTCCATCCCCACCAACATGGGAAATGTGCACAGTGAACATCAGTGTTTTAAAAACAGCACTGTTACTACCAAGGTGTGGGATGCATTCCAATTCTAACTGATTTTCTTCTATTAAAGCTATTTAATAAAATGCTGTTTGTCATGTATTACACAAGAAATATTTGTCCAGGTGCTGAGTGAATTTTTAAGAATATAATTACATCTGAGGTGCTTAGCGTTTTTCTGTAATTTTCAAGCCAGAGTTGTACTATATTATGCAAATTATCTGGAACATCTCAGTGTTGCATGTGTTTTTGGTCTGTATTGTGTATAATGTATTGAAATTACATTTTACTACTACACTTAAGGGCCAACTAAGCTGGGCAATTTATCTTCTATAATGGTCAATAAGATGTTTTTAACTTTTGTTTAATGAGTACGGAATTAAGAGGGATTTGCAAAAATTGTCCACTCAAAAGTAGACTTTAGGCAAACTGTAACCACACTACTGTCATTTCACTGCATAGTAGGAACCTTTATTCAAATTATTGGGAACACAAATATTACAAACAAAATAACTAACCAACAGCAATCTTCAAAAAGTGCCAAAAGCATCAAACAGAAATGAACAGCAGTAAAGAAAACAACGTGTCACATAATCTCATCAGGCACAACATCAGTAGTCTATGAGCATATTATGAATGCAATATTAAAGTACTTATATGTATTAAGTGAATGGTTCCTTAATTGCATATTAGTATCAGCTTATGAGACTGGAGTTTTAGAAGTTAGAACTCAAAGTCTGCCTCTGTCATGTCGATGGCCCAGGCAAACTTGTCCCTTTGGCTCTTATTGTAGATTTTGTCTACGAGTACCTCCATGTTCTTACACCTGAGCAAATAGAAAAACGATTGTTAAGCATACACTGCAAAATAAATATTCAGTTTAACCCAACTTAATCTTCTGATGGGTCTCAAAATATTTTCTCTTAAAAACAAATAGAGATATCCAGATGGAGAATATACATGCACTGTGAAAGAACCAATAGAAATGATAGAAATAAAATACAAGTAATGCACTGTAGAGGAGAGTTAATTATTTTATGGACCTTATTATATACTGTTGACCTTTTGAGCATGTTTAGTAATAAACAGTAGTTTAGTAAGTGGGTTTGGGAAAGAAATTGATTACTGACCGTGTGGTTGTGCTCTTACTTTGAAGATAAACACACCACTTTAATTAATCAATTATGAGCAATACAGAACATAACTCAAAGTAACACTACTGCTTTGAGGCAAGAAAGCTAGATAGTGTTAGCATAAATAAAAAAATACACATTTCTACATCATAAATTCTATACATTTTATTTTACTGTTAAATTATGTTATGCTACAGCAGATAAGTTTTATCTACAATCACCATCATCTCACTGAGTCTATAGAGAAGATTCTCTATTTACAAAGTCACCTGTTCTGCATCATTGACAACTAAAGTCAGCCAGCTTCCTGCTATATGTAAGAATCTGTTTTAAAGTCAGAGTAGACAAATGGACATACTACAAACATTCCTTATATCTCTAATTAAATTATCATATAAAGCAAAGTGAGTCTAATATCTGTTAACACATTGTTTTGCCTTTACTGCAGTCCATTTTCCAGACAGATCAGTTAGTCAGTAGGTGGGTTGTTTACTCATTTTGATCGGATCCACTGAGCTGAATCTGCCTGGTTGGCTGTGTAACTCAGGTTACTATGGTGATTTACATGGTTTAAAAGTGAACCAGCGTCACAATACTGGAAAGCCCAAGTTAAGCCCAACATTAGCTGGCTGACCCAATAATCTTGCTTTGTGATACATGTGGAGGTGGTCCAGGTAGTTCTATCTGAAAACCCAGGTTTGTGTGTGTGTATGTAGGCACACAGACAGAGGAATATAGGCAGTGAGTATGTATACGCGTTTTCACCACATTAGTATTCACTCACCAAGCCACGCTAATGCGTGGGTCCAGGTAGTTGAGCTTTGAGGTACCCAGTGCAATCTGTTTGTTTTCTTCTCTGTCAGTCGCCTGGACCTCCATCTTCAGCAGCTGCTCCTCACAGCGCTTCACTGCTGCCTTCTTCCGCTCCACCAGTCTGACAAAAGACAAATACAAAGGCAGGTACAACAGAGTCTGACCGTAGAGTCTGGCCCTTAAACCTACAGGGTACCTTTCTGTTGGTACTTGTATGTAGCCTGTGATTCAGCCTACACTGAAGAGGTGCTTTCATCCTGAGATTGTTGTCAATCATTTCTAATTGCTCTAATGTCCACAGCTTGCTGTTTTTTTATGCATTACTTTAACACTTACGTCTGCATCTTGGGGTCGGAGCTGCCTTTGGTCTTGGCCTCCTTCTTGGCCTGTTTCAGCTCTGTCTTTGCCAGGTCCAGCTGTTCCTTTCGAGCATCAATCTGGGTGGAGCGCATAAGGACATAGGCATGATTTTATACATCAAAATATCATTGACTGGGCTGGAAAGGTTACAAAAATTCACTGTCTCTTGAATTGCGCCCTGTCCTTCTTTCAATAAACTATCAAAGTGACACAAGAACATGGAAAAATATCATCGTCCCTGCTAATGCATTCTGAGGGAAATGTTAATGTGATGAATGACTGTGACCAATTAACCAAGTCACGCTGTTCTTACCTTGGCCTGAAGGTTAGCCATAGACTGATCAAAGGTCTTTGGTGGCGCCCGCTGGTGGTTACACAGAATAGCAACTGCTCTGTTAGCCCTGTTGTAGGACAGCAGTTTCTCTGCCACATTGTCTGATTCTTTGGAGGGTGACACAACAGTGATTTGTATTTAAATAGGGAAATCCCACTGAGAACACATATCTGACTAGAATTATGTACAGAAATGTAAAACATAAAATCCTGCTGGTGTCCCTCATGTTAGTATTTTCCACCATCTGCACCACAAATCTCAACCTTGAACACACACAATTACAGGTTGTTACTATTCATTTCATTTATTCAGATCCTTATTAGCTTCATCTATTCTTCCTGGGGTCCACACAACACACACGACACACCAACCACATGTCAACCTGCAGACTGGCTCTCAGTGGCAATCCAGAAATGAGAAGAGTGTGTGACACATCAATCTCTGAATGAGAAACTGTGGCAGAGGCAGCCAATGGGACGCTGATAAGAGTGAGGCAGAGACGCACAGCACTGGGTACAGTGATAATGTACTCCTGCCATGGCTGCAAAAGCTCACTGACATCTTGGATATCTTGAATCAAGCAAGCTAAAAATAAAAAATGTCAGAAGTGTGGCAGTTTTATCATTGGACTTCATGACACAAGCAGCCAGGTAATAAGACAATGATAAGAGCCAGAGTGATAAAAGGCTACAGTATTAAAGCCACTGCTACCTCTCTGGCTGCAGAAGAATATGAGCCAGTGCTTTATAAAGCTATTTATGTAATGTTAGACTGCTTTACAGCACAGTGAGTGTGTGTGTGACATACTGTTTGTGAGCTCTTTGAGCTGCTGCTGTAAGGTGATGGAGGCGTTATATGTCCTGAAGACCTTCGCAGTCAGACCTGGCATTAGAGAACTCAGGTGCTTGTTCAGCATGCCTGTCTGCAATGACAAATGGGAAGGAGAGGGACAAAGAACAACACATTCACATCAGGGGGGTATACAACAAACACGCCGTCATCACAAAACCAGCTGAGTCAAAACCCTACCACTAGGTGGCACTGTGGCATTACACCACTGCAGTGTTTAAAGCGTCTGTAATATGCCATAACAAATAAAACACATAAAATACCATCTCTGCCTTCATTATCATCACCATCCATTACAGCCGAGAGATTAAAAAAAGATCACAGCACTGTTTCCCCTCTGACATTTCTGTAGGTAATATAACAAGTTAGAGCTGTTATAGCCACTGGTTAGATAGCCATTAGCTCCTGTCAAATGGCTGCAGCTTCCACACAACAGCAAAGAGATGAAACAGAGTTAACAGCGTAAGGAAACACACTGGTGTGAAAGCAAAACAAACACGTACGCTCACTGCACACACACTGACATGATGTGCAAACACATGGACTTGAGAGGCGGATAACGCATACTTTTCTAAACATGAAAGCACACAGACGTGGAAATAAAAAACACGGCCAGATGAGCTTGCTGGTGAGCACGCAGCTCTGGCAAAAGAAGAAATAATTCTGAGGATTGTGATGAAGATTACATTAATGATGTGGTTGGTTTAATCAGAGCAGGGTCAGGACCCGGCTGTCTTGGCCCACAGACTTGTATGGTCTCACTGCAGGAACCTATGAGAAACGGGATGAGGGAAGGGTGTCATGTATACATACATGTGCGTGCATGCATGTGCTGGAGAGCCCCGCAGGTACACACACACACACACACACACACACACACACACACACACACACACACACACACACACACACACACACACACACACACACACACACACACACACACACACACACACACACACACACACAGTTGCTGTCGTGCCTGCCTTTCTAATGAGCTACCTAACTCTGCCCCTGCAATACTAATGAAGGTGTCTGCAAGTCTGAGGGGTAAATATGACACCCCCCAACTCCCTTGGCATGACGTATTGTGTGTGCACAAATGTGTGTGTGTCATCCATGTCATCTCCTAAGGCATTATTACAACTTGTCATTAGTGCAGTTGTAATTTTCTATTTATAATATAGGATGCTACGTACTGGACTTCCTCATTAACGTACTGCTAGCCAATTTATGGCCATGGCAACTAACACCGGGAGAAATATTGACTGTTCTCATTCTAAACTAGCTATGATGATCTGCTTTTCATTTGTCACTGGGTCCAATTTGTGTGTTTTCTGCATCAGTTCCCTGCAAAAAAAACTCAGTTCTAATAGATGGTGTAAGGGATACAATAGAGTGGAGGAAAAATAATGAAATGTGCCAAAATAAAGCAGCTCATAGGGACTATACTGCACTGCAGGTAGTAATTTAATTTGTGACTATGATGTAGTTAAAGGAATCCCACTGAGGTTACAGTTAACCTGAAACTGCAGACAGTGTATGTACTGTAGCTCTAATGATGTGGACTCTGGAGAGGAGGCTTCCAGACAAACCTGACAATCGCCTGCATTTTCAGCTCAGATCAGACACTCAGACCTCAACATGATGTGTGTGTGCGTGCGTGCGTGCGTGCATGCTCAGAAAAAGACCCAGTAACCATGGATTGGCACTTGGCAACACTGAATGCTTACAGACATCTGAAAGCACGGACCACATTAACTCAACATACTGAAGTGGTTTGTGCACTCCACGGTACATTATTCTGCTAAATCAATATAACTGCATTTCTGCATCCAGTTTGGCATGTTGTGATGTTGTGAAGGTAGAATGCTGAACTTAAATGATGTGCAGCTTAAAGACACAATGAAATAAAATTAATTAACAAATCTGTCAAAAAATAATTTGGGAGATTTTTTATAGGAAAATCTTTGTCGTTTTTCATCCTCTAAAACATTAAAACTTTTTTGATGACTCATCTTTAACTCAGGGGCAGTAATATAAATTATAATGCCCACTTTTGAGCAATCCAATCAAATTTCAAGGATTTGATATAAATCCCTCTTCTAACTACACCCCACCTACGTATTCCGTTTCACTCGAAAATACGTCACATTGCTGAAAATAACATACATAAACATTAACTTCTGTTTCAATCTAGGCAAAGGTGTAAAGGTGTCAGTATGCTTCAAGTGCTTGTTAGAGGATCGAATAGCGTTTGTGAATCCTCATTCTGTTAACACATGAGAGCAATTAACACCATGCTCACCAGGCAAACTAGTGTAGCTTCAAACATCAGAGAGGCTGTTAATGGAATATGGCTTGGAGTGATTTAACTCCCTTCCTTCTTCATATTTTTTTTATTTACCTTTCAGTCCCAATTTTCCACTTTTCATCAATGTATTCCACCATCTCTCTATATAAGGCCAGGTGAGGACTGCAGCACACTCTGCAGTTCCTCCACTCATCTTCCATCCTTCTTCCCATTCCCACATCTTCCTCCTCCTCCACATCTCAGCCGTACAGCTGCTGCCTGGTTAATTCTACCCCCTTGCTTTCTCCCTAACTCTCTTCCACCTCCTACCTTTTTCCCAGCCATCGTCCACCTTCTCCCTCTTAACCTCCCCTCACCCGGACCAGCTGTCACTTTCCTACCGCTCCGTCTACTCCTCCACACCCACCCTTCCCTCCGCTCTCTCAGTGGCCTGGCCTTTCTGGGTGTCAATCAGTCCTGCCCACAGCAGCCATTACCATTCCACCTCCAACACACCCTGACATTTCCTGACACACTAGAGGGCAGAGAGCGGAGGCACCGCACTCCTTCCTTCAATTGCTCCATCTCCTCATCTCACCCTCTCCCTCCTGTCCTGTCTTACATCGTCCTTTTCCTACCTGTCAATCTTCATATACCATCACGTGGTTGGCTCTCAGTCCTTCCTCGTGCTTTCTCATCTGCATTTATTTCTCCCTCTGTTTCATTAAACCCCTCTACTCCTATGTGACCATTCATCTGTTGCATACGTTCCCACCTACAGTCTCTTTTGAGTGTATCAGAAGACAAAGTATTTCTCAGCAATCAGAGAACTTAACCCAAGGTCACCAGGCTGTGAGCTGCTGTAGCAGTAGCCTGGGTTCCACAACAAGAAACCTGTATATTGAGCGATTCTGAGTATGTTTCCACGACAAGGACAATCTGTTGTCCTGGGGTGTAGTCTCAAATAGACAAATAATGCTGTTGCTCTTGTTTTATAAAGACTGAGTGCACCTTGAGAAGCCCCACGCCTCCCTGTGGTGGACTAACCATGTATACAACTGCTGCATTCTGTGTGGCCTCGCTGCCTGCAGCTAGAGGAAGAGGTTGAGAGGACGCCAGATTTTTATGTGTGGAAATTCATCCACCCAGCATGTTCACTTTCAATTTCTACCCGCGCAGTTTCATTTTTATCTGCCAGAGTCCATCCCCTCTCTCTTTTGAAACTCCTTTTCTGCTTTCAGTCTCCCCGCTTCCAATATTCTCCCCACCTCCCGTTTTCTCACTTTACTCCTTTCATCTCTCCACACCAATGGCTCATCCTCATTTAATCTCATCTCTTACACCTTACAATTTAGCCCCTGCTTCTCCTTTAGTGCAGCCTTCTGTCTCCGGAAAACATAAAAAAAAAATAAAAAAAAGTAATTCTATTTTGCTTTCACAATCTTTTTCTACCTTTTCTTCAAATATTACACACCTCGGGGGAGTTTCTCACACATTTTACACAACCCCGGAAAAATTCAGGTACTCTTTTACTCAAAGTTAGCAATTATTCAAAGCACCTATGAGTAGTTTCACCTCTACCATATATATATATATATATATATATATATATATTTTTTTTTTTATATTTTTTATATATTTTTATATTTTTTTTATTTTTTAAAATGTAGTGCAGGTTCAAAACGAAACATCTGGGGTGGCTAGAATCACAAAATATGTCAAAATACTGAAGGAAATAAATGTAGAGGTAGTTAGTCAGACACTCACATTAAGGCGGTCAAACAGGTCATCTCCAGGTTGCTTGTTCTCCAGGAACAGTTTAAGGTTCTTAAAAACCTGAAAAGATATACAGACAAATATGATTGAGACATTTACAAGTGTAAATGAAAAAAACACTTGCCTGAGATAACCTGCTTTACTTACTAACCACTGGAACTAGGAGTCAAAATTGGGTGTTGCACTGATGATTATGAAGTTTATGTTTCACTGGAGGACTAGAAATAGCGTACTAGTAAGGGCATTCATGTATTCATATAGTAAGAACTGGGGAACAGCAAACCAGCCAATCAGTAACCAGACAGTGTCATCATCTGCCAACATCACAAGCCCAACTGGGGCAATTTGGATATTGTTCTAAAACATTACAGCTGAAATTGAATTTAATATATCAATATATTTAACAGGAAAGGTGGAAAGTGACAGATATCCTTTAAAGGCTAGCTTACAAGTCAGATCTAAAACACCAAAAATGGTAAAATTACACTTATACAAATACATTGTGGTAGACACAAGGACGGTGTGTGTGTGTGTGTGTGTGTGTGTGTGTGTGTGTGTGTGTGTGTGTGTGTGTGTGTGTGTGGCTTTATTTGTCCATCTCAGAGCAGAGCCAGGAGTAAAATTGGCACAATTACATCTGACATTTCCAGAGACTCTGTGGGTTCCACAGATGCACCATTCCCCAAATAAACTAGTAAAATATGCAAGACACCAATTAATAGCAACAGATGTGTTCCTTTATAAAATCATACCGACATATTCACTTGCTGATTTGTGTGGCAATTTTGTTCCCCTAAGCAAATAAACTGAAAATATAAAAAGTGCTTTTGGGATGAAAATGTAAATCAGTGTCTGGTGTCTCTGCTTCTCGGAGACTTTTAGACAAAGTGATCTTACCTAATTGGTTTAGTGATGTGTTTAAATAATCATTTAGAAATAAATAAATAAATGATAAGTGGGCTGAACGTACCTAACACAATACATTTATGTATCTGCAGGTGTCCCCACACTCCGGGGCTATTTGATTAAGTCATTCAGTGTTCTGAACTGGTGTTCAAATTGAGTAATAAGTAGATACTTGTTTTTAACAGATACACTAAAGTGCTGATCAGTCACTGTATAGGCATTCATGGTTGGGAAAGGCACATAAGTGTTCATATGGATGGCTTAATATTAATCCTTTATGGCTACTCCCGTTTCTGCTGAGAAACAATGATAGGACTTTCCATTAAATGACATATCTGACGTACAGTATCATGCACAGGGTGGCTCCACTTCATTGCCATTTTTGTATTCATTCCCTGTGCCCTATGTCTTCTGCATGCTGACTGCAGAAATAGCAGATTGCATATACAGTGTGTGTGTGTATATATATATATATATATATATATATATATAACCCCAAGTATTAGATTCAATTATTTCAAACCTCCAGAGGTTAGAAATGGAAATTCCTTCTTCCATCCCTGTTCCATTTTACTCCAAGTGACATTTAGCAGCAATCTCACTGATTTCCCTGGGAATTGATGATGCTAAAATATGCAAGGGACTAATTAATTCTAGCTAATGTGTTGCTTTTGAATGCACTCATTTGAATAATTATATGTTGTGCCAAGAAACAAAACACTTTGGCTGTCAGGTGCTAACATTTCTTTTTCCATCTCTGGAATAGAAGATACCATGGACTGACACCAGAGGAGGGGTTGGACATTTACATAAGCATACATGCGCACACACACAAATGTGACAGCTGTTTGACAAACTGCAGACAATGAAACAAGATTTTTCTTGTATTGTGGCATGAGCTACCCTGTTCATTACAGTACAAGTTTACTGTATCAGATAAACTAACAACTCACTAGAGTTGCTGCAATACTTATGTCATAGAACAAAACCTGAAACCTCTTGTGTTAACCACAGACCTTATTTCAGGCATCTAACCAGAAACCCCACTGACTTCGAGACAAGGGAACCGGAAGTGTAAATAGCTAACTCGTTTCTGGGTTTTAGAACTCATTCCTGCAGCACTCGTATACACGTGACAACACCTGTCAGCATGAAGCCTTGTCAACGAAAGGTTTCTGCACAACCTAAAATTGGCTCAAATTGATCGATTCTGTCAATGGATATGTAATGCAAAACTACGACTTTTGCCTGTTTAGTGGATGGAGAATCTGTAAATAATCACACAACACAGATTATGCCACACACGATATCTTTCAACTTGAAATTGCAGTGATTCTATTATTCTTCACTATTCATTATTTCCTAATATCTGATGCTTCAGAAAGACTGAATTTAATTACAGAAAGTAGCCATGAACCTCAACAACTACCTACAGTTGTATTGCAACTGTGAAAAAAAAGACCGGCCACAGGCATTAAAAACATAAAGGTCAGTTTACACATCCTGAGGAGTACCATTCAGTTACAACCTGGAGTTGTGGACTGAAGGAACTGGAAGGCAGGTTGGGATTTTTGTTGTCTCTTGCAACCCCCCTTCTTATTAAATAGTTGGAATACACCTTTAACTGTAAATACCTGAGACCATGAACCTACCTGAACAAACAGTTAACGACATACTGTCTATTACTAAAACTAATGTGCATGACATCCCTCTTAATCACAAGGCTGTCGAATCTTCATTAGGATACATTCAGTATGCATTGTGTGCTGCGACTTTAATGAATTACTTTGAAGGTAATACAAGTATGGTGGAACTCAGATGCTGTGTTGTTCAGTGGAAAACCCAGTTAGAACTGCAACAAACGATCACTCTTATTATCTATTACTCTCAGTTCATACATTTTATAAAATCACAGAAATAAAGACAATGTCTATCACAAGTTATGTCAACCAAAGTGTTGCCATAAAATTGCTTATTTTGTCTGATCATCAAAGAAAAACCTAACAACCATGCAACGCTATAAAACAACAAGGAAAGATAATGATAAAAAGAGGATTATACCGTAACTGTTACCAGCAGTTGTTGCATGAAAGCTGCTACATAGTGAACGTCTAATACAAGGGAAAGAAATGAGGATTCCTATAGCACTACTAAGTACTGCTTGTGGAGTATTCCAGCTTGGCCAGAATATTCAAACCACATTATGATGCTCAGAAGAAGAAGAAGAAGAAGAAGAAGAAGAATTCACCTACATGAACATGTAATCCAAGAGAAGCAGACTGGAACAGAGGTGCAGTTCAACAGTTCTAACAGACAGACAAATTAAACCACCAGAGCCACAGGAATCCAATCTACAACTGTGCCCCGAGGACATTTCTCAGTACCCTCTCTGCCTCGGGCTCTGTGCATGTCGATACGTATGCAAGTGACCTTCTCTGCAGGGATTTCTGCCAAAACCCAAAGGGCAAACCCTCGATTATTATAATGAAATGGCTATGTATTGCAATGACCAGCTTCTACGCTACCTTCTTAGCTGAGGTCTTGTTCTACTGATAATTGGACAGATTTGCCTTGTATTAACTTTTAATATTTCAGGTCCAAGCAAACACATGAAAGCAGGAATTAATGCATGTGTGGAAGTGTTTTGGTGCGTTCCTTTACCTTCCTAATGACAGGGACCTTGTTGTAGTAGCGGATGGAGTCTTTACCCAGGAAGTCGAATTCCACCACACACTCGTTGCCTTCCAGTTGCTCGTGGAGGGTGATGTGCTCAACACGTAGCGAGCAGCAACCCACTGTATCTGCCGTCTCTCCCTCCTCTTTCTCATTACCAGCTCTCAGTGCCAGCTTGTTTGGGTCAGAGGATACAGAGATAAACACACAATAAATCTATACATACTCTCCCTGCACTCCCAGCACCATCCCCTCCCATTCACACAGTGTGTCAATCAGACGACTATTCAACATATACAAATACACACATAACATGAAGCAGCATTGTAAACACAACATAGCTGAATGAGAATTTAAGTCTTTGGCATGAGCCAAAAGCAATCACGAACTCAATCTATCATTTCACTGAGTGCAGACTGAGATAATTAGCTTGGGGTCACAGGAAGAAAATTGCTACATATAACCCATTTTTCTCATTGCAAAAGATCTTCCATCCAACACAAACGGATGCAGCCCTGGTGGGTACACATGTAAAACTAATTCCTGCATCTTCACTTCAGAGTTTTTCTTTGACCTAACAGCTCAGAACCAGACCTTGTCTATGAAGTAGAGGGCCACAGCTCTTTGCCGAGTGCCCATCTGTTTAGATTTGAGGTCCTGGAGGTACTGGTTACGGATGTCATCCACGCTTGACTTCAGTTTCCGAGCAACCTCATACTTCTCCCAGTCCTTCTCTCCCTGCATTCACAGGATGAAAGTAGGGAAAGAAGGAGGAAGGGGGGTGTAGACAAAGAGAAAGCAACAGTGAGCAGGGAGGGAAAAGTGATGAAGATGAGACAGTGAGAAGGAGGGATTACAATTGGGAAACAGCAGAGAGACGAAAGAGGAGAAAAGCAAACATGAAACAAAGAACTAAAGAAACAAAAGTAATTTTCCTTGAAAAGCCTTAGATCAAAACATTATTCAAATGTAACATGACATGAATGCAGGCTGTTCATCACACAAAAGAAGACAAGAGACACACAACTACACAACTTTAACGACAGAATTCTCTCTGCCTGCCGTTTGCTGCACGTTATATATATTGCTACCAAGACACAATTAAACCCACCATCAGTGAACACACACACACGCATTGTCATAGAGACTAACAGTGGAATAACTTAACCTTTACACATGAAAGATGGAAGGAAAGAAGAGGAAGAGTGAGCAAATGGAGGAGAGCAAAAGAGAAATGAGAGAAGGGGAAAGCACACATAACTCACAGGGGTTGCCATTTACTCTCAAAACCAAACCATAATGGCATTTTAATATTTTAGAAACAGAAAACATTAGGATACTGAAATGCCAATCTCCTACGCAGTTTTGGCTTTATTGACCACGACAAGGACGCATGCTGGGTGCTTGTAGTTATACTATACAGATCTGACATCAGGATCTTAGTTCTAGTCAGAGTCAGGACCAAAAAGCAACCAGCTGCTTTCAAGATGGCACCTTCTGAATTTGAAAGCAAATAAAACGAGCATGCTTCAAACAAAAACACAGGTTTGATTTCAAACCAATGTTAACAGGGTTTTAATTGGCCTTTCCATATCTGTAAAAATTACAATTACATGTGATTATAGAGGAACTACATTCAGAATGAGCATAAATCACTGTGGAAAGGTTTGCATCCTGTTGCAAGATTCAGGCCTTGGTGCAGCCTCTTTTTCAAATAACTTGGCTGCACATTTTGACTTATTGAATTTCAGTGCTACAACTGCCATTACATTTAGATCCATTTGTTTTTATTTTAACAGAATATATATCTGCACACTCAGTTGGAATGCATGCTGCTTTAGCACTATTCACTTTTAAACAGTCTGGGAAATCAGTTTTGTGTGTGCATCCTCTACGAAAAGGATCAAAATAGACGCAGCAGATGGAGAGATATCGTCTTTCTTATTCCACACATTCTCCTTCCTTGTCAAAACTTGGTGCCTACATTACCCACAATGTCCCTGAACTATAACATCAAAACAACTGGTTGTCAAAAATCAAAAAGTGTTATTTAGCCCTAGGCTGGTTAGGACGTGTGTGTCTGTGATACATATGTTTGCAGCAGACAGACAGGCTACCTTGAGCTTTGAGTTGGCATTGAGCATGATGTATTTAATGGAGCCCTGGATGTTCTCAGTCCAGCTGGCCAGCCATGTCACAGTGTTGTCACGTCGAACCTCCTTCCAGCGGTGACCAGCAGGTGGCGAGGGGATACGGGCCTCTCTGTCGAAGAAAGAGCGAGAGCGAGAAAAAAATGTGTGTGTAGGCAGTCACAGCGTTGAAGTACAAGCTACAGCATCCTACAGAGGCTCAAGCCTTCTAAACATAAATGCATGACACCAGTACCAGAAGTGGATACTACAGCTGTAATCTCCGTTTATGTGAGATGAATTAAAGCTACTGAGAGTGAATAAGTGATGCCTGGCTATAATTCTTGAGTGATGTACAGCTTTATCATACCACATTTCTGAGGTTACCTAAAGAAATGTGTGCATGTGCAGCTGTCAATATGGGTATACTTTGTTGCATACTAAGAAACATGGTAATGTATGTTTTAAAAAGGATTGAAATGATGTCCCCATGATTCAAAGCTTTTAAACACATTGTTCATGTGACAACTGAGTTTTTCGCATCTAGGGTGATGGAGTTTTAGTAAATCCGGCCTTTACTTGGGCAGTTGGATCCCTTTGCCCCACTCTCACTTGCTGCAGTTGATGATGACATCCTCTGGCTGGATCCTTTTCTTCAGCATGCCCTGTTTGGGGTGCTCGCCTCTACCTCGGAACAGCCCTGGAGGCTCAATCTTAAAGTTGCCGATACGCTCTTTGTGGTGGTCCAACAGACAGTAACCATACTCATCCACTATCTTCTGGTTGGCCTCTTTCACAGCCTACAAAAGAAATAAAACAAAAAACAAACAATTAAACAATAATTATCCAGAACCTAAATTATATAATATCCACGCTGACCTTCTTTAGACACTAACAGGAAGAAGAGTTCTCTAAGTTATGAAAACAACAGCGTACACACACACACACACACACAGAATAAACCTTACCAGTTTCTCCTCCTTGGTCATGTTTTTTCTGGCCTCCACCTTGGCTTTATGCATAGCATGGAACTCTCCGAAGTCACATTTATCAAGATCTTGAATTAGTGATCTCTCCTCATGGGTCATTTCCTACAGAAACAGACACAAAGTATTCAACACTGAAGTGTGATCCTTCAGTCTGGAGGTTATATCTGCATACAAACAGGGATATCCTTTAAAGATAAAACAATTTGTCTATTAGAAAATTTATGTTTTCAGTCATTAATCAAGCAAAAATGAAAGATGCCTCAGGGAAACTGGTTTTGGGAAACACTATTTTCTGACATTTTATAGACTAACAATTCATTTTTCATCATTTTCGCCACTTTTCCAGGGCCAGGTCTCAATTGACCAAATAGATTTAAAAAAATCAATCTGTAATGAAAATAATTGTTAGTTGTTGCAGCCCAAGTAGCCTCGAATGTCAGAATAACAAAACTGCATCAACGATGGCAATAATATAATTTTCAACGGTTCAGCGGTTAGAAAGTATCAAGAGTTCTCAAAAGCTTCCAGTTAGAGCTGAGAAATACTGATGAAACCAAATGCATTTTTAACTCAAACCCTAAATGTTGATCACAGAAAGTATGCACATCCAAACACTTCTCAGTCAATATCTTGAACTGAAGGAAGATTAAGACAAAAGGATCTGCACACAATGCCGCTTTATTCAACATACTGGGAGCTAATAATGCAGAGTACAGAACCTCAGTCTCTAAAATAGCCCATTACAACAATAATGTATCATAAAAAACATAAGACAAGCACGATCAGAGCAGATCAGTGACCTTTTGTTTAATTACCCATCTTTATGGAGGCGGAGCAGACAGGAAAAGAATCAAGTGGTATCATTATGAAAGGATGAGTACAGAGCATTTCCTCCTAAGGCCACTACCAAGTGAGCCAAACAAACTTCTTCGTGTTCACACAGCAGAACACTGGAGGCAGCAGCAGAGCAGCTATAATCGTCTGAAGTTAGTGCACAAGGGGTCACCCCTTCAAAGAGGTCCCTAACAGGGCAGCAATACAGAGAAATTCATGGAAGGCTTTATGGTTCATCTCGGAAGTTTCTGGTGCTAAAATGTCACAACAACATGAGTGGCTTTTAATATGGCCTCCTGCTGTCGGGCTAGAAAGCAGCTGCAACAGAAACTAGAGGCCAACATTTTGGGCACTCTCCTTCCGCGTAGATCAAAATTCTCTTCTCAGAATTTTATCTTTAAGGTCATATTGGCCTCGAGCAGCAGTTACAGTGACAGTAAACAATGAATGAGGGCTTCCAAGGATGTCCAAGGAGCTGGACATCTTGATGTTATTGTCTTCAGTCATCACTCTACAGCTGTGCTCATCAAAAACAGGGCAGTGACCCTAATAGTTATCATATTAAAGCATAGATCATAATATAAGGAAGACTTAAATTTTACAAAGAAAAGGGGCATCTAACCTGAAAACATCCATTAAGGATAAAGGGAATTAATCTCATCTGTCAAGCTTTTCAGAGCAGTACTGATCTAGTCCAGTTGTGTCGTCAAAGGTCATAAGAGATGAGATGCAAAAACATATCTCTCTCTCTCTGCGTGTCTAAGCATGACTGACACCCAACAGTGGGCGGGCACTGAGGGCAGTGGAGCGAGGAGAGTTTTTTCCGGCTGTAATAAAACAGTTTAATTGGATTTGTTCATGTGCAGGGGAGCTACTTGTATGGATTAGCATATCAATGCCTTCACACAAATCGTATTTTCAAGTGCATTGAGCACTAAGCAGCGCAAAATTAATTCTGCATGATATGCCTTGGGGCTGGGCACGGTGTTTTCTCTATACAGAGGACACCCTGACAGACACCAGGTACCAGTCACAGTCCAACACCAAGCTGGAATACAGACAACTAATACTGTACTTGAATGATATCAAGGGAAGGTTGCTGGAGCTGACATAGCGTTACTCCCCTGTATTATAACAGTTAACGTTTGGACTAAGCCAAAGTACTCATGTACATAGAGAAAACAAAGCCCTCAGCAGTTAGTTAGCTGCGTTTTTTTCCCCTTCCAAACCTGACCAGATCTATGATACTTTGCTTTACCTTCCTCCAATCTTTAAAGAAGTTCTCCCGGAACACCGTCTTGGTGGTGTACTCATGGTCCAACATCTGGGCAAAGAACAACGCCACCTCCTCAGCTGTAAGGCTCAGCTTCACCTTCTTACCTGCACACAAACAAACAATAATTCAATTCAACAGCACAATACAACATGGGTTCTTGCTGTCCTAACTTAGATGTTACAAAACTCAAAACACACACCTTGAGAAGCTCAGATCAAAATCACAATAAACACCCAGCTCAGCTCCTCTAGAGTCCTGTCAGACTGATCCATTAATGTATAGAGCTAGGCTCAGAGACAAGGACAAATATCTACATTCAGCCCCACCGTGAAGAGCGAGCTACAAACAAGTACATGCAAGCACGGGAATTAACGGATCAAACCAACTCCCTGTAGGACAGCGCTGTGGCTCGACTGTTAAACAAAGCAAAAGCAATTACAGTCATCAATCAGTGTTTGACCCACCACACCTTTGGCATCCTAAAGATCCATTTGTGCGTGTGTATGTACGTGTCTCCATGGATCTGCCCACTTCCAAGACCTCTTTTGTTTTATACACAACTTTGCCCACTGTTCTCTAAATCTGAGCTTGCACTCCGTCTGGTTTTAATTCATAAGATCAAGAAAATGTGAGAATCTACATTATCCCACGATGTTAAAGCATCTCAGAGTTACTTTTGATGTAACAGTATAATCTGTCCCATTTTCAAATGTGTACAAAAGGGCATAGGTCCTGTGACTGTGGAGGGAAAGCCATGCAATTTCACACTCTTTTTCTTCAACTTCAAACAGGTCAGACATTACTTCCATGCATTTTTAGGGTTAATTGTCCTGCTGGTGGAGGACTCCTCCTCTACACAACTAAGCCGTCATATGGGTACACGCAAGACGTGACTGAAAGAGTTGTGACAGTAATGAAAAAAAGAGAGGTAGAGAGAGAAGTTCAAACCCCGGCTCCTCTCTCACCTTCACACAGCTGGCCAATCAGAGGTGTGAAGTGCGTGTGACTTGAGAAATTATTTTAAATGTGTTTTTAAAGTTGCTCCTGAGGACTTTTTTTTTAATCGAAAAGGCTGTCATATCATTAAGACATCATATTTCAATGAACGTGCAGCATGTCATTGATTCTGCACTTGCACTGTTTTTTAAAATACTAGTTTGTTTTACTTGTTTAAGTGTATTTTTGATGTATTGTGTAATTTATCTTTTCGATTACTTCTTGATATATTTCTATTTTTAGTATCACTACTTCGGTCTTGCCAATTCATCACCTGATCTTAAATTATGTTTTTGTTGTTTTTTTGCTGTTCCATCTTACTTTTTTCTTTTCGCTGCTTTTATCACATATTATTAAAACACATAAAAAAAATGAATCTCAGAAAACCGTCAAAAAGTGATTGAAATTGATGAATTTTGTACCTTGAACTCAACAGCGCCTGTGAGGTGCCAAGATTATTTTAAATTACTGTCATCAGAGAAAATATGCGGAGTGTGTCAAAAAGAACCCCAACTCTATAAAAACTATAAAAGCCTTTCAAGCCTGTTTCAATCACACTTTCTTCCACATTCAACTTCCACGCCCAACTGACCACGGTAGTAGAAGTGAACGTTGTCTGGCACGGGCTGGTAGTCAGGAGGAAAGTAGGGTCCATTGTGTTCGAGGAACTTCCATTTTACCCCATCTTCGTACTTCTCTTCCTCCCACCTGACAGAAAGCAACATGATGAAAAAAATGAGGATATGGTAGAGAAAGTGAAAATTGCTGCTCTCTGGTTTCCCCATGTTTGTGCTTGATTGCATGTGTGTGTTTTTGGGGGTGGGTCCAGGTCAATGCAAGATGAAAAGAGCAGCATTTCCCAACCATCTCCAGCGATTCTGCTCCTCCTCCTCCTTCTTTTTGATCTTCAACTGTCTTGCCTCCTCAATCTCCACCTTTGTCCTCTTAGGTTTTTTGGAGACTGGATGCTCTCCTTCCTCTTTCTTTACCGTCTGTGCCGAGAAAAACAGTTAAGATGTGAATTCAAACACTCCCATCGTGACCTGCCTCTCCAGAAAACTCCATATCGCGGGAGTATTATTGATGGAGACAGATTACCTCGGGAAGACAGATGTTTACCTTTTCTGTTCTCTTCTTCGACTTCTTTTTCTGAGCTTCTCCATTACTTTCTTCTTCCTGCCCGTGCTGCTTATTTCTTTTCTTTGAGCTGCAGGTACCCAGAAGACAGACTGAATACTAATAGCTTACACAATATGGAAAACAAAAATGAAGAGTGGAAGTTCATTAACTACCAAATGTAAATATTTATACACAAATGAACTTGTGTTGCAGATGCCAAATTGTTTTATTAATAAAAGCCTACATGTAAAAAATGCTTTCATTTCAGAACAATCCACAGCTCAAAGACCTAAACAGACTTACGTAGGTGTGGCTTGAGAAGGGCCTTCCACGGGCTCATCTTTAATTCTTTTCCTTTTCAACCCTTTCTTCTTTGCAGTAAAGTCACTATCGTCTGGCTCCTGTTTCACCGACTCGCTAAACCACAAAAAGGAGGCCAGTCATTGTCCATATATAATATAAAGTTGAGTGAACTTGTCATCTTGATACTGTTCGTTTTTTTCTACGTTCTACTTTATAGTCTCACGCAGTAACAATTATTTTCAAATTTTTAAAAAACACACACTGCAGCTTTTGAAGTTGAGCCCATAGTAAAATAACAGTCACCCCTCTTAAACTCCAGCTTACAAGAATGAGCACTGTTTTTCATTTCCATTTAACAAGGCACATTTCTAAGATCTTTTCAACTGTTCTGGGTTTTGTTTTTTTTAATTTCGTCTTAGAAAATCTGACTTGAGCTGTTGATTTTGAATTAGCCCCTACTTAACAAGCTAATAACAAGGCAGAATGAAAGCTTAATGGCTCTTTTTCATTGCTGTCTGCCACACTGCCGGCTGCAGAGTTAGGACAAAATTACCCTCCGTGCGGGATAGAGGGGGGAAAAAAATATCTAATGATGACACACTGACCACAAGAAATCACATATAATGATGGTAATTAAGCATCATTATCGAAACAGTAATGACAACGACATAATTACAGCAATTGGAAATTTAAAAAATAATTACACAACTGCAAGCTTGGATTTCCCTGCGGAGTAAGGAATTGGTGGGCAGGGAAATGGCCCAAATTAAGAAATCAACAAATTAGTCACCACTGCTAATAAATAACAGTGTTCTTCCTTCACAAAACATTTAGCTAAGGCAGAAATGGGGACACTGTAAAGCACTGTAGCACATAATTGTCAAACTGGCTTATTGAATCCCAATTACAAGCCACTATGGCAGCAACTACCTGGTACACATTGTGTGAGCCTAATGCACGCTCTCTGCACTTCCACAGTGTGACCTCTGATGGCTTCTGATTGAGAGTAATGAGCCTTCTCTCAGGTTCTCTGGCCTCTCACTCCATCTGATCTTTGCTGCGAATGCTGTACGTGTTCAGGTTCAGACATAAGACATATGATATGATATGGGACCTTTGTTTTACCTCTAGAGAAAATACATTTTTCAGCTATATCGCCCAGTCCTTTTTCAATGTGCTGGTATTGTGCATGCTGGCTCACTGTCACGGCTTACTGTACTGCGCCATCGTTAATGTTATAGTAACACCTGTGCTTTTCTACTAGGATAAGTCAAAATGTCTGCTGTGAAGAAGGCCTTATTCAACAAAATGACAGTCACTCTTTTCAGTGCCGTCCTTCATTTGCACATACTGTAGGTTAGTAGAAAACAAAACAAGGTGACTGTTGGGGGTCACCTTTTCGTGTCATCACTGACCTTGATGCACCACCATTTCTTTAAATCAAACATCATACTCATTTTGGTCATTTTCTTTTTTTTTTTTACCTTTGCATTTATCCAGCAAGTCAAGTTCAAATAGAAATTATTAATTAAATAATTATATATTTTGCCATATATACAGTACTTCCTTTATTCCAGCAACTTCTCACAGGGGAACTTGCATGGCTTGAATCAGAATCAGAAATACTTTATTGGGGATAAGACTTGCAAGTGCATAGACAACATAATCAGGGACTCCGGGCCTAACTACACTTTCACTACACAAAAGCACATTCACATGCTCATTCCGACTTGCATGATATTCTTCATGAAGACATCATGCTGACAAAAAGCCTTCGATGAAAATAGGAGCCAAACACAGCCACATTGACTAAATTAGCCTAGTTACAACAGGTTCCCTTTATATAGCACTTTGTGCAAGATCACCCATTACGGAAAAAGAGATTTTTAATGCGACAAGTAAATGCAGAAACCCCACTGCCAGCTGGCAGGTGTCACAATGGGTCTCAATCACATCAATGTTCTTAACCTCTGCAGTAGGCAAATTACCAAGGCTCTTTTTGTATTGTCTATAATATATAGGAGAAGCCTTTGTCTAACTTTCTCCCTGTTTTCTTTCTAGTTTACTTTGCAAACCTACATGTGTGCTGTGGCCAAGCTGTTCAGTTCAACTGCTCACTCTGGAGAGAAAAAAAAAGTGGGTATAGAAATGGTCATGTTTTTTGGTATACTGCACCGCTGAGCAAAATCTATAAAAAGCTATACAAAGGAGGGTGGGTCACTGCATCCATTGACATTTACGGTCTGTGGTTCTAATAGCCTTATGTTTCTTCCCTAACTCTGCTGCGAGGCCTTAACTTCTCTCTGTGTGGTACCCACTCAACTAGCACAGTTACCACCTGAGCCTTTCTGGAGGAAAAAAAACTTTAAGGGAAATATTAAAAGTCAGATTTTAGCAAAATAGTTTTTCCAACTGATATCTCCTTTGAAATGTCACTCGACGTATTGGGAAGTCCAGCCTGGGAAACAATCCATTAACAACTCTGTAGAAACACTGCTGTGAGACAGATTTGACGCAGCAGGCCTTCGGCCAAAATCTGACGTCCCAGCAACACCCTGCTGAGCATCCAACCACCCAAACCATGCATTCTCATTTATTACTTTCCTGACAGGCCACAGATATTTGTCTTCAGTGCAGAGTAAAATTAATTTTCTGTGAGACAGCTTAACACATTGTATAAAATGGGAATGGCTTCTGTCCAGGGCCCTTCAAAACACAAGAATTAATTTCCATCACCTCTGAGGAAGAGGGAAGACGTAAAAAAGAAAACAGAAAAAGATTCCTAACACAATCGCTCCATAGTAGCTTGTCATCTTATTATCACGGCCTTTAATAAGATACCATCTACTGATATTATGACTTCATCTCTACCTGGGACTGTTGGCTGACTCCAGAGTCTCTGTCTTAGGTGTCTTGCCCTGAGGGGAACATGCATTAAGTTCAACACAGCATAACTGCAATGCAAGAAAATGTGCACATATGGATGCACAGTAACTGTGTTCATGCTTACATAAACAAATGTATGCATGGAGTCTGTAAACATTCATACAAACACACATGGTTGTGTCATATCCTCCAGGACTCCTGGAGAGTACATTTATGCTTGACTGTTGCATATCATGTTTTGACTCATGTAAACATGTAAACATGTCATGAGAGCATGATCTGGTGAACATATTTAATTTGCTACTCACTTTCTCAATTTATTGGGGTAAGTAAACACAGTGGGATTTTTTTTGGTTTAAGAGAATTTCTGGATATTGGTATGCATGTAAACATGCCCTGCCAACGTTGTGGGAATAGAATAGCATGAAGGTAACCTTCTAGGACAAGCTGTTGCACACACTGTAGCTATGACAGTCTGAGCTGGGGTCAGTGGGTAACAGGGGCAGGAATGTTCATCGTGATATTTGACGTGCTAATTCCAGACAGGGCAAGAGTTATGGATGGACTCACATGACCATCACAATCCCTCCCCTGGTCAAGATGACACCGAATTTCCATTGAGATGTTCTAAATTGGGGTCAGACTAAATGAGACATCTGGTCAAATTTTAGCCACATGCAGTGCAGCGAGAAGAGAAGAAAATGAGTGATTTACCTTCTTCTGAGACTTTCCATTATCAGTTTTCTCTGTAGATTTAGTTGACTTTGCACTGCTCATCACGATGTCAAGAGAAGAAAAGGCTTGTCAGCGCTGCAGTATTTGTTACACATGAGCAGTTAGAGAAATGTTGTCGAACTGCGAGGGAAACGCTGCTTCCCCTTTTGCTGTGACATGACTGAATAGGCTCCTAAGAGACAGTTTGAGCTGCACTTTTATCAAGTGCAGGGTTAAAGTGAGAGCATGTTAGGCTGATGTTAGATTCACGCCTTAGTTAGTATCACTATAGTCAGGCAACGCTATAAAATGCCACCAATCAGACAAAAGCTATGTGTCAGAGGATGCCCCTACTGCTCTGAACATGTTTCAGTTTGACCTTTACACCCATCAGGGCTGGATGTAACATGAAATTGAGCTGCAATTATTCCCCAGCTATGTTAATGTTTTTATTTCAGAATTCCCAATTTTGAACATCAGACTAAGGCAATACAACATTTAAAGCAGGAGGCCCATTCACGCTAAGGCAAATTCGTGCAGTGAGTCTTATAGCTGAGAGAATAAGTTGATCCTTAATCAGTAATTCAGTCAGTGTGCCATGAAATAACACGAAGCTAGCTGTCACAGAAAGCAGCCTGCTCTACTGCCAGTGGCGCTTACAGGTGTCTATTCATCTCCCTGCTCTCATCAATTACACAAGCCAATGACAGATCACTCCACATTCATTTGTCTGCTCACATATGCATGGTAATAAACGCATCAGATATCAAGGTAAATTAATTTATTCATATGAAGATGGAGTACCCACTGTACTCATTGAAATGAATGCATGCACTCAATGCCACTGGCCTGCTCGACAGCTCAGCCAGCGTAGCATTCTCTCAGCACCGCTTTTTTTGTATCTGTCCTTTAGGAGCACACACATGCTGCCATATGGCTCTCACTCTCATCTGATTTATCACCATTGCAAGTATTCATTTTTTTTTAATCCAAATGAATTTGTCTGCTCATTTCAACAACATGAAAGGCAAAGCTACTTGCAGGATCCAAGCAAAAACCAGCTTCGATGTGTGGCCTGTGCTGATGCTGAACAGATGTTGGATGTGCTGCAGTCAGGTCACATGCATATATTATTAGGGAGCTGCTCTAACCTATGACAGGGAGTCATACATGTAACTTATTTGATAATGGCCCTTGACCTGCTCTTGATAGAATAATGATTAAGTGCTGGCTAAACTGTGCTCGTCAGCAAATCATTTTTTCTATCCATCTTTATCCTCTCACACACCGCTCACCTGTTCTTGATAGTGTCTCCGCCGGCGCCAGCGCTTTCACTATCACTCAGCTTTTTCAGCTTCGTTGATTTGTGCTTGGGCTTCCCTTCTCCTTTAGCATCCTTCTCTCTTCCCATCTCTCACATGTACCTCTGTAGAGCACAGTGAACATGTAATGGTTGGCAGCAAATACATTTAAGGGTGAAAAAAAAAACACCCGAGAGCACAGTATAAAAATTAAAACCGCCCTGGAAAGCTTTGGCTTTTCCAAGTTAGCCAATTAGCTAGCTAACTTTAGCCAACGCCAGCAGAAAGGTGGTGTTGGCTTATCAAGTAATAAATAACAATTACATTTTATGGCTAGCTCGTGGAAATCGACATAATTATACAACTCGCTCACCACTTGCAATACTGGACTATATTTTGTGGGAAAAATACAAACTTTTTAGGCGGCTTAATCCACTTAATGGACACAGCGGAAAGTCGTCTGATTTTTGCTAGCGCTGAGCTGAGCAGGCGTCAATTCCAGCTGAACTCTGATTGGCTGACGAAGTTCCGAAAGTTGCCAGGTTGGGTGGTGTTACATCTTATTCTGTGACCCGTCTGGCTCTGTGACCTGTCCCTGTGAAGTCAGTTTCCCCCTGGGGTCACAATCAGAAATACTTTATTGAAATTACACAAGTTACAGGTGCTCCATTCAAGAATAGAAAACAATATTTAAGTGAAAAATAAAATAAGAAAATATATACAATAACAATGTATATGTATGTATATATATGTATTGCACTGGTGAACTATTTCACAGATTATTGTAATTTTAAGTCAGTAACAGTCAGTAGTGCACAGTTCAAGTATAAATATAAATAGAGAATAAACAATGAGACAGTAGTTTCTGACAGAGGTGAAATAAGTCCAGATAAATTCATAAAAAATAAATCCAAGTCAGGCCTTGGGTTTTGGTGTCGCAGAGATGACTGGTTGGGGTCTCCAAAACATCATTGATCTGACAAAAAGGATGAGATGCAGCATCACTGCTAAATTATTAGCCTATATGGATTGGTGTGGCAGTGGTGTGGTAATAGGGGTACATATTAATATGTCAAATTTTAAAAAGCTATTCACAATCACTCAATCACTGGTTAAACTGGTGGCATTGTTGGTTTTGCCTTGCATTGTACAATGTTATTGTTTAGAAAGTAAGATGTATTGTGAACCGATGTACATGTGTGATAACAGTTAGAGAAGATTAGACACGTAAATAATGGAGTAAGAAACTGCCAGTTACTGGAGGTGCAAAGTTGTACCTAACAGGGGTAAAGCAAGCAAGTCTCAAGGACCACTTGACTCGGTGACCTTAGTTTGGCTCCTGATTAATCGCTTGACACAAGTTAATTTCACTCCAGTTATTTGGTTTGTATTATGGCAGTGTCATCACTTCCCCCCTCCATGTCTACAGTATTTGTTCTTGCTTTCTCTGCCATTTGTACAGCGAAATCTAGTCTGTTTTGTCTTGTCAGCCCATCAGCCCCACTTCATCCAAGACCCAGAGGAGGAATACTGCAGTACAGAAAGGAATATGACACATCTAATAATTAATATACAGGCTCCAGAAAGAAGTTTACAGTGGCTGTACATGATACAGAGCAAACCTTGAGCTATACACCAAAACCTCAGACTAACATTATAAACTATAGTTGCCCTTTGTATTTTAATACTTAAAATGATGTTCAATGAAACATATCACAATACAAGTGCTGTCATTTATATGCTGCCTTGCTGCTCTAACAGCTGCCATAAAAATGGATGATTTGGGGTATTAGTATGTTAATAAGAATATATTGCTTAATTGTGAAATCAGAAGACAATATTCATGACAAGCTGTTGACCAAATCTCAGAATGGATCTTTCATTAGTTCATATATACAAAACTCTTAAGAATAAATTGAATTCATTAAATACGGTAGTTGAAGATGTATATGAATACCAAGGGCTTGGACACTCCTTTCTTACACCACCCAGTTCTGTCAGGGATGCAGATAGAAATCTGCTTCCAAAAAAGTGTAAAAAGAGATTATGATTTGCGGATTGTTGAGTACATGGAAAAAGGAAAAGTGTTTGTACTGCAAGATGGGTTTGAAAAATAAGGGTCTTTCCAAATGTGTTTTCTATCTAATGAAGGGAAATTCTGTTCACCACGTATTTGATCACTCAATTAGTCACACTGCAGGGAGCTTTTATATACTTTTCTTTTTTTACTATAATAATAGACCTGCCAACTTGTTGCCATGACCGCTGTACTGTCTCTTTAAGAGACCCGGAAACGGTTCTCTCCTGTGTGGTCCTGGGTTCCAAACAGACACCCGAGCTCCCTCCCGGCGATGATATCCCACCCTGTTATCTGGGCTTTTCGCAGCAGTCTGAGGTGCTGGCGACAACGGGCTGTACTCAAAGCGGCTCTGGGAGCCTCGGACGTCAGCGTTTGGCGCTGCTTCTCGACCCCAATTCGTGGCGGTGTCACGGGCATGGAGGAGATACTGGCTAGGGTCGTTGCACCTTTACCCACATACGAGACGAGAGACAAATCTCCTCCTCCTCCCGAATCTAACAGCTTGGAGTTCATGCGCTTCTATGGCAGTCTCGACAAGGACGACAAACTCGGCTTCCTGACGAGGCTGTCTCAAGACTTCGGAGTAGACCACAACAGCGTTTCAGAGCTCGCGGTGAAGCTGTTGGACACTCAGCTACGAGACTTGGCGACCATTTTGCAAGTTGAAGACAGGCTGCGGTACAGCTTGACCCCCCGTTATAAACAGTTGCTTAATCATATAAGCAGGGTCGAGGGGGGAGTGAAGTTTCTGGTGGACCTCCGAGCCGATGTGCTTGAAGTAATCTCATCCAAAACTAGCGAGAGCCCACATATCAGGGTAAAAAAGTGTTTACATTTTCTACGGGAGCTCGCATGAGTCAAGCGGTGCCGTTCGAGTTTAGGCGATTGGCACTGTTGCCTGAATAGCCGAGCATGGATGTTCAGCAAATTGGAGACATTGTATGTGGTATATTTTAACAGCATAAGCAGCAGGCTGAGTACAGCTGCTTACACAAGTAACACGCGCACTAACTGCACCCCTTGCTTTGCCCCCATCACACGGTTCACATTTCATCGCAGCTTGAGCAGCATTTACCTTTGCCCCAGTTTATCTTCCCTACCAAACTGAAGGAACTAAATAGATATTTTTATTTTCTCATAGCTTAGGACGTTTTTGCATATCAGTTAGACAGGGCTTGTTTGGCACAACCTATTTTCTGCTCTCTTGGCTGAACAGATCAACTCAGTACTGATCAGAGCTGCCTTCCACTGTTGATGGAAAGCTCTTGTGTTGAAATAGACCCTGTAACAATGTTTAATTCCACACATAAAGAGCCAGCAACAGGTGAAAGAGCAGAATATAAATCAGGCATGTAATGAATTAATTATTTGGAGACAAAGTGAAAATAAAATTGAAAGAAAAACCAGTGGAGAAAAAAAAAAATGTTTCCATCACACAGACATGGCTCCCATGCTCTTTGTGCCATTAATGGCACAATGAAGGCAACTTCTTTTTCAGAAAATCTACCCTTTCCAGGCTCATTTAGCTCATTGTTCAGTCATTTATGTTCAGTCAAATATAATTACAGAGTAGGAGTTTCCATGCACACCTTGGAATGGGAGTGCAATATTTTTCAGATGGCACATAGTTTGTTCGAGACCCGCGCTGCTTTTTTCCCCAATCAAGTTTCTAAGCCCTGGGGATCTTTTTCCCCAAAGCACAGATGTATACAAAGTTCGAAATGTACCCTAGATCTTTTTGTATTAATACAGTCTCACTCATGCAAAGGTATAGTAAATTGACAGGCTAACTCTTTTGCTAACACACATTAAGATTGCAGCGTATGATTAAAGGTTGCATATCCAACTACTTTCTTTGCAGGTACATTACCTAAACTAAACCACTGTGTAGATAAATGTTCTACCAGTCCTTTTTTAACTACATCTATAGGAGTGCATGTATTTGAGCTACAGAAGAACAATCTAAGTATGTGATACCTAATGTTTTATTTTGGGCTGCAACTTACGATTTGCCAATTCTTTTCTTGATTGATCCATTAATTGTTGGGTCACAATTTCCTAAAGACCAAGGTCACGACATCAAATTGCTTGTCAAATTAATGTATTAATTGACTCATTGTTTCAGCTCTAATTTGATTAGTGGAATTGGAGCCTGCCTCCAGTAGAGCAAAGCAGAAACACATATGCTCCTCAGTGAGGGCAAGAGGCATTTAACCTGCAGTATTAAGTTGTCCACAAGATGAAACTGTACATATTCTGTTTTTGTTAAGCTTGACGAAGGTGACAGCACTGTTGGAGGTTTGTGTTTGTTAACCATCCGTCTGGCTCTTTATGTTGCCTGTATCGCTGTAAGTTTGAGTCAGACTGAGTTGGCGTGACGCCACATTTATAGATCGACCAGTGGCTTTACAGAGGCTTTATCAGTTTTTATGTTTTGTTTTGTTTTGCTTTGGAATAGAGCTTAATATGATTTTTAAAGACCCTGACTGCACTGTCGCCAGTGGACTTCTAGCCTCTTCTCTCCTGCTCAATATCTATTTTATTCCTGCCGAGAGGTTGCACAGATGCATTTAATCTCAATAACCGAGGCCCACAGAGACCTTTTGTAGCTTTAAAAGGTCTAAGCTACCTACAGAGTACTCACTTGTACTTGCTGCTGACCACCGTGGTCTTGGTGCGCCGCAATCTTTTCTTGTTATTGCCAGAATTGATTGAGCTAAAAATGAGAAAAGGTCATGGTGAATATGAACCTTTTAGTACAGGTATTGATAGTATGTGCATACCAGGTAGCACCGAAACATAGAGGGCAAAATGATACAATTTCTAAAATGCCTAAAGTAATGAAAGTTTGGAATTCATAAGGCAGCAATTTTGTGGTTCTTGCAAGTGTCACTTATGCAAGATTTCAATTGATTGATTGATTGTTGATGTTCCTCCTCACGCCTTCCACCTACAGCCTTTTTATTTTTGTTCACCTGTTCACAAACTGAGTAGATAGACGGATGTAAAAACAAGTCAGAGACATCCTTTTAGTTGGCTCCTTGGGAAGTATCATGAGGCTATTTTTTCCCCACAGACAGACTGCCAGGCTGACAAGTGGCACGCAGCCTATTGGAGTAAAGGTATTGGCACTCTCTGGTCTGAGTTTGACCCGTAAACACTTTGGCAGTCCGTGGTCATTTGGCCTTGGGTAGGCAGACTGTTCCTTCCGGGCACTGCGATCATCACTCTGTGTAATCATAATACAACTGCAGCTCAAGGTAGCAGAGGCCATATCGGCTCACAACATCAGCACCTCGCATCGTCGATACGGCTCCGGTGTCAAAAAGTGTTGCTTCATTTTCTTTCTGATGGAGTACAGGATTTTCTTCCTTTCCCCTTCCCCTCCATCTCTCTCCTAACCTCAGGCTCCGTCTGCTACACCCTTCCCGTTTCAAAAGACTTCATCTTCTGCTAGGTCAATAGAATACACATCTCAGGTTGGCCTCCCTTTTGTGTGGGTGAGAATTGGCTACCCAAGGCAGTGGCCGCACTCTCATGGGTTGTTGATGTGCTGCATTTATTTCTACAGAAATGCCGGGCTGGGATTATCAACCGTCGTAGATTATTTCACCTCAGGCAGCTTGTGAAGTTAGAGGAACATTAATCCACACACACACACACACGCCACCACATGAGTAGTGATGAAGTTTTGCTGAATTATTTTTTTTTTGAGGGTTACTTTTTATTTGCTCTACACTCAACATAACCTTGCAGAGTGAAACCTCTCAACCACACAGCTTTATAATGCAGGGCCTGATGTATATATGTGGGGAGGAATTTCAAATTTTTGTCAGTTTTGGTTTTGATAGTTGTTCGCAGAGGATTGCAGCCGGTGGCTTTTGTACCATAACTGTATTTGAGCTTGTTTGTATTAGCTATTATTATGACTGACAAGCCGACATTAAAGTAAGCCTGAAGTGAAGTCATCCTATGGAACGGCCAATATAAGCTGTATTTATGTGTTTGCCTGCATGCACCGTGTGCGCTTGTTTGTGTGTTTGCAAGAGATTTGCTTTAAATGAAGTCTGACCTTTTGCAGGAGGACAGACCTGCTTTGAAATGGCAAGTTGTTTATTGAAGTGCCTCCTCTATAGCCATTGCAAGCTCAAACAAATCACTACTCATAATGTGAAAACATTCAAACAGCATACAGACACCCAGGGGACCATGCAACCCACACAGCGTGTAAGATACTGGTATGGAATTGTTTATAGCCTACAGACAAACATAAGCAACTTTGCTGTCAGTCAATAAGATAAAGCGTGTGAGTTCTCTCAATAAAAGAAGGTCATGAGGTAGTAAAGACTGTGTGTTTATCCAGTTTTTTGATAGTCATATATATATCATATATATGCAATTTCTAGAGAATACTTTTATGGTGTTTCTTCTTTATAAGATATAAAAAAATGAATGAAAATTCGTCCGTAGCTACAGTAAAAGGACATGCCTTACAGTGCCCAGATAATTTTATATAATCTTTTTCTCATTCAGCGTGTGCATATAAGATTTACCTGTATACCAGTGTTTTATTTATACAATATATAGTTCCTACTATGAAAAAGTATTTCAAGATCCTGCTTTCATTTTTCTGACAGACCGGCTGCCGAGCTGGTCTCAACAAGGGAGAGAATGTGGTGAATTTTCTATTATCAGCTGTATGTGGATGTTAATTCTGAACTCTCACCTTTTTTTCTCTCCCAGGACCTGAACGGCACGCTGAAGAGCTTGCTGTCACAGTGGTTCTCCGTAGGTCTGCTCCGGCTGGAGAGAATCACCTGGCAGTCCCCCTGCGAGATCCTGCAGAAGATCAGCTTGTAAGGGCATTCATGCTCCCTCACTCTGTGTTTCTCTTCTTTCTTTCTCTTTCTTTTTTTTTTTTTTTTAACATACGAATTACACGTACAGTACAGTATGAACATTGACCATTTGCTAAATCCCTGTCCTGAACACTGATTGTCCAAACATAGCTTAGCAACAGTAACTAAGCATGAAAGGCCTGTGAAGCTTTGGATTTCTCCACATGCCAATACCGTGCATGGGGGTGTACTCTGTACGTACTCTGCATCTAAGAGTTTTTATTCAGCCTTTCCAAAACCAAAACCAAAAGAATTGTAAAGATGGATTAAACAGTGTGTTTGTCTGCTTTAACTTAAGCTGCAAACATTAGCATGTCCAGCTAGCTTACTACTGACAGTAGTAATGATAACTTCATCCATTGCTATTTCCCAGGCCAAGGAGCATTTCATTAGCTACTACATTTTGTGTGTTTACAGGTTACGTTGAAAAACAAGACCCGTTCAGGACTAGCACAATCACTGTGTAGTATTTTTCAGCTGTGTAAGAGCCGGTCCTGGATGCCACGACAGTATGCTCACGTTTGCTGCTCTGAAATCAAGGACCCAGTGTTTAAAAAAAATAATAATTTGAGTGGTAAATCTGCCCCATTATACCAGACTATATAAAGATGGACGACGCGTCTCCACTACCTCCCACTGTACAAATATGAAGCCAAAATATCCTGGATACGGCCGCTGCCACCTTGCACTGGTGACATAATTTGGAGCCAGAGTCCCGTCCACACACCCGCCCAACCCAATCACGAGCACACCACTGCCAATCATGACGTTTCACCCCGTTTTTATAGCATCAAATAACTAATTAAAAACGAACTTACACACTTGAACAAACATGAGTGTGATAAGAACTACCTAAAATGACAGAAACCATCTTTGGAGAAAATTTATTTGACGTGTACCATCTGCTAACATGGAGGGGGCGGGGGGTTATGACCTATACTGCAGCCAGCCACCAGGGGGCAATTGAGATGTTTTGGCTTCACTTTTGGGGAGCTGTCATGTCATCCATCTTCATATACAGTCTATGATCTGCCCCCATTATCTAAACTGCATATGTGCCATAAGAGAATGGGGAGCTGGGATGGCGTAGCAATGGTAACTAAGGAGGGGGCGGGGCTTCATGAAGATTAATGGAAAACTGAAAGACTAACTATCAGCCCTCTGCCAGGTATGAGGCAGTGCACCCTGTAAGGAACTGGACTGACCTGAAGCGCAGAGTGGGGCCATACCGCAGATGTTATGCCTTCACCCATGCCGCCATGCCAGGAGAACCCCTGGTTGTACTCCACGTGGCCCTCACTGAAGACATCTCTGATAACATTCAGGTTAGAAGCAATAGCTGCAGGCTGCTGTAATGATTTGTCTTACTTTACCACACCTTGGAGGATAGTTAAACATCTGGGATTTACTATTTTGTTCCCCCTCTCAGCTGACAAATGGATTATTGCTGTGTGAAAAACAATACCGAGACCTTTAAACTGCATAATCCCTCTGGGAGCAACCTCTACAGTGCTGACTTATTTTTCCTGCCTTTAACAGTGAGGAAAAGGTGGTTTTGACAACACTGCAATTTGAGAATATTCCATGGTGTGAAATAGTGCAGTTTTGCTCCAGCAGCTTTGAAACAGTTGAAAGAGACTGCTGCCTTGGCTGTAGCTATCTTGCTAAGAACACTGAGAATGGGCTTGTATCTGGATGAGTAATGCAGAATTTGTCTTTGTGACTCGACAAAAATGTGTGTTCTTCTCTTAGAGTATCGTCCGTGAGTTCGCCACTCTTGACTCCGAGGAGGATGTGAATAAGGTGAACGCAGCCGTCTTTTACTCCATCTCCTCCACCCAGGCTGGCCTGCAAGGGGTGGAGCTGGGCAACTACCTCATCAAGAGGGTGGTCCGAGAACTACAGGTGAGTGTGGGTGGGATGTAGGATGTAGTGTAGTATGTTTGTCAGCAAAAAGTTGGTCTAAGAACTATGAATGTGGAACTAGGACTGGATGTGGCAGCCAAGACACTAACTCATATTAATGTTTTGTTGGGGCATGTCCATGTGTCTTTTAAAAGTTGCATTCATCCATTTTAATTGGTTAATATTTATTGTGGGAGCTGGAGAAATTATTACGTCTAAACATTTTGAAGAATGAGAATTACAGTATTTTATGTTTACTTTGGTTCACTTTTTTACAACAGAGTTTCAAAACTCTTAACACAAAGAGCCAAACCGACTTCCTAAATTGTTTCCCTTGAACACAAAATGCTGTGCTTACATATAATGTGCAGAACACCAAATCACATGTTCTCCAAACAGACACCTCAAATTAGTAAATGGTTGTTATTGGTTTAATGTTGCATGCTTTTCATCATTACAGTATTATTGGAGTTTTCTGTATTTTAAATGACTTTTGAATTAAGTTCAACTTTATTTATCGAGCCCAAAATCACAAATTGGTCTATTGTGGCAACAATAACAGAAAAATCATACACTCACGGGCATAAGTTTGCCTTGTAATAATGTATGATTTACCGAATGGTGAAGTCAGGCTCATAGTCTTATAATAAATCAAATTAAAGTCATTTTTACTCATCATTTCAAATTCTCACTTCTCATTTTTCCTTCATTGTTATTTATATAACCTCTGAGGAAATTACCATTTTATTTTAAAATGGAACAGTGATTACAGTTCAGTGGTGAACATGATAATATTGTGATGTGACAAAATGCTATAGCATTTTGTGTTAATAGTTTCGCTAATTAATACACTGTGAAATTCGAGCCAAAGCCATCGTAGAATACTGTAATAGAAGAATTATCTGAATTGATTTTATTTGCATTCTTGAAAGACTTGACTTGGGTAAAGCTGAGGTATGGCAGAAGGTCACAGAAGAGGCAATGTTATGTAAACATCAGTTATTTAAATACAATAACCATAAGGTACCCACACTTATCAGTGAAGCTTTTAAACCCTCCTGTCCCATCACAGTCAGATAGTAACAGCTTATCATGACGGTTCACTTGACTGATGCACAGATACAGCGGCTCCTTCTTGCAGAGCTCCTCCTCTATGGTGTTGTAGCAGAAAGCGCTGTTCATCTCCTCCCCAGTAACAACACGTTTCACTCTGTATGACTCTGTATGCTGAATTTGATTAAAAGACTGGATGGTAGCCTTCAGGTGTGGCCCAGCTGGGGACAAAGATAGCAGTGACGGGCAAGATTTTTGTTTGATTGCTTTTTAAATCTTTTTATTTCAGTCTTAGTGCTGCATCATAAATCTCCCACTAGTTCATACACACATGAATGCACACCCACATAAACAGAGCAGTTGTCACTAGACAGGCAGTAATGAAATCTCATCCATCCCTCTCAATAAGCGCAGAGGAGCCCTTCATGTCGGGCCACTCCAGCTAGCACTTGTTAAATGATTGGAACATTGAATGGAACATCAAAAGCCACTCTACCCAACAGATGGGAAACAGCTCTTTATAGTGTATCCTCATAAAAATCAGGTTTCAGAGCTTTAAGCTGCTTCCACTTTAGTTATTCATACAATGGGACTGTTTTGATTGCTGCAAGCCTCTCACTTATTGGCATTTTTATTAATGGCAACACGGTTCAGTACGTACAGCGGATATGGTTTTGTGTTTTCTGCTTTGGCATTAATGCTGTTTGTGTCGCAGTTTGGAAAGTAGGTTATATTGCGCTGTGTTGTGAAAGCCTTACAGATGGGGAGTGTTGTCTTCATCAAGAGGTCTACTAGCTTTGCAGCATCTTGTCCTGTCATCCTTGTTGTCTTTCTAATGCAAAAATAATGATCTAAAAAAAGATGTGTGCTACTTTTTAGCTTCTCTATACCACCCTACAAAAGCAGCACAGAGCACTAACAACAAATCAGTGATGGTGGAGAAAAAAAGGAATTTGAGTTTTCAGGCAGGTCAACTGTGTAACTTATTTTACCCAAATAAGTGATTGCCATATAAGCTACGTAATACCTAAAAAATGCAGATACAATACTCGTCAGGGAATGCAAGGTAAAAATGCTGTTCTGGTTTTATGTTCTCTCATTTTTCGTGTCAATTTTTAAAAATTAAAATAAACTTATTTCATAGGGACTACATGTATATCTTTGTTATATAGCTGTGTCTGTGTATCTACTATTCTTATTTTTTTTTTTAAATATTGAAAACAATAAATGAATCTACCATGTAATACATTAAAATATATTATTTCAAGGTATCTCAACCTCACCATATCGTCTGAGACAAGAGTCAAAGCCTGAGTTGGCTGCTTCTCTGCTAAGCTAGGTACGTTAGCTTTAGCATTAGTTTAGCTTGGGGGGGGGGGGGTTCACCATTAGTACAGAATGTAGCTACTGCCTTATTTAACGGCTAGTTATGTTCAATAACAAAATATATTTCGATTTATTAAGATGGTGCTTCATCAAAATTGATATTATTCAATTACAGTTAACGGTTCGGGAAAAATCAATAAGTAAGTATAGTTATAGCTCAGGTTAGTGGTAGCTAGCTCACTAGCTAGCTTTTACTTGATATAGCTCTCTTGTTTTAGTTGTATGGTTGGCTGTCTGTGTTAGAGAGCAAGTGCAACTACAGCGTCTAGAGCAGATTACCAGGCCAGAGCCGGATTATACATGCTTTTCTTGAACAGAAGTTGTACATTTATGTGGCATAAGAATTGTTTATATTGCAAAACGGGTGTCAAAAAGTCAGATTCCGGTCTTGTGTCAATTTTGGTACTGTTTGGAAATTGAACTCTTCTGTGCGACTTTCATACCTTTTTCTGGAGGCATTTATCCAAAGCACCCCATGAGTGCAATTATTTTTTACGACCCTAGTGGGAATCAAACCCCTGACCCTGGCACAGTTGTATTCTGCAGAGGCCCTGGCTTTCTGACAGGGCTTTACCTTACGCAAAGGTGAAGAGAGGAGCAGCGCAGCCACAGAGGGTCCACTATGATGATGGATAGATGATAGAGTGGAAAAGAAAAGGTCACGGTGGTGATTTAAGGTGAAGGGAGGAGGTCTTGCTTGTCTTTGGCGATTGGACCCTGGAGCACAGTTCTGGCACTGCTCCTTCTTTTTCTCTGTATCCTTTCCTCCCTGTTCCTTTTTTCCTTTTTTTAACCATTCCTACTGCCTCTGTCATCCTTTTCTTTGTTAACCCTGTCCACTCTCAACATAGGGACCACCCGGTAGTTTCCCGGTAGAGGTTGGAGTGAAGAAGCCAAGATCATGATACAGTAGGGTGAGAAGTAACACAAGGCGAGAGCCAGCGGGACATGGAAAGTGAGAAGGCTGGATTTTGAAGGGAGGGTGAAATCAAGGAGGAAGGAAGGAAAACAATGTCGCAGAGCGAGGCAGACAGACAACAGCGTGTCCCTCCAGGGGTTGTCTGACACTTCCACTTTCATCTGCAGCCTTTCACTCCTCTCCCTGCCACATCGCTCTGTCACTTATCAACCCAGACGCCGCAGCGCGAAGATTGGCGGAGAGGAGGGGGAGGAATTCTGTGAGAGGAGAGGGTAGTGGGGTGGAAGAGAACTCATGAGATGGGTGGATGGGTGTCTGGTGTGTGTGTGTGTGTGGCCCAGACATAGACAGAGACATGGGGGAGAGGCGAGTGAGAGAAGAGGACGGGTATTAAAGGTGAGAGTGCGAGGGACTGAGGAGGAGGAGGAGGACAGAATAAGAGGGAGGGAAGGAGAGAAGAGATCATCCATCTCCATCAGCGGAGCAGGATCGTGAAGCAATGGAGTTGGTTTGTAATGCTGCGCAGCAGCCTGAGCCCAAACAAGAAAATTTTGTTTTGTGTTTTGATGCTGAGGTTGAGTGTTTATCTCCCTTATTCCCGCTGTTGCGAAGCTGGTACCCTTTGCATTCAGGTGGGGATCAAATCTCTGCTGCCTCTCATCTGTTGTCTTTACGCCTTTACTTTGTTTCTTCCTCCCTATCTCTGCGTGCATGTAAATGATTGTGCAACTTTTTGTGTTTCAAAATACGGGATTAACACAAACTTTTTTTAACCCTTAAATGCATGGATGTTTTTCCAAACATGTCTGCATACCTTATGCCTTTAGAGACCTGCTCCGTATTGAACTTGAAGAAATTAAAATAACATTATTTCTAAACCCTCCAAAAACATGTTTTTGCCATTTATTTACTTTGGATAATTTTATAGATGCCAAAAATAAATTTTCTGAACATTTCAGTGTAGCTTTTTATATGTTATGTTTATGCATATTATGCTCCGTTACACATACTGCTCAGTGACTGGCACTCACCAAAAAAATTAGTCAGCACAGGAAGCTCAACACTGACACTGAACGCCCTAATCCTCAATTTTGCTGTCAAGCTCATGACCTCTGAGCTAGCATTGTCATATTCATGCTCCACCTCTACTTCTGAATTGTCTGACAGATCACTTCACATAAAAATATAATCCTCACCTTCAGTTGCTTCAGACACATCTTCTTTCTCAGACTTGTCATGAAAAACCATAAGCAAGCTTTTTCATCCTGATGCCAGCATCAATTAATAGTATCAGTGACACAAATTGAGGCCAAACCGGAAAACACATTACCTGCTGTTATCTGCTAACTGCACACTGTGGAAAGACAAAGAGTTTCAACAGTTTTCTGATGCCAGAAATAGTTTGAGGAATAGGAGGGAGTTGAGGGCTAATGAATTAGACAGGGTGTAAAATGGTCCCGGGTCTCTAAAGACCTGAGGTATTGCGTTAGGTTAACTCTACCTCCCTCTCTCCTCATGTCTTCCAGAGCGAGTTCACTCACATGAGCCAGTTCTCCAGCCTGTCTCCGATCCCAGGCTTCTCCTCCTGGCTCCAAGGCCTGCTCAGCCAGTACAGGAAGGAAGGCCGGGGTTCCGACCTCCTCTCTGAGCAGGAGTGGACGGAGGTGGAGCAGGCCACTGACTCGGCCCCAGGGGCCCCGGCCATTGAGGCCCTCCGCAAGCTGATCGGCACCAGCGAGTGGATGCAGTCTGAGCGGCTGTCCCGCGTCCTAGAGCCCGTCCTGATGCGTCTCTGCGCCTGGTACCTCTATGGGGAGAAGCGGCGAGGCTACGCTCTCAACCCGGTGGCCAACTTCCACCTGCAAAACGGCGCCACCATGTGGCGGCTCAACTGGCACGCAGACACCAGCCCTAGGGGTGTGGCGAACTCCTGCGGCATCATGGTGAACTATCGTTACTTCCTGAACGAGACGTCTACAAACAGCGCTCTTTACCTGCAGAATAAGGTCATCCCGGCATCGGAGCAGGTGCTGGGACTGGTGTCCCAATTTCAGAAGAACAGCAAACTGTGAGAAAGAGAAGAGACAAGGACACACCCACAAATACATGTGTGCTCAGTTGCATTGCACGTGATATCATTAATATATTGACTGGCAAGCTTTATTTTGTTTAATTTGTTTTTAATATTTGACATGCTTCATCAAATATCCAAAAAGGAAAAACAGCTTCAGAAGCTCCACTGAAGGGATGTCAGCTGATGTTATTTTTGAGTTTAAATTAGAACATTTCTCACATGACGTGTCTCATCCCATCTTCTCTATGTAGTGCATAGGTTCGGCTTTTTGCCTCATTGGGTTTCTGGTTGAAGCTGTTTGATATTGTGTAAGTGCTTCCCAGGCTGAGAGACCGTAGCTAATGAAGCACGAGGCATCTATCAGTGCTTTACCATGTTCCTGGATAACAGTGTGTGTAATGGTGAAGCAGGAGCAATGAGGGAGTGCAGCTGCTGGAATAAATTGGCTGAACTGTCTCACTGCCAACATGTTGAAGAATGGGAGAGTATTGGATTTTGTTTTGTTTTGTTCTTTGGGTCGGGTTTATATGCACCTGCTGTCACACTGCTTATTCCCGCTAAATCTCAATACACAAAGGCATGAAATCACGGAGTTGAAATATTATTTCATATTAAATAACTCCAAACAAAACTGGGATTTTTTTTCTGCCGTGTATCATGACTACTCGTATTTTACAGTTGACTGTGCTCACTCTGATCCACTGGGCTGGACCCCTCCTGGTACCTCCATTCAGGGGATTCTTTTTTTGGGGGGGGGGAATTTTTCCTTCTCACACACACACCTCTCCAGAGAGCCATCTCTGATGTACTAACTGCTCTGTACAGGTGCCAAGCAGGGCTCATATCAGCCCACACCCCTATTGTTGTGAAATAATATATCACAGCAAGTTGACTGTGAAATTACATTTTATCTCTCCAAGGAGCCAAACTTTCTTTTCTTTTTTTTCACATTCTCTCTCTCTCTCTCTCTCTCTCTCTGTCCTAGAAACTAATGGAGTGAGAAATAAAGTTAAAGTAAATGGCTAGGTTGATGGTGTTCAGTTGTGAAGGGGGGTGGGGGGGGGGCATAAAGAGGACAGTTGTTTAAAGGATGTCCTTGACAGACAGTGTGAACGTCTCCGGAGACAAGAAGAGACCCACACCTCTCTGTGCACAGATGTGCGTGGGAACACGGAAAAGAGCGGCACTGTCGCGCTATCCCACAAATGGATGACGACGCACACTGTGGTATATGGGTTGCCATGGAAACAACAAAGACATATTTCCACACCTGCTGCTGACAGCTAGGGCTTGTTCTGAGTCCCCTTTGCCCAGGAATGGCTGATGGTTGTGACCACGGAGCGGTTTTGGTTAAACGTCCAGCAGATTTTTGATTATGAACTTTTTTTTAAAAATACATTATGTAGTCCAGTGAAAAAGTAATGACTCTTTTTAAGTAGTCAGTCAGGTATTTCCAGCTAAATGAAATGCTACAAACCTCTTTAGTGGAGGCTTAAGTGGACGAGTCAATCCCTGCTGCACACCCATCAAATTGTATTAAAGGCACTAACTGGAAAGCGGTAATCAAGTCCACTTTTCATCTGTTAAATGGTGCTAATATGGAAATGGCTGTTCAAATTAATGGAATCTAAACATGTAATTGCTTGAAATGCCATTGTAACAAAAGTAATGTGTGATTCTACTAAACATCTGTGATCAAATGGCAGTGAAATTGGAGAGCCATGTTTGAGCTTTTTGTAGACAAATCTAGCAGCAAGTATTCTGATCACTCACAATTTCCCACATCGGTGTAGTGTGTACCAGTCTTCATTTGTATCTAATCAGATTGCAGTTTTGTCACATTTCCAGCCCAGCACATGTTGATAATGGATTCACAGCCAAGTTCAATATTGTGCTGCTCCGTTGCCTGACACGTCTCAGAGCCAATACTTTACAAAAAGCAGCAGAAGACCTGATTAAAATTGATTAGAAACTGTCTGCTGTGGAAATTCATGCCTCATCTAAAAATAATTCAGTAATTCAGACAATCCTTCTTATTTTATTTTTTTAAAAGATGGGGAGTGCATGTGTGCGTGCCGGTGGTGGATTTCATTTCTTGTCCCTCGTTCGGAGGAAATTGCCTTACAAATTAAGCTAATCCATTTTTTACAGTTCACAGTGGCCAGAGAAGTCAGAGAGTGATGATAGAGAGGTGGCCGAGACGTTTTCATGTTCTAATTCATTATGATAAGGTCTGAGATATAAAAGCCTTTTGTTTTCATCCGTACAGCGGCTTTAAAGGGACAACCATTTAAATAAGTGACTTCCTCCCTGATAAACCCTCATATGTTGTATTTTATAATATATTAGAATGTTGTCTATAAACCAAAAAAAGTGACCGCAAAACACACGGGCGTCCCACAACCACTTAAACAATTGAAATACTGGCATGACTTTTGATAGGAAATGGTTTCAGTAGATTCATGTCACATTTAGCTATTAATCAAAGAGCTCCAAGAATTTGGCCAAACACTGTTAATGTCTGTCTCCCAAACGAAATGCTTCAATTTAATTTAATTTCTCTTGATTAAATTAAATGGTATAGAGTATCAACATTGGCACAGAACACAGACAAACCCATTCCAACTCAGTCCAACATTTCTTGTGATCACTGTGCCACTGAGGAAAACATGGAGCGAACAAACATGCCAAGTCAGTTTCAATCCACTAGTGGCGTCCTCAAAGGCAGACGTGGCAGAGAAAACGTCATGTAGGAGAGCAAAATGTGAAAATATAATTCATTTTTGAGATGAAAACATGATGGAAAAACTCTCACTCAACCATGTCAGCTGTGTTTCCTTGGTACCATCAAATTGTTGTCTCAGCCAAAATACAGTGACCTCTGACCTTTGCCAAGTACTGAGGACTAGCTTAATTGTTGCTTTTTAATACACTAGAATCTACTGAGCCTCAGCCAAGCTTAAAGACCCTGAAAATTTGGTTTTAAATATTATGTATTGTATTATGTATATGTAACGATCAAAGTTAAAGTTCAGAAAGAAACATCCTTTAGTATTATTTATTCTAGGGCCCAATGTAGGACCCACAGTACCTCATAGTAAGATGCTTATTAAAAACATTTATTTCAGAGCCTTTAACTAGCTACGTTACAACCTACTTTTCCATAAAGTAAAGTCAGTAAAGTGTATCTGGTGTGGTGTGAAAATGAAAGTCAATAAACTTCCTTATATATTTTTTTAGGGCATCAGCTCAGGTTGTCCTCTGGAATTTTATAAGGTGTGGCATTTTATTGTAACACTTACTCCTGACATTTGAGGGGAATCAATGCATCCCGCTTTTTTGACTTGAGTCATTTTTGTACGATGAGGACTTTTGCACACGTTCTAAATGTCATTGTGTGGTCTATCCACAGCAATATTTGCAGGTAAGTGATGATGTGAGGAAAGAGGGATTTTCAGTTAAAACTGAGAGGGAGAGTAAGAAAAAAAAAAAACTTCCTAAAAGGCTGGCTTTACCTGCAGGCCATTGACTTTCATGTGTGTGTGTGTGTGTGTCTGTGCGTGTGTGTGTTAGGGGAGGGCTCATCCAAGTGTGTTAATCCATTCTTCCTGGTTGCTGTCGCCGGCCCTCCTTCATGCTTCTCACCTCATATCATCACCATTCTCCTCCTTCTCCACCCCCCCGGTAACCCGGCCCTGCACCCACAGCTCATCCAATCCCTTGGTCTGCCTTCAAAGGGCTTCACGGTTTCACAAGCAATCGGGGCACACACATGCCCGCACATGTTCCACACGTGCACAGCCGCACGCACTCGCAGAGAAACACGCTGCCTGAATCTGCCCATATTTTGCTAGATGTAACCTTTAGAGGGCAGCAGAGTTTCAGTGAATTGTTAGGCACATGGTTCGAACAATGCTTCTCTGACGTGTTGGCTGGACAAACACCCTCTTTCCCTTTGCTTTTCTAGTTTACCACAACCCCTCTCTCTTCTTCCATACCTTCTTTTCCCTCCTTCCTCTCCCTTTGGATCCGTGCTGTTATTTCTCTCAGCTCACCCCACCCACCCCCCTCCGTCCCAGTTGCAGAGTGAGTTGGAGATTGACAGAGCTGCTATATCTGGTTATAGGCTGTAATTAAAACTAATTTGGCTTGCTGATGCCCCCCCATCCATTGAAGTTATTCAGTCTTATCAGATTGGGTTTATTGAATGACAACGAGGTAAACAGGCAGAGGTAGCAGTGACATAACCCCAGGGTGACAGCGACTCTAGGCCTGATACAGTCACCAGACAGAGTGAAATGAGAGTGTGAAAACTCTCTCTTCCTGTCTCTCTCACACACACACACATACACACACTTTCTCCATCCAATCCCCCAGTTGTGTCCTTCGATCACAGAGACGGAAAAAGTTGAACAGAAGTTAAACACATTCCATAAAGAGCACCGGTATGCACATATTCGTACAACAAACACATGCACAGCAGGCTCTGTTAGTTCATTGATCAGGTAAACATCCAGAGGCCCAGAGGTGATGATCACTCACCAGTTGCTCTTCATTTGTCCTTTCCTCTCTTCATATCTGGACCACCTGGAAGTATCTGGAAACACCTTTCTGTCCCTCTTGCTGCTAATATAAAGCGCTTCCTGCTGTGCATGAGTCAAATTTGACCAAACTTTTGACAGTTGGGAAACGAACCAGATGTTTAGAAATGTAGCAAAACAGATGTTCTGACACACATTGTTTGTACCTGCTCTAGTTCATCCTTCAAAGTTGAAATAGTGACAAAACAAAATCTGTATTCCTCTGAGTAGAAAACATTTTCTTGAGGAGACAAAGATGGTTCTTGTAATTCACTGGTCAGTTTGTCATTGTGCAGAAATGTTGTCAAACTTCATTGCCATTATAGTTGAACGATATCCCACAATGTGACCAAAGCACCAGCTACTTCATGTGGATACTGTACACAAAGCACATTAATGGGTTACTCCAGAGATTTTGTATCACACTGCAATATACAGAAGGTGGGGGACTCACAAGAGACAGATCAAACACTAAGACTAAGACACTAAGAGTCTCTACAACCATGTTGGTGGCTCTATGAGTCTGTATTGAGCACTGTGGTGTTTTGAGCAAAAACATGCTAACGTGCTGACAATGCCAGTGCATGCTGATGTTTAGCAGGTATAATGTTCACCATCTTATTTTCGTGGTTAGCATGCTAATGTTTGATAATTAGGACTCAACACAAAGTACTGAGGCTGATGGGACAAACTAAAACTTTGACCAGGTGACGGTCAAATTTTTATGACAATCCATCTAATAGTTGTTGAGACACTTCCCCCAAAATCACAAACGTCAACCTGCCGGCGGCCCTAGAGGAAAAGTCGAGGGATCACCAAAGCCATTAGGATTCATCCTTTGGAACCATGAATGCCTGCACAAACTTTAATGGCAATGAATTCAATATTTTTCAGTCTGGATCAAACCGGTGGACTGACTGACTGACTGACTGACTGGCTGACACTGCCATCCCTGGAGCCAACCCACTAGAATGGCTGAAAAACAGTGGTCAAAACAATGCTGCAGAGGCAGCTATATTGTGGCTTTCAGTCCCCAGTATGGGTCAAGCACTAAAACCGTTAGATCCTACACTTCCCATGTTGCAACTAAATGACCTCCCCTGCCTTGTTTCTTCAAACTCTGTGCCCCAGTTTGTAACACAGGCTTTCTGTTCTATATATGTCGTAATCAAGCCCAAGCTGATAAGATTTTCTCCGATTTGACAAAGCTCCTCCACAGCCACAGAAGACATTATGCATCTGATTTCACATTATAAGCACCCCCCCCCCCAAGACCTTTATATGTAAAACCAGCGGAGTTCTCCTTTAAATGGTTTGAAGAAATGTCTTGAAAGCCAAAAAAGATCTGAATGTTTTTTCTCTTATTCATATTTGAACGAGAATATTTTAGGATCGTTTATGAAGTCATGCTACTAATTAATATTTCATTAACAGCTCACAGGTGTGTCATTCATACTCCACCTGAAGTCGAAACCTCCTAATAGCACTAGAGACAAGCATTTTTAATGAATTCCAGCTCGTTTCTTTAAAGGATTTATCTGATGAAATATATAACACAAGCAGTGAGAGAGAGACTTTTCTTATTACTTTCCCTCTCTTCCACAGACAAACTGAGTAATGAGTCAACGGCTTTTCCTGTCAACACGGTTTGTCTTTTACAGTCACTGCGTGCATCCCGGCGACCCATTAAGGCTATAGACCTCCTCCATACTTTCAATCCCGCCCATGCATCCGCAGAGTTATCTTCAAAAATCGGTTTACCCTCCCTCAGATCAGCTTGCACGGCACTCTCTCCTTCTCCTTCTCCCTCTGTCTTGACTCTGTGTCTCCCTCCCTTCATCCAGAGCTGCATATTGAAAGGATACGCGGTCTCACTTCATGAAGCTGTGAGTCTCATTTAAATAGATGCCGCAGCTGGGCTGACACGCAAGCCTCGTCTCATGAATCCGTGCTCCTCTTGCAACAGGAGAGTGGGGAGAGCGGAAGCCGACAACGGTGTGACAAATTGCGTTTTCTTATTTTTCATTCCTCTGATTTATTCCTTCCCTCTGCTGCACTGCTGCCCATCAACACCACCCACACCCCTCAGCCACTCCCCCATCCTGTTTCCCATCTCGTTCTATCCTTTGGAGCGGAAGGCCTATAGCAGTGGTAATGAGGGAGGTTAATTGGCCTTGCTGTGTCTTTAGGAGGTTGGACAGTGACGATGGCAGTGGTAGGATAAGGGGTGACAATTTTCTCAGTTATCTCTTGATGCCCATCTGCTTACCCTCTGCTGTTTCCACTTAATCTGAAATCTTCCCCCACTGAGAGTCCTTTTTATTTAGGCAGCGTGCAGATAAAAGAGAGACTTTCCGCGTGGTAACTTTCATACAGATACTGACACCTTTCACGCTATTCAATTACTCAGGGGTCACACTCTGATACTGCGCGCCACCAGAAAGTTGGGTTGATTTCCATTTCCAGGGAATGATAACACAAGTTGGACAAAAATAAGGTGAATTGTTCACAGTGTTGGATTGTCTGTCTCAAGCAATTTCCAAGGCTCTGCAAGTGGATTTCCATAGTGAAATAAATGAATGAAAATCATCGAGTATATTTACATGCACAAGACATCCCTTCTTAATGGGCTTCTAATGTAAGAGATGGGGGATAAAATCCACAGGGATTGTTCTGTGCAAAAATGTATTCCAGAGTTTAGCTGAGGCTAATATGAAGCTTTACCAAATCATGTCAGTATCTTCTACCAAATTCCCTCTTTGTGTTCCTGCCTCTCCACTACAGCTCAGCATAGAACCTCTGCCAAGGGAAACACAAATGAGCGAATTTTGTACTAAATAGACTGTAGTTTTGGAAGATACCCACTTGACTTAACTCAGACTGCTGAAGCCTCAAATTACCTTCTGATAAACTTTGAACAGAACGAGGGCTGTGCATTTTGGAGACTGTCCTCCAAAGAAAAATGCCAGCATCGGTCATTTCAGCCAATGAAAAAGTGAAAAAGACCTCTAGCGGCTGTAGTAATTATGACTTTTGTTCACTGGGAGTAAAAGAAGAAGTAGTGTGATGTTGTTATAGAACCACAAAGTCCTCAACAAAATGTTGGACTTGAACAGGAAGACCTCTGTTTGTATACTGTTTCCTACTGACAGTTAACATTGGTTTCTTTCAACCACGACAGCAGTCATTCCCTAACCTTAACTGAGCGTTTATTGCTGATGAACCTTGATGAAATAATTTTAACCCAAACCACAAAAAAAGTCATTTCTGTGCCTAACCTATTTTGTGTGTATTTTTGATGGTAATTTGTAACCGTTTCAGAAAGCTTTGACAAATGATGTCGTCCAGTGGCATGAGTTCAGATAACGCTTGTGTATGTGTTGTAACGATTGGTACACAGAGAAAAGGACCCAATAGCTCGACTCAGGCAGGGTAAAAGTAAAAACAGGCAGTCAAACAATGCAGATAATCCAGGAGGGAATAGGCAAAAACAAAGTCAAAATCCCAACAGGAGTTCAAAAACCAGGTAGTCAAAAACATAGAACACTAGGAAAATTGCTGGACCACTTGCACAAAAGACAAAGACGAACTGGCACGGAAGGAGGGGAGAACACAGGTTAAATACTCACACAGGTGATTGACTAATGAGGACCAGGTGAAACTAATCAGGGTGGGGCAGGTAATCACAAAGGCGGGAAACACACAAGGGCAGGAAGTGAAGTGTCTGAAACGAGAGGAGGGTAAGTACTACAAAATAAAACAGGAAATGTGCAACACAAAACAAAACATGAACAAAATAAAACAAGACAGACTAACAAACAGGACGAGACATTACATACGTCATTCTGGAAGGCATCAGCAAGGAACTTATTTGTTGTTTTATTTATTATTATCATGTTTTGTTTTGAGGACTTGATGGTATTTTGCCCATCATTTACATTGGAAGGCATCTCTCAATGGCCAGTATGACCAGTAAGGAAGATTACAGCAAGCAAAAACTGTTTCAATAGGCAGATGAGTATTGTTCCAAGATGGACTTGAAATTATGTGAACCTATCCTTTCAGCTGTTTATATACCATGGCAACATATAACCAGGATTCTCCAAAAACTCAATCATAACCTGTGTATGCATGAAAACATTGGTTGGCTTGAAGATTGGAAGTCAGCCTGAAAGCTATGCACTGGAAAATGGCCTACAATAATCTTAAAAACACACACTTTGTAGTTACAGCAGTGGGAAAACCACCAGTGGGGTCCTTTAAGTGAAATGGTGGCACTTATTAGATTGCACACATAATGGCCTTCACACAGCAGGCATCAACACAAAGACTGGAAGAAACGCATACATAATTAATAGCAATTTCAAAAAGTGTTTGTGAAAGGCACCTTGTTCAGAACATTTTTCATTAGCCCTGGGTAGCTGTAATACTGTGCAAATATACTGCTCCAAAAGATCCTGCACGGCACATGGCTTGTTGGCTGTGCAGTTACAAAATCCCTGTGTTTAATCTGCAGGTCATGTGTTATGTGTGATCATTTTATCTTTAAATGTGTTCCCCATTAACAGGATTTCTTTGAGAACAATAGGAAGTGTAGATCTTGGACGTGTGAAACTCAATCGAAGGGATGGAGATGATTTAAATACACTCTTTTGAAAAAGTAATGTGGATAATTAGGTTGAAAGACAAACTCAACAGAAGCTAAATGGCCATTGAAGCAATTTTGTAATAACTGTATTTTTGTGTTATTCCACAGAGCACATAACTCAGTGTCTGTAGACGGGGGTTGTGAGGTCAACGCAATACCATTATTCCTCATCTGTCTCTTCCTTTCCCTTTCTCTCCACTCACCCTCACTTTCATCAGCACAAACACCTCCGTCCTCTCTATTTCCACTCCATCTCAGCCACGCCCTTCTTTCCCCTGGTCCCTTCATCCGTCTCGATGCTGCGGTCAGTTAGGCCTCTCCAGGTGACCGATGAGCAGAGCTATTGATCACTATAAAGTCAGCCTTTTACACTTAATGAAATCCCTGTTCGCTCGCTCCACACATGCAAAGTGTCTGGAGGAACTCCACCAACACACCCACACACACACATATGGAAGTCGAGTGTTGGTGGGAACTTGATTAAATCAATACAAGTAGAGAGAGATGGAGGAGCAGGCAGATGGATGGATTCAGCCGAGCATATTCATGTGTTGCACTGCTGCTTATTCACCATCAAGCATCTGTTACTTTTTCATCTTGACTCTCTGGCTCTGTCTCTCTCTGCCTCTCTGCATGTTTCTGTACACGCCGTTTATGAATTATACGAAGGAGCCTTTGATTCGTCGTGAGGAGTTCAGGTGCATCTTGACAGACTGGCACTGTGTCAAGATTAATTTACAGAGTACGAACCCTGATCACAAGCCCTTCTCAAAGTGCTTCATGAACTAACAAGGAGAATAAAAAAAAGTAAATGCACACAGAAAGGACATCTAAAATCACTGGAGGTCAGGGCAAACTGTGCGGCACACAAGCTTGAGTGTCAGCTCGTAAAAACCCTGGTTGCTCTAAAGAAACACGACAGTGCGTGTTTGTGAGAGAGACACATGCACACACAAATTTACCTTACTGGAATGAACAATAACACAATAAAAATGTGTGCAGGAAGGGCACAATGAAAGTTTTCCCCTAGTTCCCCCAAGCCAAGTTGAACACTGTTAAAACTATTGCACAGATTGTATGGATATTGCAGCATGGAACAAAAAAAGTCTTTAATTTAAACTGGTGTGTCCACAAACCAATTTTTATGTTTGGAGGAAGTCTTCCACCCAGCTCTCTCACCCCACTTGCTAAATGCTTTGCATCATATTGTAGTTGGTCAGCATTGAGTGTTTTTTTGGCTATTTGCAAAGATATGGGCTGATCAAATCTCAAGTCCAATGTGTGGAAAAAGGAAATTGAAAAACACATTGCTACAAAAAAAACAACAACTTTTATAATCATAAAAAAAAAAAACATGTTACCGTTGATTTTTTCATGAAACCACTCTTGCTCAAGTGGGATCTGCTGAAGAGCCCATCTTCCTCCACAGCCACTCCACCTGTAGCCAGCATCCGTCCACTTGCATGTTAATTGGCAGCGTAGAGACAAATCTAAATTTCAAATTGAAGGAAAATGTTGGCACTAATTATGTGGACATCGAGTCTGTGCTGGTGGAGGAGTTTTAGGAGGCGAGAGCAGAGGGCTTTAGCTTCCATCCAGCAGCTGTCCCCATGGTGAGTGCTAATATGGAACTCAGGTAGCGAAGAGCAGCAGCAACTTGTTTGGCCAGGAAGAGGAGGAACTGAAGCCTCATACTTGATGAAACTACACAGTATGTGCCAACAATCATCAGCGAGTGGCGGCGCACAGTGAGTAATAATATTACACATGTGGGGTGGGGTGGGGGGACCCATGGCCCATTTCAAGCACTAATTATCTCTTGACAACATGAAGGTGGAAAGTGCACACCATGTGTAATTTTCAGGTCTGAATTGTAACCTAAGCCTAAGATGGCTAAAACCCAAATCACTTAATGCTGCATTAAGAGGCACTTCAACTAATAGAGACTATGCCAACCATGAATCCAACCAAGACGGGAGCAGATCCTGTCAGAACGCTCTGCAGGAGGGCGTCTGAGCCTGCCACAGTGGGGAGTCTTGAGTCATCTAGTGGCAGGTGGAGCAGGGTGGTGAAGGGTACCTGTGAGATGAGTGACGCACAGAGAATGAAGAACAAGGCCAATTTATGAATAGAGTGCTGCAGGAATCCTAAAATCCAGAAATTAGTTTGAGGCCGTTCACTTGTCTCAGGGTCAATAGGTTTCTGGTTAGATGCCTGAAATAAGGTCTGTGGTTAACACAAGCTTAAGAGATTTTCACGTTTTGTTCTACGACATAAAATACGCCAGTAAATGCTCCACACATGAATTTTGAAGGTCAAGGTCTTAAAAAAGGCAGTTGCTAACAAGTGGCTAAATGAGACTACAGTGGTTGTCGTGGACATTAACGTCTTCATGCTGAACACGGAAACTCATCTACTCACTAGTCCGCCTTTACAGCCCCATTGTCTATACATCTATATCTATCTATATTCTCTTAAAAGTTGGAAGCTTAGTGGTGTAGTTTGTTTGTAGCCTATAACATTAGCTTTTTACTTCTGGCTATTCCATTTATGCTTCAAAAATCATGAAAGTGGTGTTCATATGTGATTATCTTGCTGAACAAAACGTTTAAGTATCATAAACTTTTGTCTGCCACAGAGCTTATTTTCTGCAATAACCTAAAATCCCATGGAAAAATCCTGTTGACTTTTTGTTGAGGGAACCAAGGCGATGCTAACTTCCGGTTTTGCCTACAAAAATATGCCATCCCTGCAACGCTCTATAGGAAGAGGCATGATAGTGAACCAGGAACTAAAGAAGTCATTGGATGGATCAGACGAAGTGGACGGTGGCAGGAGAGAGGAGAGGCTGAAGTAGACTGAATGTATCCTTGGCTCAGACTCACTGCTGAAGCTCAGAAAACTTCCAAAACTATTATGCATCCATTTGCCTTCTTTACTTCAACTCCTTTAGTTGACAAGTTAAACAACCGCAACGAAGACATTAAATGTGAAGGTGGTGTGGAGCTGTGCAGGGAGAGCAGCAGCTTATCCTTTGGATGTGCATGTCGCTTGTGGCTGTGACCCATTGTTAAAGAGAGGGACACGTCGTCCACTGTGGCAGATGCCGAGGTGAGGGAATCGTGCTTTTTATTATGGTAGATTAGTGATTAGTGTTTACACAGATGGGCTGTTTAGTTTGGAACAGAGGGATGAGGGGTAGCATTTCAGCGTAGCATCATTGCTAAATGGTGACTAAACAGAACCTCGTTTGCAATTTAATTTCTTGGATACAACAATGGAACAACAGTAATGGTGACCACAGCTGAGGTGCGCATATGAGACCTGTTTTTATTAGCTAACAGTGAAGCATCTGAATCATCTTTTTGGTCTCACAGAGGAACGTAAAAGATAACTGCGTGAACCGATTCCATTGGCAGTAGCAGTGATTCAGTGTAGTGTAGTGTGTAGCAGTGGCAGTAGCTTCGGTAGGAATTTTTCATTTTATATTTGGTGTTGAGAACCACAGAGGTCAGAAGCTCTGACCTAAGTCAGTCCAGCTCCTCCACTAGGAAGTCTGCCACGCTCTTCTCTCTTACCTTATCCTGAACAGACAGGACCTTCACGTGGTCTGATAGTCCCCTGTTGTCAGATAGGTGTCACATTTTTCATGATTCTGCTGCCATGCACCAAATGCAATGGAAATTATGGCTCTTCATTTTTCAGCTGGGAACGGTTTCCTGTACGTCGTAACATTTCTACCATAAAATACCTATATAAAACGTCAGCTTTCATTAACTGAACGTGTTAATCCTGCATGTTGTAAGTGTGACTGTGGTGCAGACGGTATCATTATGTATTGAATATCTATTCTGCTTATATACATGCTAAATGTGGTTTGGAAATTGCATGTGTTTTTGCTTTGATGTGGCATGAAAGAGCTGTGACCACCTCCACGGTGTTTTTGAAATAGCGAATTAAGAACTGTTGTCAAGACATCTTGGGTGCTTTTACATCAGAATTTTAATGAAGTTAAAACCTTATCACAATGCCTAACACACACGCACACACAGACCACACACACACACACACACACACACACACACACACTGTAGCATTTTAGACATGCTTTTTTCTCTCAGTTTCCTAGACAAAAGACACACACATTAGAGTGTTTGTGCAGCCTTGAAATAGAAGACCAAAGGAACATTAATGGATCTATCAAGCCTCTTGCTGTCCTCCTTCCAACCACAGAGACATCACAAACAACCTTGTTGCTACTCTGCCACGGACAGCTTAACCAATCTAAGGCAAAGCAGAGAAATAAACAAGTCTGCAGAGGACAGGAGGAGGCGAGAGGAGAGAAATAGAGAATGAGTGGAGGAGGAACATGAAAGACATAAGATATGTAAAAATACGCTGAAGTTTTTAGGCAACATTGCTGTACATATGCATATCTATTCAACCCCACAAGCTGACCGAGAACCTCTAAGATGAGCTCTTCTCTCACATAACTGTCCAGCATGTACTTTAAGGCCCCTTTTTCAGGATTCTTGTTTTAAAATGAGTCAGCTGGAAACTTTAGAAAGTTGGGAGGTGACAGCATTTTCAACCAAGGCATAAAGCTAATGTTAGCTTAATTGGCTACTGAGCTGTTTCAGTTTCAGCCAACAAAATTGAAAAACTGTCTATGCTGTGCAAGAACAGACAGCTTAGGCATAGCAACAGTAACGAAGGGGGGGGGGATCACTCCCTCTGCTCTTGGGAACAGAGGGAGTGATAGGAAAAGCAAACTTTAATATTATGAACTCTGTTATTAGTAAAATGCTTCACACACACACACACACACACACACACACACACACACATATATGCACTTTACCATAGCTGTGGGCAGGGTATCTCCAAAATTAACCCAATAGCCAGTAATAGATGAGGAGGAAACAAGAAAGTCAGAGAGAGACAAACAAGGAGGTAAAAACAGAAATCAGTACTCAAACAAGCGGTGCCAACTCCATTTCCAAACGTATGGAGGCTGAGAGATGAAAGTGCCACTGAGAGCCCTGCCCTCTGCTTTTGTCAGCCATGTCACTAGGCAATGAGCTCAGCTGTGATCACGGTGTAGATGTTTTGAATATTAACTCACCATCTGTGACTCAAGGCCTAGTCTTTCTTTCTGTCCAGCCCCTTTTTTTCCCCCTGCCTCTCCATGTTGCACCTACTTTACATCACGCAGCCTTCCCATGCATCTCTGCCTATCTCTTTGTGTCTTTAGCTCCCCTCCTCATGCCCACTGTGCCTTGATGGCCTTGCATCTGATTGAGATTCCAGTTCTATTAGATGTAGATTACATTGGCATTAGATAAATATTGCTTACAGGGCACGGTTTACATCCAACTTGCTCATGACAGCTATATTATGCCGAGGAACAATGTTTGCATGTTGATGGATTAATGGTATGTGATATTTCTGATCTTGTTAGTGGCAGTTCATTGCCAGTCTTCCTTCTAAATCCCATTATACTTATAGTATTTTTCCATTATTCATTGTTTTGTAATTACACTGCTTTGTTAAAGCTAAGTATGCCACCATAATGGAATTGTAATAGGCCCTGTAACTAGAGATGTACCTTACCAGTATTCAGTTAACAGTGACAATTACAACAGCACAAGCATTCCCTTCAGCACTGTGCCCATGTTTCAGATACCTGCTTAGAGTGCAGCTGCAGGTCTCAGATGCCGGAAGAACACAGCTGAAGGACAGGAAGTGTGATGTTTATAAGTAAATAGTACACATTACCCTTTGGCATTTTGCTGGTCAATTCACAGCACAGTGGCTACAGGTTAAACAAAAACAATAGCACATAACAAATAAATAAAAAAAGGGGCCTTCATTGAATTCCATCTCTTTTCCAACTATACCTTCATGGCAGCTGCTGAATTGCACAAGTGCATTTACAACCATGGGTTTGTAGTGAGTGACTATTAACATATATAGGATACAAGTCATTCTGCAGCATTAACCTACAGGTCTATTACAGGCACGCCATTTTCATCAATTCCAGAAAAAAGCCATATGTATAATTATGTCTAATTTCAGTAATATCATGCTATACATTCTTTCTTCCTCGCATAGAACAGTTAAATATAATCCTATTACAGATCCAGCATTACGGCCTATCTTCACTGCGATTAGTGTCTACTGGAACATTGTCGTTTAATGATAAATCCTGATTATCAATTAAGTTGCTTAATTTAATAAAACCTTCTGTATCTATTTCTGTTTCACCATACTGTAAGCAGTAATCCATGGAACTACTAAGTAGAAGTGGTTTCACTTTCTATTAATAGTTTGAGACTTTGTAGTAGAATAAGTAAACCACATTTGTTACTCAAACACATGGTATGTTTGCACCAGCTAGTAGATGTCATCAACTTATGGCCAGATTGCAGGAAGTTTGTGGTGGAAGACATATTCTAACTTGGTTTCTTGACATGACCTAATGACTCATGAGGGTAAAGCAAGCTGAAGACCATTGATTCATAATCATTAAATGATCATGGAAATTAAAAGTTACAATGGGGATAGCGGCAGGTGCAGATGCAGTGGCCAGAAACTCAAATCAAGGTGCCAGTTAGTCATACCACCAGTTTGAAAAACATTACAGACCACTCATGGCAAGCTCAAGCATTTTCTTGTTCAGCTGTCTATTTAAAATAATTATTCTATATCCTATAGTTAAAGTCAGGTAGGCGCACATACTGTAATTTATATCACAATGCATTTTTACTGAATATCATTTCTAAGGTAGAAGTGCTGCCTTACAGGCATTTCCTTTTGTCCCTCCCCTCTCAACTCGTTATAATAACCTATATTCATCTAAATATAACTGAACAACAACTCCTCGTCTTCGCTTATCTAACTTCTTATCTCACTTTCTCTCTCTCCGTTTGCCTCATACTTCTCATATCTATTTCTTTGCCTCTGCCGTCTTTACAGCCAGCTTCTCGCATGGGCTTCTCACTTATAGCATATAACATAAACAATGTCCCATTAACTCTGGATCATCCACAAATCCTGCTTTTGTTGGCAACTATTTTCAACCAAAGGTAAAAAAAACCCCCCAAAACTATCTACAGCGAGGTCTGTTTATTATATTGAGTAATCAAGACATTGCTTCTGGAAAGAGACGTTGTTGAATTTGACAATTGCTAAATATCATCCTTCAGGTGCTACTTTAGGGCAACAAGAGGAAGGAAATGGTGCATGTAATTCAGCCAGTGGAGTTTCTTTCTCCAAATGTACCCTGAAATGTACCCACCTTCAACAGGGGAAAACAAATCAAATGGCAAATCAAACTGTAGTCCACTCCCTTAAAGTGTGAGACAGATTTAGTCAATGGTGAATCCATATATCATGAGTTAAGAGAGACAGGGAAAATCCTTGTCCTCTGGATGTACCAGTAGTGTCAATAGAAATGGGAGAAGTCAGGCGCTAAATGACTCATTATAATGTCCACGCATGACATCCGGCATTAGCATATCAAATCATGCTAGTGCTGAGCTGCCCTTGAGTTGAAGGCAAGGGGGAGCATGTGTATGTTTGCATGTCAGAATTAGATGAGGAAGGCAGGATACACACACATGTAAGCGACACGCCTCAATCATTCTCCCTTCTCTTTCTAACACTAGCGAAGCCATTAGTAAACTGTTGGGTTGTTACAAAGTGGCAAAATCATGACGGTATCGAATCAAGCTCCAGGAACAATGTTTGCACTGGTACTGAGTATTTCCATCTGTTTTCATTAAAATGAAAATGAGACAGTTCATTCTTCTTTCTGCCAAAGTGATATGCCGGTCTCAGGGAACAAGGCATGTGAATGCATTCAATATCCAATATCCATTCAAATGACTATACAACTGGTACGTACAGTATGTATTTCAATAAATTAACCGTGGCTGAGGTTACGAAACCTCACATTTCTCATGAAGATTGGATAAGAATTTTAAAGAGTTTGTGGCCTTGAGAAAAGAAGTTGTAACATTGACTGAAGACCAGTGTTACACCGGCCTCCACAGAAAGGGTGTGCCACTTTCATCAACCTATCCTGTAACCCACATAGTTGTGTATTTAGCTAATGATGTGCTAACTCTCGGCCTTGGAAGTAATGCTAAGTTACGACTGTAGGTAACAAGCTAGCAAGATAGGCATGCTAGCGTTAACAGCTTATGCTAGAGCTGAAAACATCCCTTACATTTTTGACTCCGCCTGTCGATCTCATGCTCCATTTTACCCTCACTCATGAACAAGATACCCTATCATTACTGAAAGATACTTAAACTCCTTCGCTTGAGGCCGTAGTCAGTAGTTTCTTGTTCTATTCCTCCTCTGCAAATCCCATACCCTTAGGTTTAACACCTGTGCTTTCCTCTCATCTGCATCCTGCTGTGGTATCAACTCAGTCCCTTCTAATGTGAGCCGGCTGAAGAGGTTCTCCTCACCTCCTCCAGCTTGCTGACCCTCTTCTGCCATTTTCCCTCCACCTCCTTGAGCTTGGTGGTTGGCATCCTGTCTCGTGAACTCCACTTCTCCACTCTGCCGTGATCACTGTTAAGTCTTTTTCAGAGGCAGTTCTGATCTTGTTGCCGTCCTCTTTCCAGGCAGCTCTGAGCCTGTCATTTATATCCTATGAGCAAGGAGAGTTTCCCAAAGGAAGGAGATCTCCTTGCCTTTCTCTTCAGTCTCCTTTTCCTCCTGCCGGTGTTTGATGTCAAATTGGTCTTGTTTGCATTCTTTGTTCTCCATGTTCTTGGAATCTGTTTTATGTATGAACAACGGTCTCCCCAATGTTCTCTGTAGACTCTTATTTGCATTCACCAGTTTTATTCTTTTATCCTCCAAGATGAGGCACGATGAGGATAGTTAAGTTACCACTCTCTTCCCTCAGGCGTTTTTTCGGGCTTGTCTATGTTTTGTGTGATCAAACTGAGAGCCTGTAATTGTGTATTTGTTCTTTATTATGTCAGTAAATATTTATGAAGATGTATATGATCATTGAGAGGGTGGTTATTGGGGAGCAGCACCACACCTCTGTTCTCGCAGTTTCCACAAACTAATTTCCTACACATTCCCAATGCAGCTTTGGGTGTTTATCATCGCCACTGTGATTGTCACCACAATAATCATCATCATGACTATCATCATATTCATTATCCTCACCAATGGTAATGGCTGAAGCAGTAACGGTGGAAAGTAGGAATATAAAGTATGGCATTTTGAGGTGTGTGTAAAACTACATACACATGTGAGAGAATTATTGAGTACATGATGATAGAAGATGGCGATGGAGATGACAGTAACAGTAGCTATAATAACTATATGATTCCTATGGAAGCTCATAAACATTTGTGGTATAACTTGTCAAAGCTTTTTGCATCAGTTCACTTCAGTGAATCTCCTCATCGTCCTACAAGAGGAAATTCTTGTTATAGCAAGGCAGCTTAAAATCCATAGCTGGGTGAAATCCAGCTGTCCACAGCTGGGTATGTCAACAGGGTAACGATGTGGTGGTGATGATGGGAGTGCGTGCTGGGGAATGTGTGTGTGTGATGGGGGTGCTCATTGAGTGTGCTGAGGGAGAGAACAGCCTCCTATTTAACGTCCACGTGCGTGTGAAGTTAGCATTTCCTTAAGAATTTAACAGCTCATAGTCATGAGTCTGTCACTCAGTCCTATCTTTCATAGAGGCTGTTGAATGGTCTGTAAGTAGGCATTTCTATAGTTTTGTTTCCATTGTATTTTGTTCTGTCTTTGCAGTGTGACAACATGATTTCTTTCACTATTGTTGTTGTTGTCGATATGAGGATGACATTCCTGTAAGATGGATATCGATTGAGGAGAGGTCTGCAGGAATTGAAGAACATCTTCAGGAATTAAGTTGTCGTCTTTTGAATGAGTCTGTTGAAGAGTTTCTGAGCAACGTCATCAGGGAGATGTGCGCACATAGATTTAGGTAGAAAACAAACCAAAATGACTGAGAGGAGATCAACATGTTGTTTTTGTGCCCGGAACTGCACAAATGACAAAAAGCAATGGTTGGAAAATGTCCATTATATCAAGCAGGAAACCTCCCTGTTAGCTCAGAGCTCAGAATTAGCTTGTAGCTCCAGTGATTTGGTCAGAGCCCTGGATTTTATGTGGTGCAAAGCACTGGAAGGTGGGGAATCATTTTCCACAGAACCTGGTGAGGACGAAATGCCTGTTTTAAGGTAAGACAGCTCACACTTTTACTGTGGGACTCTGTGGCAGCTGACAGAGGTGCAGACTGATGACTTTGGATAGAAAATACATCACATATTATGCAAGTAAGTATTCAGAGCAAAAAAAATTCCTGTTGTTGGCGTATAAACATATAATACAATAAAAAAAACACTTTTCATTCTCACTTTTATCTTCCTGTATATATGTGGGAGTGTGTGTTGGAGAGAGGGAGGGAGGATATAATCTACATTACACAAGCCTGCAGAGAAAACTTGATTCTGTTTCTGTCTGCCCACAGGCCATTTCTGCCAAGTGTGATAACAGTGCATTGTATTTACAGGTAAACTAGCTTATATCATATATATATAATATCATATGATGCACTCAGCTAGATATAATACCCATATGTATGATGTCTGAAGCTGAACACTATGTTGGTCTGTTCTGTACACACAACATTTCTTGCTTGTCTGTCCGTCCTGGGAGAGGGATCCCTCCTTTGTTGCTCTTCCTGAGGTTTCTTCCACTTTATCCCCCTGATAAAGGGTCCGTATCCAAATTGAGTGTTAAAGGGCAGAGGGTGTTGTATGCTGTACAGATTGTGGAGCCCCTTGAGGAAAATCTGTGATTTGTGATATTGGGCTACATAAATAAAATTGTCTTGACTTGACTTCAGCCTTGCTTAGATCAACCCTAACGCAGCCATAATTCAAACTACACCCAAGCGGTACGCCTGCTGCTAAGTTTTCCCACATGAATTACATATTTTTATTTTTTGTCTTCATTTGCTAGGCACATTGGAGAGTGACAGGCAAACGGGGGGAGAAGGGGAAAGAGTGATAACGTGCCCAGCTGTGCTTCAGACCATGGACATCCTGCTTAGATTTTATGAGCCTTAAGGTGTGTTCAGACTGGGCACAAAGCAAATTCTAGAGGCAGTGTGTCTGACTGACATTTTACTGAGAATAGAGTGTGAATTTATGTTTGATCAGGACCTCTGCTGGAGGAATTTATTTCACGGTCACAGTGTGGATTCATGCACATTCAGACTGAAATATTGTAGATATGGTGTAACATCTGAGGATAGGGTAGTGTTATACGCCTGCAACAAAAAACCTTATACAATTTTGAAAGCAGACTCGGTTGCAGAATAAAATCACTGAGGTTGCTTCTGAAAATAGTGGGACTTTACTATCATTAGTCTCTTTACAGTGCAGACAGCCTGGACAGGCAATGGCAGTCAAAAATATCATCTGTTGATATAGTATCAAGCCAGCAGCACGTTTGAAACGGTTCTGGTTGGCAAAGGACCAAAAAGCAAAACAATTGAATGAACTGATCGACAGGAAATTAAACAATAATTTTGATCAACAAAACCAAAAATTCAAAACATTGTTGTATAGGTTAAATAACTTAAGCTTTCAATATGTTGTTCTACTTGGTAACCTTGAGCTCAGGGACATTCCTGACATTTTTATTAATAATGATTTAATGAGTTGGACTTGTTTGCGAAAAGGTGCATGTTGTTTCTAGTGACAAAGCCACACAGAAGTATTACCAAACTCCCAGTTCTCCTGAGCTCTATAGAGATGTTTTAGCGTCCTTCAGGTCATAACTGAAGGACATAAAACCAAAACCTTACTGTTTTGGTTCACCCTCATCGCTCTCACCAACCCTTATTTTCTGATGCAGACAGCTGTTTTTAGCTGATTAACCCACAGCTACCTGCTACCTACCAAACATCAGATAGATAAAGTTAGCAACTAGCTGGAGAATATAGCACAACATTTTGAGGCTAAAGAGCGAGATATGTTCCTCAGGAGTTAGTGGAGAGCAATGCTGAGCTAAAAGGAGAATGAATGTATTCACCTGGTGGCCAAAATACAACTCAAAATGAATGCTAATGTTGCTCTGTATCTGCTGGAGTAGTACATTTGCAACTGTCTACTAACACACCAGAGACAAATCTGTAAACATTAAGCAAATAATGTGGCAGAGTGACAAGTAACAAGGCAGACAACATGTGACAAAGGAAGAGAGGGAATAGCTGTAACTCTGTGGCACGTGAATGCTGTACATGCTCTTTCCTAATTAGCAAATGGGGAACAGGTGAGATGGGCTGCTGGGGAGACCCAGGTGATTAGCAGGAGTGGGCTGTCCTGGCAGCCATTTTGACATGTTAGGAAACGCACAGGTGTAAGTAATAACATTAATAACAGCTGCATATTTATCAGTTCCAGGTATTGTGCAGGCTAGCTTACACTTAGATATAACAGAGCCATCATTGTTAGATACTCACATTAGTTAATTGTAATTGATTACAGCTTTTCTTGCTATGACAAGTCACAACTAGAGACCATCTTGTGACGGGATCCCACCAGCCGCGATCCCCATCAACATGTTGATGTTCTGACCCATAAGACTCAGTACTCCTGGGTGGGACCACACCCACATACTAACATGGTATTTTGCGTGAACATCCGTTAACGACCATTAAAAGTGATGCCCGACATAAAATTAATGTTAACCTGGGGCGTATAGTGGGGGGGCCAATGACCCCTTCCCAACTTCCTACCCCCCTACTTCCCGTGCCCTTGCTTGGACAACACCCATCTTCAAACTTGGCCTTCACTTTGATCTCAACTATACACCTGTAAAGTTTCATGGTTGTAGCACTGTGGCGTCGACAAAATCCAGACAAACACCGGCAAAGTACTCAAAACCGCTTCAGTTGGTGTCTCCAGGGCCACATTTGACCATGATGACACACACACACAGACTCACAAGGTGAAAACAATATGCTGTTGTGGCTGGTAATTAAAAAGTGATGGCGTTAAAACATGTAGCTAGAAACATGGTGCGCCACTGAGCAGAGAATTAAATACTTTCCAGGTTTTAATCTGAAGGTGCTTCTACGCAGCCCAGTAGAACTGTCTGACATCAAAGGTTATTATTTTATTTCATATTGATACCAAAAGGGAGTAGAAATAGAGCTACAGTATCCACCCCGTCAACACCAACATTCACAACCCTGAAAATTCTCACCACTATTATATTTATACCATATTCTCAGGCAGAGGTAACTTCACAGAGTATAATGACCTTTAATTCAACACTTCAGTATGAATAAATAGAAATTCCCTGTGTTGGCACTTTAGCACCTGCTTCCCATAAAGGTGAGATAGCGTTAGAGAGGTGCCAGAAGGCATTATCATCTTTCTCTATTTCTTTCTTTTTCTTTGAACGGACGCGGAAACCAGCATGGCTTTAGCTGACGTCTTATTTTCACATATCACGTCACTCTGTGAATATCATTTTGCATGCGTAGTTATACCTTAATTTCTGCAACACTCATTTTTAGACGTTAAAATGTAATTCTGCATTTAAATTCTGCCTGAGGTTCTTCTTAAAGATTACCATCTTGCATGATGAGTCATGACAAATTATGGAAGTTAAATTGTTTTGTTTTATGCTCTGTCTCTGCAAATCATGGTGGTCATGGCCATTACACAATTACACGCACATTAATGAACAAATAAACAACGTGATCAATCAATAAATCCATTAAGTGGACCAGTCTCTTGGGACTCTCATGGTGTCTGTTACATTACCAAGTGAATGCCACCTCCTGAAGAAGAGGACAATTGGTAACAAAGCTAATTGGTTCTTAGCTAACATCTTAATTGAATATATGGGTTGGAAATCAATTCAACAGATAGCTTCTTCACTATCAAATTACATTTTTACATCTTCTCCTCTTCAAAGATTCAAGCTACTCAGCACACAATGCACGTTATGATACTCTGAAAAGTTGATTCACATTCAGTTCTTCAGCTGTTTAAATATGATGGACATAAACTGCATCATAACTCCAGCAGGAATTTAACAATTAGCTCTCCTCACCACACTGGCCTGGTCCCACTGTTTGGTCAATCAGCTTAATCACATTGGAAATATTAAATGCTTGGCTCAGCAGCATAGAAGGACTGATTTCAACAATTATGCCATGCAGTATCACGGTGCGGAGCGCTCTGTGTCATTATACTGTCTTTAAGAGCATTAAACCTCTGTAAACTGCTCCCCACACCCCTGCTGTCTTCTGTAACACCTCTCTGTCTGTCAAGTTTGAATCCCCCTGTTATTCATATTTAATGTTCACCTGCCCTCTCTTTCAGCATCAAGACTGTTAATGGACCTGGACGAGGTTTAGCAGAGTTCTTCAGATCACCTGAAAGCATTTTGCTCTGGAACGTACTCTAAATGGATTTAATAGAATGTTTTTTGTTTAATTAGCTCATGGTGACCTTTTGTCCACAAAGTCTGACACTGCTCCTTAGATCCTCCTTAGCATTGTGTGACTAGTGTGCATTACTGCTGATAACAAAAAGGATAGACTGAACTTCTGAACTGAAGAGATGGAAACAGAAAAGTCAAGCATTGCCAATGGAGTTGTTATAATGATCATAACTTTCTCACATTGGCTTCAGATCCTCTGGTCTTTATCTTAGAGACTATCAGCTCTTTATCTCAGACCATCTTTCAAAATATATATGGACAGTAAATCTGTTTGTTTGATGTATCTTGAGCTTTCTCACAGAATTGTTGAGTCATATGTAGCCCGGAGTGATGTGTACACTGTTCATGGACCTGTGTGTCAAATACTGGTTTGTTTCTTAAACATGTGAAACTATGTGAATTACACACACACACACACACACACACACACCACACGCAACTACAGTAGACAGAAACTAAGATATTAATGGAGTACTCCAGCGATTCAGTATTGCATAAAGTTCGAAGACGCACAAAAGACAGATTAAAAAGAATGGTCAAAATCGAAGCAGCCGAGGCCGAGATATCCTCTAGTATAGGTCAAGCTCCAAAAAAGCTGGATCCTAAATTTCCCATAATGCAACTCATTGGATCCTTTCATTAGACCCTCCCTGCCTCCTCAATACCCTCGTCTGTCACAAGCCACACCTACAGCAGTTTGTAATCCAGGATTTCTGTTTAAAAAATCAGAAATTAAACAACGGTTTTGCACATGCTTCACGACGAGTAAACTGAACCTGATGAGCAAAAATTGGTGAAGTGCCTCTTTAATTGTGTAATTTCTTAATAACTTTCTGAATAATTGTAAAAGCATTTTGTCACAGTTACATTAAGATAAACTACTTCTCACTAATTCAGTCTGCAGTTTCCAACAAATTACATAATTGTTCAAATCATTTAAGAGAAATTCTGCTGATCCAACGGCATACAAACCGTGTTGACAGCTTTTACATGAGAAGAGAATATCTTCACAATTATGCATTAAATGATCACCCCAACGTTAGCCGTTAAAACGCTTCATCCTTCATGAAAAGTGGCGTCTGTGGTCAGCCTCATACCTGTTAATGGGAATAAGTTTAGTATCAAAATGTCAAATAAATCTTCTCTAACCACTCCAGCAGTGTAACTCGCTTACTTCTGATATTGTTATGTTTCACAAAGTACCACCAACATATGGCAACATATTACATTTGGCAGAGCTTTGGAGCATCAAGGGGGATGACAATCCTACACAGAAGCAGCGCATTTAGCGACATTTTGCCAAAATGATGACTCTACATTTGCAATTTGCTCATTTGGGGCCCATTGCGCCTGTGGGGCCCTGAGCAGCTGCTTTTTTCTCAGGAGAGCTCTGTGGTCTCCCTCCGTGTATCCACACCTGTCTAACATAACAATTTCACATAATCAATGGTCCATTTTGGTCGGATTGAAGCTATGTACTGTAGTTTATAAAAATGTAACGTAGTGAATATGCTGTTGTAAACAACCAGTGTTAGGTCTGCCTTTTCTGGGAAAAATCCAATGTTGCACAGAGAGTGATTTGTGTTATTTGTCCATGCATCAGCAATGACAGTTTCCTTCTAATACACAGTAAAGACACAGTGTGTTAGGTAAACAGCAATAGTGACCGTGACCCCTATCTTCAACAGATAATCAAGACCAGTGTTGGCCACTCCATGTCATTGCTCTGAGCACTGGTTAGTGCAAAAATACTAGAGAAATGACCACTGGACAATGTAATATGAAAAAAATCACTTGCATCCCTGAGACGAAATGTCTATTGCTCGAGGACATAAACAACATTTCCCATCTTCACACATACAAACAAATAGGTAGGAATGCATGACCATGACTGACACTGTCCTTCTCTTTATAACACAGGCAGACATCCAAATGCGGGAAGAAAATATGAGTTACTGTGACATTAGGCTACTCAAGCCCGACATTCTTCACTTCCATCGCTTCCTCCGGCTCTTCTGGGGGCAGCCCAAGGCATTCCCAGGACAGATGGGATATGTAATCCCTCCAGCGTGTTTTTTGGTCTGCCTTGGGGTCTCCTCCTCGTTGGACGAGCCCAGAATACCTCCACAGGGAGGCGACCAGGAGGCATCCTGATCAGACGACTGAACCAGCTCAACTGCACGTCTACTTTGAGCCCCTTCCAGATATCAAAGCGTGTGCCAAAGGGTGAACCCAGACCCAGACTGCGAAGAAAACTAATTTTGGCTGTTTAAATCTGCGCTGTCACTCTGTTGGTCACGTGCCAGAACTCACTACCACAGATGAGGACTGGAACACAAGATTCTTGCCTTCAAGCTCAGCTCCTTCTTCCCAATGATGTTGCTGAAATCCACCTGTTTTTTTCTCACTCCATTTGATCATAATTTGTGAACAAGACCTAAAGTCCAAAACACTTAAAACTCCCATGCTCCCAACCCACATGGGACAGTCCTGGATGCACACTCTGTGATGCTGATCTTCAACCCAACCCACACAACAGGTGGCCGTGTTTTTTCGTTGCTATACTCTACATATCTACAGCCAATGTGTTAATGATTAAATTGTTCACTAGAGCACAAAGTTCTGAATTTTTTCTCCCAAAGTGCTGAATAGTTTGATGGTTATGAAATGATGCAATGACCTTCACAGTTAAACAGATCTCAACGCAGTTGTACACCCAAGGGAGATTTTGGATCAGCATGTTAGAAATAGCTCCCCACGGCCATCATCAAAACACAAAATAAAGGGATATCTTTTGGAAAAATAGTGTTCATCCCTCCAGTGGAGGTCTAAAGAGTTGTAGAATCAATGACAAGGAGCACCTGGTGGAAACACACCTTACTACTGTATATCTTCTACATGATATATAAAATCAGGTTGCTCCAACTGTTAATAAAACCTGTATACCTCACTTGTTCTCTTAAACACAAAACACCCCAGAACAGCACAGTACAGAACAATACAGCACAAAATACAAATTTCCTCATCATTAATTTATCGCTACTAATAGCCCACAGAACAGGAAAATGTCACATCAGTCTTATTATCGATCAAAATGCTGGTATGGTACAAGTTGCCATTTTCTCTGTGCCTTTGTTCCTTTTGGCAGCGGGGATTTCCATCTTTTTCATCCACTGTCGTTTTGACTTGCACTTAATCTGCGATTTCACACTGTTTCCATCATTTTCAACCGGGTGTCTCGGCTCCCATCAAAATAAAACAAATGAAAAGCGTGTTGCGGGAGTGACAATTTCCCCCCGCCAAGTCGTAGGCTGACGACGAGTCGGCGGGAGCATAATAGCCTCAGTGGAGTGGTCACTGTGATCAGCAATTCATCTCCCTGCATGCTCCTTAGTAAAGGAACAGCCTGTATTTTCAGTCTAGCGTGGTCGCAAAAGGCACGGGCGGCTGTGCTGTTCACACACTCACAGGACACATAACACAAGTGTATGTGTGTGTGTGTTGATGGGGCCAGCTGGTGGGGCATCAGCCTGTTGTGCTTAATTTGTTGGAGGGGGGTCCAATGCCAACTGGGTGTCTCCCGTTTTACTGCTTCGTTAGACACACACACACGCACACACACACACACACACACACACACACACACACTGATGTCGGCTGTCAGTCCGACTATACACATAGCCATTCTGGTAAATTGCAGGGTGCAGATTAGCATGTTTAATTCACTTGTTGAAGAGGCACCGGGGCGATCAACATTGCAGCCATATTAACCAAGGGCACTACACAGAACGCTTCCTAATGCATGCTGCTGGAAAATGTCTCATTTCAGCATGTCACCATCAACTCCGGACAGTTCTGTCATCCCCTGTGGTGCTCATTTAGTTGGCTTTTCCTCTCTTTGTTTTAGCCAGTCAACGTTGTTAGCCTTATCCGCCGTCCTCCTCTCTCTCTCTTTCTTTATCTCTCGTCTTCTCTCTGTCTCTCAGAGCACACACGCAAAGTCAAGTTGTTCGGAACAGCGGTGTCTCTTGATGAAAACCCAGGGGAAATGTGCTGGAAATTGCTTTCATTTTGTTAAAGACGGGGCCATTCTTTTCTTTTGTGTTCAGCACGACCAGGCACAGCTGTTTGCACAATTCAATACCAACTCCCTTACAAATGGATTTTCCTGCTCTGTTTTTCCTCAGCCTCTTCCTCTCGTACAGATTTGTTGGGTAGAGTTGTAATTAGTTTGCTCCGGCTTATCAGAAGAAATGGAACTGAAATGTTAAAACCGGTAGATGTTAATATCATTAATGTTGTCTTATTTGGGACAAATGGAGAGTAAATCTACTACTACTTTTACTACTACTACTAGAAATAATAATAAAACCAAACCTAAGAACAGGTAAGGAGTAACTACATGGAATAATCACCTTTGTCACTAACAAGCTGGTTGTTAGTAACTGCGCTCTCTGTTCTGTGCAGATACCTCTAAAGCCTGAATGAAATATTCATCAAAGGTAGTACCCTGGCTAAACATGACAGCATGGAGGCTGTTCTCTAATTGAGAACACAGGGATCGAGGTTAGTCCAACCTGATGGGAAAGAGGAGCTCATACCAACAGTCAGTGAGCTGTTTATGTGGATAAATGTTTTGTTTTTTTTAAGCTTCCTGATTCTTTCACCCTTTTACGTTTTACTGTATTCAACATTTATTATTGTCTGCTCTTCAACATAACTTTTATTTTGCCAAGGTAGGTACACTGAGAGCTCTTTTCTTCGCAAAGTTGCTGTTGTAACTTTCCGAAACTGGCAATCCAACATTCACGCCCACCTCACGCAACGACTGGCCGGGCACAAGGACATGAGAGAATAGGCAGGATTTGAACTTCTCTCTCTACTTCAGTGTGTACAAACTAGCAGCACTATGAGGATGCGTCGTAATCTTGCCTTCGAGGCAAGACTGTCCATAAGTGTGTCCTGTTACCCCAATATGGACCACTGTCCAGTCTTGTGCCTCACTATGAAGCCAAGCTTTTCACCCAGCCTTCTAGTGTGGCTGTTCGGATCAGCCGTAAACACTTTTGCCTTCAGACGAGTCGTACAAACTAGTTTCTGTAGTTCTCCTGCTCACTCTGCATTAACTATCCAGGATTAAGCTGTTAGTGCATACTATATATACAGACGGAGGGAATGTATCCCCATCTACCACACTTCTGCAGGGTGATTGGTAAGTAAACATGATACCAACATCTATTGTGTGTCTTCACTGTAAGGACTGCTGCTTTTTTCTCTGTCAGTCATTAATGTACAGTACTGCCTGATGTAGATAGTATTTCTTTAGGAGAAGTGTTCAGAACAGCATGCTGTGAGAAGATCAAAGATCTTTATTCGTCAAAGGATAGCCCATGCCTCAGGCCTTTCTGTTCGATTGACAAAGATCTGCTGTATACTCCTTTCCTCAGCTTAGGCTTCTAATTGGCTGCCCGGCCAATCTTGGTTTCCTCTCTGCTTCTGTTACACCTTTCTGGACTGACAGGCTGCTTGATTTGGCTTGATCTTTATTCTCTCTTTGACCATCAGCTCATCAACCCCTTCAGTAATCACATGCTGCATTTTGGTGGATGCTCATCAGGACATCATTGTAGCCCCTCAGTGGAGACTTTATCTGGCCTGACTGAAGCCACACATCTGCCATCTGCCTCGCTCCAATCCGTATGACTTCAAAGGCTGTTACAAACAGCACTGGGGAGATGAAATATCCCACCGCTATTCCCACTTACATCTGTTTTCCAGCCAGTTATGAAATCTCATAAAGCTGCAGGTCTGAAGTACCTTGTGATCAGCGTCTTTATGCAGTCTGGGGATATGGAAGAACTCCAGCGTGAAGCTGATGAGCTGGTGCAGAACTGACCCATAAGTGTCTAGCTGCAAAACATGGTCTTCTTTTAAAATAGACCTGTTGAAAAAAACATGCAGAAGGCACTAAAAGTTTAGCTCCTGAACGGGGGGGCAGAGAAGCAACATTCATTTTTTCTGCCACCAGGAGACGCTTAGCTTAGCTTAGCTTAGCTTAGCTAAGCGCTCCCACTTCCCACAGCAACTAACTTCAAGCTCTCTCTTTAATTCTTTACACCACTGTATCTGATGACTTTTTGGATGTGTAACTGATGGCAACATCATAATGCCTTCGGGGAGATGTGTGTGCGCCCTTGAAGCCTTGACACACCAGCATTTAAAGTGGTGACATTTCGTGACGGAATCGATTCATTCCAGTTTAATCGCGGTAATCAGAGGATAGTGTGTTTGAAGCAGACTGAACTCCTCATGTCTAACCATAGTTGGTTGTGAAATGAAACTACATGTCAGGGCTGTGTAGAGACCTCAAGCCTCTGCATTAGGTGCTTTGTTTTTCTCCTACTGTACATATTGACTGCAGGATGATTTTCTCTCTATCACAAGGTGGATGAAAGAATGTAAGCAGGTTTACTTTGATTATATAATGAATAATGAATGCACATCACTACCTGATAAGCAAGACACACACACACTACATGTGGTGTTATAGCAGTGATAATTTATGGGGGGATCCTACACTGAACGATAAATGAATCCCCATGACATATGCGTCTGAACACTGCAACACCTTCTCTTTCACACCCACAACTTCAACACAGTTTTATCTGTGAGATAAAGGCTTATTTTTCACAGGATCAATTAAATAAATGATTGAAATATACTGTGGTTACTGTTATTGAAGTCAGCAAGCAATTGTGAAAATACACAAAAATCCTGGAGGTATTCATGGTCTTGGTGAGCGGACTTGTTCCGCTTGGCACATCAAACACACACACACACACACACACACACACACACAGACAGACAGACAGACAGACAGATGTTAATCATATCACTCCTTGTATTTGAGAATGGACGAATTCATAGATAATTTCTTTCATTTCCATTATAAAACACTGTAATTTCCCCGAGAACCAGCAAGTGATTAGTAAACAGTTTCATTATTGTGATGTTATGCTGTGCATGCAGACAGCCATTGTAATTTCAGACTGACAAAGACATATGGCTTTACTTATCGTAAAAAAGCAGGCCTGAAAGAAAGTCTCATTCTACTGCATTAATGCTACAATTTTCTTCTCTAGCCATTATAAACAACATATGTTTGCCTGATGCATGATATGAATATGAATCTAAAAAAAGCCATTACAAACACTGTGACAGTCAGTATCTATAATTGGTGAATAACAAACAAAAACAGCTGTCCCAAATACTTCTAAAGTCAGATGTGTTGTGTAAGTATCTTCTGGTAGTACGTCAGATGTTTAGTGTACCCAGCAGCCCTCTGTCTTTTGGATAGGTTTACTGCAGGAGACCAGCTCAGCAGTCTGGCCAAGGACAACAAGAGGTTATTAAGTAAATCTACTCTCTGCAATTGTTGCCTTCCGCTTGGCTCCGCCTGAGTCTCTGCCAGGGGCCCCCTTGTGTGATATGGATTGTTTTCAAGTAACAGGCGGTGAAAATGGCCATCTCATTATTTTTAATGGGCGTTTGAGATGGGCTCCATTGCAGTGGTGTGCTGTCATTTAGATGCCTGGGTAGAGAGAAGGAGGATGAAAGGGAAAAATGGATAAGGTGCACAGGGGACGAGACTCCTCCATTGTGAAAGAGGTGCACTCTAACTATTTTTGCAGCCACAAGAATGTCTTAATGTGTGTTTACTTTGATCAGAGGCGTGCCGACAGAGAGTGAGAGGAGAGGCAAGGACCAAGACGGAAGAAATAGAAAGAAATCTGTTCTACGTCCACCGAAGCGTAACTGTGTTTGCATCTGCCTGTAACCCGAGCGGCCACAGGACACGCTAATTGTGATCATTTTTCAATCTACATTAGTCATTTGGCTAGTGAGCTCATCTTTAAGCCCCCTCCCCACCAACACTGTGATTAGGTACACATATCTTCTATAACCCTGGAGCTGCCAGCGGCCCAAACAAAATGGCATTTTTTTTTCACAGCGTTTTCCATCTAGATGAGTTTTAATTAAGTCTCCTCGCTGTGTTCCCCTGTGGCTGCTGTAATCAGACCACAGGAGCGTTGCCTCTTTCTCGCTTGTTTTGTAAAAGGGTCCCACGGCATCTGTTGGGCCCCCCAGTCTCACTGTAACACCCCCTCTGTCAGTCCGGCTGCACGCTGGGAGAGACACAAAAAACACGGGCACTGGGGGTGAGCACTTCGATACAGCAAGACGATCAGTGGGTGGTTGTCGTATCTTTGATTAAGATTGGTGAGGTTATTACACTGCATGGATATGCACAGATGCTCCCTGATGAAGGCCAGGCTGAAACACGCTGGACTGCTAATTTATAAAAGTAGACGTGGGTAAAAAAAAACTTTGAAAATAAGAAGCTTGCTTTAATCTCAAAAGTTTGCCATTTATTGCATCTTGTGAGATATTTTAGGAAAGCGTCCTAACTAGACATGGCAGGTCTGTCAAACTTTGGATTTCTCCACACGTTGAAGCAATGTAAATGCAATACTTGGTATTTAAAGAGTTTGGAGGGTGGTTTCTTCTTTTTCTCTTTCTTTTTTTTTGCCTTTGCAAAACCAAAACCAGTAGAGCAAAATCGTCAGGAATGGATTAAACAGTGTGTTTATCTGCTCTTCAATAGTTAACGAGCTTAATGTTGTTGTTGTTTTTGTGGTTTTCCATGTTATGTTAGAAAAAAAGCCCTGTTCAAGATAGCACATCCACTGAGTAGTATTGAGTCTATGGGTTCGCAAGCTACAGCTGACAAAATCTGCCAACAGCAGGTGTCATTTCAGCTGACAAAATCGACAGTTGCCGGCTACAAATGAGAAGCCTGCATTTGTTAACTGACTGAAATCAAGGATGCATTATTTCAAAATCTACTGTTATCATTATAAGCATTCTCTTTTTTGTAACTGCTGTGTGTCTTGTGAGAATGAAAAGTTTGACAGACAGCTAAAGCAAGTAATGATGGTGGCGAACGGTCAAGGGAAGAAAAAGGGAAAGTGTAGAGGAAGAGTTTCGACACAACCTGACACACTGTTTTTAAGCTGAGAAGACTGTTCCATCAAGTTCCATAAAAGCTTATTTTCGACTCCCTTAATGTTCAGTACAATTTAACAGAAGAGGAGTGAACTAAGAGATAAGATACATTATCATTTACTGTAAGTAATACTGCAAAACGGGTTGGTGTTGCAGTACCAAACAATGTATACAGTGAAAATGAAACTAAAAGTACACGAATGTTGTGGTGTTTAATTAAGGCGTGAAGTCATTCATTTGTGGAAAGCTGTAGTCAGTGTCACACACTTTCCTGTCAAAAGAAAACTGACATCAAGTGATATTTTCAGTGTAACTTTCTTCACACGAGTCACAACTCTTTTTCTGTCCCGGTGAAATTTCATTACAGACACCATCGCTGTGAGGGCTTCCAGTTTAGCTGGAGAAGTGTTACATGTTGCCTTGGGAATGTCACAGCTTAAATTTAGAAATGTGTCCTTTTTGCAAGTTTAAATGCTTAACAAACTGACACAGTGACACCATCAGAAATCTGTACTGTTTACTGTAAATCCGTCAAACGTAGGCACTTCAAGTTATTTGGCTAAATCAGTGTTGTATCTCACAGTTTCGATTACTCCTCAACATAGTAATCATCCATGCCTTCCAAATGTGTATTTTTGTATTTATGTGTTTTCGTCTGTGTTTGTCCGAGGGCTCAGGAGCTGTGTAATAATCACCCAGTGTGCAGGACAAAACAATGACGTGCTTTATTCTTCCAATTACATGGCTGTTTTGTTTGGAATTTCCATTGTGGTAAAATGAAAGTTGGAGTTGAGAAGTGTTCAATTTCTAGAAGAAAGGGCATTGTCTTCTCATAATTGTGTTCTTTCTTCCCATTCAAAAGGATTAGACAAAAAAATCCAATTGGAGACGGTTGGTAGGTCTGACGCCTTATCATCGCTCATTTCTCCATGCATCAAATTTGCTGCTTGATATCCACATTGTTCTCCGTTTATTTATGGGTCGGATCTAAATGAATTAATCCTTGATTTTCTCACCGCACTACACTCTGTCTTTCTATGTGGAACAATGAGCAGTGTCACAAATTAAAGAGCGATTTAAATGTGTCACATTCAGTATCAGTGTTTCTCACCAAGTAAGGCACGGTAATGGTTAACGCTGGAGGTTAACAGTACAAGTCATACTGACGTACAGGCATCAATGGGTGTGTGTCTCTCTTTGAGTGTAGGCTCTACTGTTAAGCAGGGAAATGAAAGATTGCTATAGTCTAAACTGCGTTTCCCTCTCATTATTGTCACCTTTGTATATGTGTGTGTGTCTTCTCCCTGTGTGGTGTGTATCATTAGCGGCAGAACAAGATGATGAGACAAGGTGACGAGCCCTGACTTTAAATCACATCAGTTTAAGAGAAATTCCACAGAGATCTCAAGGAAGTGTTTTAGATTTCACCTGCTGTACTGAGCAATATAGGCCAAAACACCCACACACACACACACACACACACACACACACACACACACACACACACACACACACACACACACACACACACACAGGTCTACATCAAGGGTGGCATATTAAGGCATGTTTTCTCTATAAAGATAATTGTTACTAGGTTACATATTTCATAGCAATTAGGAACAGAATAGCTTGGAGAGATGTGGATGCAAAGGTGGATCAGGAGAAAGAAAGACTCATCCCTCACTGCAGAGACCATGTCCCAAAAACCAGTAACGCTCCACGACCTCTGGCTGGGTCACACATGCAGCATGCTCTACTGGGAAACTTGATGGACAAGCACGTGTCCTTTGAGTTGCAATTGTGACCAAACTCTGTACTTGTCCTTGATACTGCTGCAGGAACAACGGCATTTGGTTGTGACCTTTAAGAACATGGTCATCCCTGTGGAAAGCAGATACAGCTACTTTGGAACCGCAGTACAAAAGAACAGGGCCATGTTACCAAAATTGTAATATCCAACAAACAATCTGAAGCTTGAGAGGTGAAGAAGTGTTTCCCGAAAGCATTATAACTCAAGACACTAATTTAAAATGGCTAAGAGTATATATATAATATAAAGCATGTCTTACAGATAGACATGTATACGGCACGTTAAAGTGTATTAAGCATCGTCTTCAGCGCCACAGACAGCCGACAGTAAGAAGCTGTTAAAGGCGTGTGCGTACACATACGCTGACACAACACACACGACACAATCAATAGTTTAGACCTCGAGCCATTTCAAAATGTCCATTTTAATTTCACAACCCAATCGCCAACAACTACACTGACACTGAGAGGCCTGATCATGAAAACCAATGTGACAGGTGATCGTTTGACCATTCACCCTTCCCACTATAAATCTTCTGTGAGGTTTCTGTATGAAGCTGCTCTGATCTTTGTTTTGCTGTGTGCAGCGTAGAACCCAGAACACCTCCACACACTGCTTCTCAGATGCTTCTGTGTCGTGATTATCTGATCAGCATGGCTTTGCTTGCTAGTGTCCTCCTCCAATAGCTTACTTTTACTGATAGGTCAATAGGTCAAGCTCATAGTGAATTTTACGCCTGCAGGGGACCACAAGGCAAACTACTTCAAATGGTCTGTTGGGCGTATAGACTGAACATTTTGAATTCAAGCAGGTAATTAAAGCTCAAACATCTAATTTTTTTCTACGAACACAAAAGCACTTTTCCCCAGCTGAAACAGGCAACAAGCGCAGCATTTTAGCCAAAAGCTGTCTCTCGGCGACCAGAAAAAAACGTTTGAATATTCAGTGCAGAATAGACGCTCAGCGCCTCATTGGCGTAGCATAGCGCAAATACACAGCACTCCCATTGCTAACAATTCAAAAGATATGCTGGCCTCAGGAACGCTCTGGTGGACACAGGGCCTTACAGCCCTGCCCAGTGGGTGGAAATTTGGAAAACCTAAGAGCAAACAACAAATAAAATTTCAATTAATTTAAGTTGGCAAAAAATAATAATGATAATGATTGGTTAGCAGAAGTCATGGGCTATATCAGTGGATAGGGGGAAACCTCTCAGTCAGCTGATTTGAAAAACAGAAAAAAAGCAGAAAGAAAAGAGGGAAAACAGGAAAAGTTGTCTTCCTGATTGAACTTTCGCAAAGCTTCATGTCTTGCCACATGCAGTTTGGGGTCTTTTGCCTCCCATCCAAAACAGTGGATTATGGGGTTGTGCTTGTCAACAGTGAATGGAACCACTCCGCTCGCAAATGATGTTGGGGATTCCTAACTCTCTAATCACCTTAGAAACAGTAGCAGCGTTAATAAAGCAACACTGAAAATAATGCTGCGGTAGAGCTTTTGCATATGTCTGCGTGTGTAAATCAAAAAGCACCTGCGCCCTGTTCACATTTTTATTACTTGTGCCAGAGATAGGCGCCAGAATAGAAATTCAGGGAAGAGAGCATTTTTCAGACAAACACACAGCAAAAAAAGAAAAGTCACTTTTGTTTTTCCTGTTCTCTATTATCAGCATGGTGATGATGTCCTGCTTTCCACTAAAATTCAAAACAAGAGAAAAATGCCTCTCAGGGATAAAGTCATTTGGAAAGGATTTGGCAATTCTTTCAGCTGTGGGATAATAGCATATGGTATAAATCATTTCAGGAGTTCATTTCTGAGGATTTATCTGTTTTTTTCTTTTGTGGCATTAATATTTAGCAATTGCTAAACTGGAAGAGGGGAGAGGCAGATAGCGTGGAAGCTAAAACAGAACAGAAGGGACGGAGGGAGGAGGTGGAAGGCAGCAAGGGATGAATAAGGATGATGAAGGACCAGGGCCCGAGCAAAGTATATCCCCAGGGCTTGTACTGTGGCTCTGTTCTTCCAGTCTGAAGGCCCCTTTAGGAGGTTAGGGTCAGGCAGCAGCCCAAATCGATGGGCCGAGTAGGGACTGAGAGGCTCCGTGCTAATACCTGCTCCATGATAATACCGCCTGCTGAATCCCTGCTGGGTAATGTCATCCATCACCCTGCTGCTCCCACCAGCGCAGACAGAGGAGGAGGAGGAGGAGGAGGAAGAGAGAGACACAGGATTGTACGGATAGATAGATGTCTGAGGATTGCTCTTGCGTCTTTGCTGTGTATCCCAAAGCTGATTTTAATAAACGAGGTAATAGGGCAGCAGGAAGTCCCTGCACTGTGTCTCTGGCCCTTCAGACGCAGAGATAAATGCCAGGTCTTGCAGGTCTAGCGGGACAGAAAGATGTTAATCCATATATTACACATTGCTTGCCCCAGCCTCAGCGTCACAGTGCTGATGCATCATAGCTATTGATTGGCCCCTGTCCTGACAAGGGCTTCTAAATGAGAAATGTCATCTTCGCCAGGGAAGCCCACTGTATTAATTTCCTAACCGGAGGCCCGCTGCCTGGCCAGTGTTGTTTTGCCTCAAGTTTAATTTAGTTTCATGAAAGCTTTAGCTTTATTTTCTGTGGGGCAATGTCTGGAATTATGCTCCATCTCCAGAGGAGGGTAAATTCTTTGTTTGAGGCTCATACATCTTAGAGGCATTAAGCCGGTTCCAGCTCTGTTATTACCTTTTGTTTTTACAACTATGGACGTAGGAACACATTTTGTACTCTTTCCAAACATTTTCTTGGTGTAATGTGGTCTTCATATTGATCGCTTTCCTGTTTCATTTATTCTTATTTACAGGGTTAGTAAAGACTTTTAATAATGAAGAAGACTAAATACATTAAAAAACACAAGACCTGAGTCTCACCAACATGTATGATAGCAAAACGTTGGACCACAATGCTAACTAAATATGTGTGGTGCTTTAGTACTGTACAAAGTTCAACTTTGGTGAACACATGAATTGCAAACTGTGCTGAAAGGGAACCGAGAGAAGTGGAGAGTCCCAAATAATGAAATCTGCTGTCTGACATGGCCGGCAAGTAGTCACTATCAACAACCTTCCAGCATCACTTATTCCACGAGGACATGCAAATGAATTTTGCTGTGCCACTTTCTGCCGTGCTCACACACTAATTGTATCATGGCCACACCCAGCCAAAAGTAAATTCATGGTGGAAACACTTCACTCTGCTGTCGTACGTCTTAGCGGGCGCTCAGACTGAAAATAGTACTGCGTTGAACGAAAAAGACAGGGATCTGCGTTGGTGTGGGGGCGAGGGTAATAAATCAATCCATTTGAAGGCTTAACAGATGCCAAAACACTGTCACAGGTATAAATAATAAAAATAGTGATGGCTAAATTCCATTAAGCTGCTTTGGTTTCAGCGTCCCGGCATGCTGGCTCACTGTCACACTGTCACGACCGTCGGGGACACTTGAATAGAACGATGCCATTGTTGATGTTATTAGTAACACCTGCGCCGCGTGACAATGTCAGCTGTGGGGAAAAAAAAGGCCTATTAAGCTCCATCACGACCTTTTGAAAGCTTTCACAATTTCAGAAGCAGAAGTTTTATGTGCGCTTGAAGCAGCAAAAGCACACAACGCTGATCATGCGATGGCAACACCTGCTTCATCTCTCACCCCGCCCTGCTGTTTGCGACTGTGCGCTTGTGTGTGCTCACCTCGTGCTCGTCACTGTCATGCCTCACCAGCCCTCCAGACACCTCTGTAGGGTTTTTCTTGCTTCCTCTGTATTAACTCATTAGCCATCGCAGTATGTGTTACACTACTATGCTCTTACACTTTTCTACTGTCCACAGAAAGAATACATACTTTTACAATACATGCAAACGTTGGTTGGACACACATAAGCTGACATTTGGAGTTGAGCTCTCGTAATGGGTTTATTTAGACATAACACATTACTTATTCAAAGTATCTATATTTATAGGTTAGACCACAACCTTTGGGTCAGTCTCTTTGCTTTGTTCCACTAGAGATAAGAGCATGCCGTGGGTGTCACTATATTTACGGTCACTATCTCCTCAACGAGCACTGCTTTAAGTGTTGCCTCTCTTATCAGTAGTGTCGTCCTCCTTCGCCAAATACACAGAACATTTAAACCGACCCAATGCACCGATCTAATCTGGCTCTTTCCTTCTTTTCCTCCCTCCTCCTTTCCTCTCTGCTGAAAAGAAGGAGAGAAAAAGGCACCTGAGGTGAGAGCTGCACTCCTCTGTGTTTGTTTCTAAATGTTTTCCCTTCCTTTCATTGGACTCGCTATGCTCTATGTAGCATTATGTTAAAAGGTGTCAGTGTGAGAAGATAAATGCAGTGTGGGGCTATCTGTGGGGGCCAGCAGGAAGAGTGAAGGAGAGAGGCTATAAAGGCAAACATTCATTCTCATTAACTCTCAGTTGAATCACTTAGCCAGTTGACTTCCTGTATCTCTGCACTGCTAATCACTGAGCTGCCCTTCAGCCATGTATAAGGCCACTTAAGACTTTCTGTCTTGCTTTTCTCTTTTCTTCCTTCTCTGCTCAGATGTACTCATAAATGGGTACTCATACATTGTTTTGTTTTTGAGCATTTCTGGATTTGTTTCCTTCTTCATCTTAGTTTGTGGAATTTGGGGCGGGGAGGGGGGGACTCATTACCGACTGTGAGCCAGACCTTATTGCTCAACATCATCGCCCAATGCCACTAATTGTGGCTGAATGGGAGCAACTCCTTGCAACCAGATTTCAAAAACTGGTACAAAGCCTTCCCAGAAGAGTGGAATGGTTTCGGAACGAGAAGTTCAACAACATATGTGAATATGAGGGTATTGTCCAAATGTCCACATTCTTTGTTTGGGTGTCCACATACTTTTGATTAGGCATTTTCACTGTTTGGTAGAGATCATGTCAATGAAACACATACCAGAAACACTTCACACATCCCAAATTACAGGGAATCAGTGAGAATAATGTTTTGTTTCAAATCAGTGGTTCAGGCTGGTGGATTAATTAATCATATTACAGAGTAACCCACTGGTTTCTGCATCTCTTCCACATATCCTCCATGTGTCCAACCACTGAGGCCTCATGTGGGCCCAGATACTGTAGATCATATGACGCTGTCTCTTTCTCAAGGTCTAATGAAGGAAGCTAATACCATTTGGTGTTTTAAATAGATTGTTTCTGGTTTAGCAACAGGTTGGTGTGGTTATCAGAGGAGTTTGTATTGTTGATAATGGGCTGAAGGGGCCAAATGCCAGAGATAATCTAATGATAATTAAATGTACCACTGCCAGCAAGACGAAAAAAACGGAAGCGTGAGTGAGCTGGAGGGAAAGGAGAGAATAGGAGCGCAACAGTGATCCACTGTTGATTTTTCTGTCTGAGTTGTCAGACAGTGATCTGTCTTCCACTGGCAAGATCAATATACATCAGGGATACAACAGTTAATCATAGGACACACAAACATTTGTATGGGAAGCGCACACACACATCCATGTGATTAGAACAGGCCATACAATTACACACGCAATTATGCAGACTTAAAACATTGTTTGAGCTGACACCAGACTTTATCTGTCACCAGGGATAGGCAGGAATGAATGAGAAAATGTTTAATTCACTCGCAGTGTGTCTGCATTAACCTGCCAGAAATGTGTAAGTGTTAACACCTCTAATAGCTTTTAATATTCAGCAAAAAGTGTTTTAATTTCAAAATCTGTCCAAAACTGCTAGAAACACATTTCAGCACCTGCGTGACTAAGGTATATGTTTGATCCCCAGTCACAGTCAATGTGTCATGATTAGCTATTCCTGTTAATAGCAGGGTAAAAGTATCTGTCCATCATATCACCTGTTAAACAATGTTAATAATGTCTGTGTTACTCTATGCAAATCATGGCAGGTTGACAACCAAAGGCCCCTCTGGTGTAGATTCATTATTCATCTGCAATGAATGTGTGACACAGTCTACAAAGTAAAATAAATTGTAATGTCTTCCACGTCGGTTCAGTCTTTGTTTTGCCCATTAAATTTGTATCTGGAAGTTAATTTAAACATTTTGTCAATGTGTATGTGTCTATGTGAGAATTTTGGGTCCACTGATGCAGTGCACGTAATGGCCCTGTAAAGTCAATGTGGCAAATGTGTTGGCAAGCTATTACCTGTTTAAACATCAAGCAGTCATGGACCAACACTAGCATTCATTTTGAGTCCTGCTTCTGGCTACCTTACAGTCAAGAACAAGTCTAACATTGATCCCTTTTAGCTCTCTTTTGGTCTCCACCAACTCCTGAGAGACATCTGGCTCATTACCTGGTAAAATGCTCCACTTTGTTCATCAGCTAGGCACTAGCTTTGTCTGTCTAAAACTGCAGCCTGCTACAGCGGAAATTGAGGTTCATAAGAAAACTGAGAGTGAAGCAAAACTGAAAATGTGTGGGCCAAAACCGTAAGCTTTTAGGTGACCCTAAAATGCTCCATTGAGCTTAGGTGGGCAGCAGAGTGACAATTCTCTGTAGGTCTGTCACTATGAGCGATCTCTTGTTGTTCAAAATGAGTTAGGGCAGCTTTGATCTAAAACTAACATCTAATAGCTGTGTTCAGGGTACGTTACATCATGGGTCTTGGAAATTTACCTAAAACAATCAACTCAGATTACAAGTAACAGCTTGTTACACTCCTGTCTGGAGGCGTTGGATCGCCACATACAAGTTAAAAGGTCATTCCCTTCCCGGTGCCCAAATCAAAGTCTGAACACTGACTTGCAATTGAAGTCAAATCATTTATTACTACAAAATGTGAAATTGTGACAATAAACTGAACCAATATAATTCAGGGTGACCCAAGGCCAATACAACAATCCATCTTCTCAAAAAGTGCTGACTAACCCTAAGTGTAACAACAAACAAAAACACATCTATGATAAAACAGGAAAAAACTGTCTATATACAAATTTTACACAGATATTTAACCGACTAGAACAAAGCAACTACAAAAGGGTTCGGAGGCTGAGGACAGAACCGAGGAGCTGTTGCCACTGGACTGCTGGAAACCCGGGCAATGTAAAATGCAGGAAACAGTCAGCGGCAGACACTCCCGAGGCCGAACCCATGGATCCAGTCAGTCAGAAAGAGGCACTTATAGGTTGACAATCTAAGGTCCTTGCAGGAACATTTCACATACTCTCACACAAATGTAGCCACACAAAACACTGGGGGAAAAACTAGACACAGGTCAGGAAACACGGCCAAGGCTGTAACACAGCTAGCTGTTGCTGTGTGTGCGTGACTAATGTGGTGGTGACAAGTGAGAGTGGTGATTTTTAATGATAAGGGAACAGAGCAGCACTGAAGCCATCATACAATGTCATCCTCCACATTGCCAAGGCAAAGAAGCCCCAGTCGATTGGGGAGCAGCTGATGAAACTGTGTTTAAAAGTCTTGTCTTGTGTGAGGAAGCAGCAGACAAATAACACCGTTGCAGCCAGAATCAAGGACATGGCACACAAATATTGTCACTGCAGCTAGATGAGTCTGTTGATGTTGCTGGGATTCGCCAGTTAATGGTCTTGCCAGATACATAAGTTGTCCTGTTCAATTCAACAACAAGGTGAGAGGATATGTTCAGAGGTGGTGGACTCACATTTGAAAGACCTCCAATTGGAATGGATTAACTGTATAGGAATTTGCACTGATGGCACCAGGAGCATGACATGGTGCAGGTCTGGTTTTGTGGGTCATGTTCGTAGAGTGGTCCCAAATGTGTTGTTGTACCCGAAAGAATCAGACTCTCAGGGATCTCAAAACCTTCCAAGCTGTGCCATCACTAGAGCTTCATCATTCTCTCACAGTTTTGGATGGCTCATCTCCAGCGGGTGGAGTTCTCCTGCTTGGTTAAGAAAGCTGTAAATTTGCTGATTCAGTTTGGCACCACATACATGTGTGAATCTGGGTTTTGTAGCACACCTGAAAAACCAATACAGAAACAGACTAAATGCTCAGCATGACCTCAGAATAGCACTTTCAAAAACCAAACCCCGAATAGATCTGCTAGTTGAAAACAACCAGCCACATACCTAAGAAATGCAAATTTGATTCCTGCTGTGATGTACTTTATAAACTTGACCGCACTCCCCACTCCACTGACATAGTGAATGTATTGCCTTATTGCTTCTACGTCCTCATTTTTCAGGGCAAGTTCATAGTGCAAGTTTGTTATGAGGTGGAGGTATTGCTGTGATGTAGTTTTATAATGAAATATATACATTTCATATACATTTTAAATGAATGGTTGTGTTCTTTATCAGTAGTTTATAAATGTAGATGTTATGACAATTCATTTCTCTTTTCGGTCTCAACCTGAAAAAGTTTTGGAGTCCCTGGTTTAGTGTATTGTGAGTTGTCTGAACCATCTTGTGGGCAGATATATAGTCCCGCTGTCTGCAGGTCTTTTGTCAGCTGTGTTGCAACCTCGGAAATCTGAAGCTGGGCAGCTAATGCACTCTTTTATTTATCTCTTCTGAGCCTTTAAGAATCCTCTATCTTTGTATCTATGTACTGTTGTTTTCAAGTTTTCTGACCCTGAAAAACTCTGTCATAAGAACATCAATGTTTCTAAAAGACCCGAAGATCTTCTTAAAGGCTACATCTCTGGCCCACAGCTGTATCTGTCCATTAGTGGAAAAGCATCTGTGTTGAGATTCTTGGCTTTCATGCTCCCACACATTCACCTTGTGAATCAACCTTTGACAGGATGCCTGTAAGACAGACCGCTTTAGCACATGTGTATAAACGTGTTGTTGGTTTGGGCCTTTGACTGTAGAGTAGCCTTTATATTGTATGTTTAGTATGTGAACTGTTACTGATGAAGCAACTGACAAACAAAATTTTTCCATTATATCTGTCAATATCTGGTAAACAAAGAACGGGCCAGTGGATGCTCGAGTCTATGCCGAATTGTGTTGTTAACAACCTTCCAAGTAAAAACGGCATTGCCTAGAGGATGCAATGTCCTGGGTTGTAGCAATTTGCACAGAAAACATCCCAGCCTAAGTAAAAACTAGTCTGTGATTGGTGCATTGTTCTTGAGAGGTTCTTTCATACAGAGCCCCTGTTTATTAAGCAGAAAGAGGAACTCTGAAAAGTTTCCATGATCTGTGCTGTTATCAGACTGCATCCCTCTGTAGCTGTAATTCCTCTCCAGCAAATTTCACAACATCAACAACATGTTCCAACACCTGCTGTATCTTCTGTACTTGATCTCTGTGGGCTGATATTTGACAACCATGCAGCAGGTTGACTATTTCTGCTTTGGTGCTCTGATACCAACCCCCGTGTTTTGATCATGCGTGCAAATAAAATCTTGACAATTCAAGCAAAACATGATGAAATGAATGAATGAAGTTGCTGTCGACAGTCATTAAGTGGGCATATTTAAGCTACAGTGTTGCACCAAAACGTAAATATATCCAGGCTGCAGCTCAACTATTCATGGCAAATAGCATACAAGTATCATGTTGGATGAAGTAATCTTCCCTCGGAAAGCCGGTGGAAAAAACATTGTAAATTAAGTCAAACATCAGAAAAATTGACTTTTGAGGAATCTGGGCAGGGAAACTGTTTCCTAGATGACATATTACTGGTTACTAGGTTATGTTGGCACCAAAAATTTGATTTCCAATTATTAAAAAATCTTCTCCACAGCTGAATCTCTTCTACTGCACGGTCAGTGATGTGAGGAGGAGCAGGAATCAGCCGCCTGTCATCTTGACAGAAAACTAGTACACCCGAACACTCTATGACAAAAAAAAAGGAAAATTGGTTACAAGAATTCACATTTTATGCAGGTCCAGCTCAACATCAGCACATGTAGATACATGGATGGAGTATGACACAAGGAGGCCTGGGGCACAGACATCTACATGGCCCTTCACCTCCTACATAGGAACAAAACACCTCAACAGAAAGAGTCACAAAATGACGACACTGCTTCATTGTAAGTTCTTTTGTTGTCTTTGTAGTTGTTTTGGATCTTTTTGTAGTCGTGTCTCTTTGTAGAACCTCGACTTGCGACATTGTGTAGTGGTGGTCGAGTCTCGATACTTTCTGCAGTGAAAGTCAGTGTTGGAACCCATCGTATCCAATTGTTCAACAAGAAAGTAAATTGGATTTGTGAAGCACTTGGCAGCTGCCAATTGTGCCCGTGAGAACTGCCAACAATCGGCATGCCCTTAGTTATGTTTTCAACTTCATCATTAACAAAACCTCTCAGACTCTTATTTGTACTGACACAGACTGACTGAAGAGGAGTGCGGTTTTGGTCAATAATGTAAACAGAGTGTTGTTGAAAACTGTGTGAAGAATATTTAATTACTTGCTTGTAGACAGCAATTAAAAATGTGAAAGCAACATGTAAAACTCTCTCAATGTGACCTTGATGAAGACTGTGTTGGTGCTGGCATGTACTGCGCTGGTTTTAAAGTTTTATCCCACAGTCCGTTGAAACGAAGAAAAGCGCAATCTTGTCTTTTTTTTTAAGCTTTTTTCCAATTTGCTTTCACCACGTTGCCAAGGAATCAAGGAATTATCATTTTTTGTTCTCTTGTTTTTGTGTGTCTTTTTTTATTTATTGCCCATATTCTTTCAGGGAAGACAGCAAAGTGCTTGCAATGAAGGCTTCTCTGACAGAACCAAGCAAAACATGACAATAACTCTTTATAATACGATAAGTAGCTTAGCTAACCACTTGCTGACACACAACCTCTAAACTGGTCTCCAAATCCTCAGCTTCAACTTCAGGGCTTCTTGTGTCAAATCAAATTCAGGCATTAACAGGCAGAGGTTTGATATTAAAGCCCCTAGGTGATGCAAGATTGGGTTTGAAAAACTGTTGCAATTAGTGCGTGCAAAGCAATTGGTAGTCAGTGTTTGTTTTGCAATTCAGTACAGTGCCTAATTTAATACACTGAGGCTGCCTTCAGTATTGGCCCAAGTGATCTTTGACTTTACCTACACATCAGTTCATTAGACTGACAACAGCACAACAGGCTAATCAACACAAGGGCATGTGTTAATGTGGGTGTGTTGGTGTGTGTGTGTTGTGTCCTATTCCCTCACTGGCCCATGGAGCAGGGCGTTTCAGCAGAATCCTCAGCCTCCACACTTGGCTGCAGTCCGCCTGCAGAGCTCACAATATATTTATTGTTTTATTGACAATTTTAATTTGTTTCCGGATCATTTCTCCGTCCACCCCAACAGGGTACACTATTCCCCTGATTGAGGCTAGGCTCCCTGATTTAGCATATTTTCATATTCCCAGGCCCTCTGGGAGAGGGAGTGGTCTAGCTGGTTTTTATAAGTTAGGTCTTAAGTGCCATCCTGTTACTTTTGGTAATTTTATTTCCTTTCAAGTTTTAAGTTTCTTAATCACTGGCCCTCCCCCCCTTACTCTGCAACTTAATTGCCCCCCCCCAGATTAGTTTGTTTTCTGAGTTTTCTGAGCTTTTATCCATTGTCATGCCTAAATAGAACAGGGCGCTTATTCTTGGTGATTTTAATATTCACTTATGTTGTGCTTCTCATTCCCTCACATCTCATTTTTTAGAGCTTATAGACTTGTTTAACCTCATTCAATCTGTGAAAGGGGCCACACATTCTAAAGGTCACAGCTTAGTCCTGGTACTCTCATCTGGTTTCTCTCTTGAGTGTAACGCTTGTAACCTTGACCATAATGCTGATGTTAAAGTTACACTACAGCTCTCTAGTCCTAGTCCCTAATGCTGGTTCTGCAGTTAAATTATCTGATGCTTTTAATTCATCATCATTTAATTCCACTATATCTCCTCTCAATCCAGATGCATTGTTAAACTCATTTAATAATCAGAGCAATCCTCGACCAAATTGCACAATTTAATGGTAGAAAACAAAAATATCCTGGCTGAATGATCACATTCGAGCCTTTAAAAGACTCTGTAGAAAATGAAATGTAATAATAATAGACAATGGAAGGTCAACAAGTCCAAAATAGCACGTCAACCTTAAAAATCAAATGTTAATTTATCAGAAAGCAGTAAAGGATGCGAGATCGGCTTACTCCCATTAATTGATATCGAGAAGTAACCACAATCCTAAAGTTCTCTTTAGGAATTGATTCTGTTATTAGTGGTCCCCCCCAGTTCTTTGAACCCGATGATGAGCTGTCTGAAAAATTTCTCGCTCATTTTGTAAATAAAGTGGAGAATATCAGGTCCCAAATCTGGCCTGACCCTGGCATTCTTTCCGTTCCTGCAACTCAGATATCATCCCCACTAAGCTGCTTGAACGTGCCTCAAGGAGAGGACTGACTGTACTTGACAGGACAAGCATGGAGGCCTACATGCTTTATGTCAGCACATCTGATATATAATAATCACATGACCTCATCAAACCGCCACATGGGTATCAAAACCAAACATCGCAGTATGATACAATAGGGCCAACTAAAGCAGGGTACAGCATACTCTGCAGAGTGATGTAACTATTCTATAGTTCATCGGCACAAATAAGACACGGATGGGTCAAATAGCAAAACAGCCAAATGTATAAGCATTAAATCAAAAATATAGCATGCCAGGATGTCTACAAGGGATCCAGTCCTCATCAACACCCATCACATACACTGTTACATGCAGTGTTAACAGTGAATAATACAGTTAATTGGGAATAGCCCTTAAAACAGAAGCGACCACAGAGGCCCGGGATCAGCTGCCTTTGCTGTTCGCCCATGATGTAGACGGTTGATGACCTGATTTAATCCACGTGAGAAAGGGTTCTGGGTCGAATCAATCAATTAGGGGCTCAGACTGAGTGGGACTGAGAAAGTTAGTTTTGTCTGATCCTTGAGTTAACCAGCCCAACTCTTAACCAGCCCTCCGACTGACATCCTCACTTGCAGAAGCTCATCTTAATACTGCTGACAAAGATGCACTTCCTCTGGCTACATGGCTGCCTCTCTCGCCTCCATATTTTTCTCTTACCCCCTCTCCATAGAAGGTATAATTGCTTCAGTAATATCGGGCAAAAAAAAGCAACACATACGCTTTAGACAAGGTGTGACACTGTGTTTATACGTTTCACAACTCAGATAACCTTCAAAATGTGAAAAGGATAACACTGAACTTACTACTTACAGAGAGGAAATTGTTCCACCTAATTTGGAAAATCAAATCACCTGAAGAAATATTACCCTGCATTCACAAGCCATAGGTGTCATTATAATAATGGTATACAAAATGCTGTGACTCTAAACCCTGCTGTTTTTGAATTTGCTGATTTGATTGAGGCAGCACGGCTCATTTCCGGTGCCTTTTGTGTGTAAGGCATTCGCCCAGGCACCAAGGAGTTCAGTGGCTTCTGAAAAAGTAAATTGCCTGAATCAGACCACGTACACACTATGTGGATAATTCATTTACGAACACTTGTAATGTGAATGGCGACCATGGAACTTTGGTACAAATGTGACACATGATTGTAAATCTTCAGAGGTGCAGTATTCCCGCTTTTGTGAGACTTTAAGCTTTTACATTTTCACAACATTCATCTGCGGTTTTCATCACTAGTTTCTTTGCAAAATATGGCTGATCATGTAAAACAATTAACAATGAACTCATGCGATTTGATGCATTGTTAGTTTTAACGAGCCAGCAGCATAGTAGTTTGACTACTACAGCGTTAAAATACATATTACAAGATAAGATGTGAGCAAAATGAAGACATTTCATGCACAATCTAACGGTTAAGTAACACTGAGTACGGTATGGTATCATTAGAAATGTAAGCCAATGACAATAACGTTTTTGTGTGATATAGTTAAACACAAAATAAGCATAAGCACAGTTCAACTTTAACCCAGCCCAGTATCAGAGGACTTATTGGACAATTCTGTCCAATGTCCAACGACCAATTACCTGTAATTAATGTTTGCTTTTTTGTTAAATGATTATTAAATTATTAAACCATGATCTTTCCCCTAACCATTTTTTTTGTTGCCTGACCATTCCTTATTCAATTGCCATAACTGCGTTCTTTCCCTGACCTTAAAACTAGCGCACAGTAGTTGCAATGCGCAGATATTTTTTAAATGTTGGCATTGAGCGTAATCTGGGGTTTTACTGGGTAGTCCAATCTTGACGTTCTTGTCAGGTGATAAGGTTGCTTTAACCTGGCAGAGTTCGTAAAATAAGACGAGAAAACCGTCATTCCAGCAAGATCCCCAAAACGGCATATGCTCTGTAGCGGCCGGAGTATGACAGAAGCAAAGGAGGACGTCAGGTGATGTTACAGAGAGACAAAAGCCCACATCAGGAAAAGTTGCACTGATATTAATATTATAAAGAGTATGGTCTTGACCTGCTATGTGAAGTGCACTGAGATAACGTATGATTTGGCGCTATATAAATAAATTGAATTGTGGACAAGAAAATTTACTCCAACTGTATTTTAAGTTTTTTCTGTATTCAAATTGAGGTTGCACACTCTATTTGAAACCTTTTGAGCCCTGGTATTTTGTAATTTTTTTTATAAACCTGCATCTTAAATATCAAGCTGCAGACCTTTGATCAAACCCATCAAACCAGGTAAGTGGAAACAGCTGACATGACAATGAGTTGCAAAGTCTGTTCTGAGGCATCCTACTATGCTTAACTTGTTCAAAGCTACTATAGCTTGGAACCTTATTGGTAATGTAAATAGTATTTTCAGATGTATCCACATCAGTGAACCAACATGGCCTCAGGTTCACTCTGGGCTTAGAAAACCTGCTTATTATCCATTTCCGAGAAACCAAAGTGGTGATGGAATTAGAAAGGCCAGAGTCCTTTTAATTGACTTTGTCTCCGCAGTTAATAAGGTAAGAGAGTAAAGGATAGACAGCAACAGCTTGTGACACTGCTGGCCACAATTAGGCTTGCATACAGAGTTCCTCTTGGCTCAATAAAGAAGTCAGGTATCTGAGTTATCTCTGTTTCACACGTCATAATGGGCGAATGAAATCCTGTGCAGCGAAAGTGGCTTTTCAGAAGCTCGGACGGTGAGATGTTCTCTCTCACTTCATTTCTGTCACAGCTAATAATATACAAGTGTAATGTAAGGATTTTATTTTGTAATTTCCCACCATAGTGATTTTACAGCTAATAAGAGAGGAAATTCATCCCTGGGTGCTGGTAATCTCCAAGCAAATTCCTTTAATTGAAATGCAAATTGACTTTATTTGTGCAACATTACTGTAAATCCTCGGTAAATGGCACTAATTCTGTTAGATGATCTACACAGTAGCACAGAGCATTGAGGTGAAGTGTTATTTATATCTATTAAAGAGTCTTACAGTAATGTGAGAAATATACACACACAGTGGACACTTAAGGGATAGTGTTTCAGCTTTCAAAACGTGTTTCCCATGTCATTTTGCTTGTAGAAACTGAAATTGCACTTTATTGTGCAGTGCATTGCCAGGACTACTCTGTATTTAAAATGCAACTTAATGAAACTGTTTTACTTTCACTCTCACAGGCTTTTTGTAATTTTCTGAAATTAATATGAGGGAGCTGCTGGACCGAGGTTATGGATGAAAATACATGATTGCCGTAAAACCCAGTTTCCTTGTTGTTTCAGTTAAATTATTCCTGTCCTTAAATCCACACATAAATTTGCCTCTAACGTGTTCCTGTGACCGCCCGAACGGCAATTGAGTTGCATCAGGGTAAATGTATCCTGGGAGTGAATGTGCTGAGTCCGCCCGCTGCTCCTCATAGTTACCAGAAGGAAAATCACAGGCATCCGACCGCAAAGAGACACAATGAGCACAACAGTGAAAACAAATTGGTACTCTGGGGAGCTCTGATGCCTCCTTTTTGCTACCTGGTTTGGTGGGGACGACATAATGAAGTACTTAAGCTGCTGCGACGGAGGTTGGTCCTGCAGAAGACTGTGAACTACAGGACAACCATCACGATGCATGTTGAGCAGCTCAGCATTGTGTCTCAACACACGCTTATGTCTGATATTGTGTGGTTAAAAACATGCGAAAGGTCAGGCTGATTATACATTATGCTAATGTAAATCCTCATGTTGACACTGTTTACAACATGAGAAAAACATCTTGGTTATATTCCCTGTTTCATGGGTTGTTCCCTACTTGTATTCATTATACTGAATTGGGACATTGAATGGCATGACACACTGTATGGTGTGTTAAAGCACACAGAGAGATGTGTTGAGTTCATCAGACGCTCCTATCCCTCAACAACCAAATATTGTTCATTCTTTGGCTTGTTTGGCTTGTTTGGCTTTTTGTGAAGTTAACCACCCTGCAGAAGAGACATGCTACATCTCAAGGCTACACAGTGATACAATACTAATATGATTTAATCAACGTGTGATTTTAGAAGACCACAGGGCCTGAAACAGGTCCCAGAGGAACTGGCATTAAAGCTAGTAAGTCATGTTGCCAAAGCTTCCTAAATCCCAACAATGTAAAGTAGTTTAATGATAAATCCTTGGAGGCACAAAACCAACAAAAGCAAAATGAACTTCAGCTGTTTTACATAAACAAGGCACCTGAGAAGAATACAAAGTGCATTTTGTACACGCTGGAAACCAGTTGAACAATATACCTTCCTGTACAAAGGTATTGGGCTTGTTGAAGAATGTCGTTTTCATCCATGGGGATTCTGTTTTTTAATTTAGCCAGTAATATATGACGAGCTATCACATGAAAGGAGCTGCTGTGTGGTCACAAAGCGTCCACAACTTCCATCTATCTTTTATTGCTTCGTTTGCATATCAAGGCCTCCTGTTTAACACCTTTAAACAACACAGAAAATGAGAGCGTGGCGTGTTGGCAACCTTGAAATATATCAATAACAAACAGAGAGGAGTAGGAAAAAATGTTAAAAAGAGACTTCATATGGTGTTTTGTTTTCTTCTGTTGACTTGGCAAAGTGGCTATTTGACTTGGAGAGGCTATTAAGTGCAATATTTACAGCACATTAGCTGTGCGCCTTTGCATGTAATGAAGACGGCCGTTCTTTCTTAGTGGTCTTTACTGTTGGACTCTTTTTAGATGTCCTGCTAATGAGGATAGAATGCTTAATGAGGTAAAGATCTACCTTTTGTATGTGCTGGTGTCTAACACCATTACAGTTACATAGAGAATATATAACCTCCAAAAACAAATCAAAGATTGATTCACTCTTTCAGTGAGCAAGTTGGAGGAATGGTTCAACATTTTGGGAAATGTGCTTATTCGCTATCTAAACTATCTAGAATGCATCTTGTCTCCATCAGAGCTCTCTCTCTCTCTCTCTCTCTCTCTCTCTCTCTCTCACACACACACACACACTCAAAAAAATAGTGTGTTAGAAGAAAAAATAGAAGTGCTAAAAACAAGAATATCAAAACCTGCACAAGGCTCTCCTGTAGCTATTACATCCTTGTCTGATATTTGTATCCCTTCCCTTCTGTGGTATGTTGTTTTGCACAGGTACGACATAAAATGTATAGCTCAAGAGGATCCATGGCCATTGATTGTTAACCAGTTTCTGGGCGAAGTTCAGTTTGAGTTAATAAATAACCCTGGTGTCTACTCGAAACGTGATGATTTGAAATGGCAGAGAGGGACCATGTGTCTACATTACGCTCTGTGGAAGGAAAGAAATCTGCTTCTCATTGCAGACTGTTAATCAAAACACATTACAGATACAAGCTAGAGGAAGGTACCCTGATCTCAGTGCAGATCAAGCTCTCTTTGCGCCTCTTTCATCTGGAGCATGTAGTACAGCTTGACATGAATATCCATGCCCTTGAAAAGGGCATCCCTGCTGTGTCAAGGTTGTTGATGCAGTTGGGATTATATTTAAAAAACATATTTGGTGCTTACTTTCAAGATTAATGAGAGTTATAGTTAAGAGTAGAGAGTTTTATCCATTTTATTTTACACAAGTAGGGGTGGTGACAAAATAGCAATTGGCAAAAACACAAATATTTAATCTGAAAAGTCTTGGACAAATGTTAAAACAAGACTATGGCTGTGTTCGAAACCGCCAACTACATACTGCCGACAAATGCAGTATGCAGTACATACTGCATACTGCTTTTCATAGTAGTATGGAATATGAAACTGTCAAATCGATTTATTTTGCAGAATGCCTGGCCAGGCTTAGCCAGTTTCTGTTTTGGAAAGTGGAAGTAATTATCATGCAGGTATTATGCTTCTGCCTTACAAAAGTTGGAACAAACTTTTAAATGAGGCCTTGTAGATCTAAAATGAGTGAAGATTCAGTAATTGGGTTACTTATTTCTCACCTCAATCCGGATGTTTTTGACATACTGCATATTTTGCTTTAGTTTGCATACTGCATGCTACATTTTGGCCAAATCAGTACGTACTGCTAGTATAGTAGGCAGTTTTGGATACAGACTAAGTCATACTAGGGGATCTGTCAGGCTGTACACAGCAGTGCTTTGAGCTAAATGCTGTCATTTAGCAGGTTATGATTACCATGTTTACCATCTAAGTTAAACATGTTAACATGCTAACATTGCTAATTAGCACAAAACACAAAGTACAGCTGAGGCTGAGGGAAATGTCATTAGTTTTGAAGGATTAGGTCATAAACCATATTGGCCAAATGAAGAATTAGACCTGATGGTGGTGCTTGCTGAAAAATCAGGGCATCACCAAAGTTATTACAATTCATCCTGAGGGGAAGAAAAAAAATATCTGTACTAAATTCTATGGCAAACCATCCCATAGTTGTTCAGACATTCCAGTCAAAACACCTTATGGTGGAGATAGAGTAAAAGTCAGGAGATCACCAAAGTCAATAGGATTCATCGTCTGGGAGCCATGAAAATATTGTGCCAATCCATCCAATTGCTGTCGAGACGTTTTACTAAAAAACTGTAAAACGTGTTACGACCAGTGAGGTCTCAGATCGGTGGACTCAGACAAGTTGGAGTTGAGTAAAAAGGTTTATTGCAAAGTTCATGTGGAAGTGGAGAGGTTTGGCCTGGACGCAGATGATGGAAACACTCCAGCATGTGGCAGGAAAGAAAGCAAGCGGAGCAGGCAGGCATGGAAACGTAGTGATCCTAGGAGCGCAATGAGACTTGGTAAGTAAAGCACACAAATATATTAGGAAAACTCAGAATGAAAGCTGAGCAGCCGAGACTGTGACACTACCACTGTAGATGTGGCTGGAAAACCGGAGTAGATAAGCTGTTGATGAACTGATGGCTGGCAGGTGCGAGGATGAGAACAGGTGAGTTGAATATAGCAATCAGGAGAGAGCTGGGAGAGAGCGGGGGGGGGGGGGGGGGGTGCATGCCACACACACACACACACACACACACACACACACACACACACACACACAGATAAATAAATGCCATTGTGAGAAAAGCATTTTAGAGTTGCTCAGATGTAGTTAGAATGTATCAGCTAAATTATAACTTATCTTTCACAAAATCTTCTGATCCCAAATACGCAGTTTCCAAAACTCTACCTTTGCTCCCATTTATCTATCCATCAAATTATTTCACAATGTTCATTTTATCGGATAGTTGTGGACGGCTATGAGGGATGCTTTGTCATCCCAACTGCAGTGATGACAGTTTGTGTGCAAGGTTCTGAACTTGTGCACACGTTTGTGTGATAGTATTGGTGATGGAGGGTCACTGACTGCTGTTAAGGATCAGGGTGACATGGCCAGCAGGTCGAGGCAGGTGATGCTACATCATCAGAGTGATGAGTGAGGGAAAATAACAGTTGATGGATGGATGAAGGGGAGAATAAAGAGACCCTTTAGGCCTGGTTGAATATATTGCTACCGTAATTACCACCAATATCTGCCAATGGCCCATTCAACGTTTGTCAGAGGTTCAGGGTGTTACTTAACCTTGCTAAGCCTAAGTAGAATGAGAGTGAAAATGATAATTGAGTGGTCATTACAGATGAGGATCTTGTGTTAATAGGTGGTAAATGATCATCTAGGAGGGAATAAATGAGTCTGAATGGCTGAGTGGGAGATGGCGGATGGAGGATATTAGTATCATTATTATTGGATAGTATGGTTGCTATTGGCGTTTCCAGAATTAAAGTTATAGAAAGCTGTGAGGAGGAAATCCTCCACGCTGGCAAAGCTATAAAGGAGCCAAGCTATAAAGGAGCCACTAATTAGGAAATGAAATTAAAATGCTCATCCAATGGATGGTTTTGTTTTGAAGCCACAAAGAGGCGGAGCAAAAGTCACCCTGCCATTCCTCCAGAACATTTTTTTCTGCCATTTAAAAACTCATAAAGTTTGTTTCCAACTTTGCAGCCACTTTGTAACCATTAAACGTCCTGTTTGTCCTTCCTTTCTGTACTCACCTTGTCCTACTTTGGGTCTTAGAGAATATTTCTCTTTGCTGCTTTTTTACCCATCAGTGTCTGACATGAAAAACAAGAATGAAACATGACACATGGATCAGTTGTGCCCAAACCGATGGACATATGGAAATATGTGCTAATGCATCCTGGGAGGTGGGTGTTAAAGGCTATATATGAACTAGAAACTGTGGTGATGTTGTGTATCATTAAAGGTGTCGTGTAAACTGCACCCATCATTTCCTCATGACAATCCAGCACAAGTTAATCAGCAGTTACTCACGAGTGCTTGCACATGCACAGGTACATACATAGCAGCATGCGTCTGTCTACATCAACACTAGACTGAGAATGAATACATGTTGTTTAAGAGTATGTCTGTTGAGTCAACTGTACTTTACTGCCTATAGAAAGTTCCATTTGATCCAAAAAGTCGTCTTTTAAACCCTCCATCAGCTGTTGTGATGAGTATGACACACACAAACCCAATATAGTATAGTGCAAATAATAGGTTCAAAATAAGCTTTAGTAGAATAAGCACTGATCAACCGAGACAGCAAGTAACAAAGGAAGACAACAGGAGTGTCAAGACTCACTACTCGTGAAAATAGCTTGGAGAGGTGTGGGGAGTTTTTGCTGAAAGCTAATTGCATTCATTCGAGTTGACAGCTACCTGTGTAGAGAGCTGACATCAAAATGCAATCCAGGCTTCGCCTATAGTGTCATATCTGTGTGTTGCTGAAGAGTCTAGAAAGAGAATGAAAAAAGTCATGAATGAATGAAATGGACTTTTTACATCCAAGTGAAATTGGGTTTTATTGTGGCAATAAAGATATGCAGCAAGAACCAGAGATAAAACGCCCCAAATGTCTCCCCAATGATCCCAGCTGGTGTCAGCATACATCGGTGGACACACACTCTATGCTACGGACACGTAATGCATTCACTTGAGAAAAGAAATCTTCTCTGTTTTTCGGAATTAACGAGATAATTATCTCAGGTCTGTGTGTAGGTGTGGCTCTGTTTTTATCATGCTGTTATCTTGTTCAGAAATATAGAGCAGAATTTCTTTTCCCACAAAAACTTTCAACTCTCATAATTCATAATGAATTTCTTTTCTCAAGTGAATGCATTATGCTTCCATAAGAGGCTGAAGACTTTCAACATACTGTGTGTACTTGCAGCTACCAGCTTTTTAAGGTTGTGAAGCCTACCTCTGCATTCACTATTCTTCTTGAGTTGAGCTTTCGTCACTCTCCTGGACAAGCTCAAACTTTATCCTTGATGCTTCACCAGGCAAGGACGAAATGGACATTAAGACCAGTGCACCTTCCATGGGAGACATAATCCATGCTGCCGCTTGCTTCCCAGCCCTGGCCTGACCTCACTACTGTATATGGGGCCCTACATAATAGCTTTGGCTGGGACACACTTCACTTCCGCAGCTCAGATTAATGTATTGAAACAGACCCCATGTGTGCCTTCACAGGTTTTGCCAGGCTTGGCAAGACTCTAGGGGCTTTTCCCAGCTGGCATTTATTCCCTGCAAGATTGCTTAATGGTGCACTTCCTACCTGTAACCACTGTCTTAGCTGCTCCCTCTTAACAGTGAGAGTTAAGCATGTGACTTAAACATCCACTGAAGCTTTTGCTCCACTGAAGCGACGAAATGCTGCATATGAAACATCAGATCTGTGTGGGGTGATGAAGATACTGTAACATTCATCAAATTAATACATGAAACAAACATAAATGCCATATTTCCATCACAGTTTCTACATGGTTTTCCACTGTTTGAGGTTTGATTGGTGCTCTTTTAATTATATCACCTCATTGCACCCTCTTCCTCTGCAATAATATAATGGCACCGGGCTGGAGAATTAGCACCACCAGCTGTATCTCGATGTAACTCCTAATATTTGCATAACGGTAGTGGATAATTCACATTCTCCACCATGAAAGTAGACTGGCTCCTTCTTGAATCTCACGAGGAGTGGCAGACTGAATGACTTGTCATCCCCTCCTCCAGCGCCTAAAGGCCACAAAGAACCTCTGACTCCTTACCTTTATGGGTTCTTTCGGACACAACTCACCATGGGTCACGTCTGTGTAAGGTAGGTAGACAGCGGTGAAGATTGTACATTGTATCTGGGCTGCTCACTCTTTCTGCTGTGCCTGTTCCACTGCCTGCTCCCCCTCCCTTCAATGCTCCATAGGGTGTTTCTGATGGTCCTCAATGCTCTGTTGAAGCAACCTTTTAAGCTCTAAACCAGATCTCCATTATTCAAACCTGTGCATCTTTGACGTTAGCTATGAGAATAAAAACATTGTGTGCCTCTGAAGGCTCAATGCTCAAATGCATCAGCGCTGCCTGCTTATTGGCTGCAACCACCGTGGCATCTCAAAGAGAACTCATCCTTTATTCCTAACAACATCAATTTCTTCTTGCTTGTCTTACGCATGGTATCCCTTAAGTCCATGGACCCAGGCAAAGCCCTCTAACCTTGATACCCTGCCACTCCATGGACACTGAAGATTAATAGATGCAGAGGTGAGTTTTGACAGCCTACTTTAAACCAACACAGGTTTGGTAGCTTGCACTGACTTTCACATATTAATTTCAGGGTAGGGTAGGGTAGTATATTCATTTTTTTTAATCTTATGTGAGTAAAACATCCTTTCAAAGCCCATTTGTCAGCTGGCTTGACAGTCTGTCTGCAAAAAGTAAATGCTAAAGAATAATATGATCAGTATACTGTTACAACCACATGTTTCTGTAACAACAAACCTAATGTGTACTTTGATTCCAATTAAACTTGAAAAACAAGGGTTGCATGGTGGTACTTTCTGCAGCTCAAATATTTTGGAAAATTCAAGCGCTGCCATCACAGCCTTCAGTGCATTTAGTTTCCCTGAAACTCTCTTAACTCATGTGTCACTCAAAACTCCTTTTCACAATTACAGCTTATTCAAAATGCTGCCAAGGAGGCTCAGTCTCCAACTACTCTCATCATATCTGCCCATTTTAGTGTCTCTGAACTGGTTTCAAAGAGGCTAAAAGTGCCTTCTAGAATCAGTGTTGATATTTTAGCGATTACTCTAAAGGCAGAATGAGTAGGATTTTCCAAAAAAAACGAATGTGCAGACAAAACCAATCTCTCTCAATCATCACTTATGGCACACTAGAAGTGTGTGGGGGTATCTGTAAATGCAGAGATCCTGCCCTCTACCTGTATTTCCTTATTTTAACCTCCTAAGACCTGGCATCCACATGCGTGGACATCACATTTTGGGTTATACCATAATACTTAATTCTGCTTATATGGAAATTCAAAATTGTCCCCGTATGCAGAACCACATCATGTCAACAGATGATGCTTAATTTTTATACTTATCAGGTCCCAATAAGCCCAAATAGCAAAGAGAAATTAAGATAGAGCTTGGGTCTTAGGAGGTTAACCTTTGGGCAGTGGGTGTGTAGCACCCAACCAATACTTCTACCCTTTCAGCCTTTAAAAACACACATAGGGATGGTTTACGTGACTGACCTTTTAAATCCCTGAGCAATAACTGCACCTAGACGTGTAGTCTATACTCAAGAGTGTTCACTGTTGGAGTCCCTCTAATTAAAGAGGTTTGCACATTGCTCTGTAATAATTATTCAGTAATTTACATAATAACCCTGATGTCACACAGTGCTGACTGAACCTTTAACCAATGCAGAAAAAGGCTTTCTAAACATTTATTGTCAGGAAGGTCTCTTCCAACTTACAAATCATTTCCTACAAAGAGACGAGTTGTATCCGGCAGCAACAGCAGTTCGTTTGAAACAAAAAGGGAATAGGAAAAAAACCTGTGTGAACAAGTTGAAGCTGCAGTAATCGATTTGTTGGCCTCTTCGGGGCAGTAAAAAAAAAGAAGTAAATACAACATTGACATATTATCACCCAAAAAAGTTGACAGGGCAAAAGTGTTGCAAACAGCCTTATTTACACATCCAGCCGACATGGAGAAACATTTGCATTCATTTAGGATTGTGTATCTGGCCATCTGATGAATATAAGTCTAATATTTACTCTTTGTTTTGATCTCCACCAACACCTGAGAGAAATGAGCTGAAAACAGCTTCTGTGACTGACGGCAATAAGAACGGTGAGAGTGAACCAAAACAGTAAAGTCGCAGGCTGTAAAACCGACACAATGAGCTTAAAGACTTAAAGAGGGTGTAAGGACAGAGGGTGTCATGTGCTGTACAGCATTCTTTAATTGCTAAATTATCATAGGCAAATTAGTACAGACAACATTACAACCAATAAAGTTCCATGTATGTTATGTCATGTATGTATCCTTGGCTGATCAATCAAAACAAATCGATCTGGTAACCGGCCTCCAGATGTTGTTGTTGTGTTTTTGAATGGAGGTTAAGAAATTTAAATCCGTCATGTCTACTTCCTGAAGGAATAGTTTGACATTTTGTAAAATACTTTCTTGCGGGAGTTAGATGAGAAGATTGCTGTTGCTTACATTAGTATGAAGCTAAATTTAGCACAAAGACTACAAACAGGGAAAAAACGCCTAGCCTGGTGGAGCTCCTCTAAAGCTCACTAATTAACACAATTAATTAATTAATAACAATTAATTATATCTCATATTTTTTTAATCTGCAAAAAAGTAAAAGTGTAAAAGCGATAAATTGCAGTTTTACAGGGGGTTATGTGAGGGACTATTTCTTGGCAGTAAATGATACAGGAGCTGATTTTACTGTATCTGAGTTCACTGAATTACACACATCTTTATTAGCAGACAATAGATGGATCAATGAAGAGACTGAACAGATTGGAGCAACACCAACGTCAAAGTCTGATTATTGGGTCTGGGACGATAAACAATTTATGATACCAGTTAGCAAAACACAATACAATAACTGTGTCATATTTAACAACATCTATATTCTCATCTAACTCTCTCTAGCAAGAGAGCAAATAAGCGTATTTTCCAAAATGTCGAACTATTCCTTTAAATGAGATTGCCTAAGATGCAGAAATGCAGAAATGCAAAAATGTAAATGACACTTACACATGCGATAAATGTGTGCACAACTCCTTCACTAGACTTCAAATGGTCTGTCAGTAAACACACACTTTGCAAAACAACAATGTGGGAATTTTCAGTAACGGCTTTATTAAATTAGTGCAAAAGACAGACGTAACTTCATCTTTTTCTTTAAGGTGGTCTTCCACACAAACCCACACACGCTACCTTCTTTTTATGAGCGCAAGAGGAAAAAGCGAAACTACCCACCAAAACCACAGCCTTTGTTTTCTTCTTACACTTCTTCTTGTGACTTGTAATGACAGATGGAGAGAGAACAGGGGAGCGCAGAATTGACTGGAGACAAAATCGAACCTAAACACGTGGCAGTCATCGAAACAAGACTCCTGATTCTGCAATTAATCACAGATTTCAAAGCAATAAAAAACAAACAAAAAAAGATGTTACAATAAAATAGTCAACACATCAATAGCATTAGAAATAGTGCCTAGAATTCACAGAAAAAAGGTTTCCTCTTTTTTATTTACTCACTGTGTGGGTGACCAAAGAACTTGCAATCAAAGTACATAAGTTAATCAATACTGTATATTTATACAATGGTAAAAAATAAAATATTTATATAATAGTACTTTTTTTGATTTTTTTTAAGGTTTCACCGTTACTATAAAGATATACTGTTTTCCACTCCATGACAACTAATGCAATAAAAACAGAAGCAAATTGAAGAAAGGACTCCAGAGAGTTTCTGACTTTGAAGGCTTATGGCTACCACCTCGTCCTAAAAGACCACAACCACTGCAGACAAAGAAACAGGCTTTGTTCTCTCCGCTTAACGAGGGAAACAACATCAAACACCGTCTGTGACGAGAAAAGAAAGGAACACATCAAAAAGTCAATGTTCTTCCCCCGACCAGGACTGTAGCTCAGCCTTCGCAGTGTTCTCTGGCCCACCGAGAGACAGACAGAGGTCGATAGATAGAAGGGGAGACAGGGAAGGAGAGGCAGATAGATAGTGGGATGATGTCTATGCGTGGGGAGGGTGAAGGAAGGACGGATGGAGCAGAGGGGAAAAGAAAACAGGAGCAGAGGTAGCTATGAGAGGAGAAAAAGAAAGCTGGGGGTGGAGCGAGAGGTTTCAGGAGAACTGAGGGGAAAGATCAGAGGTTTAAGGTGAGGTCCAATATGAAATTGATTTATAGCTTTTGTTTTGTTACAATATCAATATACATGTTCTTTCAAGTATCTCCTACGGATGTGGCATGTTGCCATGAACGCTGCTAACACCCAACGCTTGTCTGCCAGTGTAATGGTGCGCTGCCAAAATGGAATACAATGAAAACCGTAAAAAAGAAATGGAATAATCGATGGTGGAGGAAGTGTGGAGGAGGGGGAGGAAAGATGGAGAAAAAAAATGTCAAGTCGAGAGAGAGTCGAATAGAGTCAGGAAAACTTGAGCAGACGCGATGAGAGAAGACTGAAGAGGGGAGGGACAGATGCAACGAGGAAAGTAAAGCTGAAGGAGACGAGAGTGGCAAGAGGAAAAGTGAGAATAAAAAAAAACAAAAAAACGCTGAGTGGTGTTACACAGCAGTTGTGCCGGTGGGGGATTGTGTGTATTTTCTTGTTTGATTTGTTGTGGTGAGAAGACTTCTTCTCGCTTCTTCATCTTCTTTTTCGTCTTCTTCTTCTCTCCTAAGCCTGGGTTGCGTGGGGGAGATAAGTCGCTGCTTTTCAGTGTTGCAAAAAGGACTACGGGAGGTTTCAGCAGAATCTACAGGCCTGGTGGGAGAGGAGACGAGAGGAGAGGAAGAGAAGGGGGAGAGGGAACGAGGATGTGTGGGAAAGGAAGGAGAAAAGATAGGAGATACTGTAAAGTCAAGGTCATCACTGAACCAGATCAATTGCAATCAATTACGCAGGACAGGTGGTGGTATCGCATCATTAAAGATTCAGTAAGGACAGAACAGAGAAGTTATAATTGTTCACTCTCAGTCCACCTTTAGGCAGCAGCAACTGAGTAATTGGCTTTAATGGGAAAGTCCACCCTGAAACTGTGTCAGCGTGTACCTTCCTCAACATCCTGGACAGCTCAATCAATATGGCTGAACATAAGCAACTCTCTCCAAACTTTCTAGTGCACAGAAGTGCACCAAGCTTTTGATTTATCATGCCATCACGAGACACTTTCTGGAGTGGCTACAGTGGAGATTAATTGGCAACTGACGTGTACTTGTAGAATACTTATCTTTTTACTTCAGAATGAGTTCAGTTTATGGTGCAGAGAACAGCTCTCAAGCAGAAAATATGGCCATGTGTTCAATGAATTAGCCTGGACTGAACTCCCCACTTACTTCAGAGAGGAGAATCTGTTTCAGTTCAGACAACATAATCTTTCACGAGAATACGGACTTCAAAGCATCACAGAACATACGTTCATTTGGACTTATGCCGTGTTTTCCCTGGTGATACAGAGGGCTTAGGGTGGGGTGAGTTCTCTGGTAATGCGACAGTTTGTCTCATCACTCTGGTAGAATTGCTAACAACGAGCTGATTCACAATTTTATACAACAAACACACACGCAGTGACATAAACACACACAGCAGGCACATGTACACACACACACACACACACACACACACACACACACACACACACACACTGCGGCATGAAATGTGAGAGTTTATTGATTGCCTCTCTGCCAGCCGTCTCCTCCAAGTCTGCTCCCTATTTCTGACATGTTCGGAGATGGCTGAGCATTCGACCCTTCTCACTCCTGTTGCCATTTTGCTCATTCTCTCCCCTCCTTTTCTTTCCCTGTTTCCTTTCTTTAAAAATCTGTTTTCTGATATGATTGAATTGGATAGGCTTCCCACGATGTCCTTGAAAAGAAGGCGTCAAACAGTAAACTAAATTTAGAAATATTTAAATGGCTGCACAGGTTGGTCCTGTTGCTACCAAACTGAATACTGCAAGTTCAGGAAAGGGTCACTTTGCTTCTGCTAAATTCAAATTGTGCCGCGGATATGAGCACTTCACTAGATTCACTACATACTTCACAATATTACAAAGAGTACGGTTTAGACCTGCTCTATATGAAAAGTGTCCTGAGATCCTTCTCTTACGATTTGGTGCTATATAAATAAATTGAACTGAATTGAACAAGTGCACTCAGGAAAGCAAGAGGCAAATCCTGGTAATTCATACTGTTCAGACCGTTTGCTCCCCTTTCGATCACAATTTTATTTTTCTGCTGAGCATTACATGAACAAAAAGTGACAACAAACATTCTCCCATTTTTTTTCTACCATTCCCACCACTGGTAGATTTACGTAGGCTGCAGTGATAGAGTGAGTATGTTGTTTGGTAATAAGTGGCTAATTGATGCATGCATGTGCTTAAAAATTTCCATAAACTTGTAATTGTTTAGGACCGCATTTCACAAATCTGTGACTATGCCTATGTTACGTACACATTTCAGTGGCGTTTAGAGGATAAAAGTCGCAAGGCACGTGTAATATTTGCACTTTACAGTTCATTTTTGCAGCAAAGAAAGTGAGACCTTAAATAGCTTCACTGCTGCAGTATACACTTCTGATGACTGTGACTGTGTTTAAGTACGCTGTAAGTATAACTCCTCAGTACACAGATGCAGTGGTTACTGCGAGCAACGGATCAGGTGTACCATAAGTATTCTGCCTTACTTAACAGGCTTACCTTTAAGCCTTGCCTTTTACTGCTAATCTAGCAAAATGCATGCAGCAAAATGTGGTGTAAAACAACCAATTTGGAGGTGGCAATTTGTCATAGCTAGTGTTTGTTTCTAAAGGGTTTACTATTGCATTATGCTTTGTGGGCTTTATTGTGCACGCATGAGTGGGTTGCACTGTTGCTCTCACTGTTGTGGTCACAGCTCTTATGTGCTTTGTTTAATCAGTTGGCAGTCGGTATCAGTCAGACAAACTCATCATGCGTTTCGACTGTTGACACGCCAATATGTTTCTCTGTGTCTTTTTTTCTGTCTTTATCCTCCCCCATCTCTGCCTCTCTGTCTCTCTCCCCACATCTCTCTTTCTCTCAATGAGATTAGGGAGCGGTCTTGAGGAATGTGAACTGTAATTTTCCCAGACATTCAGAAATGAATTGGACGGCACACTTCAAAAAATTCTGACGTGATCGAAGCGTGCCTGAATGGGGGTGGGGCCAATTGATTTTTCTTTCTCTATTGTTTTTCTTCCAATGCCCCCCTTTCATAAGGTTCCAGGCCTAAGTGTTGCCCCCCAAAAAGTGAAATACAAGTCGAGAAACACTCGGAGGCACTGGAGACTCAGATATTGGTTTTTGCAAATCTAATGAGACTCTGGCAGCCCTGTTTCACCTCACATGAAGAACTGGATATAAAAGAGGCAATTCTCCCCCTCTGGCTAAAAAGTCAAGGCCCTGACATGAAAATACATTGCCGAATCAATTCACCTCAGCTCTCTCACAGACACAGGCTATGAACTCATAGGTCAGGAACAGATGAAAGAGAGAATTAGGTAGGAAGCGAGAAAGAGAGGGATGAACAGAATATAATCACTACACCTGGGGTAGGCTGGGTTATGAATGAGTCACTTTATGTTACAGTTTGCAGAATTATCTTCAATACCACGCTGTGCTCCTATAGAGCCTCACAGAGGGAGAAGTTTTTTATGAATGAGATAAAGAATGATTCCTGCTACATTATATTTCTTCTTGATGTGCATTTGTGTTTCTGCTTGTTAATGTACATAAAACTCTCAAACATGGAAGCACACACGTGTACATACTTTTGAAAGTAAGGTATGAGTGTGACATTTAGCCCACCCAGCATAATGTTCTCACATCTGTCTACGGCTTGGAAAAGGTCCTGTATATACAGTACAAACTACCCAAAGTTCCTGTATATATATATAAACAACCTTCTCTGTCACTCTCTGTATAGTCTACCACTACATGGAAAAACAGCTACCTGTGCCAGAAAAAGAACCTATTTCCACTTCAAAACACCCGACAGAAAGGAATACATTTGGACTCAAACCTCTTTTCGCAGTGTATATGAATGACCCAATGGAGTATCACAGCGCTTCACTGATGTTGACTTATCTTACCGCCTCCACTTATTGTAAGTCTCTCTGGGTAAAAGCGTCGGCTTAATGCGTAAAATATAAATTTAACAAGCTGCGGGAGGCGAGGAAGAATCAAATGGGACACTGGAGGGAACAGTAACCGTTTTCCAGCCTTTCTAATTGCTGAGAAGAGAGGAGGGTGACAGCTGATTAGCACAGGTATGTCACGGCTCCTGACAAAAACAGCGGCATTGCAGCTTGAAGAAGAAACATTATGGAGGAAGACAGAGAATCTGTCAGGGTAACGCTGACTATAATGAAAGTTAATAAGTCTTACCAACCCAGAATGTAATGATGAATGACTTAACTATATAAAAAATCATATAAAAAAATGACAAGAATTTGTAAGTGAATAATCTATATAATAGTTTTGTTAGTATGTTCTTATCCTGTGTCTTTTTGATTTTCATGAAAATCTGTTTGGATATTGGTCAGCACCTTTTAAGTAAATAACCATTCAATGTATTTATATTCTGTAATTACATCTCTGTATAGTAGTTTTCATTGTTAGAGTCCGCCATTCCCGTAAATCCTGTCAGTGAGACACTATGCACAATACCAAGGAACTGAAACACGTAAATGTTACAAAACCATAATGATTGTTATTAGTTACACCTATTTTGTATTTGACAAGTCTAAATATCAGCTGTGAGAAAGGCGTCAGACTGTACATAGAAATCAAATACTTGGTCCTGCCGTTCACATTCATGTGGCCTCGTCCTGTCGGCAACAAACAGCTTGTACATTTTTCTAGACTTTTATTTTTGGCAACTTCAGAATTGGGGCTGAAAAGTCCCTGTATATCCCTGTATAACTGTTCAACAGATGTACCAACAAATGTACCAACAAATCATTCATTATACATGAGTAAAACATGAGTGCAGTCTGGTGCAACAACTTCACATTCATAAACAATTTATGATGCCTTTGAGCATCACTTGCTAAGGATCAACAAATAATTCATATATCTTCAGAGCAAATGTGACAACTTTTTGGGTTCTTAAGAAGGTAAATAATACAGTACACATTAACATGGGGTAGTTATGTGTATATAGGCTACTAGCGAAGGAATTCCACATTTATGATCAGATTTTGTTTTGGCCTCTAAACATTCATCATTGTACAGTGATAGCTTTGTTTGTTATAGGCTTTTGTCTTAAGAAACGATGCAACCCTTTGAGTTCATATCTCAGTTCAAATATCAAAAACCCCTAACAGGCTTGATCTGAAGACATAATGAAATATTGCACCATACATGTCACAGTGGCACTAGGTCTCTTCAAAGGAAGCTGAGAAAAAGACATATTTTTACAAGAGTAAATAAGCCCCTAAACATCCTGTCTCTATAGCCGGGAGGGGATTAGTGTAGAGCTGGAAAAGGAAGAGGAAAAGTGGCTGTCAGAGCGAAGCGAGGGATCAGAGCGGAGGAATAGTGTGGACTAAAACCCCGGGAGGATGGAGGGTAAATTAGTGGCATCTGGGCTGGGAGTTGTTTTGTTGTGTTTAATGGTAAATGCTTTGTTTTTACTCCGCCCTCTCACTCGCTCTCTCTCCTTTACTCTTTGAATTGAATTATCACTCTTGCTGAAATTACAGGGGAACACAGAAAGAAGCAGTTCTCTGCAGTGCATTACAACTGCAGACAAATCTGCTGCTGAAGCCCGTAATCCTGCATGGAAAAGATTTTAGCATGCAGTTTGAGCTTGTAGACCTTCCTAAATTGAGCACATGCAGGGTGCATTGGAGCAATGTAGGATAAAATGGATGTGCATGTGTGTGTGTGTGTGTGTGTGTGTGTGTATATATATGTGAGAGAAGAAGTAGAAATATGGTTAAGAGCATCAGCATCCCCAGAGATTTTAATTTTATCACCTTATTTCATATCCTTCATAAGCCAAATTCACGCACAGGGAAAAAACATATTAATCTCTAAAGTCCAGCGATGTCCACGCCACCTATATGTGTAAAATACACATTATTTACATACTGGCCAACTTATTGCCTCCAGCCACACATCATCAACTTTGAGAATTTCATTTTGAGCTCCAGTGAGGCTGCCGCAGAGAGATAGTGCATGTACTGTACAGAGCACATCAGTACACATGTGCACTGATAGGGGGCAGTGTGGTCATCTGTGTTGGCTTGCCACCTGTAAACTGAATTACCAGTTTAACTGGAGCAACCCTCCTTGTAATTACTTCTAAAATTAGGAATCATTCTTATGAGTAGCTGTCCTTCTTTGTGTGCATTGACAGCCTATGGGAGCACGTATTGACTGCACTTAGTTTGCCCAATTAGGAAGTCTTATCTCACTTGAACAATGGATGCTTTCACATGGACATTTAACACCCAGGATCTGAGGAGTGTGTATGTGTGTTTGTCTCTACATATCTGCAAGCATTTCCCTCTACAGGACTGTAGGATAATACTGTAATTGTTCCCTACTTTATGGTAATCTGTGTATGTGTGTGTGTGTGTGTGTGTGTGTGTGTGTGTGAGTCTACGGCACATTGATCACAATAGAAAGGCTTACAATGGAGGGGAGTGAAAGTAGGCCCCTGCAAAGCCCTGGGATTTGGCTGCCAATCCTGCAACAGCAACAAAGGTCTCGTAAGCATTAGAAGACACGGTATATGTTGGCACTCTGCACACACAGGCACACGCTTGCCCTCCCTCTCTGTCCTGCAGGGTTACATACATTATTTAGGGGTCTGAAAAGCAACCCCAGTGGAGTGTTGTATGGCTGAGAGCTAGAAAGCCAGTGAGGACGCGGCTCTGCTTTTGGCAGTGTTGCTAAGCTGAACGCTGCTGAAGGAGTTGGTGGAAAAAGTGTGGAGGTTTGAGGTACGGATGGAAAGGTGTGATCCGACTGAGGCCAGTGACAGCAAAAGTACAGTTCCCCACCACATTAACAAGCAGGCTTCACAACCCACGCCTCATTTAAATTCTTCTGGCTTCCAGTAGATTCACACAAGAGAAAATCTGTCAGTGGGGGAGAGATGATCTTTCTCTTCAACAAAAAAATCGACTTGTTTAATCAATTCTCTTGATTCAAGTGTCATTTTATGGAGACTCACTAATCTGCCCCTTTCTGTAATATACAAGTGTGAATCACTTCAGTTGTTGTGGAAATTGTGATTTTTCAGATGGAATATGGAACTGAAGAATTTGTTTTGTCTCTCTCTCTCATAGCCTCAATCAAAAGCACATCAACACTCGGATACACAGAAATACCCACAGTTCAAACACACACACACACACACACACACACACACACACACATACACACTAACTGTTGTTGATTAGATGACCTCAAGAGGGTTATAAGCAGAAGATGCAAAGAACAACTACCTGTTGTTCTTGTCTTGGTTACATAACTAAACGCTTCCGACACTAAACGCTTCCTTGGTTTTTCAAGGAGATGTAATTACTGCTGGGATTGAATTCGCTGGCATTTTTTTGGCTTTTTCCAGGAAATCTGACATCCTTATTCTTCACAGAAATCAAATGGACTTTGAAGACGGGTTCACATCCTGCGTCCCACATGTTGATGGGCTGAGGTCAAACCTTTTTAAACCAGCTCCATTTACAATCTTTCCATTGATTGCTCTGACAGACACTATTTTTAACTGCTGTGCAGCTGGGAAACCTGTGACGAAGTCGCAGAGAGGGTGATTTGAGATGCATTCTAGCGAGATGTTGCATTTCCGAGACGTCAGTAAGCAGTCTGTGGAAGTAGTTTTCTTCATACATCAAAGATTTTTCCCTGTCATTTAGATAATGGCAGCTAAAGTTACTTTGAAACTAGACGTTGTTCACTGTTTTATAGAGGCAACAACGAAAAAATGGTTCCAGCCATAACTAGACAATCAAATACAAGGTGCACCGAGCTGCTGTAGCGTTTAACCTGCTTCTGCAAAACATAACCATAAAAAAATGTCTTGGCAGAGGCAGATATTAGAGGGAACCAAATGAAAGACACTGACATGAGAAAGAGAGCTAAAATAGAGGGAGGGAAAGGTAAGAGAGATACAATTGCAAGGAGCCAGAGAAATTAAGAAAACTGTAGTGCTGTCGCCCAGTGGGCAAAACCAGAACAAAACAGTAGAGTTTAATCTCCACACCTTTATTCTCGTCTCCTTTCCCCATCCTTCCCCCTCTGGCTCTTTCCATTTTTCTTCTCCTCATCTCCCTCCCGCAGGGTCAGAGTTCAGCTTGGAGATAAGGGAATTGAAACAGGATCCCCTCTGCCTCTCTGTCAGACTATCTGACTATACACTGCAGTGATCAGTCCCCTCTATCTGTCCCCCAGCACAGGTCTCTGTGATGAGCTCGAGCAGGAGTCATCTCTCTGGGCACCCGTGTGTGTGTGTGTGTGTGTTTGTGTGTGTGTGTGTGTGTGTGTGTGAAAATATGTTCTGCATTTGAATTGCCGGAACCTCTGTTGCCCAGCTGTAATACTATCTGAGGTTCCCAATTGAGACACGCATGCACACACACATCGTCCTTGTTTCCTCTCCCTCTGTAATCTCCAACCTCCAGCTCCAGGGTAACACCGCTCACTGCTACGTCTGTCCTGACTACGTAAACATGCTTCAGTCCAAATGAATGGACGTGTACACGGGAACAGAACCAGGCAGCCCAAAAATCTGGAGCAGCTATTTGGCTAATGAATGCCACTGTCTATCACTGCACTATTTACAGTATAGTAATGACTGCTACTGTCGCAAAAGGACATTTGCGGAGAAGACTCTCCGAATGTCATGTTGGCGTGTCAACCAATTATCATGCTTTCTAGTTCAGACACTGCGGCTGCTACCATGGCAACTCGCAAATAACAAAATCTTTCTAAAAAGGAGAGCGTGAAAAGCTAACTGACTGTTCCAGCTGGGATACTCTCAGGATCGCAGCCATGAAACTTTTCCGAGAGGTGGCTGCTCGCCCGAGAATGCTGACACAGCATCAGCTTACGCTCATGATTAGTGTGCCGCAGTGGAGCCGCAACTATCAAAAGCCGGAGTGGGGTGTGCTTATGCTGTTGCCTGCTACGCATTGTCAGTTTAATTTAATATTTTGTGTCCAGAGAATCATGAGTTTTTAAACAGAAGTTTCAGGTAAGATGATGAGTTCTTCAAGGCGCAGCGTCAAACAAAGCCTTCCCATACACAGAGCAGTCGTCTGCCATGAATGACTGCTTGAAGAAAAGATAGGCATCAATAGACAGATTGATCCATACCCAGAGGAAGATCGATGGGTCATGGTGGATGCTGTGATTCACAGATACCCAGAGAAAATGAGAAGATGAGACGCAGAGATTCTGCCTGTAAGCAAAGGATTATGGGGAGAGTGCGAATGTTTGCTAAATAGCGAGAAAGCAAAAGAGCAGAAGAAGTGGTATAGGGGAGGAAAAACAGTGGCAGAGAGGACCGAGGGATGAGAGACAGGAAATATGTAAGCGGGAGTGATCAGCGGGACATGTGAGAGAGGAAGAAAAAAGATCAGTAGAACAAAACAAAGACGAGAGAGGAAAGGGAGCTGGAAAGAGGAAAGGAGACGCGACTGTGATTTTTCTGATGATCTTCAAAGAAACATTTCACAGTCAGCAGCCTGACACAAATCAGGAGAAAAAAAGATAATTTAATTATGACTACACCATGTTTTTAGGCCTAAAATCATCAACCTCCCTTTTATTTTTTGTCTCATTTCTTCTTTTTCCCTCTTATTCCTAGTCCTCCTCTCACCACCCCTACTGCTGTACCCCGCCTCCGGCGTACAGCGAGCCCGACTATAAACTACAGTGAACAAGCCCAGACGGGAGAACAGAATCTGGGGGCCTTAAAGTTGCAAATGATTTTTCTTCTCACCAAACTAGCTGTTGGATGTCCTCCATTACGTTTGTGTTGTGAATGGAGGGGGCTGAATTATTCATGCTATCGCTAATGGTTTAAATGAGATATTCTGAGTAAATTCAAATTTGACTTCCTGGGGAGTGCCCTAGGCATGGCGGCAAAAAAAATACAGAAACGTGAAATGCACAAGACATACTTTTCCAAAATGAATGCAAAAAAGCACACTTGCCAAATGCATGAATGCAAGGGATGCACTTGTATACCCATAGGACCTTTCACTATTCACTGAGTACAATGAACTGCATCCCTTTTAAACAAATTTATCCTGAAAGTCTGTACCATTTGACATTTTGTCTGCCTTGATTCCTCACCAAATGATAAATTGGAAGCAACAAGGCACATTACTTCAGCATTAATCCATGTTTGAACAAGGACAACAGCAAATGCTTTCTTCTGTGTTTGGATGGTACTTACAGAGTAGGGCGAGCAGGAGTGTCGCGAGCAGCACAAGAAGGCTTGTGCGGTGGGAGTGGGCAGAGCTGCAGTGCATCCTGTTCTTCTTACAGACGCACACCTGAACTTTGACCTCTGTGCTGTTGGACAAAGGGGGCACCCCTGAGTCAGTGATGAGCAACGGGAGCTGGTAGTTGGCTTTCTTCAGACTTTGCAAAAGCATGATTTGGGAGTGTGTGGCTGTGGGGGACACACAGAGGAAAAGGGAGGTTTAATAAAGTGCACGTACAATGATCCCCCATCCTGCATGTATTGTCCATTTATTCTGCATTAACAGCTGCCCATTCTGCAAAGCAGAACTAAATATGTGTATTATGACAAGAAACTTACATGCCTCGAGTAACGAGCCATTCCTGACAACTGAGGCGACAAAAATTGGCACTTAAGTTGCATAAGATTGTTACATTTTATTGCATCACACTTTAACATTCCTTAAGAGACACAAGACAAACATACTGGAGCCAGTTTACTTCATGCTGAAATGTGCCACAATATGTAGAGCTGCACATTTGACTTGTCTGCCATGGCCGTTAACTGCGGGTAAGGTGACTTTTAGTGTGAGTGCTCAAAACAATGTCACAAGGCAACTGTAAGCAACAGTAAACAAATCGCCCCCACCTCTCTGGCTCATCAGTGTATTTTGACATGCCAGAGAATTTTCTACAAACCCTGATCAGTGTGTGACAAATCAACAAACAGCTGACTGTCAGCACCATCAGATAGATTCTTCTATCTTTCAGTTCATTTTAAACATACAACATATTGTACTTCTTGATCATGTAATTCTGTTGGTCTGTTAAAGCAATTATACAACATTGCACTTCCACATGCACTGTCACATTCTTGTGATAACACGTACAGATGGGTGACAAATTAATGGAAAAAACACCATTAAGCGTTTGATTAAGGTGTTGTTCCACCACAAGGCTTCAGAACAGCTTCAGTGGTCCTTGGGATAGATTATTTCTAAGCCTCTGGAAATCTACTGGAGGAATGAACACCATTTGATCCCATAGGTGTAAAATTGGGACGAGCTCTGATGATCTGAGGCCATAGCATATGATTCACGTTCATCATTCATTATGTTCTCTTCACTCATTTATTCAGGTTTATCCTTTAAAGGTAAAGGAACCGTTCGTCATTTAGCGAATTACACTTATTTGCTTGCTTGACTAGAGTTCAATGAGAGGATTGATACCACTGTCATATCTGTTCCTTAAATATAAGGCTACAGCCAGCAGACAGTTAGCTTAGCTTAGCATTAAGACTGAAACAGGGGGAAACAGCTAGCCTGGCCTCATCGTTTTTTACACGTTTTTGCATGTACTATCATGTTTGTATTAATCAATATAATAGAGATTTTGTTTGGCTAGCTGTTTGCCCCCGTTTCCAGTCTTTATGCTCAGCTAAGCTAACTGGCTGGTGGTGGTGCCTTTACGTCTATCCTACAGACATGGGAGAGTGATATCGATCATCTTATCATACTCTTGGCAAGAAAGCAAATAAGTGCATTTCCCAAGATATTGAACTATTTCTTGTTAAGATTAACTTTAACACATTAAAAAAAAAGCATTTTCAAAAATGTGTTAGTCCTTTGGGGTTAAGATTTTGTCTGAGGATAAAAACGAGTAGCATGCATGCATCTGCCAGTGTTCACAAACCAATTTGTGAAAAACTGTAGTATGAAGGATTAAATCTAGTTGCTGCGTATCAAGACACGCAAAAACTGAAGTTATTTTCATAGAGAGACACACTGTTAAGGTATATCCACCAGCTTTCCCACCTCTGGTTCCACACACATCCATAGACACACATGCACACACATGCTGAGGCGAGCACAGTGCCAGTCCATTTCACTGGTAGCAGGCTCTTTCTCTGCTGGCCCTATCTGTCTCTTCCAGCGGTGGTGATTGAGGAGTGTCTGTACTTCCCTCTCCTGCTGTCAGTCACAGCTAATACCTCTGGGCAGGTTTTAGCTCTGCTCTGTCACTCAAACACACACAGACAGCGCTGCCGGTCATGCAACCCTGAATCAATGTCTTGGTTGTCGGTCTGTCCTCCCCCCCCCTTCCCTCCTTGTATCATTTTACTCTCCATACTTATTGTGTGATCCGTACTAGCGTCTGACTTCTCTCGACTGTATTCAGCATGGAATCATATTAACACCGTGTCGCGGGATGTAAAATTGTACTCAGGTGAATTGATCCATTAATATTCTTGCAATGAAATTTACTGTTGTGCTTTGGCAGCTTTCTCTCACACCTTCTTTTTCTTTGTTTAATTATATTCATACATTCCCCAGGGTGCTTTTTGGCACACCTGTGAGACAGTCTTGGTGAAAAGAAAAATAGTGAGGGAAAGAAAAGGTGAGTCACAAGTGTGGTCTATTAAGGTTATTGTTGGTGAACTCTTGTATGAAAGATTGATTGATTATTGAAAGTCATTTTTCAATTGGTGAAACATTGGTTAACATTTATTAAACTCCATTACTATGTCTAAAACAGTTCAATTCAGTCTCATTTCAAAATAAAATACTCACAGTTGACCCTGGTAACCTTCCATGTTTTATCTAGTCCCGGCTGTTTTCCCAGTTCTATCTTAAAGGGTGCAGCATTGGGCGGGAGGTCCTTGTCCCGCCCCCCAACTATGGCCACGTTCATATCATGGGCGTCTTCACACACTCGCGCTACCGACGGTACCACATAGGGGGCATTGTCATTGTAGTCTTCCAGGTGAATGACCAACGTGCCGGTGCCTGTGGCTGGAGGGCTGCCTGGAAACACAAAATCAACACATATTAGGACAGGGAAAAGACAAAAGTGTGAATCGATTTTCTCTGCAAAATGTAGCGCTCTACTGTAGGCCTGCAAGCTCATCATGGAGTGCAGAATGGGAATAGTAATGATCCGGGTAGATGTGAAAAGATTAATAACACAATGCGGCTGCAGTAAAACATGGTGTAGTCATGATTATTCTAAAGTTAATGCTCTCCTCCTTCTAAATGTTTTTCATTCTGCAGTGTCAAAATGCTTTAAACTTAACAAGATCCATCCCGCTCTCTTCTACTCAGCTGTCCCAATTTAACCCAAACAAAAACAAAAGCATGTGTCTTTTTGATGTCGGAGGAGCATGAATCACAGAGGCTCATGTTTTGCAAAAGGGCATTTTGACATGGCACACGGCCGTCTTCTGCGTTTTCTATGAGATTACACCTTCTTGAAGGATGCTGGGTTAAAAAGCAGCTTGGCTCTTCTCTATTACTGCTCTCTGTTTCACTGCGATTACAGGTTATTAAAAAATCCACACGGCATCCACAACAGCTCCAGAGGTCAGTCAGCAATTAACACCTAAAGACAAGATCTGTAATTGGAAAATGGGCCTCCTCCACCTCTTCAAAGAAAAAAAAAATATTTGCAGACAATTTGGAGCAGAGAAGGGTGGAGGTGGGGGCTGGGGGTTGTGGGTACAAGTCAAGATATATGTGCAATAAATGTCAAGTGATGCTGGAATGAAACTCAGTCTGGGTTTTTACGGTGCCGTTAGAGAAAGCTGCACACGCTGAGCAGGAAATGTTCCTGCCGTGAAATGCTGATTAGGTGAAAGTGAACTTTTTGGGACAAACATATAAAAAAAAACAACTAATGAGGAAAAATGACTTGGATGTGTAAAAGTTCAAATATGAACTCCAGTTTCATAATGGGCAGGTTTGTTCACAGCCTCATCATCTACTGAAGCTTTCCGATCCATCGCTGAATGTATGCAGTTTACAGTGAAAACTGTGGCAGATTTATCACTCAAAGTTCTTTGTCATTTTTGAAACAATGGGTCCTTGATTTTACAATGCGATAGAATTTCTAGCTGGCTTTTGTTTTTGCCAGTTGAAAAGACAACTGTCACCAGGCCAGCCATGTCTAGTTACGGTTGCAAAGCTATGATTGGCCAATCTCTGTCTGGGGAATGGTCAACTGGATGCCAGAATTAATGCAGATGTATTACATTTGACACTACATACAATATTACTTTGTATTACACCTCCAAACTGACAATGTCTATGAGAATTGGTACTTTCAAACCAAAAAAGTTGACAATTTTGTTAACGCTGACTTAAAAAAGGAGACCTAAGCAATGGTGTGAGGTTATCGTGCAATAGACTAATCCCACATCCTGCAAGCCCTCTCTCTGTATGTGCATAGAAGCAGCTTACCTTGAGAAATATCCCAGGCTAAATAACAGAAATGTCAAATACGCCTGAAAATAATTCAGATGGAAAATTTCTCATCCCCATGCTGAGGCTTTTTATTCACACACAACCTCTGAAACAGAGGCAACATAAAGTGTTGCCCAGGCTGCTAAATCCCTCAGGCAGGGCGACGGAGGCAAGTTTCCAAGTGCTAAATATTTACTATTTGCGTAAATGCATGAGCGTACTGTATGTCAAGTGTAGTGGAAACCTTAGAGGCTTGTGTAGGTGCTGATTCTCTAGGATAATGGCAGTAATCCAACTTCATATACACCCGTACAGACACCTGCCCACGCACACAAGAGGCTGCTCTTCCTCTCTGCATTCCCACCAACCCACATGCACTGGGTCAATTACAAAGCTTAAATACTCTCACTGTACCCGTACAAAAGCAGTAGTGAAAAGAGTAAGTAAATGTACTTTCATCAGAAGCAACACAACACAAGATCTTCAGTCCGAACAGAAGACACAAGAGAAATGAATGGGTGGCAGAAGCAGACTGTGCTACATTCACCTGCAACAAAAACATTTTTCTGTTTTATAACAGTCTGCAGAGAAACCCTATCTACCCCTAGTGTTTATCAGATAATCATCATGATTTGTTTGTTTGCTAAGCTCCTAACTTTAATTTCATTCTCAGCCGTAAAGCCATTGCGGGACTGTGATTGTGAGAGACAGGGAGAAATCAAATGTAATGGTAGCGACGTTGGCATTTCTACTGTATCATAATCGTGAAATGACTGCTATCTCTGCGCACGGTTGCTTTTCTGCATGCAGTCAAGGAACGAAACTAAACAGCAAACACCCCTTATATTCTACAGATAAGTGTGTACGGCTGTGACAATATCAGCAGCGGATCAAGAGCAGAGAGGAATTACTTCAGCAAAAGCAGACAGAAAATGTGCTCAAAAGCAAATCAAAGGCAGTAGCTCTTCAGGCGAGACTCTACATAATCTATTATCACTCGAGAGGTGAGACCAAGAGAGTGAGGATGAGGTTTGGATCCTCCGTCAGCGAAAAGATGCAAATTTCAGCCCATTTGTAGTGGGAGAGGCCGTCTCTGTGCTTGGCTAGCTTTAAATGAAGCTGTTTGTCTTCCTAAATGAATACTCCCCACACTTAATCACTCTATTTCTCTGCTCCTCTCTTCCCCTACTCCTCCTTATCTCCATTGCATCATGCCCGTGTCATCATCAGCCTGCCGTGGCATCAATGGAGCTTGTCTGCCGGCCTCTGCTTCACACCGCTTTGTCACAAAAGTTCTGATTAAACACGCTGCAAGTTTCTAAAGGAGACGGGTAATTTATGGATCTTTTGCCACTACGTGTCTACCCATCTCTGAGTGTTAGGCACTAAAAGGAACATAAAAAGTAAAGTAGGCGATATTTAAGAAAGAAAAGACATGAGGGGATTTACTGTGATGCCAAAAGAAGATGATAATTTTCAGGGTGATGGAAACTAAGTGTAAAAGACTGCCCTCTCATTGTCTCGTTGGAGTTGTTCACTGTCAAAAACGTATTCATCGCCGCATCGAGCTGTCGAACAGGCTTGGCTGGCAGCAGGGAAATCCTGTCTAATTAACAGAGGTTTCAATCTCCAAATCTGCAAATATAGTATCTGAGCCCAGAGTACACAGGACACAGACTGGTCAAATCAATGTAAAACAAGATTAAAATGAGGACAAAGGTCTGGGCTCACTGCCTCCCAGGAAGTGTGCGTGTGTGTAATCCTGTAGTGCCGTGTTTGTGTGTCGTTCAAGGCTTGACTCTCTTCCTCTAGTAACTCAGATGAGAAAGGTGCTCAGAGCGACTTACTCAATTATTTTGTTGTTCAGTAAATTGCTACGTTCCAAACGCAAATTGTCAGTCTTACTGGCCCTGTTGATGGGCACTGTATATAATAATGAAACAGCAAATAACTAGTGTTCAAAGCAGTTTAGTACTACACTGTAGACTTCCTGGTCAGTGCCCATATTTCCTGTCACAATGCACAGTTCCAGTCAAAGTCAGAGCTGTCTATGAACCTGTTATTGTTAAGCTGTCTAATAGTTCTGTGTTATTCTATGTTGAGCCTGTTTATATACTAAAGATTTAATGGCAACAATTTCATTAACAAGACTAAGAATCTACATCCACACGAGTGACCTTCTGAAACTGTGGTAAACGCTAACGTCAGCATTCTAATACACTCACAATGACAATGCTAACAGATCTTTAACAGGTGAGGTCAGCGTTAGTGTTCCCCGTATTTGGTCATAAACCAAAGATTTGAATGACTTAAATGTTTGATCTGATGATGGCGCTGGACGGGGATCTCACCAAAATTGTTACAATCCATCCTAAGGCGGACTTGAATGGCTGTAACCAAATATCATGGCAATCCATTTAAAAGCTGAAGAGACATTTCATCAAAAAACAAAAACCTCATGGTGGTTTTAGAGTAGGGGTCTCAAACTCAAATTACCTGGGGGCCGCTGGAGGCAGAGTCTGGGTGAGGCCGGGGCCGCATCAGGTATTCCACAAAAAAAGCTTTGCGAAAAAAAATCCAAACTTCTCAAACTACATTACCAACAGTTATTTAACTTCAATGGGTTCTTCTGAACATGAACGTTCCTTCTTAACATGGCGTCTCTTGCCTGCTCCTTGCTGCCAGAAACCTGGCAGCGCTTCCTCTCACATAGCTGAGCCGAACAGAACAGCCCGGTAGCAGTCGCCTTTCTTTTTGTCTTTCATGATGATGTGAACATCATGACATTTGTAGATGGTAGAAAGCACCGGGTTAGTGAGCGCAAAAAAAGGCGAATTCTACCGGGCTGTTCATTATTATTATGTTCATTGTTGTTGTAAACGTTGTCATAGAAACAAGTGAAAGCATGAAGCCGGGACAGTGGGACACCATTACCCCATGGAAGCGTTATTTACTGGCTTTTATTTTCTATAATAACTCCATGGATGCAGCAGGAGCATAGCAGCGTTGTCTAATCAAATATGTGGTGTGGCACAGCAGCAGGTTCGCCTGGTTCTGTTTCATTAATGTCACACGCTGTGGAATCACATGTACGAGCCTCATTTGCTGTCACACAGCGCGCCAAACATGGATGTAAAGGTCTTTTAACGTCCGTTTGTACGTCTGCTCTACTCATTAGACCTCAGTGAGAATTACGCACAGGTTCTCCAACAGCTGATCAGTACGCACAGCTGCTGTGGATATTTGGGGCGACTTTACCCAAAATTCATCACATGTTTCTGCTTGGGTGATCCCCTGACATTTCCTCTAACAGTTAGAGGAAATGTCAGGGGATCACCCAAGTCAACAGGATTCACCACCTGGGGACGATGAATCTCAGTACAAAGTTTCATGACAATCCATTCAATGGTTGTTGACATAACGACACACAGACTGACATCGCCTTCCCTAGAGCCACGCTGCTAGCATAGCTAAACCTTTTCAGCAGCATGCCCTTTTATAGTACAGTGTTTGTATATGTTAGGAGAGACCTCCTTGTCTTTACAGTCCCTCTCCCATCAGCAGTGGTTGACCCCGGGCATTGCAATCTAGAGTAAAACTACACTGCCTGCAAGTGAATTAGGTTTTGTTTCAAAACTAAAGTAATCCAGGCACCTTGGAGACTCTGACATCTTGCATCTTGCTAACAGGTTAACATAACATAAATGGAGGTGGAAATCCCTGCACTGTTTTGCTCTGCAGCCCTCCTCTTTTTCACAGACCGCTTTCCTTTATTTAGGGTTTAATTAGGTTGCAGGGATGAAGTCGGAAAGTTTTGAAACTTGCATAAGCTAAGTAACTTCTTTATTCAAGTGAAGAGTGTTTTTTGTACAAATGAGATAATTAATGATGTATTATTTTCACTGAAAAATTGAACATTCCAAAGTTAACTTAATACAAGTGGGGATTGATTCTGATAAATTGGTTTCAGAGCAGGAATTACACAAATTAACGAGTGAGATTAGCTTTAATTGTCTCCATAAAAGTCCCTCTTCAATATTAAAAGGAGCGCAGCTTGCGAGCCAGTAGAGGCAGACAACTCCAGTAGCTTGCACTTGACAAACTCTACTCCTGCATCATATCCAGCGCATCCTTTGTACGCCAGCCTGATTTTGGTCTGGTATGCTGCTGCTGCACTACTCATTTGCAAACAATTTCTGTAAAACCCTGCTGGAAATGTTTCTGCTGCTCCTACTACAGTATTTCAAAAGCACCACCTACATAACTCCGTACATACAGTACTATGCAAATACTCAGAGTATCCATTCAACATAAGTTGGCTGGCTGAACTAGGCGGACATGTAAAATATAATTCCTACAATAACAGATTTGTGTGGCCACTTGGGGGCAGCAGAAACAAGCTCAATGCATCACTTTTATATTAGCAAGCAACAATGCAGTGCTTATTTATACATCCGTCAGATATAGAGCAACATTAACATTAATCTGGATCACCAAAGTCCAATATTCTCTCCACCAATTCCCAAGGGAAATGTCTGGCTCTTTAGCTGCTAAATGCTCAACTTTGTTCACCAGATAGTTGCTATGCTTGTCTGCCATTTGGCGCCGGGCCGGTAGTTTTACAGTATTACAGCTGGTTTATCAGAGCCTTTTCACTGAAAGCGGCGCTGATGAGAGCAGTGAGAATGAAAATACGTTAAAAATATTGATTATAGCAGCTTTAAAGTTGCAATGTAATGATTTTACTCTAAGCAATGAACGTTTGACGGTGATGATGAAGCATGATGAGAAATGTTTTGGGACTGCTGGAAACTTATTTTCTTTGCATCTGCCCACTCACGATACACTGAAAAGTCAAGCACATCTCACTCATAAAACTCACATGTCCATTGGCATAAAACAGAGAAACACAAACAAAAAATAGTAAGACAAAACAAAAACATTACGGATATGAAATTATGTCATGCAATGTCAGTTAATCCACTCAGCATAATCATGGGTGAAAGTGGATATAATTTCCAGTACATTTGTGAACACACTTTGTGTTTCACAGACAGATATTTTGTGTTTGTACTATTTAGACCAGTATCACAGTATTTTCAAAATTGTAGGTTGCAGCATCCAAGTATTGCAGAACATCTTAATAGGATGGATGCAGGAAAAATGCAAATCGAAGAAATTCTGCAATGGTCAAATTCATCACCTCCAACTCCCTCTTTTAGGTGTTGTCCTCCTGCTCCATCTCCATCGTCCACCACTAGTCCCTACACCTCCACCTGCCCCTGGCTGGCAGTCAGACAGCCCCGTTATTCTCCTATCTGCCCAGAGATGAGGGCTGACTCCTGGGGCGGTCAGGTGTAATCCACAGCTACAGGCTACAAACTGTGCTTTCTTTCTCTCTCCTCCCTGCTTTCTCTTTATATCTCTCTATATAACCCCCCCCCCCCCCCCCCCCCCAAACAATCTTTAGCTTCCAACGCTGTGGCTTCAGGCTAAAGCTCTCTTTCTGCCTGACTGTCCCTTTCTGTTGTTATCGCTTCATTTTTTCTTTCTGTTGTCGTACTTTTTCTCCCCACTGATAGAAGAAGAAGGTAGAAGAGGAAGGAAAGACAGGGTTGTGACCTGTAGCGGTTTTAAATGTATCAATTTCTGCCCCTGCATGGTGTGGTGAGAATGAAATCCATGATCTGTTTGCACTTAGACTTTCCTCTTGGGGGAAAATGTGTTGTAGCAGTGAAAGTTTATGAGAGGAAGTGAGGGCAGGGAGCACAACAAATTTGAAGGGGGTAAAAGTACAGCCAGTTCCCATTTTCATTTTGGCAAAGTCATACATTTGATCAGTTTTTCTCACTGTGAAATAAGTCTGGCAAGAGCTCTGGCCACCAGTGAATTCACAGGATTAATAAAAGGGGGCTGCTACTTGTAGAGTTTGTCACCAAGGACAAAGTGGAAACAAGACTATTGTTATCTGGCTACATTTCTTTCTCTCATTAGAATAACCATTAAATACCAGGACAGCTTAGGTACAAACAACCAATGGATGATGCCCTTGGCTGAAAATATTCAGCATTGTTATTACTATGATTATTTTCCTCAGCCACATAAAAGTAGATGATGAAGGAAATGAAATAATGACCAGCAGGGACGAGAGGAAGCCAGGAGCAGGGCTCGCGTATGAGGAATGGCTCATTGGAAAATGTCACAATACATCATGCTGCAGCTAAACAGTCAGGAAGACTAATTCAGGTGCACTACAGCAAGGTACTAGAGGAGAATGAGAAAAGATAAATGAAGGCAAAACCTAAACTGAGAAAGGGAGGAGATGAGAGCAGGACAAAAGGAGCTTTGAGGGGGAGTGATTTTGGAAATTACATGATCATAAGAAGTGCCTGAAATGCCAGAATTTTACTGAAATCTAGTTAAATCTCTTCCCCATCACTTTACAGTGTCTTCCAGCAAATACATACTGAGCCCTAATACACAAGGTAGTACTGCACCATTCTTGGTAAAACTGTTAGACGACTCAATTTAAACGCATCCAAAATGAGTGAAATGTGAATGTTGAGGTCTGTATACATATATATCACACTGGGATACTTCTTTTTCCTTTGCTATGTGTTGAACAGCATTGTACTGTATTGTCCTCAGTTAAGAAATATGTTTCCACAGCCAGTGCAGCCGGTACGCCATTGTACGGCCAGAAGAGGAATCACAGCACAGAAAATAAAACTACACACAATAAGACACCAAACAACCCAGAAAACAGAAAAAAAACCTTACGGCACATACAGAGATACATGTGTTTTATATCAGGCAAAAGGTGAACATGAAGAAAATGGTACAGTATACGTAAACTTTTACACTTTGATCTGGGTTGAAATGGTCTTTAACTGAAACAGTTTTCAAGGCTCATCTTTGTAATTCAACAGTTTTAAGACGTAATTCCCTTAATGAGGCAGATTTGCTTTTAAGAATTTGGTTTCTTTGTAAATGTTCTCCTTGGAAGGAAAGTAAGAAAGATAGGATGATTTTTGGCACAACTTTAATCTTAAGACAAAGAAATAAAACTTGTTCTATGAAAAACGCTGCAAAGCCTTTTTGGATCTGGCTAAGTTTCTGACGCTGGAGACTTGCTCAAATGTTGATTGAACTTTTTAAGTGTATTATATCCAATTTCTTGGGTTTAACGAAGTGAAGTCCTTATGAGCTTACAGTCCAGTCAAATGAACAAAACACTGAAGGATAACAGACTCTTGATTACAGTATGTAAGAATGCAACATCAATATGCCTCTAAATAAAAAATCCTGATATTGTGAATGGGTTTATATGGTGAAGTCAGTATTCAGAATTGAAAAGGAGTCACATATGCCACTTCACTTTCCTCTGGTCAGTACATTTCACGGAAAGAACAGTATCTCTACCATTCCGTGCACTCACTGTATCGCTGAAGGGTACAGTATCCTATCTGATTTTGTATTTTCCTGTTCCTCTTTATCCGTCTCGCCACTCTAGAAGTCCCAGACCTTGTTAAAACTCCCTTCAGATAACCCGCTTAATTCTGTCCCATCACTCATCTGTCTCCTCAGGGCTTCGGCAAACACTATCACATGACACCCTGCTAATCTGATTGGCTGATCAGAACTGTAAATGAAACCAGCCAGAGCCAATTACAATAGGCACAAGTCATTAAGAGAGATGACTTCGGGGAGAGAAGCGGTGCTGGGGACAGGTGCATCGCTGCTAGTCTGGCAAATTACTTTCAGAATAGAGTTTGGGTTATCAGTTGCTGGCTATTATACCAGGTGATTGGAGAAGGAGGGCATTGATACAGCTTAAAGCAGGCTTCCACTGCAAGCTCTTTTGTACTAATTAAACACCAAAATTGGCTTTTTGGTTTGGAAGATTTCTTGTTTTGGTCTGCTCCCAGAAAAACTCGGCTACAGGATTTTTACTGTGATAAGGCGTCAGATCAACATGAAAAAAAGTGTGTTTACACATCCAAGTGAAACAACTTAGTAATTACTAATTAGTACGTTTGTTAAACTCACACTATTCACGGCATTTAAGCAATATGTTATGGCCTACTGGGCAAATCTCAAATTATAATGATCCTTTAAAAAAGTTTGTCTGTTTTACTTACATTTTACTGTAGTTTGCTTTCCAGCTACTGTGCAGCAAAAAAAAGGACCTATACAGTCGCCTGTCCTCCCCCTGCCTACACACCTGATTCCAACATTTTCTATGGGCCCTTTTCACTGAAGACATATTGACATGTCACAGTAGGAAAAGCACAGGTGTAAATAATAAACATGAAATGAAAAACTGTCCACTGTCACGGCGACACTTTTCCTATTATGACAAGTGACACTGGGTATATCCCAATTCCCTTAATTACATCCACGTTTCAGTCACTTGTGTCTTGTCCATGCATCTTAGTCCCTCCCACTGAAGATGTGAGGAGAGATGCAAGAAAAAATAGGAGGAGAGAGGAATCGAGGAATCGAGGAATCGAGGAATCGAGGAAACACATTTGGCTGTTTTAGCCAATGAGCCTGAGTCCTTACAGTTATTGGACAGTTATCATTAATGGACTTTGATGACATCATGTAAATCCCAGCAGAGCTCCGCCCAGCTTCAACCTGAGCAGAGGTCTAATTGGCCAGTGCAACTGAAAACACCTGTGCTTGGCCTTTAATTTTTCACAATAAAACTCCTCAATTATTTATCTACAAAATAAAATGTTGGATAACATTGTTGACAATTTATATACTACACAGGCGAATCAGGCCTCAAAGTATCTTAGAACTTCCAAATCAAGGATTATCAACTGTACTCTGTAAGTTGCTGTGATGACACTGATGATGTCTGTGTATGTGGGGTGCTTTTGTGAGTTTGCACATGCACAGGGGGAAAGGATTTCGATTCTAACGCCAAAGGTGTTGAGGTGGTCTTTACAGCAACTGTGAGGCTGTGTAATTAAAACACCCTTCAAGCCCTGCACACCACACCCCACCATCACTCCCACCATACAGCCCAGATAGATAAACACACACCCTGACATATACAGATGGTGCCTTCAACACTTCATTGGGAACTAAGCCTCTGACAGATTTCCTATGTTGGTCTAATGACATACTTTCTAGATAAACTTTAAGACATCCTCCATCTGCCATGTTTGCCTGATTCCGTCATCTGACTTCATCTTTCATTATCTATCCCTCTCCATCTCCACTACCCACTCATCTCATTTCATTTGGATCCCTGTCATTAAAACTACACCCAAAGCTGTTCATATCTACACGGAAGAAGCCCTCGCGGAAAATCCTGATGGAGATGTGCTGGGTGAGGAGGTTGGGGCGCGCTTTTAAAATTTTAATCATATTGAATATACTCATTTTCCACATAACCAGTAGCTAAAGTATTGTACAAAATAAGTATCCTGGTGTCGCCGCACTCAGCGAGAGCCTCTCTTGCGAGAGCCTCTCTTGCTGAGTGGGCAGAGGCGTGTTTGTTTTAGCGTGCCAGGCGCAGCGATAACTTCTGATCTGTGGATGAATCAGTATTCCAAGGACACGAGAGAGACAAGGCCTGATAACAGCCAACAACAGAGAGAGACGTTTCTTCCCCGGCAAAGCTGAACAAAGGTATTCTTTAATCACAGACGTAAGGTGGGCCTGTTTGCAAGGTGACGACATCCCCAAGAGGTTCCGCAACAAGTCGAGAAATGAAAGACAGAGGCAGTCAGAGAGGGGCAGGAAGAGAGAGAAACAGAGGTTGGGGAGGTGGTGCTGAAGCTCTAAAGTGAGAAAGACACAGTGTGTATTTGGGGTTAATGAGGCAGTGCCGCAAGACAGGAGAGGCAACAGAAGGCAAGACAGCGTCGGGCTGTGATCTTCTACGCTTTCCAGAGCATATCCCATTACACTGCCATTATCCTGGGTCAAGATGCCTTGATTCCCTACCCTGCACCTTTCCCTCTCAGGCTTCACCCCTGCCTACTGCTACACAGGGTCATAATTGATTGGCTGGGCAAGAACACATTTCAGCACGGTAGCTAACCTGCGTGCCTCTGTGGCTGTCTCCATAAAGGGATTGACAAGAGAGATATATATAAATGGAGTGAAAGCGACCTTAAGACAAGAGGCGAGTAAACACTTCCAGAATTCATATGAATCTGTTTTGGTCAAAAGCCGCCTCACAAAGCCTCCAATCTTCTTTCGCTCTCATTTTCCTCCCACAAACTTTCCCTTCATTTCTTTGGTCCTGTCATCTTTTTAATTTTCACCTATCTACCTTATCTCTTGAGCTTGTCTCATTTTCTTCCATGTTTCTCTTTTTGTCTCCTTGCCACTGAGCCTCCCGTTACTATATTTACCATTCTATTAGACACACTCTGCTCTTTAGCTCTCATGGCTCCAGTATAATGGATTCTTTGAAAAGTTATAGAGGGCAGTCATGGCTGATTTCTAGCATTCACTATGCCTCTATCTGCTAACGGCTTGGTCCCAAATCCCCTATTAATCAAACATTGATTCATCAATCACTAAATCAGGGTTTAGTGGAGTTTCATTATACATTTGAAAGCCGGAGCTGGAGAACTAAAAGACTCAGCTATCCATAAACACTCACATTAATCTTTACAAATGTAGAAGACTTTTTTCTACTCTATTCTATTCTATCGTATTCTTGGCCTGAGGATTTGAGCACAGTGGGCTGACACACTGGCTCATCACGCTTTATTATTTCCCTGCTGTAGTTTGAGGCAGCCTGATCACAGCTGGCTAAAGACACAACACGAGTCTATCTATCTGCATTTAGCCTGCCAGGCTGCCTCACTGCGCGCTGGTGACATGGCAGACACTTAGCGGTGAAACCATTGTATCTGGGTTGGCCTGAAACAAGGAAATTGCTCAGCCCATTATGGCAATGAGCAGTACACTGGTTCCCAGCACTTAGTATGGCAATGAGGCAGCACAGCGGCAGACATCACACACGAAGATGGACACATGTAGAGACCCACAACGGTGCGACTGCACAACACACAAAGGGTATCTCTGCAACTGACAGCCGGCTACCACTGTCAGTCTTTTTCTCTCTTTTGAGAGGAGAGATGATGAACCTATTATGCAGACCTGTCACAGAGAGATGGACAGATACACACACACTGCGCGCGCACACACACACACACACACACACACACACACACACACGCAGACACCTATTTAATTTTACATCCATCTGAGCACCAAAGAGTTTTGTTCTGTGACCCATTAGAATTCAGCATCCCCTCTCTCCTTTTGCCTCCTGTTTTTGATTTAAACCAGAGGGGATGTGATGTGACTGTGATAAATGCTGAGACTTATCACACTGCTGGGTCTGAGCGTGTGTGTGTGTGTGTAATACTTAATATTCCTGTAATTAACAAAGCTCTTTTTGACTGTGTGGAGGTTGTCTCACTGTGATACAGACAGACAGACACACACACCCTCAGTTGGTAGTCTAAATGAAGGTCTGTCCTCCGTACGTCCACGTGTTCAAAGCAAACACTGCTTGGCTCTTTTGTGCATAACTTACGAGTTTTTAATAGCAGGTTTGGTGGCAGCAGACACTGAAGACTGCGTGTGTGTGTGTGAGTATGTGTGTGTGCGCTGCCGTGTTTCAGATGACGGTGGCTTTGATAATGTATTCATGCCTCCCAATGACAAATGGCTCCCACCAGGAGGCAGTTTAACATTTAAATGAGGAGCAGGAGAAAACATTGAACCACAACACACAGCAGTGAGTGGATACGCAGGGGCAGGACAGAGAGGCACTGCATGTACCAGGACAAAGACATTAAAAAACAGGATGAACACACAACTGCAATCCACCCACACACAAACACACCGCCGCTAACACAGAATGCAAAAACTAATGTGAAGGAAGGAGAAGGGGGTAAGATGCGGGAACAGCTGGCATCCCGGCGGGGAATCAGAGAGCAGAAGAGAATTTGTTGGCGTGCAAAATCAGCAGCTACTGCTGAGAGTTTATATAAACAGCCCGTCAAGCCCTCTGCTCAGGTTGGAACAATATCTCCTCAAACAATATCGCGCCGCTCCGCCGGCCTGCCAGGTGCCGCTGCCCAGGCAAAACTGGGTTGCGGCTTCTCAGTCATTAACTCAGAAACAGACAACACATGATGGGAGGAGGGAGACAATGTGCACAAATACAGATGCGGGGATGACTGTGAGCACCAGGGCATGTAAATAAACAGATTTACACTCGCACATGCACATGCATGTATGTGCACACGCAGAGACAATCACACATCCATTCAACTTCACACTTCATGGAGTGACAAATAGCTCTGTCTGCCTCGCTTGCAAGTACAGTTGATTGCTATGGCAACCAACTGCAACTTCCAGGCTATAGACTCACTGCTACGAATTCTCCAACTGAGGTGATCCCTGACCGTGACATGAACATTATCATTATTTTACTACCTTGTTAAACCCGCAGATCCTGTGTTCTTCTCTCCACTCTTTCCATTTGTTTGTCCTATTTCTGTCTACCACCGTAGCCTCTCTTTCTTGATACTGACTTCCTTCCTTCCTTCCCTGTAGTATGTTCGCTCCATCATTCACCATCTGTTGCTGCCTGGAGGGCTGCTCCAGCTGACCTGCCCTCATGCTGTTAACCAGGAGTCAATCTGTTGCTAACCATGCAAAACATTTACCAAGAGTATACTTCCCACTTCAAGCTAGCACACAAGGTCAAATTGGCTCAAACTGGCCATGGGACGGCCCGTGACAAAGGAGTAGATTCTTATTTCTGAAACACTCTCACCCCTTGAGTTACACACACCAAGACTTATGGTAACTGGCAGCATATTTTCTTTACGAGAAATATTTTGTAGGTAAAAAATCAATTATGTGGTTATCTCTAACCTCCCATACTATCTGTTTCTTTCAATTGATTGTTTTCCATCTTTTGTGTACAGGCACCTCTAATATATGCCTCTCCTTTAACCTCCCCCCTTTCTGTTTGACATGTCTATTTCTTCTCTCACCCTCCTCCTCTCCACTGCGGAGTAGATAGGTATTCATCTGCGGTCTCCACATAAAGATAAAGATGAAGATGTAAGGGTCAATCGATATCCTGTTGGTAGTCTACATAGGTGGCTTGTCATACAATCATTGAGCAGATCGCTGTGGGGAAGGAGCAAATTTGTCCTGTCAATGACAGAGCGTGCTGCAAAAGGGTCGAGCTGATATCAGTATTCAGCTCACATTTCCACCACGTGCACACTCACTGCACGCACTCAAGCATCAATACAGTAGGTTGTTAAAGGTGTGGGTGCAGGACTTCTTATATTGCTTATATCTGTGTAGGTAGAATTATAGCCAAGAGCAGCGTGGACACAAGTGCATCGAATCTCTTCTCTTACATCTTAGACATAAATAGGACGGAGTACAGTTTGAATTTTATGGTTTAGCTAGTCAGTCGGTCGGTCCCCCACTTTGGTCCAGTCTGAAATGCCTCAACAATTATTGGATTGATTGCTGTAAAATTTGTACAGATATTCACAAGGTCCCCAAAAGGTCAATCCTACTGACTCTGGTGATGCTCTGACTTTTATTGTAACACCACCAAAAAGTTGACATTTTAGTTTTTTGGTAAAAATGTCTGGAAGGATGCATTGTCATGAAATTTTGTACAGACATTAATGGTCCCCAGAAGATGAATCCTAATAACTTTGTTGATCCCCTAATTTTTCATCTAGTGCCAGAAGCACAATCAAAGTTTTCACTTTTCCAGTTAAATAGTTCGACACCTACTACATCGATTAGCACAACATTTTGTTCAGATATTCATGCTTTCTGGACGATCTATCCTTCTAACTTTGGTGATCCCCTGACTTTTCATCTGGGTGTTAGCATTTAACTCAAAGCACCGCTGTGCCTACATAAGGACAGTCTCAGAGAGCTACTCTCAGTCTTGTTTTGATACGATGTGATGTGATACGTTTCAAGTACTACAAAACCCATTTTTCACTTAGCAAAAGAAGCCAAACCTCTCGACTGTTAAATGTCAACCATACAAGAATGTCAACATGGCTATGACTATTTTGGTACTTGACAGACGATAATTGGTGTTGCTGACACATTTTGGACAGCAAAAAGTATTAAGGTTCAATACCTATCCTTAGATAAAAAGATGCCCAAAACAATAGACTTAAAAGGAATAGTAGAAGCAACAAGATTAATACCACTTTCACGTCTGTATGGTATGAAGCTACATTCAGCAACTGGTTAGCTTAGTTTAACACAAACTGGACATAGAGGTAACCAGCTAGCCTGGCTCAGTCCAAATATGGCTAGGTACCTTAAGCTGCCATAAAACCACAATGTGTTTTTTATACAACAATTCATTTAAAGTAGATACACAACAGTGTTGCAATCTGTATCATGAAAACTTAGTATCTTCTTACCTTACCTCCTCTTCTGGCTCCAACACTAATCTTGCACCCTACCCTGTCCACCCATAATCTTCACCATTTCTCTTCTCCTCCACATATTCCTTACCCCATCCCTGGCTCTATATCTTTTTCCTGTTATCTCCTCTTATGTCCCTTCCTTTCTCTTCCCTTGACCCTTCCACCTCCTCCACCTTCTCCTCCTGCCCCATCATTACTCCTCTTTCAACGCTCATCTTTCTAAGGCTGCCGAATTCCCCAGCACAACGGTGCTATTCTGCTGCCTACTAATAGAATCTCTCAGTTCCTCTAATGGATCTGTCAGAATCTCCCTGAGCACAGGAGACCAGATAGATTGATAGGGAGAGGGAGAGAGACAGAGAGAGACAGGGACAAAGAGACACAGGAAGAGGGAAGCAAAGAGAAAAATGAGAGACGCACTGGGGCTCTCAACACTTTCATCCGTGCCTTGAAAAGTCTCAGAGCAGCAGCTCCACTGACACTGCCAGCCAGCGACCATATGGTCCGATAGAAGCAGTGCCACTTAAGGCCATCCCATTGTCACCACGGGACACTGACAGTTTCACTGTGACTAGGTGAAACTAACAGACTGGGTGAGTCCTTTCCAAGAGTGTACCTGTGTGCAGAGACAGGCTTTGTTTCTACTTTTTCATGTTTATGGCAATGTTTCTGCACACATCTCCCAGGAGAACTTCTTTGTAAAATGCAAATGAGAATCAATCTAGGAAGGTAGGAAGCCTTGCTGGCTCGCTGCCACTGCATTAAGTAGAATCTTTATCACACAAATACCCTTAAAACACATTTAACACATTAAAGAGCTTATAAAAATTTTTTGAGTGGTAAATTCATTTATATATTTTCTTGACATTTTTGGTGCTGTGGTGGTTTTCCACTTTTAAATTAAACAATTTGACCAGGACTTTTACACTGTTTTTCTGTGGAAGCCTTCTCTTTGCTGTGTCATTTTATCCACCAGGGATTTCACTGTCCATACTAACAATCCAATTCTTCGTGTGTTTGTTCCAAATAAACCTTAATCACTTCTTAATTGTTCATCAAATAGTTGTTTCCTGTGAAATATCTACCAGGCACCAGTTTAGGAGAGTAATTTCAAAACCTTTTATTTACCAGCTACCAATTACTGTTGCATTATATTAGTGGAAAGGCAGCAAAATGGACATTTATTTATCTGAAGGTTTTACAGATTATTCAAAATCTGTCACATACTGCTTATGTCTAATTATCTTCTATCATTTTAATACAGTGGGGTATCGAACACTCACCGTTATCTGTGGCGATGAAGACAGCTGTGTATTTATTGTCATGGACATAAGGAGACTCACGGTCCAGTGAGGCCGAAGTGTTGACAGTTCCCCTGACTGGGTTCACACTCAGCCAGCCTGCTGGGTCTCGCAGAACAGCATACCTGGGAGAAAGTAAATAAAATAAGTAAGAAGTTGTGACTTTAAGCACAAGAACATCAACTATATACTCTATCTTGCAGAAAACTTGTCTTTCCAGTTTATTTTGGTCCTATATTTTAAGCTTCCCTGCATCTCACAGACGGACAGCTCCATAGACACAACAACAGACAACACAGGCATTTGAATACTCCATATTTGTCCCGTACAATATACATCTCCACTGAATGGTTTTACCATCTGAAGTAACAAAGGCATACTGTACAGGCTCCTGCAGATATGTATGGAGATGTATTTCTGTGTATTTTAAGACTGTTGACAATTATGACATGTACCTGTTCAGGTATGTGTGTGTTTGTGGTGGGTGTCACAAGCTGAAGTGGGAAATGGCTAAAAATTCTAGGACTAAAAAGTCTTAAATATATATATATATAAAATATTTGTATTTTTTACACTGTTCAGGAGATGCAACAAGGATTTGTTGAAATAAATAATAGGATACTATTTGGTGCACTTTAACATGGTGCTGCTGGTGACAGTGTGGCTATGAATACCACAGAAGATCATGGCCAAAAACCCAACATTTCAAAGAGTTTGTGTGAAAGAAAGTGGGATGTTGTGTCGTCTGTTACCGTGCTGAGCGAACAAGGAAATGGTGTGAAAATGGGTCCAGAGTTATTTCCTGTGCATAGGCTCTACCACTGTGTGCATGCATGTGGAGGTGACTGCAGCAGCCGCTCCTGCAGGGCTGAGGTTTGAAGATGATGGAGGACCTCTCCAAAAATATTGTGGGCGAACGGCCAAGCCTTGAAAACGAGCCGAAGAGCGGATCACGACCCTGCTAATGGGGCCACTCAGCCGGCCACTGATGGCTAGTAGATGGTGATTGGAAGGGGCTTGCATCTGTGTTAATGTCACAAGTGATTGATTTAGGAGCTCTGGTGCACTACATTTATGTATACATCCACAAATGTGCACACACACACTTACTGTGAACACATACTTACATACGCACGCACAAGCTTATATGAGTTCTTGTTCTGTGAAACATCACTCATACAAGTGCAAAAGGCACACACAGGCAGCTGAAAGTTTCTCAAACACACACACACAGACACAGAAGACTACAGGCTTTCTTCACCACAAGGCCGCTCTTTGCCAAAGTGCTCAGCAGTAGACAAATTGTCTTTGAAATGGAGCTCTCCAGCTAACAGAGCGCGACAAAGCCTTGGGAAATGGCTTTGCAATCAACCTCTACTCACACCTTTCCCCTCTCCCTCTCCCTCACACACACTTTCCCTGCCAGTGATTGCTACTGTTAACCAGCACATATGTTTTACTTTAACAAAAGACGTGCCGCTGTGAGGTTAAATGCACGATTAATAATGGCACATATAATACATCATTGTATATGTAGTGGATGCCTTTCTTTCTGCCCGTCTCCCTCTTCCTTACACACAAACACACACACACACACACACACACACTTATGCAAACACACATAGCACACCCACATAATTCATAAGGCCAGAGCCAGGCTCACAGGTTATTAACCTCCATATGTCTCACTCCTCCCATACCTGACTACACTATGAGACACACACTATGATCTCTGCACATGCACATGAATACAACAATGCTTTGCGGGTACTTGATGTCAAATATGTAGGACCTACCAAATATGTACTGTATATATATATACATATTATCTACACTGTATGTGTCCGTAAACATGCCCAATATTATCTGCCTGTCTTCTTGGGTAACGAGAAATTGCAGTACAGAAATGCCAAAGTTATGCTTGAGGTCATTACGAAACATTGTCTCCTCTCTTTATTTGTTAACTGTAAAATGTACTACTCAGCAAATATCTTTAAAACAAATCTTTAAAGAAATTGGTCAATATTCTGGGACATATGCATATTCACATCCAGTTAGCTTAGCTTAACCCAAAGACTAAAAACAGGCGTTTGTTTAATCCCTACAAGAATGGAAGTCTAACAATGACATGATGTGGTGTTACAGGATTGTTTCTTTCTGGAGCTGCTTGGCAATCTCATGGTGACCCCAGACTGCTTTCTCTCTTTGTGCTAAGCGAAGCTAACCAGCTGCTTGCTTTAGCTTCATATTTAGCGTGCAGACATGACAGTGGTAACTATCTTCTTGTTCATATATTGTTTTTTTTTTACTCTCAAATGTTGGCCTCAAAAACCCAGTTAGTGTTACAGTAAATCCGGACATCAACAGCAACTACAATCTTACAACAATGCACTGTGTAATACTTCCATTTTGACATTTTATGCCCTGCTACATCTTTCAGAGTGAAGCAAAAATCCCTCTGCGTTAAGAAGGGATTGAAGTCTGGAAATCAGCAGAGCAGCCCAACCAGCCTGTATTCATCCCTGAAATCTTCCCTTAAATGTTCATTTTCCTTCCACATAAACTCACAGATCCACTCTAAAGCTCAAACCCTGGGAACGTCTTTCAGACATGTGGGATATTCCATATCTGACTGCCGAAAACAATCGAGCTGCACAGACTGTTGAGTAAAATATCAGGGTATTGTTTCTTCTGACAGGAGAAGTTCTGAAGAAGTGTAATGCGTCTGTCTGCTTTAGTGCATACTCAAAAGGTAACCACTAAATGAGTCAGATCCACTGTTCCTCCTCTCTGTGCAAACATGGGGACAGTCCATTAGAGCCTTTTAAAGGGCAAATTAGAAAGACATTAAAAAGCCATTAGGAATATTCATATCTGGTTATACGTGGTTATCTCCAAAACCAGAGAAGGCCCAAACAAATCAGTCAACAAATGAGACAGCGCGCAAACACAATGATCACGCGTCCTCATTTAGCTGCAAACACACATCCACTTTAACCATGCACACGCAAAAAGCGAAACACACAACTAAAGGCAAAAGTGGCCTGTGTGTTCTGCTTGCACTGTGAAAATAATTCTCAAGACAGCGAGGCGATTTGTCCAGGTTTTTGCTTGAGTGGCAGAAAGTGCCATGTCGTGAGGCACACACTGTGACCCCAATGTAAGAGAGAGCAGGCCGTTACTATTGCTCTTTCCACTGGACTGCAGAGCTACACCCTTAGGGGCTACGCTGAGCTGCTATAGTTGGCATCAGAGCACCGGTCAGGGCTTGTGTGTGCATGTGTGTATGTTTTGGTAAGGGATTGCCCTCAGCTGGAAGAGGGCACAGAGGAGCCTGGTTGAGGCTGGCAGGAGTCTAGTGCATCTGTCTGACTGTCAAGGTGTCTCATTAGAGGTGACCCAGGGCCAGAGATGTAAGACTATATCAACCTAGAAAGAGAATCTTCTAAAATCTTCTACATAAGCCTCTCTGAGAAGCCATTCTTTCAGTGTTTATCAAAATTGAAATGATCTGCTTTTAAGTTAAAAAATACTATCACATATAATGTATAAAAATTGCAGGCACTTGCTAAATTTTGTTAAGTAGTTAAAAGCATGTTATTCTGCAGGGGAGCTGTGCTTGCACTAACATTCAATAAGAAAACTGCAAAAAACAAAACAAAATGTAAAAAACAATGTTCTGTGAGCACTTCAAAACCTTGGCACAAAATGATGCTTAATAAAACTAAAAAGGGAGTCTTAACCAATACATATCGAGGATGTAAATAATTCATTTTGACAGCTAGTTCAGAAGTTCTTATCTGTGAGCAGAGCTTCCCTGTCGCTCTCGTGGATGTGTTGAGACAGATGAGCTCTTTCTAACTCTGATCTGAGCCGTGTTCCTCAGTTTTCTCAGACAACTCAAAGGGATCAGGGAGCAGGAGGGAGGACGAGGCTTGCCGCCCACTTATAATCCAGTTACATCAGGAGCAAAATGCTGGCATACATTGAGTGCATCTGTGTGTGTGTGTGTGTGTGTGTGTGTGTTTATGTCAATAGCAGGTGTGGGTGGGACACAGAATAAGAGAGAGACAATTTGTGGTAAGAACTAATTTAGAGAGAAGATAAAAGCTGAGTAGTGAGTGCGGTAAGGGAGAGCTCTTTGCATAAATGCTGATTATTGCTCTTGTTTGTTTTCTCTTAAGTAAGATATGCTGCTGGCACCTCTTCTAAGTAGTAGTAATGTAGTGTGGTTCTTTGTGCAGTTTCCTCTTTTAAATGCACATAACTTTGCTGGATTAACACTACAAACGAATACTGAGATGGACAATGTACTTTTCTAATACAAATGTTGACCACTAAAGTGCTTTTCAATTTGTTTCATTTGATTTCTATCCTACAGTATGTTGTTTGTTTATACATCTAATGATCTTAAATGGTTTGTCAATTAATCTTATCTGACTTACACTTTTCTTGGGTCATTAAGTACAATATCATGGGTTGAATTGTTACAGCAAATGTGAGCTTAAAACAAATGGGAGTTTCAATCAAGTACTTTTATTCTCATATAACATAACACACATAAAACACACAAAATGTAGGAGAGAGATTTTCAGGCATTAGTGAACACTATCCTCACCGAGAAAAATGACAGTATTGGTCATTTGTTAAAATTCTTAAAATGACCTACATGTATGTTATTGTTATCCTAACAAGAGATGTGAACAATGACTGTCCATTCAAAGTACTAAAGGCAGAATTAGCATGATGTTGTTATAACATTGCCAAAAGTCTTAAGGAGGAGTTCAGGTGGATAGTTGGGTGTACAGTGTGTGACCTCGACACAAGAGACCTGAAACATGCAACTCTATTGTTCCTTTACACATGAAGGAAACATTTCCCTGGCTTAAAGGGCACTCCAGTGATTTAGTACTGCACCTGCAGAGTTGGCGAACTCACAAGAGACAGATTTAAAAAAAAGAATGGTCAAAATTCCTAACTTTTAACCGCTTGTATAGTTCAAGCTTCAAAAACACTGGATCCTACATTTCCCATCATGCAACTCAACAGTGTCTTCCATTAGATGCTGCCTGCTGTCTATAAACCCACTTCTTCACATCTCCTGCTTGCAAAGCTGAAAGCCTAACTCAAGATAACCCTGATGACATCACATGACTCACACTTTAAAAAGCTCCCTGCAGAGCACATTATACTGAGAAGTAGTCCTCATGTCGACTAAACTGAACTTCATGTGTGAAATCGGTGGATTGTCCCTTTAATCATGACCCCAGGCTTTTCCTAACTCAAATCAAGTAGTTTGAGTTGCCTGAACTTAAAGCAGCATCAATCCATTTTTGGACACTTGGGGGCAGAGCTCCACCATCACAAACACGTTAGTATGAGCTTATACTAATTGCTAACGTTATGGCTGATGTATTAGCAAACAGTGTCCTATTTCTACATCCACTGCACTCGTTTTAGCTCTGATTTGGTCTTGGACCGATTTCTGGCGAAATATCTGCCTTTTTAGCTGTCTTCACTATCTAGTCACTAACTTTGTTGTTTGGTGCAGGGCAGGCAGCGTACAGTCGGTACGCAACAGCTACCTGCTGCTGGTAACAAAACTGATGAGAGCACTGAACCAAGACTTTAAAGTTGTAGGGCCACAACACCAAAACAATGAGCTGGCAGAGTTTATCATTATGAAATGATTCCAATCAAATGGGAACAGTCATATGAGTCATTTTGGAAGATAAACAATGTCATTGAGATGTGAGGACTTTGTCTGAACACTATAGCAAACCTCTCAGGTTATTTGGTGATGCTGATGGCACCTACTGCATTGTGACAAGTGTAAGATAACGCCATATTTTGTAACACCAGATATTTAGTGTGTTTTAGAAAGAATACAGAATACAATTGTGCCTTTTTTAAATAATTACAGACTTTCAGTAATTCCCCATTTTTTTTTCTATCCAAGTCAAAATTGCATAGTGGGAGTCCCACACACAAACACACCTGTGCTCACATGCATGCAACCAATTGTTCTCAGCTCCCCGATCAAACATCCAGAGCCACAGATCAGGTTAGAGTCCATATGAAACTCCCAAAGCACAGGCTGAATCCATTCATCTCTCCCTTAAAGCTGGGCCTGTTTTTCTGCTGAGCCTGTGTGGGTTTCCGGGGGGGGGGGGGGGGGGGGGGGGGGTTGATGGAAATTCATGACCTCACCTCCCTCTCTCAATGTGCATCATTAAGTTTCACAAACAGCCATAACAATCGAGGATGAATGGTCAGGTCGTGCATATACTGACTTATATAACAGGTAAATTGGTTTGGAGTAGTGAAGCATTGGTTCTCAACCTCAGGGAGCTGTGAGATAATTTGGGGAGTCAAAGGGAGATTTACACATTGTAGAAATATATGCAAAGAATATGCCAGTGCTCGTGTATTTTTATTACTGTTTTACTTTCAATCCTTGCGTAATAGTTTTTTATTTTGCTATTGGGCTCACTTAAATAATCAAATGAAATTGTGTGAAAAACATCCTTTCTTTCAGTGACAAAGTACATTACCCACACACCTATATCACGGTTTTGCAGGCATCACTTCATTCTCAGGGGGCTGTGAGATATTCAAAAGCATATAATGAATACAAGTTGGGGCACCGCAGAGGCTGGGAGCTAGACTACTGTTTGGGTGATTAAAATGCCCAGCAGTAAGGAGGAGATAGTGACGCATAATGAGACAAAGATCAGTGTCAAACAACACCGGCGCAACATGTGATTCCCAGGTGTTTCTACGAGGCTTTAAAGCATAATGATTTGACCTGTATGAGGCAAAGGGAAATGCATCCAATTTGAATATTTAAATGACTGAAGTTTGTGTATATAAAGAGAGGAGAAGGTCATGTACCTCTGCTCTGTTTGGTCACTTGATAAGATGACCATTTTGTACTCCTATGAAACTCTATTATAAAACTGTATGCAATTTACGCAACACTTGCTTTAATGCAAACTCTATTTTCTCTCACTTACGCCCCCCTTTACAGATACTCAAACACACACACCACCAGCACCACACAAGAGCTTAGTCTTGCTATTGTAAGTGTCAGTGTTCCCCATTTTAAGTTTTCTGCAGTGCACTGCAACTTGGACAAGTGTGTACACTCACACACTTGGATGGCAATGACAGCATATTACAGGAAAACCTATTATGCCTTTCTCTCACTACACTCTTCACCCCCCCACCCCCACCACCATCCCTCTGCTTGTTCTTTCGGCCCTGACTCTCGGCTGGCTCTTACTTTATCTTACTGTCTTTATCTGTCCCTCTATCACTTCCTTCTCTCTCTCTCCTGCCAGCAAGATCTTCCAGTGATTGGAGTCTAACTTACTGAGAGAAAGGAGACGGCACAGAGCCAATGCTAATAGTGTGTTCCTATCTGAGAGCTGCCGAGTGTGTGTGAGCAATAGATATGAGAACATCAATCAAGAGATGTGCAGTAAAAGTACAGTGGTTGTTCCGACTCGTGCTTGGCTGCAACAACTGTACACTTCATCCAAATTCACGGGTAGTAAAGCGAGAGGAGGAGGGAAGAACGAGGGAGGGGGCAGAGCAGGGAGAGCGAGATAAGGAGAGGGATCGAGAGTGGAGATAAGACAGGGACACATGAGACTGTGAATAAGTGTGTAATGAAAACAAATTCTCTCCCCTCTTCATCACCGACTCCTCCCCATCTCCTTTTGGCTCTACTTCTTCTCTGGTGGTGTCATCTGAGGTGCCATGTATAAAAGATAAGTGACCTGACCTGTCCTGTATTTAAATGGACTCGATACGATGGTACGAGGGAATTACAGGAGTGCACGAGGGCCTCTAAAAAGACCTCTTTTCATACCTCTCTCCAGTTTATTTCACCTGCAGACCACCCTCATCTCCGAAAGCCCCGTGAACCAGAAGTTACCTAGCTCATTACAGGACTGTGGCGCCAGTTGTTCAGTTGGCATGGGGCCTTGGCAAGCCCTCCCACTGCCATGGCAGAAAGGAATAAAAACAACCACTGCAGTCACTGAGCTACAGTAGGGCATTTACTGTAATATAAGTCAGAGAGCAAAAACATTTGTATTCTTTCTGATCTGCGATAACAAACTTTTTAGGCATACTGAAAATTCTGTCTCTTTTATTATTATCTGAGACACAGAGAGACAGAGAGAGAGAGAAGGAGAGAGAGAGAGAGAGACAGAGAGAGAGAGAGAGAGAGAGAGAGAAGGAGAGGGAGAGAGACAGAGAGAGAGAGAAGGAGAGGGAGAGAGACAGAGAGAGAGAGAAGGAGAGAGAGAGAAGGAGAGAGAGAGAGAGAGAGAGAGAGAGAGAGAGAGAGAGAGAGAAGGAGAGAGAGAGAGAGAGAGAATTTGGCTTTGAAGCCATTGTGCTTGAAAAATAAGGGACTCCTTTGGGGTTGCCTGCAAAGACCTCGGTCAGCCGCTCTGGGCTGGATTTCAACTTCTAACTGAGCTGAGCTGCCCAGTTTTGGCCAACCACTGCTCCAGGCCATGTGGACAAATTACCCACATCACACCTGTTCATACTTCTGCTCTGTATCAGCACAGTGCAGCAGGTCTATACAGAGGAAATAAATGTGACAGCGCTGAGAAAGGGGGAAAGCTGGCGTGTGTTGCATCAATCATCTGTCACAGAGATCCAGTCGAGATTTGCCTTTGCGTGCGTGTCAGTGAGCGAAGTGAACTTGGGGAAAAGGTGTAAAAGACCGGGAGCTTGTGAAGGCGTTTTAATTATGTGCATGCTCTATGCATGACCATGAAAAGGCTGGAAATCATGGAAAAGTGTCACAGCATGTCATCACGAGAAAAGCATTTCATGAACGTGGTAAAAACAGCCGTCAGGTGTTATATGTGAGAATTAAAGGAGAGAAAGCTGAAAAACCAGAAAAGTGACTGTTGACCGTTACAAGTGACAGAAGCCGCTTCACATCTTTTTTTCTTTAATTATAATCTTTTCACTTTTATTTCCTCCTTGCATGTCTCCATGGGTGGCAGCACCAGAGAGGACAATCTCTTTGCTCGGCCTGTCTTCTCCAGTGTCCCGTCCTAGCTTGAATCAGACCTTGGCAATAGTGTGACTGAATATGGACTCGACCTACGTTTGATTTACCTTTTACACAACCTCAAAAAGCCTCAAAGCTTCTCTTCGCTCTTTTCAGTCCGTTGACTATTGTTTGCTGTGAGCCAGGTAAAGTCTAGAGGAGGCTCTCTGCCAACTCCACTCAACAACTGCAGACGCTCCGCTGAGTGCGCCGAACAAAGACCCACTGTGTCGACTCAACAGCAACAGTGGAGTGAGCGCGGGGAGGTGGCGGGCTGAAAATCAAAGATGAAAATGAAAGGTTTGCATTGTCAATATTTGGCAGGAAACGAGAGGAGTGTGCAAGGACACTCCTTTGACACATGAATGCACAGAGAAGGCAACACCAGCTATGTACAAGGGTGTATCTGCACGTACACACAGAGTGACACCAGTGTGTCGTCCTCATTGAGCGCAACATCATTTTCATAAATTAGCAAGCTTGAGTAACACAACGCAGGACAAAAAAGTTATTATCATAATAAGGTGCAAAATAGCACCTCTTTGCTTTCAGTTGAAAACCATAACCCTGTAATTAACAGGAAGAAAAGCAATTTACTCCTGCTTCACAGCACAGAATCCCTCTCTCCCTGTTCCTCTTGGCATCTTTTAGGATTGTTTTAATTATTTCCTGGCATACTGGCTGTATGACTAAAGCCTCTCCCTGCCCCCACCCTCTCTCTCTCTCTCTCTCTCTCCCACACACTCACTCTTCCCTCCCTGTATCACGCGTTTGGCATGCCATTACTCAGCTGCTAGAAATGAGAAACAAATCTAAACATCTGATTAACCTATAATCAGCCCCTTCACATCCCGGAAGGACAGAGTGAAGCGAGAGGAGAAAATGGAGGAGATTGTGAGACTGTGGGCCTGTTTCGCTCTGCAGAGTGACATTAAAATGTAAAATCCGCAACACATATCCTTGAAACTTTCTCTAAGACAGCCCATCTTCTGCTTTTAGATGATGCAATGCTGCCTCAAACAGTAGCTATGTCGCCCTGTCCCATATTGAATGGCAGTTTGATAGAAGTGAGGTTTGAAGAAGTATGCAGAGTATCTGCAGAATAATGGTGTAGCTTTACACTGCTGGCAAATGGCAGTCTGATTCGATTTCATTTCAATTTCAACAAGACAGCGCTGAATATACAGGGACACAGTGAAAACCAACTCACATGATTATTATTGTGGTTCACATTCCTTCCTTCCAGCCACTTTGTTGAGGGTATATCAAGGCTATACACATGGGTAAATTACATACATTTTTCTGGGTACTGGTTTCGGATGACAAAGGACGAGATTTGGGAACTGTGATCACATTTCAAACTGATCTCTTCCTGTCAACTGTTTTGCTATGACATTACGGATTTCTTTTATTGACACCTGTGCATTGCAAACAACTGACTTAACATCTGAGGCATGTTCTCCAGAGCACATGCTCCCCTTGTCGTCAGATCTGAGCCATGGCAGAAAGAAAATATGTGGGTGCATTTTACAAAATATTTACAAAACATTGAATGAAAAGTGTGGCAACAATCGCCAATATTTAACAGATTAACAGTTTACATGCGAGTCCTGCTTCTCCTTTATTTAGTATCAGTTGAACATCCGTTACTACAGCCAAAGGCATTGTAGTAGGAGGAACAATTGCCCGCTCAGGGCCCCAGTGTCAATTCAAAGCAGTGTCTTTTATCTGACCCATGACTGAAAACTAATTACATACAGAAATTGTAACTTTATTTGGGGTCTGTATTTCATTGTGGTTACTCACTAAATTAAGAAAATAACTAAATAGCCTATTAAACGGCCCTAAAAGCAACTCGCAGTAATTTGGTCAAAATTAAGTTAAGACCAGAATCTGATGTTTTGACATGTTTCACTGCATAAAAAAAACATTATTATAATAGCATTTAAAAGTAACTGCACAATTTAACTAAAAGCCAGGCCAGGCTGCAGTCAACTAGACAGCTAAAGCAAGAGAGGGGGATCGCCACAGCTAGTCCTGGCTGAATGTGATTGTCTTCATTTTTACATAATCTGTACTTGAAAGATATAAATTGTCAATCTTTTTAAGTTTGTTTTCCCACATAAGTTACTGAAACAGTAGCTAAAGCCAGTCATGATGGAGAGAAGCTAAACTAGCTTTGCTAAAAGGTAATTAGCTTAGCAAAGTAGCAGCAACAACAACTGTCACCTCTTTTGACTCTAGATGAGTTTATATGATTTGGTCTGGCTAAAGTACCCTAAATTGCAAATGCATTGGATTGTAGATTAATTTAGTATCAAATCAATTTCAGTATAACAGTGGATGAACAGGCAGACAAAGAGCAACAGAGATACATTTAATTTCCATAAATTAAATAATAAAATAAATAGAATAATAATAATTACTTTCTTTCCTTGAACAAACTAGTTAAAAAGGACAAGAAGCCTTTCTTTCAGTTACTCAATCTGTTGTTCAGACCTGAAAACACGAAACCATTTTTTTTCTCAACTAGCCTCTGAAAGTATAGAATTGGGATTCATCTTTCTTTGAAGAATCATATCGTTTTCTTGCGGCCCAGTAAAGGATTTGTCTCCAAATGAGGGTTAGTGCTGCGTGACTAATGACCATGACACCACCATGCCAAAGAAAGTGAAGTCAGGGTACCAAAAAATGAAACAAAGACAGAAAGAAAGGAAGTGTTGGGAAAACACTGGTTAACTGGTTAACCATATTACCTAATGCTAACAATTCACACACATGCAAAAGAAAAAACTAAAAAAAACGGAATTAATTAATTGACGATGATCACATAATTTTTCAGAAAGTTGCACAGATTGTTGCTGATGCTGCATACTTATTCCTGTTGACCTGCTGCCTGTTTTGGGTTCTTTTGCAATAATTGATGTCATGTGTTGAGAGAGAGAGAGAGAGAAAGAGAGAGGGAGAGAGGGAGAGAGGGAGAGAAAGAGAGAGCGGTTGTAGGCAAAATCCATTTAGTTGTGTGTCACCTCTGGACAAACAAATGTGCTCTGCTGTTGTGTGTGCATGGCTAACTTTTGGAATTAGTTAGCAAAAGTTCAGCAAAAGTATTATTGATTTCCTCTTTCCTTTGCTTTCCCGTTTTATCCCCATTACCTTGTACTTTGTGCGCTTTGCAGCAACCAGAATATTTAACTGGCCCAGCATATCAGGCTGGACACATTCGCAGGGCAGTCTCAGCCATTAAAATCTTCATTATTGACAATCTACTTGTATTGTTAAAAGCTTGTGACAGTCGGCGGGTGAATTGCTCCTTTCCTCTTGGTGCGTCTTGCTGTCATCTTTCTTCCATGTCCTGCATCCTCTCTATCTCTCTCTTTCTGCTTCTGTTGGTTATCCTGCGCTGACAGGGACAATTTCAGGCAGTTCTGAAGGTGATCACACCGTCTGACCCCCTCACAGGTCAGCCTTTGCAGCATTCGACACCTCTCTCCTTCAAACACACTCTGTCATCCTCACAGCCTGTCCGTCTGTCCGTCCGTTGATCTGTCTCACTCTCTCTCTCTCTTTCCTCATCTCTTCCCTTACCTTGGCTCCTCAAAGCTCCCATCCAGTTTTCATGGCTGGTGTCCCAGCTCCCCATCCCTCTTCTTTTAAGTCCCATCCCTTTTAACTTGAATATGACCAGAGTGAGAAGTGAAAGTAGACAGGTAGCTGCTGAATAATGGATGACCCAACTGTTTGAGATTCTTCTCTATTTTCAAAAGCAAGGAGGAGAAAATAACTTAAATGTATTTTGGAGAAGTTGAGAGGTGGCTAAATCTGAAGACCTCCGAACGTAGGCTAAACTGGGACACGTATAGCACAATGTGCCAACATATACTTTCAGCAACATATTGGAAATGTTTTTATCTTTAGTGCTATTGCCATTTTTTCCCTTCAGACTTTCAATCCAACTGTTGTTCAAAGCATTCTGTTTTATCCGTCTACAGCTTCTGCATGTAAACGGATAAAATCTAAAATCTTTGCAAATGCCTGGTTAGTTTCAACCTGTTGACTGGTTTCAGAGGAGAAAGGCGCCCGATATCTACTTTGATCACTTGAAAGAAGAAAAACAGTAACCACAGACAAGAATAAATATCAAGATAACAAATAAAAGAAAAGCACAACTGTCTTTTGTCTCCAACGTTAGTATCTACTCTGCACGGAGGCTGTCTCCCATGATTCACTGCCGCACACTGTTCCAACTGTGGCCATGAGGGCAGTTAAGGTCCTTTACTTTTCTGTTGAAAACACAAGCTCCTTTTCCCATCAAGCATCAATTACTTCAGTGTAAATAGTCATTCGACAACTGATGAGAGTCCTGTCGCTGGAAATGAGACCTAATTAAATTAGCCAAACTTTCTTAATGACACTTTAGATTATTTGCTCCCCTCTTCACAGCCTATCGGGATTGGCACCGGAGCAGCATGAAGAGTTGAGTTTAAGATGGGATTTGAGAAATATCAGAGTGAACTTTCTAACTGAACTTTCTTCCAAATTTCAGGGTACAAAACTACCCTGAAGTGCTATATATTTCCTCAATGTCAAGTGCCCACGCATCGAGCAAAACACTTCTGTAGTCAGAGGTTTACCAGAGATAGTCCAACTCTCTCCGTGTCTTTCTTCTTCAGCTCTCTCATAAAACCATGCTGCTCGACTAAAGCCCTAAACCAGTCAAGAGGGCTGGAAAAACTTCTTCAGCATAAACCAGAGACAAATCCCCCCAGAGCCTAATAGTTTGGCCTATATACTGAACAGGATTAAAATGATGCGTATTTGCTGTAATTATGTAACTTGTCCGTTTACGAGGGAGAATGAGATCTAAGGCCAGTTGCTGCATTTACTGATGCTTAAGAAAAGGAAAATTGCTTTGTTGTCGTTTTTAATTATTCTTTTCGCCCACTGTGCCAAATAAGGTAACTTCAAAACATGACTCTTTCTGCCCCAAGCACGGTTTTAATTAATGCTATTTAACATTTAAAAAAAATATATTAATAGTTGCATCATGGGTTTCATGTGAACGATAGATGTTATGTGAAACACTTCTTTTATCATTAAGATTTAATTACATCTCCTCCAGGAAATCTTTTGCTTCACATCATCGACATTATGAAAGGAAAGAAGACAGACGATGAGATCGTGGACGACTGCAAGACCATCACCTCAGAGTTTGGGCTACTTCAAAGTGTTTGTGGTCAAAGTGGTAAAGGTTTCATTTATTTATGTGCTGAAGTGTTACACCCTCGCAGGCAAATAACCTGTTTCTCAACGTCATTAAGAAAAAGAGGGGGAAAAAAAGGGTTAGGTAAAGGAAAGCTATCTAATAACCTGGATAATGAGATAGCCCCGATCAACACTACTTGGCTCTGCTGTGGGCGAGAGACCAGGCTAATGAGAAGATTCACGGCACAGCCTGTTCCTATCCTCACTACAGCTTCTGAAGCGTATCTCTGCAGGCTCCAGCTTCAAATAGAATCAATCATTGTTGTAATTTGAGTGATAAATGAAGATTTCTATTAAAGTTCACGGTGGTAGTAAGTTGTCTTAAGGCTTGATCCTAATTCTGTCATCCATTGTAAAACACAAGACTGACCTCATTAAGAGACAAAATCTTTACAGTTTATGGACAAGGTGTCATAAGGACTCCCGCTTCACCTCTTTCCCGTTTGTCCTCGGTGAGCTTCACACAGCTGCAGGTCACCTGACCGTTGCTGTGATCACCACCTGCCAGCACACCTGTCTTGCAGCAGCTAATCAGTGTGTCGGCGTGTTCATTCTCCCATCGTCTGAGATTTAGGTCTTAGCATTCCAGTCACTGCCGTTACCTTTACCTTTAGATCGACACCACTCTCATATCTGTCTGTTTAATATGAAGCCAGAGCCAGCAGCCATTTAGCTTAGCATAAAGACTGGAAATACAGGGACACAGCTAGCCAGGCTCAGTCCAAAGGTATAAAAACCTGCCCGTAAGCACTTCTATAGCTCACTATATAATACATTATACCTCAGTAGTTTAATCCATAAAAAAAAACGAAGCGTAAAAACAACAGTTTGTGTTTTGTTTTTTTCATTTTTATACATCATCTTCATCTAATCGTCTTGAACTTGGCGTACATATGTTTTTCCAATCAGTATGATTTGGGGCAACTAGCTAACCATGGCCTTATAAAACTGCACTATAAAATTAGCTAATGGGTTGGGGCCGCTGCAGAGCAAAATCATAGGATAATATGTGTTTGGATTTATCTACATTTACAAAACAACATGGTTTGTTCATTTTTCCCTTGTCCTCCTGTTCCTGATCTATCTGTGCGGGTGATGGAGGTGTAGGTAAAGGCCAACTGTCCTCTACAGCTCCGTATCACGCCGCCGCCATATTTACAAAGACGCTCTAACTTCTGTTTCTGTGACTTTAACTAAGACTTTTTAAACATCCCAATATAACAGACATCTTGTATCGTAGTGCATCTTTAAGTGTTTTGTGTGTGAAGACCTACATTTCCTTTTGGGATGAACCACCTCTTGTAATTTGGCATTGGCTGCCAACTTTAGTTGAAGCAGGACAGAAAATATTTTATTACCCATCTCCCACTGGAACTTTAATCCTGTCTGAATGGGGCCTGAGTTGGCTTTTGGGTTTGCACAGGTTTAAGAACTCGATTGACCACTGCAATTATTATTATAAATCACAGAGGACCCCAAATAACAATAGTCCTGTGCAAACAGGGTTTAGCTGCTCAAAGTAATGTTTCATAAATTGAGTTGCTTAAACAAATTTAACAGCTGGCTTCTTTGTGTCCCCTTGTTTCTCCACATACTCTTTCTTGTCAGAAAGTGCACACACCTGACTGTTATGTAAAATGTAAAGTAGCGATGGGTAGGCCTGTTTATGTGCATTATTCCTCCCATTGTTAACATACTGGTCCACGAGTTAATGGTTAAAGAATGAATATAGTCCTCACAAATATACACATACAATCATGCATGTCTGTGTGCTACTGACTCTGGCCAGCGAGTCACACCGATTGTGTTCCACGTCAAATGCATTTGACCTACACATCCCAGGGGGCAGACACACTGAGACCCACACACACACACACACACACCTATACACACAAACAAACACACTTGCACAGTTTTGCAGAGACAGACAGGGGAGGAGAGAGGAGGGTAAACAGATCGCCTCCTCCTTTTTTGCCATTTCATTCTGTGCATGCTCACTCCCTGTTTCCACCTCTCCAACTGTCTGTCTTTCACAGTGTCCTCAACCTGTCTGCAGGTCACAGTTATGACACTTCAAAGTCACTGTTGCAGGCAAAATGTCAGAGGATGAAATGACAACAAACACAGAGACCATGAAAGAAATACAGAAATGTATGCTGAAGATGAGAGGAGCGGAACAGGAAGGATAAAGTTAGAAAGATGCAGATATATGACTTGGAAGATCAGTCAAAGATGCAAAGAAGATGTCAAAAAAATGGAGCCCTCCGTGGCTATAGATCATCATCAAACATCACCAAAATCTTTGGAGAAGGCTTTTAAGTGATCAATATAGCTTAAAAATCCAAAAGTAAATATCAAAATTGTGTGTCTGTTTATGTGAGAGAGAAAAAACAGAAATCTACAGAAATACATTCTGCTATGCAGTTGTTCAATGACGACATATCATTGAAACTTGCTTCAGAGGGAAGTTTTACTGTTGGAGTGCTATTCAGGAGCAGTGGATGTGGTAAATGGGTTACAGAAGACCAATATCTGCTGAAGGACAAGCAGATAAGGTGCAGTCAAGACTGAATGCAGAATGATAAAGAAGATAAAGAAAAGAAAACAGGTTTCTTCAAATTTTGTTTGGTGAAAAATGTTTTTGGCCGAGGCTCCCTTCACTCCATTCATAGTCGGGTGCATGATCAGAGTTGACATATAGAGAGACACTTTGGTTTTTAAGCTTTATATCAATCAACACTTCAAATTATATCAATTTAGAATGGACCTACGAGGCACTACTAATCTAAGATCCCTTTAGCCTACAAGATTTTTAGCCACGCTTGCTGGCGATATGGCTCTATGGATGGCACTGCTGATTGGTTGGTCCACCATTTCGGTGTAACACATATCTACAACTATTACATAGATTGCTGTGAAATTTGGTACAGATATCCATGGTGCCCAGAGAATGAATCCTAATTACTTTGGTGATCCCCTGACTTTTCCTCTAGCACCACAGTGAGGTTGACATTTGTGGTTTAGAGTGAAATTACTTTTTAGACAAATTGCCATCCAGTTTGGTGAATGTAATAACTTTGGTGATCTCTTGACTTTTCATCCAGTTTCATCATCAGGTCAAAATTACTATTTGACCAAATTTGTTTTATGAAACAAAAACTAATGACATTCCCATCAGCCTCAGCTGTACTGTACTTTGTGTTTAGTGATAATTAGCAAATGTTAGCATGACGACATGCTAAACTAAGACAGTGAGCATCATAATTGATGCGTTGTAAGCATGGTAATTGTTAGCATACAGAAGTGTGTTGTTTTGATCTAAACGGTAAGTACAGCCTCACAGAGCTAGCATGGCTGTAGACCCTTTGTCTTGCTAAACTGTGCCGTCGAGTACGTTGTGTTTCAACGGTAAGTAAATAAGTTGGCTTTGATCTATACTTTCATTGTTTTTTTCTTTCTACATTTTTATTCAATTTCTGTTTGCTTTTGAAGTTTGTTTTAGATTTTAAATCAAATTGTGACCATTGACCAATATTAATACAACTGTCAAGGTTAAATACTGAAGACAAGGACATCGGCCAACCACATGAAACTACTGGATTTAGATTTAAAGAAGGCTTGTGGCCAAAGGTAGTGTTCAATAGAGCATGTTACTTGGTCTTCCTTACAAAAAACCCAAAACAAAAACTGCCCTATGTAAGTATTCAAGTAGCATGCTGGCACTACTGAGCACAATTTGTATTCAGAGACCAGTTTGTCCTCTCAGACATTTTGAAATTTATATGGTCATGTGACCTGACTGATGATCTCAGACCAGCACTTGTCAAAGCTTTATGGGCACAGGTCCTGACTCGAACACAACATTTAGTGGAACAACTACGCGTTATAGTATTTGATACTGACACAGTGACTATGTTTTACAGCACATAAAGCAGCATCAATAATTTGAGCAGTAAAGTCACGATCTGGTGAGTTTTATTTCCCTGGGTCATTATTATCCCCATGTGTTTACTTAACACTATTTTTACGTGATATATAACTCCAAGGGTACAGAAAAAGAGCAATCTAAATTGAGTGTAAATTAGGCCTGAAAGCCAATAAATGCAACGATGAGTTTTCCATCTTGTAAAAGGAAGTGCAGCACACGCTATGGGGCTACCTCAGCAAGAGGAATAACTTTTATTATAGCACAAAGTGAAACTAATAGCCTTTCTGTTATGATGATGGTAATATTTGAGGGAGGGCTTTTTCTGTAACAGAGTTAAAGGTAATGAGCTGCCCCAGTCTGTAACTTTTCAGTTGACTGGGGTGAATGGTTAGACCTATTCCAGTAAATTACAGATTGTTCGGGCAATATCTTTCATCTGTTTACACAACACAGACAGATAAAGCAGCCCAACAGGGAAAGAGAACATTGGAGAAAGGGGATGGAGGAGATGTAAATTAGATGAGAGGGATAAAAAGATGGAGTGACGAGGGCTCAGAAACACGAGAGAGTCTAGAACTGACATTGAAATGTCAAGACAGCAGGAAAATGATGACCTGGTGGACTAAAATTCCAGATCATTGACACTTTGTAACCTACCGGATCGCCTTGCTAGCAACATCTGACAAGACAACTGCCCTTATATGAAAGAAAACTTGAAGTGCTGCTCAAACAGTCCCATTAGCAAATGATGCTGAATAGAGTGAAACTGAATGGAAGCTCATTACGAACAATACTGAGCTGCAAGCCACAGCAGATGACATTCAGTCGCACAACACAAACAGCTCTCTCCCATTCTTTCTATGTTCTCATTTTCTTATACACAAGACAAGCAAAGTTTTGCAACTCGATTCCAATTATTCTCACTTCGACTCTGCCCTTTTCCGTGTCCTTACCTGATGCTCTGTATCTGTAAAATGTCCGGATCTGTAGCGTTGAGTAAGGCCACAAAGCTTCCCACAGGAATGTTTTCCATCCTGGTGACTGTCAGGGGGTCAGGGAAGAAGACGGGGCCCTCGTTGATGTCCAGGACTGTGACATGGACGGTGGCTGTGGAGCTGGGGCCGTAGCCAACGTCAGGAACCAGATGATCCTCGTTCTCTACTTTGATGAGTAGCGTGTGGAACGCAGTGGCCTCGTAGTCCAGAGGCTAAAGGGGGCAAAATGATTGGGAAGGTGAGGGAAGAGTTATTAAGTCACCTGCTGCAGCATATGAATGCATGGGGCAGTTTTATCTACTTTACCTTGACAACAGACAGCATTCCTTCGTTATTGTCTGGGTTGGTTTGGATCTCAAAGCTCTGTGTGGGATCTCCGTTAATTATAGAGTAGGTAGCTCTCCACGCCCCCGTGTCTGGGTCGTCCCTGTCATCTACTGTCAGATTGACCACCACACCCGTCGAGCCTTCGTACACGTACGCCTCAAACTGTTAGGGGACACAGAGGGAGAGAAAATCACCATTAGAGAGAAAGAACTGAGGATACCTGATAACAGAACAAATCAGACTGGACTCAGGCAGCGAGGAGACAGAGAGGATGGCATAGATGAAGACTTTCCATTAGGAGCTGACTTAGGTAACTCTAAAGGTGTGTTCAGACTGAATATGAAGTTTAGAGGCAGCCCGATTGCATACTAAGTCGCTAGAGAGACACGAGTGGATGACAACATGACTTAAGGCTTCTGCCCGAGTTGATAATGTCTCAAACTCCATTTCATGAACGTACTGAGACAAGAGGAAAAAGTACAGACTATAAAGGATCAGACCTGTGCCTTTTAGTTTTCCAACAAATGCACACAAGCATACTTCACACATACACACTGTAGGTGCCTACAATATCTGGACAATACATTAGATGGTTATGGTGAGTAGACACAGACTGTGAGACAGTTAATTGGGAAAATTTATGAGAAACAAAGTAAGGGCAAAACTGTGGAGATTTTTGACCATCAGAAGTCTTTACAAGTGGGTCCCCGCTTTGTGCACATTGTGAGTGTGAGCCTGCAGGTATTGTGGTACATGTTCTTGCTATTCCCACCGGTGGCAGAAAAACAAAAGGAAGCATAGAAATGTCTCAACAAAGACAAGGAAGAAGAAGACCGCAAGCTAGCAAATATGGATGTAAACGATGCAGGATTTAAAAAAAAATGTTTTTATGAGGAAGGAAATGTATTCAACATGTTTGTGAGACCTCAAACATACAAACAATGCATTTTGAGAGAAACACTGAATGTAAACATAACTTCAGTTTGTTTACAAGAAAACTCAAAGGGGAACCTTTAAGTCTTTAGAGCGTTGTATATAACCTCATCATGCATCATCCTCATCATTCAAATAATTGATTTTAGGGGGAGAACTGGAAACTATTTTTGACCATGTTTCTGTCCTCATGTTTGTCCTTTCCTTAAATTTCTGCTCAAAGTCATACAGTTGTAAAAGAGCCAAAGCTATTTTTAAACAGCTGAAGGCTACAGCTGAAAAGAGGACGCAAAATTACTGGAAAGAAAAAAAGGCAAGGAAGACAGTGACAAAAAAAAAAGAAAAAGTATGTAAAGAAATGTCATAGTTAACAGACTGTCGAGTCAGATTTTCTGCAGTCAAATCCAAGAAATAGCATTTGTTTAAACACTCATTCACAGAAGGACTACTAAACATATGAATGATGGACAAACAGCCCCCATACAAGGATAAACACTATTTGTGTCCTCCATTTTCGATTCTTCACAGTGCATCTAATTTATTTTTCAGTCTCAATCATACCCCACCTCTCTGCTCATTGTTGGTGCCAGGACTCAATCAGATTCCTATCAATGCATTCTGCCAGCAAGGCTCCAACTACACACTACATTGTGGACAGAGGTACCCTTGCAGAAGCTCCAGACGGGCAGAAGCACTTCTGTGAGTGTGTGTGTCTATGTGTGTGTGTCAGGACCATTATGGTGTCAGAGCTTACAGTGTAATCTTTCAGACACAGAACACTCTGTTTAAGGATAGCGCTGGTCCAGCCTAGATTACTGCGTCTCCTGTCAGCCCACGGTATTGTTGTTTCACAGATTACCCTCTTACAGCCTTACACTGCCTGGCTCCATGCATTTATCTGAAGAGAGACAAACATTGATTTCTTCTCTTTCCTTTCTTTTCTCCCTTTTTTATTCATCCAAAGCTTTTTTTTAAAAAAAAAAAAAAACACTTTCAACCATTCACAGTCATTTAGGGCGCAGAGGATAGAAACGCAATGTTCTTTAAAGAAGGAGGTTATGTTTGTACCCACATGGGCATTATTGGTCTTTTTGTCCTGCAAGCCTGCGGCAGTCTGGTATAAAGGCATCATGTGAAAATTAGGAGGCTGTTGGAAACATAAAAAAGGCCCAGTAACAAGAGGGATGCACTGGAATTTAAATTTAAACAGCAATTGCCTTAGCTTTAGCGAAGAAAGCCTGAAGCAGGGAAAGCCATTTTACAAACATTACCTACAAGCCCCCACTGCACGTTCTCAAAGACCTCAGCACTGAGATCAGAAACAAATGCACATCATTGGCATTCCCATGCTCATCATCCTCCTCAGAACTTCAAACTGCAGATAAGGCTCAAATGCAACATTTGCAAGCGCTCTCTCTCCTTCCCTCACACAAACACACAAACACACACACACACACACACACACACACACACACACACACACACACACACACACAAATACAGTACAGACACACAGACAACAGCCAGTCAGATTGGGTTTAATCATGTGGGGCAGTCATGCGGTAGGAGGAAACGCTGTATTCTGTGTGATTTGGCCACTGGGCTCCTGCCCTGCCACTGATAAGGCCCCAATTCCACCTGGAGCACAAAGCAACCAGTCACCTGAAAGACTAGAAGGAAATGACTAACTACGACGCGGAGCTTCTGGCCTGAAATGACTTAAACACATTAAGAGAGAGAGGGGGGAGATGGCAAAAGAGGGAGAAAAAAGGTCCTCCTTCAAGTTTGCTTTTATCCATGTGTGTATATATGTGTGTATGTGTGTGTTAGCTGTTTTCTATTTGAGACTCCCAGCCCCAGACAGAGAGCCAATTACAGTAGTGGTTCTTGCTCGCTCCACTCTCAGAAAAAGATGGCCACATGACCGGGGCAGCGCAGGCCAAGAGCCAAATAAAGTCACACACTGGGAGATTAAACACACACATATTCATGCGTACATATGAAGTTATACACTTGCTCAGAAACACACACAGTACTATAGATAGATAGATAGATAGATAGATAGATAGATAGATAGATAGAGTTGGCAGTGGCCATAAATCACAGAGCCCTACACTTCAGACATTTAAGATTCCATGGAGTAGCAGCGTGGCATTGATTTTCTGTTTCCCATCGTCTTTTATGCCTGACTTTTTCAATAATCTGTCCCATAAATCGTCGAGGTAATATCATGCTGCCCAAAGATAACTGGGTGATAGTCATTTCAAGCAAAACAACGCAAGGAGAAAAGATAAATAAATGGATAATGTCATGTTTCAGTTTTGATTGTGCTATTTATATCGATGATTGTGACGCTGGCTTGTTTGCCATTATAGTGTGTAACATGTCATATGTGTAGTGGTGTGACCTTCAACTTTCATGTGAACCTGCTGCAGGAACACGATGCTACCAGCTTGGTGTGCTGAGCCACCAATTATCATGAAGGCATCATCTTGCTTAAAGCACTATATGGTCTGCATGTTTTGGTCCTGTACATCATAGTTAAACATTTTGCAAAGCATGCTGCTGTGATTTAGAAATGTCCATGCATTTTTACTTCTGCATCCATTGGTTTGCATTTATTCCTGTGCAATATAAACATATTGAATAGTGAATGTCAAGTCTACATTCATATTTGTCAAAGTGACATTATCGTAATTGTACCAATTATTGTACTTAAATTGGTACCATGGAAAAACATAATATAGGCGTTGCAATTACCTCATATTGTTTAAGTAATTTCCTGTCATTACTGGAAAAAAAGACAATTACCTTGAGTTAGTGCCATTACACGTCAGTCAAGATACTACAGTACGCACAGTGGTGCTGCAAGTTCCATCTGCTAGCTAATGAAACCCAGGCAATGGCAATGTCAGTCTGTGGGTCGGTCAGTCTACCACTGTGGTTCAGATTGAAATATCTCGGGAACTATTGGATGGATTATCATAACATTTGGTACAGACATTCATGTGTCTGAAGGTCAAAGCACCAACTACAGTATTACAGTGTAAAAGTAAGTTTGTAGTAATAGCTGGTATCAAGTAAATTGTCTGTGGTACAACAAAATACTAGTTTGTCTGATCTATTTATCACCATTGCAGATCAATCAACTGAAACAATACAGTATCAGGATCATCATTTATAGGACCAATGAGGCTGGGGCCTGTACAGGGACTGGCATGGGGTCCCTAAAATCTAATGGGCCACACCATTCGAACCAATGGCCTGACAAATAAAAGGCCTATTTTTTTGGTTGGGACTTTGGACTGTGACTGTATTGTACGGAGACTACTTTTGAAGTAGTAGTAGTAGACAAATTCTTTTTGAGGACTTAAGACAAAGTATGGAAGCTTTATATTACATTTGTATGGTGCCACTCTGTTGTGTTGTGATTGGTAGGTATATTTATTTTTTAAATTAGAATTTGAAACACAGGAATGTAAGAAACTGTAAGATGTAGGAATGATAGTGATTAAAGTAATTAGTAAATGAATGCATACTTCATGACACCCCTGCATAAGTCAGTGCCCCACCTGGGCCACCTAGACATGTCACTGCAATGAGGAACCATTTTGTGCTCCAGAAATCAAGTAATAACAAAATAAAATCATCAACAACGACAATAAAGATAAGCATTTAGCCTGCAATGAGACAGAACGTGTGTGGACGCTGTGTGACAATGATCAACCTGAAAGTGGTTTTCTTTCAACTTAGGTGGACTCAGAAGCTAAGGTAATAAACATCTGCAAACCAAAGCTGAAAACACAACATCACTCCAGAAAACCTTCATCTCGACAATGTCAATAGCATTCAATGTTTCTCTTCTCCAACAGATGGGAGTGGTGAAAAGGAAGCCTGAAATTCTGGCAAAGGGCCCGAGAAAGAGATGTGAAACCTTGGAAGAGTATACACATCTGTCAGCTTTACCGAGTAACACTAAATGCTCTCTGCCTCATTAACCCTACTAAGGAAATTGCCTCCTATTTCTTATAAACGCTTTTAATTTGTCTTTCATTGCCAGCTGGCATTGTTTGCTTATTACAAACCAGTAACCGAGACCTTTTCCTTCTAGTCTGACAGTTGAGTGAAGATCTATGGCCTTAATATGTGAGGATAAAGACTGAGAAAAAAGAAAGAAAAAAGGGAATAAGGCAGAGAGACAGAGACAAAAATAAGACAGATTCAAGAGAAAGTAAAAAAAAAAAAGTGGTTACTGGCTGCTATAAACCATCAAATTTATCAGTCTGACTTTTCCATCTTGTTCTCCCCCTCACAGACAAACACAACTAAACACAGAGACCTGCGCAGTCGAGTTAACACACATATGCTGGCCATGTACTTACAGATAGTACACAGCACCATACACACACATCCGCACACAAACAGAGACGAATGGAGGTCAACTTATTTTATTCCTGGATGTCTGTCAGAATGTGTTATGAATACAGATGGTAGTTAGGACCGCACTGACAGGCAGCCAGACAGACAGTTGAGCAGCTGTTCATTTGTCCTAATGGAAAGTACTTTGTGACACATTTCCTCTGCCCCAAAGACTTTCTCTGAAAGGGGACACATGTAACAGTGGCCCATCACATTAAACCTCCAGAGACAAGACTGTTTTGCCTCCGAGTAGCATTTGCTCCATTGCCACATCAACAGAGGCATTTGAAGTTTGTTTTCCCTTCCTGTGTTGGTTACTTTTCCAGCATATTTTTCTAAGCATCTTTATCACTTTTTCGAACGGCCTTGGAGTCCATCTCTTCTTACTCGCTACGTTTTTGATTGTCCCAAGACGGATTTCAGACAGCAGAGAGTAAATGGTCTACTATAAGTGGATAAATAAAATGCATTTCTCCACTGTTATACTAACTTCACAAAAATGACTATATTTCCCACTCCCAGTGTGTTACGTTGTTAAAGTTTAGGACTATTTCTTACAACAATGAAAGAGCTTACAGAAATGAGGTTTAATTCCTGGTGGACTGGTGTGCAGCCGACAACTTGGGAGTTGAATGTTTCCAAAAGAAGTAGTGGTGGACATCTACCTTCAGTCAGGACGTTCATGAGGTGGAGAACTACAAATTTGAAAGACTTTTCTTTTTAAGACAGAAGTTTTCCATGTCACGGGAAGGTCTTTGAATCCTAAAATCCTAATACACCGTCTGAAAAGAATCTAAAAATGATGTGGCACCTCGAACATAGCATCTCATAAAATGTTTAAAAGTCTTAAAACTTTGCATGATGAAGGCATGCAGTAATTTAGTATTTCTAGGCCCCTTTGTGATAACAAAATACTGAGGAAGACGTCACAGAGGTCAAAGTCAAATTTAGAAAGAAATCCCCCAGACTGAAACAGGGATCATGTACATGTTCAAGCAGCCACTTGTCTTTCCTTTATCTGCTTTCAAAAGCAGCTTAACTCTCGGCAGAACGAGGTGTAGACAGACTGCAAATCTGTAAAAAGCCACCATTTTCATTGTACCAGCATGAAGCTGAAATGAAACCAAGCGCACATGATCACTCATCTTCCCACACAATCCTATACACAGTGTCTGTGTATAGGATTGGCAACTTACTTCTCTGTCTAACCCCCCACCTGCTTTTTACCCTTCCCCCTAGCTTTAATCTTGCATACAGTAAGTGTGCATGGAGAGTTAATGAGCTTACCTGTGTCTTTATTAAATTTGAACAGCTTCTGCTCAGGCTGTTTCCAAAGATAGATTTCCGATGAATCTGACATTCAGCAAAGCAGCTTTTCTACCTTTGCGGAACATGGCCGCCCTCATATTTGTCAATGCAGATTTAAAAAAAAAAAAAGAAGAAGAAAAAAAATCTTCAAGGAATACAGGCACACAGTGTATCAGATAATCACATGCTTGAAAAACACAGACAGCTTTTGAAATGTTACAGCTGGTGATTGCACTGGATAGCGTCGAACAGTCCCTCTCCAGAACATCTGGTCTGGAGAGGGACCCCTCCCAACAATCGGACGTCCAGACCTTCTTTTTGCTGCATTTGGCCCATGTGCTCCCCAGTGAAAGTAAGAGTGTTGCCTAGTTCATTTCAGCACTGTGCATCTACCACCAAGTTAGCATCACCATTATCACTCCCCGCCTTTTAAAAAGTTCACCACGCAGAAAGAAATGAATGCAGATGGACAACTGTGGAACTGACATCTCAGTGTTTCTTTTGCACTATTCCTTCATAATTTCCTACACGACCTAGATGTGATATATTTGTACGATTCATGAGACAAGACAATTCAAGACAATCATACATTACCCCCCCCCCCCCCATGTGTTTTTCTTTTTTTCTTTGCTTCCTTTCTCTCAGTCTTGAATGTCTGATTCTGTCAGTTACACTATGAGCCGGAGGGCCGACATGGAGCCTGAACCCCAGGACTCTGTGGTGGTGTATTTTGCCCCCGCATCATCTGTGTCTGACATGGCTGGATGATGCATACAAACTGAATTGAAATTAATTTGAAGCAAGCATAATTGTTACAGCAATCTATTAAGGTGTCCATTGAAGTGTTTCAATACAGTCCTGGTTTTTGACTTATAAAATACAAATCAAACCCTCTGGACGACGTAGATATTAATTACAGTAGCAGTAAATGAATACATTAATTAAAGATAAAATATACAAATAAAATATGAAATACAAACACTTGGTTTTGGAACATGCAACATACATTACATACTTTCTCCTTTCTCTGCATTTGCTACACTCTCCTTGTCTACCATGGGATGTAGATTGGTAATTATACATAACCCCATTTTATGTAAATGTAAATTAACCTGTGGCATCAGTTTATCACATCACAGGTTTAAAGACTATTAGGTTACATTCATTCTACAACCTCAATAAGGGGTCCCACAATTCTGACAGGGGTAGGAATAAATAGGTAATATATAAAAAAAAGTTCTTTATTTGTCATATGCACAGCAATTACAGTGAAGCAGTTGTTGGCAATGAAATTCTTGTTCTCAGGCTCCCTCCAACAATACTCACACAAGTAAAATGAGAAAAAGAGAATCTAAGAGAAATACATAAATAAATTAACATACACATAAATAAAATGTAGGAATACAACATAATATATATACAATAGAATATAGAATATAATCCTGACTGGTGTCATACCATAATACACTTAATATTCAATCTAATAGCCAACCAATGCTACATATATGAAAACTGTGAGAAGCTTGCAGCTTTTTCAGATGAGCCCATCTTGAGCAGTTGTGGAGATAGACAGCTGGCCTTGTGGTTTCTAACACGTTAACATTCTTCTGAGCAAATGTCACACTTGAGGGACAATATGACTGTAGCTTTTTAAAGTGGTCTTTCACACTTCTTTCTATTGCATCTTCGGTCTTTATCTGGGAGACCACTGGTGTCAAGAGGCATCACACTACACTCACTACATCAGAATGAAATTACCTGGTAATACCTGTTCTATGCAGCACGCCTGCTTGACATGAACTAATGAAAATGATTTCAAACATGCACACTTATCAAATATCGGATGATGAAATAACAAATTGTTTATATTCTTTAAATTGGATTCTTTTTCGAGAGGAAAACTGAAAAGCTGACCAGCAAAATCAAATCTTAAATTGCAAAAGTTCCAAGGACATGTTCACCACATCTTACTCTAACCTGATCCATGTGTGTATATATGTGCCCACATCCTCACATGCATACACACACACACACACACACACACACACACACACACGTAAGTCTGTCCTCCATGACGTGCATACAGTGCACAAATCCTGCACATCCCTTCCTCTTTGTGGCAGAGATTTCTGGCCAACTGCGCCACCGAATCACCCAGGGTAAGCGCGGTGTGTATCTCAGAGCTGGTGAAGCAATCATGCAAGGCCCGGACTAATCCGTGACACCCGTTAGCCATCCCCCGAGACAGACCAGCACTGACAGGGCCCTGCTGCCCTGTGCCTGGTGCTACACCCATCACCGCTAACGTCTTTATCAGGGGGACAGATGGATTGCAGGCGAGCATATTCTCCTGGTCATCATAGAGGAGAGAGGGGAGGGGGGGAGAAACAGACAGGGAGAGGAGAAGCAGACAGAAAGACAGACAGGCACAGAGAAAGAGTGCAGAACTGAGTGAGAAAAAAAGAAAAGAGACAGAGACTGGCTGTCGGGGAGTTTGACTGACAGGAGTGATAGGTCCATCATGGTCTTATTATGAGGAGCAGGGAGAAACAGGCCCAGTCAGACATGGCGTAAAATTAGCAGAGCCCGAGAGGAGAGAAGGCGAGACGAGGAGTGCAAGCACAGAGGGAGAGAACGAAGGGGGAGCACGATATTGGAGGAGGAATGAAATAGCAGGGAAGGAAAGACACATGAAGGTCAAAAGGTGCTCAGTGTGGAAGAAGACAGGGGCATGTCAGCATCTGCTCCGATACCAGCATCAACTGTTCGACAATATCCAAAAAAGTACAATGTGAGCAAGACAGTGTAATATGAAATTCAACACAGCACAAAATCCCAGCAGCAGTGCGCCTAAGACTAAGAATAAACACATGGAGTTTCGATTGGCAGATAAAATTCATCAGGAGAAATATTCATCTTCCTTACAGGAGCATATATACTGGCCTTTCACACGACAGAGCTACCAAGGGATATCCATATTTTTTTCTTGTTTCCCCTCCTCATAAAAACAGGATTAGACCCCTCGCTATAAAAATTAATCAGGTCAGAGCCCAATCCCCTACAGAAGCAAAATGTAATAAAATGTTCTGGTAAGAGAGGATACCTTAGCTTATGATTTTAAAAATGGAAGATAGATTACACTGAATCATCCATCCTTAAAAAGAACTTACTAAGGGGAAAAGAAATGGCAGCTTGGCATGCTGTTCAGCTAATTCTCACATTTATTATGAAAGGTTTTAAGCATTCTCTATATGTTCATATTTCAGTGATTATCACTGCAGGTCGTACTGCAACATTTAGCATCACCTAACGAATCACTGACAGCAGCTTTTCACTTCTTTCACAGCTGCTGTCTGTGTCCTGCGTGGTTGTCAACATACTGCTATGGCTCTGCAATACAAGACGCTCCACATCCTTAATAAGAAGATAATAATTTTCAAAATAACTCGTGGAAAATGAGAAAGCAGTGGAAGAAGTGGTTCCAAACTTAGTTTACGTTGTTGTCAATCATGCAACAACAGGAACAACAACTAATGACAGCATATCTACAGTAAACCATGTTCAGGAGCTGAACATTACTCCTTTTGAAAGCACAAAGCAGATGCTCACTTGTTTTGTAATTCTTTCACATGAAGTATAACTTCACCAACTTCACCGCAGAAAGATGAATTAGGGAGGTAAAGGAGAACAGATTCCCTGCTGGCTGATCTGAGGATCTACGCAGGAGTGGAGTGGTGGTCTAAGGCAAAGACTTCACAAGCTATGAATAGCTGTCTCTATGCATAGAGCTGCGGTGGGTAGGTATGAGGAAAAACAGAGGCACCCTACGTGGGGATTATGTTTGCTGAATTCAAACAAAATGCCATCTCATAAAATCCAGCTACATTGGATTTAATGAATAATAACAGGAAGGAACATATCTCTTGGACATTCATTTGCTTGCTTTTTTCTTTAACTCTCTCTGTATCCTTCTGTGTTAAACTCGTTCTACTCCTCTTTTCATCCTTCTCTCCATCTTTCTCTGCTTGAGTTCGGCTCACAAGCTGGAAAATGGGCTTTTTGAATCTCACATCTGGTCTGCAGGAGGTGGTGTCTTCAGAAAGAGACAACTCAAGATCCTTGTGAAGGACGAGATTTTTGAAAGTTCTATCAAAAGACTTGAATATTTAGTTGAATAATTTATAAGATGAAAGCTTGAGAATTGCGGCTGCCACAAACCCAGCGCAGGTACACACTCACAATGGGATGGCGGTCATCTGAGAGGTCATAGATGATTCATGGGCAGGTTGGAAGTGGCCAGCGAGAGTGGAGGGAAGAGGATTTATACGGGGAGCTTAGCGCCTTCAAACACTTGTTTTTTAAAAGCTCCATTTCTCCACGCCGTTAAACGGATCTCTTCCCAGTGAGAAATGAGAACATTAACTGGGACACGGACATGGTGCACTCTGCACGGCCCTGCCGAGCCCTCTGAGCTGTAACATTTCACATCTGAGCTGCGCTCCTTACAAGCTCCCCTGACACCCCAATGCATCATGGGAGGGCTGTAGGGGAGGTTTGGTTGGGGCAAAGCATGATGTGTCTCAAAACCTGACAACAGCTGTGGGCATTTCCATTAAGAACCGCACAACTCAATGTTAAAACTGCGCCTTAAGGCGCAGGGAGGGTCTTTTTCTACAGGACATCGTTCTTTTTTTCAGTTTTCTCACCTCCAGAGGTGAAAGGGAGGGATGAAGAGGGAAATGAAAACAGCCTTGGTAGCAGCTTTTGACAAATTTATACATGTACATTTTATATTATAGCGTGACTGGCAGGCTCCGGTTTAGTCTGTTAGCTTTTCGCTAATGCCTTAAGGCATTGCTGACTAAACAAACCATCACTGAACCACAACACATCTACTCCCACTTCTGCTCCCAGATTCCCTTATCTTGCCTCTGCACCCATATCACCCATTTACATTGATGTGCTATTACATATATTCACGTATGTTCTTCGCACATGACCCGTGCTAGGCATTTCTTTGCCTTTACCTTCAGCAGACAAGGACAGAAATATTCTTATATGAGAAAGTCTTTGAGTGGGTGAAAACACGTGTACTTAAAATGTGTGGGTGGGGGTATGTGTGGCAACTGAGCGTGGTGCAGGTGACTCGTCTCCATGAAAGGTTAGTTGTGTGACTGTGCAGTCATGTTTGCTGAGGATTTGAATGGTAAGTCCATCTGTCAAGCAGTCCCACAGTGTGAAAGGTTTTACCCTGCGTAAGCCATTGCTACAGTATGAAGACTAAAGTCTGATTATCACATGAATAACTTGATTGGTAGAGCATAGTGCAGTGTAGTTTAGCTCTAATTCTGTAAATTCTCAAATACCTTAACTGCAAAGAGAACGAGGCCTACTTACATTATAGGTTTATTTTAGAGACAGGCCTTTAGTACTAATTTCCCCTGCTTTTATTGGTATATTTTATCTTATTTTAGAAAGACCTCCCCCTGTTTTCTGATCTGCTCCTGTTTCAAGTTGCTTGGTATTGTTTGATGGTAATGCAAGCTTAACACTTCCTACATGTTTACTTAATGTCTTGATAAATTCAGAATATAAACATATCACTTCCTCCACAGGTGTTTCACATTAACAGCATTCTGGCAGCTCAAAGACCATAATCCCTTTCTTTTCGGGGAGTGTTGAGTGTCTTAATACTGATCGAAAGAAAAGCAAAGTGCCAGGGACCATCCACAAACTGAACAGGCTACGGACATCTGCTAATATCTGTACAGTAATAACTTTCACTTTAATGGCATATTGTCGACCATGCAATTTATAGCACAAATTAAAGTAGACCTGACTGTGCATTTTTGACTAAAATAGCTTCATATTGCTCATCACAATCCTCAACAATCCATCTACTCAGTTAGAGAGCCCTTCCTTAACAAAGAGAACTTCAAGCTTGCGACTGGGGGTATCTGCCCTGTTGCTGTATCATGCGTCCTTGAAGAAATGCAGTGTATCTATCAGCTCTGACTGACTCTGACCTCTGACCTCCCTGGAGGGAACAAACACAATTTTCCCACATGATGTCTGTAGAAGCTGGATGCACCGTTCAAAAGAAGTAGAGAGTAAAAAAAGGGATGTTTCTCACCAGCGGATGTGTGAACTCAGGGGCATGGTCGTTCTTGTCTGTGATGGTAATGGTAGCCGTGGCTGTTCCTGTTAGGCCCACCTCACTTCCTGCCATGTCCTTGGCCACAATCTCTAACTCATATGTTGTTGTTGGCAGTGTCTGGAAAATAAACAGCAATAAAAAGTGATGCAGAGTTAAAAAAGCGAGATATAGATGTGTACATAGAACAGGAATATATATATATATATATATATATATATATATATATATATATATATACACATATATCTGTATACACAGAAAGAGACAAAAAAATGTAAATAAAGAAAGGTTAGTGCCTTAAGAGAACAACAAGGAGAATAATGGAGAAAGTAGTTCTTTAGACAGAAGGCTACCAAGAAGACAAAGGCACTGCAAGTACTATCACTAACAGAATGAAAGACAAATTCGAGGTCATACAGTAGTAACTTCTGCATCAGGGAGGACTCATGCATGCACACATGCACACACACTCAGAGGTGATTAGCAATGTCTGTTAATATCAGAGAATCTATTTGGGAGCCAAATCATGGAAAAATCATGACTAGATGAATGATCAGCCATCTGAGTGAATAAATGAATCCACCTAAAGCAAAAGTTAACACTCATCGCCATGTTTTACATTACTGTAAGACCCTTTAACAAAGCTTGAAAGCTCTTATAATAGTCCACTAGCGGCTTGAGCCAACTATCAAATTGACCGGATAACGGCTGAGAAAAATCACCATGGAGTAAATATGCATCCTCATGCTCACATACAAGTGTTAAAAGCTCCAGGAGACACTCTAGGCAAAAGTCAGGAATCCACATTTTGAAATTGTAAAGGAGAGAGAGAAAAAGGGTCCCTAAAGCTATGCAGTATGGGTTCAAAGTATAAGCATACTATGCAAGGTTTATGCTCATCCATTTTAACGATTCAAAGGCTTGGGGCAGGCTTTTTACACACATCTTCCACAATGCTTTGGGGCATCAAAGATCAAGGTTTCTAGGCCCTGCCTGAAGAGACAAACTGTTTTCCTCGACATAATCTGTAAAATCATAGGGATCATTCAGGGACTTTGAGGGACCTTTGCCGTGCTTTTACAATATTCACACCTATTTTTGAACCCATGTCATTCATGCTTACAACATACATTAATCTTATGATTCTACATTCCCACACAAGCCAGGGAGGGGGATGTGTTACAAAGTAGCTTTCCCGAAGCGCAAACCTCCAAATTAGATATGTAATTCATTTACGGGCCAGCCAGCATCTGTAATCTATATAACAATCGAAGAAATATAGCTCCACATACAGCAAGAGGATGGCATTCATAATGATCATAGCAGCAATAATCATTTGTTGCCATAATTCATGCGTAATAGAAATGTTGACTCTGGTGTATAAATAACAGGAGGTAGGGGCTGGTAAAGCCAACATTTATTTATCCGCTGCAGTGTTTTCCTCCCTACTGGGGGTGCTTAATAAACTTCATCCATCTGTCTCAGTGAAAATGCTGCTGGAGCTCTCTCCTGCATTGTGGATTCACCTCTGAGTGCACGTATAGTCCTCCCATCGACCCCTGGTACAAAACACAGAGGAGCATGTGAACACAGTGGAATACACACTTGCACACACACGAAGAGAAAAGAAACATCCGACCATTTACTTATTTAGAAAAACCACAAACCAAAAGACCAAACCATCCAAAAATCTTATTTTATGTAACAGATAATCACAGGAACAGAACTTTTCTTTTTCCTTGCTCTGTTGGCCAGACAGACAGGATTTTCATTAGGGCCTTGTTTAACACCACTAAAATGCCTATAGGAGGGCATTTATGGGCCAGCTGATGGCCACTAAGGTAGCGCTCCAGCTGAGCCTGTTTTACAGTGTAGTTACATTGGACGACCATAAAAGTGTTTTGTTAGCGAGTGGAAGATTAATTTCAATTTCACGTCATTTTTACAGCATTACATGGATGGATTAATGCAGTAGCGTCAGTAGTAAAATAGTATTAGTGATGTATCATTTGTGATTTCATGTTTATTTTTATGCTCTGATTTATGCCAGCTCGTGGTTGGCATGAATGAAAGCAAGTTTATAAATGTTTAGAATATTCATCTGTGTGTTTGCATCATTTCCTCTGCCTCATCATGTCTTTGATCTTTGAACTCGTGGACAGTCAACCTGATTATTGTTGATATTGTTTACTGACAAAGAGCAGTGACTCGGATCCCATCTCGCTGCACACAAATCCTCTGCTCTGCTCAGTGTCAAACTGAGCAGCAGTGGCAGTTGTCAGTGTGCGTTCTACTACTGTCTGTTCTCATCATAGATAGTGCTCTGATCAATTTAATCTGAGGCAGGCGGGGGGAGATCAAACGATCAATGGACAGACACCTTGAGGCTTGTTTTAATTATCACATCAACTAGAACACAGTGAAAGACTATTCACTGAAATGACATATTGAGGTCAGGAGCAACATAATGTATGGAAGACTTACCAATCAATTCAATTTTCATTTTAAAAACACTAAGCTCAAGAGTGGACTTTTGAGTGGAAAATGGGTGATGTCCTTACATCATTTACATAGAACAAGTTACGTGGATCAACACATATAGTCCTTCAATTCCAAATGAACTAAAAACAGGAAACAGTCTGAATGCTTTCAACTGCCTGTTCTTATTTGCAGGCGACTTCATATAGAAATTAAATTACCAGCACAGAGGCTAGTGCTGCCTCCCGCCGTAAACTCCATCCAGTCAAGCAGCTGCTTCCCGGGAGATCGTGGAAAGGGCAGGACAATAAACAGGTGTTTCTATCAATAGTTTGTCACACATAGTGGGTGACAGGGGTGTCCCTCACAACCGGCTCCTGCTCGATCAAACATTGTGCAGGCAGATGGTGCTCCGCGGACATGTGAGTTTATTAAACCCATGCACACAACCACACGTGAACACACACACACACACACACACACACACACACACACCTGCACACAGCCGTACACTTTTGCCCTCCAGCTGGAGAAGAGAGGGGCTCTGGGATACCTGCAGTCTCAGTGGTGTCTAAACACATTGAGCGTTGCCTCCTCTGGCGACTGACAACGTCTTAATGAGTATTTCCTGAGTCTCAACTCAATTATAAACTCCCTGGCAGTACCTGGCCAAGAAAAGATGTTCAAATTCACTCTGGGCTAGTGTTACAGCAACGGGGAATTTCCCCTCCAGTTGTCAGAAAACTTCTACTGGCACAGAGTTGATTGAGATACTCCTCTCAGTCAGCTCCATCATTTTTCAGCTCCTTGTTAATTTGTCTGGAAACACATGATTAAACTTTTGAGAGCAGAAATAGTGTTATTGTCAATGGAGAAAGTAACTTTTGGGCCATTTCTCCTCAGGGCTTTAGTAGATTAAATCAAATGAATGGCAGCATTTTCATAATAAAGCATTGGTGTCAACCTACAGCAATACTCTCTCTTTGTTTTTCATCGAACTGGCTCACAGTAATTCCTCATAAGACCAGAAGAGTGGTCCAGCAGATCATATGGTGTTATGTTTTTAGAAAATAGTTGTGTGCAAACTAATGGTTTGATTTAAGATGTATTGCATAATATTGGACCACAGTTAAATACATTAAACATTTGTTTGAATAATTCTATATGTGTTTTGCACATGTTTACCTTTTATTTTTTTTTACACAATTATCAATATGGAAACAAGGCTGAGTGTCAAAGTGCCTCTTTGAAGGCTGTACCTTATGGAATTCCTGCACAAATTTTAATTACACATACACAAAATATTTCCACAGCCGCAAAACTTTTTTACACATTCACACATTCAGATACGTGCATGCAATTTCTTTCACATACACACAAAAAAACTGCAGGCTGATTTCACAAGCTCAAAATATTAATGACCCTCATTTGATTCCATAGTACCCAGGCACAGCAGTGCTTTGAGCATAACGCTAACGTCAGCGATGCTAACATTTGCTAATTAGCACAAAACACAAAGTACAGCTAAGGCGTACTAGTTTTGGTATTTGGTCAAAATAAACCAAAGTATTGGACACATTAGAAATGTGACCTGTTGTTGGCGCTAGATGAAAAGTGAAGGGAAACATGAATGTTTGAACCAAATTTTCATGCAAATCCATGTAATAGTTGTTGAGATATTTCAGTCAGGACTAAAGTGGAGGACTAATTGGTATTGCCATCACTAGAGCCATGCTTCTATGCCAGTACTGATACCACCATAGAAGCTGCAGCAGTGTTTACTGTTGCTAAAGTGCTTGTAGGAGAAAAAAGTTTAACAATGTTCTACGGTACTTCTGTGACCAGTCAAAACAAGTTTGCTTCAAGGAGGACAAATGTGATCTTTGGCAAACTCTGGGACTATCAGACGAATATCAGAGAAGAAATCACCGTATCCACTTGAAGAATAGCACTGCTTTCTTTCCAATGTATAGTATAATTTTCTTTTTAAAACATAAGAGGGAGAAAAACTAGGAAGCCGCAAGTGATTTCATTAAGCGATTGTGTTTGTGAAAGCTGACGTGATACTGAACAAAGAGCTAATGAAGTTGAGCGCACCAAATGATATGACAGGCCTTGTTTCAGAGACATCTGATCTGAGAATGACATTTCCGTCCGTCACATTCTGCCTTGAAAGGATTTCATCAAAGCCCCTTGAGCAAAGGCTGATCCAAGCACAAAGCAAGGAGAAAGAAGAGAGTAAGAGGGAGAGAGAGGAATGGAGAGGGATAGGTGAGGAAAGGAAGAGAACAGAATGAGAGAGAAAGACAGCCTGACATCTGAGACACCGCATTAACTCTCTGAATAGGTGTGATATTATAATCAAATTGGCAGTGGATTCTTTGTTCTCCTCTGGCCCTTCACTAGTGCTCGCTCCCAGCACCAAACCACCAGCTATTCTCCAGGCCTCTTTTCAAATGCTTAGAGAAATGATGACGGACATAAAAAGGCTTAGAAAAAAAAAAATCAAACCGGAATTATATGAAAACTCACTACGGTACTACAAGAGCAACATCATTCCTCTCACCTTTAAGCCTTCATCCGCTTCATCTTGCTACCTCTCTTCCTTCTTTTATTCCGTTTTCGTTAAAATTCATACATTTTCTTTTGTCCCTGGCCTTGAAAAGACAAAGTCTCATTTTGTGACTGCTAAACTGTGTGTTTGCAGGCCTCCAGCTTAGGTCTGCTTTCAGTTTTCAAGTTCAAATTTTCTGCTTTTCATTTTTTTCTTTCGTTACAGGATAATAAAAACAAATACATATAAAAGTATGAGTTTTTGGGATGCAAGTATCACTTTGAATCTCTCAAGATTGTTCTGCTGTTTCCATCCACCATTGTCAAAGCCCATTCATACGTATTTCCTCTAAATTCCTGTGATGTGTGGGAACTGTTACACTAATATTTATGAAGCTTCTGGACTGAAAGCTTTAACTTGCCTGTTCTCGGTCAGCATCTCTTACAGGACAGGTTCACAATTTTTCATGAGCCACAGTTATTGTTTCATACAAAAATGTATTGTAAAGTTTATCTGAAGTTAGTACACAACTTTAGCAGTCTGAGTTGGTATCTTCCAAAGTTAGTCCTTTCAGTACAAATTCTCTCTGTGTTACTATCCCTCCACTGCAGCTCAACTCTCGCGGGAAACACAAAGAAGGAATTTTAAACTAAAAGGACAGTAACTTTGAAAGACATCCACTTGATTTGACTAACTCAGACTGCTAAAGCCTTATATTAACTTAAGATAAACTTGGAAATACTTTTTTGCAGAGATCGAGAGCTGTGGATTTTGTCGCTTGTCACTTAGCAAAACCTGTTTCAACGTTCATATGGGCACCTGACTGTTGTTTTGAGACTATTGTTTTTATTGAACGTGAAACTATCCCTTAAAAAAGAGCAGAGACAGCTACACACAAGACCAAGAATCTGCAGCCATGCTAGCAGCTCTGTTAGGCTTTACTTTGAGTTAAATGCGCGACTTCTGCTAACACGTTGATTTTTAGCAGGTCCCGTGCTATTCACAAGTTTAGTTTAGCGAATTATGAATACTACATCAAACAGACTGTATTTCATTTCACCTCTTTGGTCTTAAACATATCTGTTCTTTTCCCAAATGCTCAGCACCTTAAATGGGGGGCATTGCTGTACAGTAGAGTAGACAGCTCATTAGGTAATGGCATGCTGTCTTAAGCAGGCTCCATTGCTGTGCTCAATGGGGTGCAAGCCAGATTGTAAGAGAGAGTCAGCAAGATGCAGATCAACTGGAGTACCACCAGTTTACAGTAACGAACTTCAAGCTGGGATCACTAGTGCGCTCTTCCTTTCAAGTATTTCAGGGGCTCAAGTGTGGTACACAGCAAGTGTGTGTGAATGTGTGTGTTGGTGTTGGCTCAGGTACTCAGGTCACAGTGTGTATGTTTTACAGACATATTTTTGTTTTAATCAATATTTAGATTCCAAACTCTCTCTGATCCTGTTTATTTTCTCCATAAAATCTGATCCAGTTTCACCAAAATCAGTGAATAAAGTTATTATTGTGTTTTTGTACAGTAATCAGTGAGGCCCAGCCCCCAGAAACAGTCTGCACCTGCGACGTATATCATTTTGTCAACCTAATTCTTGTCTCATTTGAGGTCTGACAGTAAGTTCTAAGTTCATCAAACTCAGGTTAAAAACTACGCATTTGGTCTTTGCAAGTGGAAATGATGAAATGTATTTATTTGCTTATAGAGCGGGGAAGTGAGATCTGGTCACATGTGGTCACACACACGTGGAGACGGTGTGATAGTGCCAGGTGTGAACTGACATACTGTCCACTTGTGATTGGATCACCCAAGACGCATGTTAATGCCAGGTGTAAACAGGGCCTCTCTCTCTCAAACATTTAAGCTCCACTTCACCTCACAGGTCGCTGCCAGCCTCCTGCACTCCACCTCTATAGACATATGATTAATCACTTTGACAAAAGTTAATTACAGTAGGATGTCAGCCACGTGAGGCCCTTATCTGGGCCACTGCAACCTACGCAAGTGATCTATGTCTTTCATCAGCCTCTTAAGCATAGTTAGCATTCACCCAGAGGAGAGAGTAAGAGACATATGGGGGTGGTAGTGGGAGGGTGACACATTGATAACAGTGTTCAATTTGAAGTTTTTTTCACCTCTACTTTCTTCTGCACAATTCAAAACAGGAATTGATAGCTGCTGCATTGTGTTAAGTCAAAACACCTCAGTGAGCTAGTTAATATAAAATGCAGGAAAAGAAACTATGTAATGATTCAACCTTGACATTTAGCAGAGTTCATATAGTTAGATAACAGTCAAGAATGAGACCTAAACTTATTTTAAAAAAGAGTCACTCCAACTGACTGAACTGAAAGACATATTGCATGGAAAATGAATGATAAGACATTCATTAGTCTTGAGTCTTACATGTGCAAAACAGGAAGAGCATGATGTAAAAGGATCTCGACTAACCCTAAGGACCCTAAATATGTTTCTAACACATTTTTATGTACTCTGCTGAGTATGACGCGGCATTTTGCTATGAAAAGTTCAATATTACAAGTAAATTATTAGGTTATCTATTGATATGTTCTGTAATTGTACATGGGAGAGACTTTTATATAAACACATGGAGTAACATGCTTAGCATACAGATTTTACAACAGGACCATTTACTGCACTACTGAGTTTACTTGACATCTCATAGGTAGAAGTCACAGATTATCTTGACGTCAGCATCCTCAATTTACAACTAGCTTCACCGCGTACAAATGAGAGAACAGGTAATCGACCATAAGTTTAGTTTAGTGTATTATATCAGGGACCATGTACAAAATACGTCAATCTCAAAAAAGAGAAAAGATGCTTTGTACCAGATTTAGCTACTAGCTAATTTCCATCTGTAGTCCCTGGGCAAGTGAAAAGAATCACCTCTACTACAAACGGACCAACAACCTATTGACACCCATGCAGGCATATGCACACACACACACACACACACACACACACACACACAATAACATATTTCATACGAATAAATACAAAACATAATAAGAATATCAAAATATTACAAACACATATATCAAATGAATGCTGGCAAGACTGGTTACTTATAATCCATTTTTTAACCTCACAGGAGAAAATATGGGAATCTGAGCATGTTTTCAGATTGACGGGGAGCGTATTCCACTCTTTAATGGCTTTAAAAGAAAAAGCAGATTGTGCAAAGGCAGAGCCTCGTTTAGGGACGCTACAATCTCCCCTTGAAGCAGACCTCGAAGCGCTGCTCATCAGCTCAGAGCGGAGCTGAACAAAGCGCTTCAACGGGGGAGGAGCAGCATTACGGATTATCTTATGCACTAAACGGACATCTGAATATAAAATTGAATTGTCAAAGCTTTACGTTTTATATTTGAGTATGATGATACTGCTGTGATTTCCCATCCACGACTTTCAGGGCTTGTTTATGAAGTGCATGCAATTATGTCATAGAGGCTTCGAATGTTAACCCATTCCTAATATGTCTAAAGTTAGCCATATTATTATTGTAATATAGCTAACTTTAGACATATTAGGATATATTAGCTATATTATTAATATATTATTATTTCAATACATGGCACATCTTTTGAATATGCCTTTTGAATGTAAGAGTGGAATCTAGAGTACGTATTTAAACTCATCAGTATTTTTGATCTTTTGTCCCTCTACTTTAATATTTAAAAAAAATCTTTATTTTTGTTTTATTCAACAAAATACATGCTGTTTTCTCAATATTCAGAATGAGACATGAGTAACTGAGCCACTTTTTCCATTGTTAATGACAACTTGGCAGCAACTTGTTTCGTCAGAATGAGCCTGGCTCATCCAGCCTTGATGCTGAACACACTGATGCAGCATTACGTTGAAGGAGTGAATCACTGTGGCTAGATTCTGTTTTCTTGGCTCTAGGAAAAGCATTTTTCACACTCGGTCCATCAGAACAAGAGATATGCCATCTTCCCCCCGGGGACATCACTGTGCAAAAACAGACTGATACATGCGAGAGGACTGGTCAAGCTTTCTCCCCCCTAGGTTCTGCCTTGCAATTTGTGGACTATCACTCCCACAATGGGGTGATAATAACTGACACATCCTGCAACAGCTTCCTTGCTCATACTGTACAACACTGTCTACACATGATGCGTAGCGTGAGCAGCACGGTAGCAGAGCAGCCTCAGTCCTCCGTCGGTGTCTACACAGGATGCAATCAGGTATTGAGGTCACTCGCTTTTTGGCTGTGCTCAGACATGAATTGGAAAAATATGCATTTAAGTGTGTATAGCTCAAGTGAAACGCAAGCCGTTACGCAGTCACTTTAGAAAGCTGAGTTGATTAAAATAAAAGCGTGTCTGTTCCGTAAGCCGTTTGTGAGATGGACGACTGAGAAAAGCACCCCCTCTATAGAAAATGTAAATGCTCACCAGTTGTAAGTTTTTTAGTCAGAAATTACAAACACAAACTACGAGAAGAAAAGATCATGTATGTTTTGTATTATCTCCTATCAGTATTAGTGATCCAGCCAGCAGATTAGAAACAGCATCAGTGTGCAGACAGCTCTCCAGAACAGAGGATTGTATAAGCATTGTATAAAGCACAGAGCCAATGCAGAAGCATTAATATTTTCTGGAGGGGGGGGACTTTCAAATATCAAATTAATAATTTACTACACAGCTCTGATTTAATTCCAAGACTCTCTCGGGGATACTAATAGGATAACTATATTACAGTAACAGCTTTTGTAGTTTTACACACAAGTGTTGCGTGTTCAATAGATAAACATATATCTGTGTCCGCTGCTGTTGGAGCTACTGTGTCCCAAAGACAATGTGTGATTATGCTCCCAGTGACCTTGTTAAATTATAAGTGTAAGGGACAAAATCCAAACTCACTGGCAACAGCTGGGTAGCCAACCCACAAACCTTGCAATCCACTGTACTAGTTACTCAGCGGCCAAGTACACATGTCCAGTATGGGAAAGGTCAGTCCATGCCAAGAAACTCGACCCCACCGTCAACACTACTTATCCCTTAATAACAGGGTGCCTAAGACCACCACCCGCAGAAAGTCTGTACATGCTATTAGGCACAGCCCCTCCTGAAATCAGACGCACTGCAGCAAGCAAAAAAGGACGCCAACGCCAGCTCTTTGACGTTCGGCATCCGCTTCATGGACACTTCCCCACCGAGAGCAGACTAAAATCCAGCACTGGAGAAACACTGGTTGAAACCTGCAGTCTTATGGTCATGGTCAGGGATGACCATGATATGTATACAGGGATACACATTTTTCCTTTAAATACCTGGAAATTATACAACTTTCGAATGATTCACAGGGATGCAGGAGTCCCAGTATCATCTCATTCGCCTACAGTAACTACAGAGTACTACAATTGTGTGGAAGATTAAATATGTAAGTGGGCCAAGATCCAAAATGACTAAAACATAATTTCATGGATTTGACTGAAGTGCAATTTCTAATATTCATTCAGGAAGCGAGCCCAAGGCTTAAAGACACAAGTTAATCATCTTAAATGCCTTTCAAATTTTGTTGAACAGTGCTGTAAAACTACCAAAAGCTACAAATCCCCCTGCGCCTTATCTCCTGTAGCTCCTGATATTCAGTCAGATTTATCCGATCGAGGCACTGTCCACTAAACAGTGCAGTGACACAAACAGGCAGGTTTGGAGACCATTGCCAATTATATCATGTTAATTACAAAGTAACCCGGGGGGGTCGAAGACACACAGTCGAAGACCATTTTTGGTGCAAGTAAGTCTCACACTAAGTTATAACCTAGCCTGACTAGTTTGGCTACAAACTAGTGAGAGTACAACACATGAAACTACATTTCATTTGCAATCACACTTTGAACAGATTAACGTTACTGTGTGTGTTGAAAGTGACCAATCAAAGGAAGGGAGACATCGGCCACTGTCTATTCCATCCCCGCCTCCAAAGACTCAAAAGTCAACTTGACGAGAGAGCGAGTGTTGAGCAGTTCGAGCGCATAGGGAGGGTGGAGCTCGTCACAGCCCCGTGCTCGCAGGACCGCATGCTCGAGGATGGTTTTCCGCTCGTGGATACTGTTCTGTGCGATCGTATCACGTGCACGTGCCTGGTTTTTATGTGAGCAGGTTTTGAGATTAATTAAATGCCACAGACGAGTCCCCTCCAACTTCTGAAAAACATGAAGTGTCCCCCCCAATAAATGATTCTAAATAAGTTATTTATGTATGTGTATTTACATTTATTAATCAGAGCATTCACAATAATTACTCAAAGTCAGCAGGGGGAGGCACGCAGAAACAGCTGTTTACAGTTTGCAGCTCTCTCTCTCTCTCGTTTCCCTTCTGTCTGTGGATTTCTACAATGTGGGGAAAATGGAATTAGTTCTTCAAAAGTTCTGTTTACAACCACGAAAAGCTGCAGTTTAAGAAACCAAACTAAGTGAAGTGTTCTGTCTGTCTTTCGATCTCCGTTTCAAAACATTTCACAGCACAAAACGCCCACTTACTTAGCTGTGGGGCTTACAGTAATCATATACCAAAATATTTATATACCAAAAAGGATTGAACCACTTGCCAGCATACAGTGGACCTTCGGCATTTTAAAATCAGATTTAAAATGCATCCGAAATAGGCAAACAAGCGATTTCACGGGAACTAATGAAATAAAAGAATGACATAACAGATAACATATAAATATTACACAAAATGCATTTATAGATTTTGATAGTGACAAAGGAGGTGCCTGGATCCACTTAAATAAGTGCTGGCCCCAATCGGGGAGGTCCTGGATCGGTGTAATGTAATTTACGTTGTAATGAGATCTGCGCCCTTGCAAAGAAGACAAGACTATGGCTTTTTGGTGAGTCAGTGGTAGTTTCCCTAACCATGAAGTAAAATAACATAGTATTCTTTGGCACCTTTAGAAAACCCAGTGATTTAAAAGCATGTACTGATGTTTGTCCTCCTGCTCTGATGGAAATACTCTGTCCTGTCCAGTTGACGTAGGTGTCATGCTATATGTTTACAGCACCCCTTGGCCTGTCTGCTTCACAGCCTTGGGTCTTTGCAACAAGCAGCCTTAGCCATCTCTATTAATAATCCAGCTCAGAAAAAATCATTGCGGCCAGGGGACTCTCTCCATAGACACATAAGACCTATGCTGCAGACGCTGCCAGTCAGCATTAGCCTGTTGTTGTTTCTCCCTCCTCCACAGTTTGCAGAGATGCCCGTCTTGCTGCCTACTTCTCTTCCTGGTACTGCTCTCTGGCTTGGCTCCTCAGCTACAGTCTGAAATATAATATATCTGTATTTGGAGTGTCTGTCACATACTCCAAAACAATGTGGTTATCCATTAGCTTGTAGCAGTCGTCATTTTTCTTCATAAAATCAGTCTTCCTCAAGTTTTACTATTCACTTGAAAGTAAGCGCCCACTTTTAAAAATGACCTCCTCGAGCACATATGGGTGGGAGGCTTGAAAACACAAAATGAAGTCCACTTTCTGCTTGTAGTTTGGAAATAACACGCCAGGTAATTTTGCATCAATTGGCTCATAGGATATATTGAGATGTTTTTCATGCCCCACACTTTGCTGTCTAATGAGAGGATTAAAGTGTTAAATTGGTGAAGTGTCCCATTAAAATTTTGGGCCAATGAAGATAAATGATCAGAAGTGGATACATTGCAGAGGAACTATCAGAAAGTGTTCACGGATTGGATTTCAGCACTAAGTTCCGCTCATGTGATTCATCGTTGATTCTGTAGTTTCCCATCTGCCAGTTAGCAGCAGGGATGCTCTAATTGAAAAGCTGAGAATTGATTTGAAAAGTAAAGTGTCTTTATCGTTGACAAGATACAGTAAGGAATTGTTGAAAATATTATGTAGACATTCTGAAATGTTGAAATTTAAAGCTAAAGTTTGGCATTAAAAATAAAAGTCGTCCTTTGAACTAGTGCCTTTGGTGTACATATGGTCTACATGTCTGCTTATTGTTGATTGAATCGGTTCAGTTGCTTTTAACATATGGCACAGTAGAGCTGTTGTAGTTTTGTAGTTTTCTAAGAATCAATTATTTTAGCAAATGTTTGGTGAAAGAAATGAAATCTAATTGTATTGTTGTTTGATTAAATCAAAGCCTAGTTTGCAGTATCTTAGACATGAATGGAACTTGTAGCGAATCTAGACTGCGTACAGCCACAACACACAGCATCACACACAAAATAAAAAAGAAATTTAATGAGCCATTGTGGCAGGATTACAATGTGCCTGCCTTACTTGTACAACAGAAGATCTATGCGCACAGTAAATACTAGTTTGGAAATATGGACTTGACAAGTACAAGTGCCAGGCTACCATGATTCCAGCTCTTCTCTACAGAGAACAAAATAAATAGCTCAAATGATTCAGCTGGAGAGAAACTCGACAAAACAGAGAACAATTCAACATGCATTCAAGTGAAACAAGTCCCAATTTCCCCCCACGGCTGATGCTCAAAGGACTGTCAAGTGGGCTCTGTAGTTCTATATTTCTCTCTTTCTTCTCCTTTCTACTATCCTCCTTCTACTATTTTATATCTCCCCTCCTTTGTGCTCAGTCTTCTAACCTAAGCTTTTGTGACTGCAGTTGCCAAGATTTTTTTTTTGGGTCAGATTATGTCTTTTCTTTCTGTCTTGTTTGTCTTTTATTCTGGAGACATATGCGATTGGATTTCCTTTTGCCTTGAGAACAGCATGAATTTGTCAAGGCTTGTATTTAACAGGGTGCCGGAAATGCTCACAATGACCCATGCTGATTCAGTCATTCCATTAACAGCACTTTTGTGACTACACATGCTTGCAGCCAGGCCATTGTAAAAGGTCTGTGTTATGCTGAAATATGGGACTATGGAGAACGACATGTGTTTCCTGAGATGGTACAGTTTCCTGCTGAAAGTATCCATCTCAGCCCAACCAACTCCAAAAAATTGGCTACCCTGGAAACACTGACACATGTCTGGGGTTAAATTTGATCTCATTAGTATCCTGCAACATACAGTAAATGCCCTGCTATAGACTGACAACCTGTATCTTTCTTGCCTGAGGCCAAATGTATCCCGGGATGGTCTCCAGTCCCTTGAGAGCCTGACAAGGACAAAGCGGGTATACAGAATAGATAGATGGATGGATGGATAGTTTCAGGAATTTAAACAGCACAGGAGAAATCATCCAGAACCATATGGCCAGAACCATATGGCATATGGCCATGTTTTTTTCTTATGCTGAGAACAAAACCTGTGTGGATTGAATGACTAAATTGGGTGATTGCCCATTTTGCTGACATGTTGCTAATCAGCTTTGCACTTGGGATGTAATGAATAGCTTATATTTGTATCTCTGTCAAATGTCAAATATCTGACGTCAGTCTAAACTGAGCCTCAATAAAAGCTGTGCAGCTGTTAATGGTCTGGGTAGAAATATAACAAAAGGTTGGGAACAGCTGGAAAATACAAATGAGAATTTCATTGGCTCTCTTGGCAAATTTGCTTGAAGTTTTGAGACGGCCCCTAACTTCAGCTTGTCACATCCCCTCAACTGTCAAGTTGTGCTCAGTGCCAAATACGGTGAAGCCATATAAGAAGTTACTCACCAAATGAAAACTATCTATACTTCTGTCTTTTTTACTTATAGCCTATTTGTATACATTAAGCACATCTGCATCATGAGAGTCAAGCTGCTTTAGCGAGCAGTTCCTGTTCTCACTGTACAGACAACAATCAAACAAGATGAGATGATGTTGGTAGAAAACCATTCCATACACCATTACACTTTCACCAGCAGCAGCTTTTACTGTCGACGACAGGCAGGATGTTTCCATACGTATACGTTTAAGCCAAACTCTTCTGAGTCTTTCATCAGCAAGTAACAACAAATCCAATCAAGCTTTTTTTCTCCCATAAATCTGTTAATGTGCTCACTTTTGTTTCATCATCTTGCTCTTTCTTGACAGGGTTGGCAATTTCATCTGCTTTAGGCCATCTGCTTCAACAATAGACGAGTTATGTTGTCTAAGACACTGTGGAGAATCACATCGGAGCTGTTCAATTTTATTCTCAGGACTGCAGCTGACTAGATGTGCTTTGTTTATTTCATAAATCTTGGTAAACAATAGAAGCTGTAACTCGGCTGTTCGCGTGATGTAGTAACCTTGCGCTAACAATCAACTAACCTCAACGGCACTTAAATCACACATTTTACACCTGAACATGAACCTCTAAAGCCCGTCTGAATGCTTTATACAAATCCTTTATTTAGATCTCACTCTGTGTCTGTTGCAGTCAGTTGCTTGTACAGTGGGAACACCTAAATAAGTATAAGACACATGATTTGGGTCTACGTAAGGTGTATTCAACCTGCACTGGACCCACATGAAACTGCCGCAAATTAATCTCTGGTTGTCTCTGTTCAGAGAGACCCAGTCTACAGCTATGCTTCCATATATGTCACCGCTTAACCAGAGAATTACACAGATTTACATGACATTATTATGAAATATAATCAGTGTCAGTTGCAGTTCCCTCTGCAGCTAGCCTCTCTGCATGCTCGCTTGCTCTCTTTTTATAATATGAGTTGGTTGAATGTTGTTTAAAACGTCAGTAACATTAAAATAAATCCCCATCTTTAAAGGAATAGTTCGACATTACTACACTTCCTCGCTGTCTTGCTGAGATTTGGATGAGAAGATTGATGGCACTCTCATTTCTGTACAATAAATATGAAGCTGGTTAGTCACCAACCAGCAGCTCTAAAGCTCACTAATTAACACATTATATCATGTTTGTTTAATTCATACAATACTTTTTTTTTTTAACTTTGGAAGCAAATAAGCTATTTCCCAAAATGTCAAACTATTCCTTTTATACAAAAGCCTCACTAAAAGCAGACAGCAAGTGCCGTCTGTTTAACCCAGGACAGAATGGCAGACATGAGGCCAGGTGGTTGGCGTGTCTTTGCCCTTTCAGATCGACCCCCAACCCAAATTCAACCCTCACTTCTGTGTCAGTCTGATTCGGGCCAATATTTAATACACCTTTATTGACTGAAATAAACCATGTAATGCTAAATAAACAGGACTGATTATTTTTTGGTGTGATAAAAACAAAACACAGTATAAAAAGCACATCTGTCCTCTCTCTCTCTCTCTCTCTCTCACCACCTCTCGGCTCCTTTCTCTCCTTTCCTTTTTTTCTGTACTTTTACAGTGTGCATATTGATTGGAGGGGCTTGCATTGCAACGTTGACCATATTTATCCCGCCTCATCAGGCCAATTAGTAGCAGGATGATAAGCTGCTGCAGCACCGGTGTCCCTAAGCTCTCTCTGATGAATGCGGGGCTAATTGGGGTCAAGGTTGGGTTTAAGGCTGCGGTGATTTGGAGCAGAAAGCGCAAGCCGGGGCTAATCTAATCAGGTGCACCATCAGACCACAGTCTAATCGTGTCATTTAGTGAGCAGTTAGATGTATATTGGTGACTGAAATAGTCCCCTATTACCACACACCCCCACACTAAAAGCAGAACATACATTTTGTGCATGTGTGTGCGCAGCAGCGTATGAGTGTGTGTTTGTGAGTATGAGAGAGAGTGTTTGAGTTAAGTGCAATCATCATCCTGTGCCTACCACCATCAGAGCTATCAAAGGCCCATCTGGGAAGCATGCGTGTGCGCGCGTGTGCGCACGGCAGCAGCCACAGATCCTTCAGTGAAGAGCCCAGGTGTTCCTGTTAAAGTGTTAATTAGATTAGTGCAGATCAAACGGGGGTGACATTCGCTGGGGAGTATAGGTGGCGAGGCCATCCCACTGGGGCGCCAGATCCAAATACTCCTCCTCATCCACCAATTAGGATGAATTAATCATTCACTGGGTGCATCTGATTGGTTCTCCTGAACTGCATGGCGACCCAATAAGGGGACTATGCAGATTTTGGTGGTGGGGGGGGGGGGGGCAGGTGTGACGCAGTGCGAGGACTACAGACTTGAACTTACATAAAGTGAGGTTGTTTCTATAGTTAGATCAATGCACATCTGTCCAGTGTCCTGTGCGTCCCATTATATTACAGAGCTACATTATTACAGTAATTCTATTTCACATCATTTACTCTATCTGGCAATGTTGATGTTGAAGAGATACTGCATATTTTTACAGCACATACATTACATACAGTATGTAGCCCCTTAACATTCTTCACAGAACACTCTCATACCTACAAAATGTGTGTTTCTATGCAATCTACAGAGAAAATGTCTATCTGTGGTTACAGTTAAATTCTGATGGTTTTCAAACGTCACATTATACTGTTGGCATCCATTTTGACTATGACTCTGAACTAAACTTGAGATATGGGCAACACAGAACACAACAGAACAAAGCTTTGTGAGACATTCAGAAAGTCCCCACTTTAACCATATTTTCATTAGTCATTAGTCATTAACTACATTAATGAGTTATATCTTCTTCTATTTTGTCATGCATATATTTTATCTTTTCATGTGCACCACATGTGTGAACTAAAGTAAAATTCAATTTGACATTAAATCACTGCCTGTGCGCACAACTACAGGAAGAATAGATCAAAGTTGAAACCAGTAGTACTTTGGCTGTTGGCTGTTGTTTTGCATTTTTTATTGCCAAATATCTGGTGAAAGTGGATTCTTCCCACTGGAGTAGTTGACCCATCAACATTTGTGACCGTGCGTATGAAACTATGTTCAGCAGAGACCCTGCAACATTCTCTCAACAATGAAGCTGGAGAGTCATCCAAATTATAGCAATGATTAGCAAACTCCAAAAATATGACCCCGCAGCATGCACAACAACCAAGAGCAATATTGATTAATTATTGCCCTCCTTAACCACATCCACGTTTTTGAAAATTGAAAATGAAAATCACTTCTCAGTATTCTAACAAATCTGGCTGAGTTCTTTATTACCTCGCATGCAGAGAAGTGCATGCAGAACCTAACGCACAGACAATAGTACTCCTTCAGGCAAAGTCTGTGTCAGATCTAGAGAAATACACAGGCAGACACACACCTGCACACACACACACACACACACACACACACACATATACACACCCCCACGGTTAATCTCGGTGGGTTGCCTTTTCCTTTATCCAAGTCCAGAAACATTTCACAAACAAACCAAGCTAAGTGTGGCTGTGTTCCCACAGAGCCACAGGGACTGAGGACCAGGAACAGGAAGACACATCAGTGGTAGCACACATCAATTCCACATCAAGTAGCAGCTACTGATGTGGATTTGTCTGTAGTGCACAACAGGGAATGACAACAGATGTATGCTCAAACTCTTGAAATGTTTGTATGTTCTTCCGTCTTCACCGATTACTAACATGGTGACATTACACTATCACTGCAGGCTTTGTTGCTGGAGCACTGTGGTTATGTGACTACCACTGAGAAACCTTTGCCCCGGCACAGTAACGAACATCGTCCTGGCAAACAGAAAGAGGGAAGCTCAAGCTAAAAAGATAGTAACACTGGAAAATATTTACTTGAATTGGCCATGGGGTAATCCAAACTTCCAGTGGTTTTTAAAAATAATTTCTGGGGCATTTTAAATGTCAGTCATCCATCTCAAAGAACAGATTCACATCTATTTTCACAAATGTATTCATCCACATCGACTCCAAATGAGAACTGAGCACAAGTTTCTTTTAGAAAGAACTATGAAGAACTGCAGATTCATTATAACTTTCTGGTTCCACTATGGTTATTTACTGCTATGTTAGAGGATGGATATAAAATAAGTGAATCAATAAATAAAACGACTCCATTCCGGAAAATTACTATTAACTTCATGAATTTACAGAGATCTTTACACAAGACTATCCTACCTACATCGACCCACTTCATAATGACACTATACTGCACGTGTCACTGCAGTCTTGTCTTTCACAATGTGTTTGTGTAATTCTGACCTGTGTTAAGTTTCTGGAGGAGTGTGTGAATGTAAGTCCAGGATAGTGAAATAACAGGTCTGCCTTGAGTCTCGTGCCCTTGGCAGACCAGTTCAGGCTTTACCAATATAAGTTTTCATGTGACATCAGTGTCAACTCACTGTGGCTTTTTGATGTAAGCCAGAGAGCCCTTTTCCGCCTGCAGCCCTGCCTCTAGACACCTGTCTGACCTCTCTGCCTGCGAGCACAAACCCAAAGAAAACACAAGCATCATCCGTACAGTATATTTCTGAAGGAACAAAAAGCACAAAGTAAACATCTGGCTGGCTGAAATAGGCTTGAGCAAACACAATCCAAAACATACAGCATTTCAGCTAAAATGTCCCTAAGTGAACAATGATTTTCAAAATTAACACCAAGACACACATTAAAGCCCTTACTCAGGCACCTTGTCTCAACGTCTGCCTCAGTTGTTTTAATTTTACTCAGTCTGCCCCTGTCTCCAGCCACTTCTTACTTCCCCCAGGCCAGTGCATTACTTAGGACCTCTCCATCCGCCCACCAGATGCCCTTAGACGTTCCAACCTGTCCCAGTCACCTGACTCCCTCATTCCCCAGTTAGCCCCCACAGTATTTATACCAACCCATCCCCACCTACTCTGGGCCAGACTGCCACCGTTGTTCCTAGCATGTGCAGTCACCTGTACCTGTACCTTGTTACTGATCCTGACCTGCACACCAGGTGTTGACTGCCATCCTGTTTCCAACTTGTAAGCCCGTTCCTGACCATTGCCTTTAGTACATTTCCCTTCATCCTACCCGCTTGCCTTGTGCGTGTTTGTCTGTATTTGAGCCCTCTTCCCTCTGTTGCCTGAATTCACGACTGTGACACATCGGAAGTTGACAAAAGGATTTCAGTAACACCAGAATGATGAGACTGACGCCACGCTGACAATATAAGTGTACTGACAATTTGCAGCAAAAGGAAATATTCCCATCACAGTTGTCAGAACCTCACATTTTGATTTAGCCTCTGAGCTAATTCACTTACCATACACTCTGTTTGACAGGTTCATATTGACATACTGACACCCAATCAAACAGATATTTATGTAACTGCGCCTCTGCTGCACTTCACTCAGGCACACTAGGCAATGTCTACACATCTCTGTCATCCTACAACTGTGATCAATTTTGGAGTACTTACTGCTCGCTATATATTCTTATGAATTATTAAAAATGTTTATGTAAGCAAAACAACAGGCCTACAGCTTTCCTTGCTGCCTGGGACTGCAGCTCATTTGCGAGACCTTTTTGGAAGTTGCCAAAGCCTTGAGATGCTTGTCGTTACCGTCCTATGGAAGAACATTTGATTTTGCATTTCAGAAGGTGTGACACTGGAGGATGGTTACTTTGACTTCAGAAAATAGTTTCCATGGAGCAGGCATGTCATTAGAGGAACAGCAGTTTAAAGCACTTTTCACATTACCCTCCTCACTTAGTGGTTTTTGCAACTTGGTACACAAACATGCATACAAACACATCCCAGTGTCACTGTACTGTGCTGGTGATAATAACTTTTACTGCTGGTTATTATTACGGCCAGCCAAGGCCATAACCACAGGCAATAACTGTCAATAAAACAACCCAGTAACTCAGGATTCATGATCACATGCCAGGGGCCACTGGAATAATGACTGTTATGACCTTAAAAAATTACGTAATGACTGTTATGACACATACACAAATATTTAAGCGGTAGATTAGAAAATGCAGTTATCAGTTTTAACTTAGACTTCTAAACACTGGGACACATTTGGTTGAACATGACTTTTTCATTATTTTTTGACATGTACTGGGGGTTACATATTACTGTTTTAGCAACCTTTGAATAACTTAGTTAATTATGTAGTAAGGAACTGTTTCGCATCACATGCATGTAATATATCATAAAGTATCTAAAAACATTAAGTCTAAAGGCCACTATGCACCACTGGTTGAAATTACTGATCACTGATCGTTGAGTATCTTATTATTCAAGTTGTCAGGGTGTAGAGAAACTTCAGTTTGACGTCACCAAATCATCCAAACACACATCCAAACACCTGCAGACTTTGTGAGGATTTCTCTGTGGTGTTCCTGGGTTTCTTTGTCTCAGCAGTAATGTAGCGTACTGGCATGGAGGTCAGTTCAAACTGCCAAAAATCTCAGCACATCTCCAGCTGTAGTTATCAACAACCCTAACAAACCTGAGGCTGTGTATATAATATCATTCTGTTCTATGGGACAATGTTATCCATATAGTCCTGGATTGTATAAGACACAGCTGTGCCATGCTCTCCTCTAAATGAATCCCAAACCGCCATGGAAATGACGCATATGCAGCATTGGGGCAAATTATATTGTACTTGCATCACAAAAGAGAGAAGCCTTTAATGTGCAGCTCAGCATCTAGGGAGCCCGCTATTTGTTTTTTTGTCTTCTCCTCACTACTGACGCGCTCTTTCATTAGGGAATAAGGAATACAGTGGCAGGACCACATACTGAGAGCTTAAGTCTGTCTGTTGACTGAAGTCTGTTTCGCCACATCTCTCCAAGGAGGTTGTTTTCAGTGGGAAAAAGACCGTAGTATTGGCACAATAAAAGACACACAACACGTATGCCTATATATATATATATATATATATATATACATATACGCAGGACAATACAGTGCTGGAAATACGGTATACACATATTGAATACACTTAAAGGAGCACACGCCCTGATGGTAGTATTTTCTTTCATGGAGGGAGCGCGCATTACAGTCAGAGAAATCTCGGATTGATTTTGGCTTTTGATTACGGATAGAGGACTGGCTCCTTAAATCTTCTTTATATTCTCCTATTCTCTATGTTCTTCTTCTCCTCCATCTACTCTTCCTCCTCTGTGTATTGAACCACTCCTTAAGGTAGCACATGCTTTTCAGAGCAAAAATGTCTTAACATGTATTATTGTATAAACTGTTTAATTCATATATAACTTATGGAAAGTTGATACCTTTCTAATCACTAATAAAGGTAAGTATTTGTTCAGCATGAGTGAAGTATATGAAGTTATGCAGTAAATAAGAAAAATAAAAATACCACAAATAACTAACTTAAGTAAATTAATTACCTTGGTTATTCCATGAACCTGTGACTTTACTTTCAACTAAATTGCTCTCTGCAGTTCTTCCCCCCTTTCCATTTTTAAATCAATTCTTCATCTATTTTAGTAACAATAACTCATCAACTCTTTTCTGAAAAACACTTTCAAATAATGACGCATTCCACACTGTGAGCATTATTTGTCACGTCTTTTCTCAAATGAAATGTCCTTATCTCTCATGGGAGTGATATGTTGCCACAGTGGCACTTGGGAGCAAATGGAGTGATCCGTCTCCAGCTCCTGCTGAAATGGAGACAGCTTGCTTTAATTGCTGGAAAATGTCACCACAGTTGATTACCAGTGATTTGTACTACTGCAAAGGGAATCCAAATAAAAAGCAGAGTTGATGAGTGCATATTTAATGAGGCGCATGCATACTAATGCAGGCATCTCATTCTGCTCTATTTCCTCACATAAACACATGCAAATTCATGGTACAAGTCAGTGAAAACATAGGAAGTTATCCTAATGAATGAAATACAGATATATAAGCTCTCATTAATTCAGCTAAGTGGTCATTGTGGAAGTTTAGTAGATCCAGCTGTCAGAAAACGTCTTAAAAACCTTAAAAACTGTACTCTGGCAAAAACGCACAATTATGCAGTCATTGAATTTTACACCCAGATGCAGGTTTACACTGAGTGTAAACCCGACACAAGATACAAATGTATATAGAATTAGGTCATGTATGAAAGTTATGATCAGAGCACTGTATTGCAAACCAGCAGAGGTCACTTCATAGTGAAAGCAACTGCAACACCTCCTATAGAAATGATTTCACGGGGGAGGATAGGTGTTTTGGGTTGTAGTGATTAAACTGATACATACAAAACAGAAAAAAGACAAACGTATTTCATTAACATTTCCCTACATTCCCTACAATAAGATTTTTAATTCTGGGGAGAAACTGCCAAATAGAAGGCCACTCGACTCTTGCTGAGCAGTCATTAAGCTTCCTGTAATAAAGCAAATAAATGATGAGTAGATTAGCGGTTTCAAATCTTGGGAGCGAGGATAAAAACGGAGCTCAATTTGTATGCTAGTGTTTGCACCAAGTCTTTGCTGGCCCAGCTGTATGGGACCAGGACCCCTTCTGTGAGTCTAATGAAACAGCTACTTTCTTTGAGACACACACAAACCTGTCAAGTTAGGACAAATCCTGCTTGGCCTGCATAGTCAAGGACACACAACGTCATCTGCTAGAGGCACATAAAGAAATTCTGGTCATGGCAAGCATATGTGCTCATGATTCTGCTTAAAGCCTGTAAAGCCCACGAGTACCACACACACACACACACACACACACACTCTGACATAGCCAGGCAGGACGGTAATCACTGTTATGGTGCCTGCATTGGTTTCAGGCTTATTACAATGTTGGACACACACACACTTGATGCTGTAATTTGATGCACGGAGCCCACGTTGGTAGTCCATTTCCTTGATCGTTGTCCCTCTAAGCACAACGTTGTCTACAACAAGCTGTTGACCTGCCATGCTTTATTTCACATGCACCTGTTTGGATTCACCAATATGTAAATCTGCCCAACTCTGAGGGTCCATCAACATCTGCTGAGGGCCAGGCGGGGAATACAGATGCAGGCAGATAGGTTTTTAGGAAGGCTTCTCACGTCTGCCTACTGAGAAGCAGCACAACGACTTGGCCGCAGCCACAGCAGCTCCGACACTCCCATTCTTCAACTGGATTGATTCTCGCCAACCACTGGCAATCTGACTCATCAATATTCAGAATCACACTGCCCTAAAATAGCTTCAGCCTCAGGATTGTAACCCTTTAAGTGCAGTGCTGTGATTTGGATCGAGAATAAAGAAGAGGGGGCCAGATCTATTGGCTGCACTGTGGAAAGACGACAATCAAAGTGATTCAATGTTATGGTTTTTAGATTTTGCTGTCATCTCGATCACATTCGAATTACACCAGAATCTGCTTGTCTGTTAGACTAGGTGCAGCAAGGAGTGGAGTCCTGAGAGAGTGGGATGATCCAAGGCAGAAACTGATGAACTGGAGTTCTGGAGAACAAAGTGAGAATTCCCTAAAATCTCTGTTGGAGTAAAAATAAGGTGTTAGGTCAGCTAAAGCAGATGTATATATATATATATATATATATATATATATATATATATATATATATATACATGATGGCACCATTTTTTGTCTTGAATCCTGCTAACGAAATACTGTTTCATTCTTGTCCAATTAAGGTAACAGCCTTGTCAAAATACTTCAGTCCGACAGTCTAAAAGTATGGAAATCTATCTTGCCTTTTTATCAGTAAGTACTAGAGTACTGTTCGTTAAAGCTCAAATGGCAGCAAGTTGTATATGTTGTTAAGTGTATGTATGGCTCTGCCTGGATGCCCCCTCTTCCCTTCATTCTCTAGCTGTGGCTAAACTGTGAGCATTGCATTCAAATGAAAATTATTTGAATTAATGGTGCACTGCATTAAGTGCAGTTAGCGGCATACAGCACATGCGTACAGGGATGTCTTCTAACATGCAGAAGTTTTATAGTTTGAAACAGGATGGGAATTTTTCATAATAGCAGATCTATAACTACAGTTTCCATCACGAAGAAACGGGTGCTCCAGTAGGTGCTCCCAGTGAATATACTGCGCTACTGCTGATCTGACACACTGAAGTCCTGCGGTAAAATTGCCATCTAGCGATGTACCAACATCCATAAAAACACTCTGTACAATGCATTGTTTTCTCTTGTGTCAGTTATTTCATGGGGCCACGTTTCTCACTTGAGCCCTGAAGAGCTGGAGACACAATTGCTTCCTGCACCCCCAAAATTTACTCAACTTTGGTACGTCTATATGATGTACAATAATTACCCAGTGCAGAGGAAATGACAAATCATAACTTTCTTATGAGTTTAGGTTCATTGCACACAATGAGGCCTGTCTCTTAATTAGAGCGATTCCAGCCAACACCACATCCTGCTGCAGGCTTAATTTGATCATTAAGTGTCTTAGACAGTAGCCAAATTGTTTGGCATAGTCGCACTTTTATAAGGATCAACGACAATCTTGTGCGCAGTGATCCTAAATGATTGTATTTGTTGTAATTAGTAACTTTATAATGAGTACTCTGTTTCCAGATTTTATCAAAACAATGATTCCTTTTTCTGTAGTTGTTCAAAATTCTAGGTGGTACTTTTTGTGCAGGTTATTAGACAGTACATCTCTGGGAAGATTATTTCCCAAGAAACTAGGCATCTTATCTGTCTGCATTTATACATTTACTGCAGGACCTTGGTAGGAGAACTGTTGTAATGGTTCTCAGTGTGGTTAGGCTTTGGGAGTGAAACATCTACCTGCCTGCATACCAGGAGTCAACTGCCTCCACAGTTCTCGCAGCACATCACAATACATACTGTACTGACTAAATGTTAGTTGACACACATGTACTATTATATTATATTATACACATGCTACATGTGTATAATATAGTTCAAATGGAAAATGTTGTAAGTTTCTTTTTTCTCTTTGAGGGAATTATATCAAAGTCAAATTGGGCAACGCATCATCCACAAAGAGTATGTAAGCTTTTGAATAGGATCTGTTCAAATCTCCATAATCCTTGACACCAAAATTAAACTGCACTGTTTGATCGTTGAAGACACACTCCCCTCGAGCCTCTCCTCCCACTTTGGTAAAACAGACAGGCATGCACAAGGGAAAAAAAAAAGACAAAAAATGCCTCTATGGCAGAGTAAAACCCTGCCAGGTTTATTGTCACAGACCTGATGGGTCCACGTTTCCTCCTTTTGCATTTATGTTTTAACATCAGTGGCAAAGAGGGATTTGTTTTTGTCAGGCATCTTTCCTCTGTACACCAAGCAGTAAACAGACTGATACAAAGTCACGGCATGGTTGTTGGAAATCGATGCCATAATCAGTTATTGAAAGGGAAATGAAGACTTCATCTTTGTACTAGTTTTCACAGAGATTCACTGCCTCATCCTTTACCCTCTTCTAACTGGATCAATCATATATTATCACCTACTGTATTTCTAATAAAAATATAGTCTTTTTTGTTAAATGGAACTCTTTCCATTACACTCACCTGGATGAATGTGAGGCTGGCAGATAAGGAATTCTCACAGCTACACTGTATGTGTGTAATTTCCCAGGCAGGGAGGTACATTATTCCCACAGAGAAATTCATTTTCCTTGTGGCCTAGTTTTCGTGACGTGCAATTCAGAGACTGTTAACCTCATTCTTCAGGTGGTCGCTTGATACAGAAATGGAGTGATTAATACATCATTTATTTTTCTAAAATTAGGGAGAGAGGGGATGCGCAACATGATCCCTAATCCTTCTTGTTGACAAGCCAATCAGTTAGGGTGGTTAGGATGTACCATCACAGTGTTGGAGATTGTTCATGACATGGCAGTAGTGTCCCTGAATAAATGTGAAGGCTTGTACTTTAAGCTTCTATTTTGACGGGTTTCTTTTTCAACCAGATCGTGTTCTCCTTGATTTCCTACAGGGGTATGTGTTATAAATAATACATTTATAATGTCATGGTGAGTGAAGGAAATGTCAACTTGGTGCATAAGATAAGTGTGCAGCTGCACCTTTGTTGTAGGGCTATAAACCTCCATTAATATTCATTAAAAAGTTCTGTAATTTTTTTTAGCACTCCGACATAATGACGTATAATGATATAATATGAACTTTTGTTTATGTCCAATTTAGTATTAAGTCCTGGTCAAAAAACAAAACAAATTAGGATTTTACAGTGAAATCAACGAATTCCAGTGATATCGCCACAATCAATTCTCTCACGTGAGTGAAATAAATCGGAGAATTTTCTGCGTCTAGTTCAACTTAGCACCACTTATATTTAACCCTCCTCTGTCGTTGTATAAACTGCTCCACAAAAATAGTTTCTAGACAACAAACAATATGTCTTTTAAATAAAATGTGAAGTTATTGTCCCATTAGCTACCAGATAATGGGTCGCTCAGTTAACTAATGTGTCTTCTTTTAGCTGAGGCAATGCACCAAGCTATCAGGTTAGCAGTTAGCAGGCTCATTAGCTCAGAGAGCTTTTTTCCTTCTTCAATAAAACTATTTATTGAATGAAATGATGTACAATCCCCAGAACAAAATACCGGGGGGGGGTACAAGGCACAGAGACAATAGAAAACACCTTGGGGAGCGACATTATTGACTATCACAAGCATGTTCAAGGCTGGCTAGTATATTAGCGGTTAACTCACTAATATACCGCTAGTCCCTACATGACTAAGCTTCTAGAGCCAAATATATTGCAAAGACTTGCAAATGAATTTTGATGTGTCACTTTCTGGTGTGACCAGGCCTTAACAGGAGGTATGTGTATGTGTGTGCTTTTCTTTTACTAACCTCCCATCACCCATTCATTGCTTGGATTGTGCTTTTCTCTTGCAATTTAAATACCATGGTCAGTGATGACACAGAGATAATCACATCTCTCCCACAAGCACAAGCGGCGAAAAGATGGCTACAGGTGTTCGTAGAGGTGATTATATGACATGTGTGCCTGTTTGTTTGTTGGACCATAAATTTGTACATAGTGAGTCTGTATGTGACTTTTCTTTTTTCTCTTTCAGGGTGCTGCTCTTATCTTTGTGGCCCAGAGGCCACAGGACTTATCAGGCACACATTCATCCATGCAGGTCACTGCCAGAACCCAGCCGCTGCCTGACAGCTGGGCCACGGCTTCCATACAAACCATCAATCCCCAGGTTTGTACTTGTAAAAAATGGCAAATATTGACTCCATTCCACTGAACAAACTTCAGAGGAAGTTTCTGTGGTGACTGTCTCACAGTGCAGCTGCTGGGTAGCTCCACAAGCTTGCCGAGCCACGGGATACTGTATCTCCAGCTTTCAGAGAGACAAGGCAGTCTTTCTTGCTCTGTGCCTCTTGCCTCACTTGCCCTTTGAGCAGATGCCATTATGTTCACAGTATTCAGACTGCCCCTTTGTGGGCTCATTGTACCCACCAGTACACTGCAACATACGATGGACAGGGTTTACACCATGCAACATCAAAGTGGTTGACGCGTCAATATGAAAGAGGTGCCATCACAAGTCATGAAAGAAATAGTTGCACATTTTGGGAAAAGAGAGAGAGAGTTAGATTAGAAGATCGATTCCATTTTCATATCTGTGCAGTCAATATGTCACTGGAGTCAGCAGCCGGTTAGCTTAGCTTAGCATAAAGACTGAAAACAGTGGGAAACAGCTAGCCTGACTTTGTCCAAAGGTGACAAAATCTGCCTACCAGCACCTCTAAATCTCACTAATTAGCACATTGTGTCTTGTTTGTTTAAGAAACCGAAGTGTAAAAACAATTCCCTCTTTTACTTTGGGTTATGTGCCAAACTATTTCTTGGTTGGGAGCCTGTTGCCAAGAAACCAGTGGAGACTCCAGGAAGTTGCTGCTCCCTGCCACGAAATAGTTTTGCTTTTTATACAGACTAAATGAACGAGATACAACATGTTAATTAGTGAGCTTTAGAGGTGCCAGTAGGCGGTTTTGTTACTTTGGGATAGAGCAGGCTAGGTGTCTTCCTCTGTTTCCAGTCTTTATGCTAACTGAAGCTAACTGGCTGCTGGCAGTAGTTTCATCTCCACTGTGCAGAACTTAAAGAGGATGATATCAACATGGGAGATATATAATAGAGTTTGATTATCTTCATACATACATACATACATGCATGCACATGTATCCCAACCAACAAGTATGAACATTTCCTTGGCTATATGTGAAACAAACAATGCTAAAATGAGGTCAGTTCAGGCATTCTCTCACAGAGTATAGAGAAGCCCAAAATAAAAACTACACCAACACAGCTGACAATCAATATTGACTTTTTGCAATCTATTTATGTTGCACATTATTATTATGGTTTTAATCCCTAGTCATCTGAAGCTTCCTGTGGGATTCTGCTAAAAACACTGCAAGCAAACATTTAAGATAGAAAAATAAACCAATGATTTGTTTGTATTTATGTCCAGGGAGAATAGGGCTTCTGAAAACTCAGTAGACTGTAAGAAGATGACACTAGTTTGAGTGCATTCAATCCAACTCTGGCTCAGACTGGCTACAAATAGATAGAACTACATTAAACGGAAAGTGGTGAGGCAGAACGCTTAACTCCCTATTTGTCAGTCAGTAGGCAGTAGGCTTAACAAAATAAAAGCCAATTTACAGAATCCCACTGCTGGGGTCTGTATGACCTCGACAAATATGCTGCAATTTGTGTCAATGCCAACTTCCTCTTCCTTCTCTTTTACAGCAGAATAAAGCTATCAACACAAATCCTGGCTGCAGACAGCTGATCTATGTTTCTACTGAAGGGGGGGTACAGATGGCTGTTTGGAAGGACCTATACACCGAGGCTGTTGAAGATGGTCACCTAATAAGAGATAGGCCCAGATAGCATTGTGTCTGCTTTAACAGAGGCAATGAACCAAGCCGAATTTCATCAGCAAAGAGAAAGTGGCATGGGAAAGGGAACAATAAAAAAAAAAGTACTGAGCACACAACAACAAACTTTTCCAATCAATGCACTTTCTCATGAAGACAGGGTGAAATTAATTCTCGCCTGAAGGGCTATTGTAGGGGGGGAGGTTCACTGGAGAGTAGGAGCTGTTGACAAATACTCTTTATCCTCAGGTCAATGAGGATGGGGAAAAAAACAGGGGATGTAAGAGAAGGAGTGAGGGCAGACAGCAGAGAGAAGGCTTGTGAAGAATGAGACAGCCGGAGAGAGGGAGAGGACAGAAGTCAGAAGGGAGAGAAAGAGCCATCAAGAGGGAGGTAAGAGTGTTGAAGCTCTCTCTAAGCCTAATGACAGTGTAGCGTCGCCAGGACCTCCCTGACATTACTGAAGCCCTCACTTCCACTTAGCATAGACGTTTCCCTCCCAGCAGCGAGCAGTTGTCTCACCCTAATTATTTCGCCCTCCACCTGCATGCCTCCCTCTGCTTGTCACTCTCCTTCATCTCTCTATTCTCAGGTCTCACCCTCCTGTCCTTTTCCGCCCTCCTTCTCTCCACTGCCCTTTCAATACCTCCTTAGGACACAGGAAAAGTCAGAACTTTCCACTCTCAAAGATTACTTCTGAATTTTAAAAAGGTCTCATGTTTTTTTTTTTTTTTCTGTGAGCATATAATTTGAATGAGCCAATATTTGAGCCCCTGTAATATGTTGTATCTATTACCACTTCAGCATTGTTTGTTTTAGACAACTTCTGCATTTTAAAATCTCAAATGCTAAATTTAGCAGTCAAGAGGGTAACACCATTTTTAGTGGGGCAGAATACATACACAGGATTATCTTTATGGATTATTATTATTATGGGCCATTTTTTACTTTTTACATTTTATTTTTTCTATATTGCTTTGCATAATCAAACCTTTTTTTATTAGCATTATTCATACTCTCCGTGCCTGCAAATTGACAGCTAGGCGTTGGAGCAGAAGCTGAGATATCCTGACTTTTAGTCCCTAGCATGGGTCAAGCTCCCAAAACACTCCATTTCCCATAGTGCCACCCATGTTTTTGCTAGAGCCTCCCTGCCTATTAAACCCCCACATCTTTCAGTCTCCACACCCCCAGTTTGTAGGCTTTCTGTGTTCCCACCAGAGTCACATGACATTACACTAAATTCTTCACAGACTTTATTTTACTCCTCGTGATGAATAAACTGACATGATGTGTAAAATTGTGCACCTTCCAGAAGATGATGTTACTATTTCTGTGTATTCTTCAGCACAGCACCATAAAAGTTTATTTCATTGTCTCAGACCTAATTCTTTAATCACATCTTGACGAGAGGCAATTCCGTTGATAGTCAAAACTTTTTTATCATCTGTCACCTTCTCAAGTATTAGACTTTGAACAGATTGTTCTGCCGTGTCTCTATTCCTGTGCCACATGGGCATAAATAATGGATGTTTGAAAAGTCATTACAGCACTCTGGGATGCCAAGCAGGTGACTGAATGTACACAGCAGGAACCCATTGCACTCTTGCAAACCATGAGGAAAGAGATAACTTAGCTGTCATGTTATTTGCTCATAAGAAAAATGCATTATTTTCCTTTTTCTTTAACTACGAAAAAAGTAAGAAGTCAGATTTGAGTGAATTGTGAATGTTCAGAGGAATTATTCAGGCATTTTAATTAATTACTCTGCTACAGGCCTACCCCATTGGCAACAATTAAACTGTGCATCAAGACTTTTTGTAGTCATAATCATAATGTAAAAAAGGAATACTTTTAAAAAGTAATCGCATTATTTTAATATGGAATAGTTTGTCCCCGAGTCACTCCCACTTCTCTCTTTGTTTTTACCTCTATAATCAAATTTGTCCTGCCTTTTTCCTCTCCGTTGTTCCATCTTCAAGTGTTTTAATGATCACATTTTTCACCTTCATCCTTCTCATTTCCATTTTCCCTCACTCATCTCCTCCAACAGAGCATCTCTTGTCTGCTCTTCTGGTGAATATAATTCTCTACCTTGTTGTTCTCTCTGGTCCCAAGCTTTCATTGACTACTGTCGGCGAGACTCAATTAAAGCGCGGGGGTGGGGGGGTCGGCGGGTAAGATTAACAACACACACTTTTACCCACAATGCCCAGGGGGCCCAATTTATCTTGAGGAATGCTCAGCCTAAAAAAAGCTGTGATTGACACCTCTAACCTTCATTGGGATGTAATCTTCATCTTTAGCACTCAGAGATCTAATTAATTAGGGGAAATCTCATTTCCTCACTAATGCAACTGGACAGAGGCATGATAGAGGAGGGAGAGAAGGGAGTAGGGAGGAGGAGGAGGAGGAGGAGGTTGCTGAGGAGAAGAAGGATTGAGATGGAGGGGGAAAGGAGGTGCGCCATGTTTCATCAATGCCTGTGAACGGTGTCCACCTTGTTCATTTCGGGGGAAGAACAAGAGAGCGTGAGGTGGTTGGGTTCAAACCAACTACACTGTATTGATTACAGCTGCCAGAACTCTGGCTACTGGCCATCACATAAGGAGACACTGCAGTAACACTCTGTATAATGGGATCTCTTGGTAATATACTCAAGTGTTTCACTTTCTTCCCTGGACTTCTTTTGTGCATTAAAGCCATCATCTATGTGTGAGGTAGTGCTATCTGATTGTAATGAGTTTTGTCTTGCTGCTGCACTACAAACAAAAGTGTGTAAATTTAACTACTTTACAAGTCATTCACACTAATATCGAGTGACTAAAGCAAACAAATAGTATGGCTGTTTAGATGCACGTTTGTATGTGTATTTAATAACTTTAATGAGTGGAGTTTAGTTCACAACTCGTGAGAAAAACATGATCTATTTAGCTATGATTAAACCTTAAATTGTTGTTTTACTTTGGCAAATGTCACTGTCACAGCAGCCTCAAGTGTATGAACAGCAATAAAAGCCAATATCAGTGAAAGTGCTGTTCCTGAGAAAGAAAGAAGAAAGAATTTTTTTTTATTGAACAATATTGAACAAATCTGGGTGGTGGATAGGCCACTGCCACTGCAAAGTACTTGCTATAATGCACTGACTGTTGAATGAAGGAATGAATGCATATTTGTATTTAGTGTCGTACACACACAAAGGCACTCAAGGCACTTCTTACACTGCATACAGAGGAAAGAGAAAACAGTGGGAATGCAAGAAGACGTGGTATGCCAGATATAAACTTAAAGTCCCCCTCCAGTGAAAACTATGGATGTTTGACCTTCACTGTGCAGAATGGTGTTTGTGCAGAGTTTTATATCAAAAAGTTTCTCTCTGCTTATAGCTTAAATGACAGTTAAACATGTGTACAGATTTTGTGAGAGAGCAAAACTAGTTTGGAAGCCAATCGTGGTCCATTAATTGACTTATACAAGTGTGATGTGGAAACTTGAAACCTCCAGCGCACATACACTAAAAATGGACTTTACAGTGTAGTAGGAGACATATTGTGTCCAGCAGTTAAACTTCTGAAATATAGAAATGATTTGCATATTCATAGATTCAGTTTATTTCTATAAGGGAGAAGGAGGACTTTTTAAAATAATTTTTAACAATGTCATTGAAAAACCATATCAGACAAACTATTATTAAAAGCAGAACTCCTTTATATGTCTTAAAACATATCTGGAGGGGATATTTAACAAATTAAACATACAAAGCCTTATATGTTAATGGCGAGTCTTTAACAAAAACTGAGCCAAGTCAAACAGCTTAAACGTAAACAATATAATCTACATTTATCTGTCATTTAATATTGTAATCATCTCTAAGTAACGTGCCGTGATTTCACACTAAAAGTCACATTTTCTTTGCATAATTTATTATTCTTAACCTTTCAGTCATCTAGATGATCTCCACTGTTAATATAGTCCCCATCAGAATTAATTTTAGCAGCCTGTGAGAAATATTCAGCTATTGAGGGCACTGGAGACCAACAACACACTCAGACAAACACACATCCTGTAAGCACTAGCTAAATTAAGACAGAAACACATCTCAATCTCCGAGATCATTGTGTTAATTATCAAAGCAAAACTATCAATTTAGGCTGTGAAGACGAAACACCACCCTTCCTTCTCTAAAAAGGCTCAAAGTATGACAACACTTCACAGTATCAGACACTACATACAGGACGCAACAGAATAAATATTCTGTATCGACTGTTTTTGAAGCGCAAAAAGATCTATGAATATATTTCACAGCACTTGTGGTCCACACTGGCTGTAGTTCATTTATATACTGTAGGTCTTGATTCTCTCACTTCTTGCAGATATATACTTCATATCTGTAAATTACTTCCACACAATTCTGGCTACAGATATGGTTGAAAAAACACCTCACTGGGTGGTGAATACAAAGTGCTAGTTTGTTGTTGGAATGAGTAAAACCACTATGCTGTTGCTAAAAAAACAAAAGGTGTCATCCTGCCACAGTGTTGCGTGAACCTCCCCCAGTCTCACTTCTCCATCACGCTGCCGCCTGGAGGCTGCGTTTCTCAGCAGATATCGAACCGGCACCTCGCTCTCCTTCTGATCACTCGCCGCTGCTTGTCGGCCACCTCACAGGCTGTGCTGCATCTCTTCTCACTGATGCCAGGTCTGCGTTTCCACTTTTGCCTCCTTTCTTCTTATCCACTCTGAGGGCCTTATACCTCTGTCCATACTTGCATCTCTCCCCACCCAGCTCATCTACTCGCACCTTTCCAATCTCCTGATCATAATAGGGGAATGAAAGGGAGTTTATAAACTGAAGTGCACATCAGATCTGCTGTAATGAAATCTTATCAGTGTGTTCCCTGTGCCATATTATTTGCATATAAATGACATAATATAATAACTCTCTCCGGCCTCTACCTGGGAGGAGTAAATATTTCTCTGTCTGCTTTGTCTCGTTGGTGTGACATGAGGAAACGAGACGCTAATTGAAGAGAGGAGAGCATCTTTATGTGACGACTGACATTCAATTATGTTTGGGGGATCAGATTAGGTGGTGGCCCCAGAAATGTTTGAAAACAACATTTTGCAGAGCGGCAACTCTGAAGGCAGCCGAGGATGTAATTTGAATGGCTGTTTGAGGCCCGCGCTGAATGGCGCTGCTCTGAATGGAATCACTATGCTATGACCTGCGAGTAATTGGATGTCCAGAGTGAAGTGTTGACAGGGAAGGGGAGGCGCGGCTGACAGAAACAAAAAAAGAGAGATAGACAGTGAGGCAGGGAGACAAAGAGAGAAAATAACACAAAATGAAAATAAGCCAGAAAACAATGCAATGAACAGGCACGAGGGGGAAAAAGGGGGGGGGTCACACTGACTGAAAGCAGAGAAAATGAATGCAGTTTTCCTGAAGAGCGGAACCTGCTGCAGCTTCAGTTGTCGTTCATGTGCGCTGTACATGCATGTAGCCACTTTGGCCACCGAGCCAAATAAGCCATTAGACAGGATAAGCTTTCTTATCAGCCATACACTGTCAGGAAGGCACACTGCCAAGATCACACCACACAAACACCGGGTCACTTTACTTACAGCCACCATTACACACTATACTGCAGATCAGGGATAATTGTGTACATTCATCCATCTACCCGTCACTCTGGATGTGTGCTAGTTAAGCATAACAGAGCAGATAATGTAAAGTAAACACATTTGCAGTCCAGGAAAGTCTTTAATATACACAATGCATGGCCAGAGATCATTTGCTGACAGATGATGCGTGTGCCGCAACAAAGAATATAACCCATCCTGTCAATAGAGATTAGTTTTAATGTAAAGTACAACAGACTCGGAGGGAATAATAGTGCTTTTGTTGGACTGTTGTTTTCAGGTGCAAATGCTTTTCCAGTAGCGATTGTAATGCACTACTTTTCTGTCTGAAAGTCACCTTCAGGTAAGATAAAAAAAAACATGTTGTATTGCATTGGTTGTTAAGATGTGCTCTCTGTCTGACAGAAAAAAAATGGATTTAACAAGCACTTATAACACATCTCCACAGATGGAGGGGGGTAAAAAAAACAAAACTCAAAATAAAAGAAACCTGCAGTTTTATTTACCTGAATAAATACATCACAATTACACACACACACACACAGACATCCATTTTATCTCCATGTAATTCACCTTTGTAGAACATGGAAGGGGATGGAGGGGTCGGCCGACTCCATCGATTGGCTATCCTTTGCAGTGACAGCTCCCAGATTGGCCAGAGAGCATTAGAGAGTCAGAAAGTCACACTGCCATTAGCAGTCTGTCCTCTCTGGTTACAGCCTGCCTGCACACGGACACTCCACAGACTGAAACAGATCACAGTGACTGGTGTGTGTGTCCAGGAAATGTGATCACTCTATTGCTGTACAGTAACTTCAAATATATTCTGCATGAAGTTCAATCCAATAACCCCAGCACCCCCCCCCCCCCCCCCTCATTTTTCTTATTTAGTGTATGTTATTACCTCTCAGAACCCCCCGACCCCCCCCCCCCCACCCCTTTCTGTGTGTGTGCTGTTAAATTGATATTGGAATAAATGAATGAAAACACTACAGAACATGTTGAGTATACATGTGTTCATATGAGGATTCATGCATGTTACTCGTTACTGTTTATAGCTTATTGCAAATGAATCACATCAGTAGGCCTGAGCAAATCCAGAGGAGCCTTGTTATTTTGTAGACTAGAGGGAAATTTAACGTGCTCTGCCTGCCTGCCTCCATCTTCCCAGCTCTCCTCACTTCTGATTCACATCTCTGCTCCTCCAGTTCACAAGCCTCTGAGAAGGATGTAGTGCAGTCGGGCTGTGACAAAGGGAGGTGGTGCATGAAAGCACAGTTGACTGAGGAAACTAGGGTTTGACTGATAAATCAGCCGGCTGAGATATTGGGATTAAGATTTCTGTATTACGCAGGATCAGCAGGACGGTGCCGTCAGCCTCTGCGATGGAAGTTCCTCCCTGACTAACATCTGCGATGATATTTTCCCTGAAAAGCTGATTTATTAATTCAAGCCCAGACATGTTACCCTCACCAACACACACTCGCAGACACGCACGCTCAATCACACACACGGGAACAAAACATAATTCCTTTCCGTCTTTCAGAGAGATAACGTGACACCTCACACACTGCTCTCTGTCATAAGCTGCCATACGCTTGCCTTCACATAGGCCAGAGAGGGTGGAACACGCTTATTAATATTGGTGAGAGATTTCAACCCTTTTCTTTCTCATTACCAGTCAGATTTATTCCGTGAGACCTAATCAGAAACAAGTTTGTAAGTTAAAGACTAGAAACCCTTTGCTTCCTAGAGTATATTAACTTTTCTGATCCAATTTAACATTCTTCTACATGTGCAAGAAAGTGGAATAATTTAAATTCCAGTGTAGTGCAAAGTGTTTGCAGCCTCAGCTGAAGTAGAAATGTTCAGATGTTCTAAGAAAACAGGTTAACATGGACATTCTTGCAAAGCAGACTGACTTCATTTGCAGCGCTCTGATGATTATGAGATTTCCATGCGTATCCAATGAAAGATCTGAACACTTCTCCGTCATTCAGCATTCACCCCCCCCCCCCCCCCCCGCCGCCCCCCACCAGCAATATTAGCTGTCAAAAATTACAGCCTTCCATTGATCCAACAGTCGTGTGTCAGAATAATGTACGACAGTGAGGGGAGACGTGTCTAAAGTAAAGTGAGGAGAAAAACACAGAGCGGTGGAATAAATGTGCATATCAAGACAGGATTTTACGCCTCAGAGAAAGCACTACAGGGAAAATCAAACTGATTTCAATGTCACAAAATTGATTGTGCAATTTTCTCCGGATTGCTTTCTGCTTCCCCGGGGTAGGTGAGGTGTCTATCCAAATACACTTAGAGCTCCACCTGAATTATGTCTGAGGAATCTGCAGAACGGAGGGGCGAAGTTTGGCCATCTTTCGCTTTTTCTTTCTTTCGGTGTGTAAAACTCTCTCCTTTTTTCTCAGCCTTTTTCTGTCTTCAAAAGCTATAGTCTGGATGGCAGATGGATTCAATGGGTGTCATTCTGAAGCCATATTTATGAGAATGTGCTGAAGTGGCTGGGTGTAAGTCTCTCCAGACCTAGAGGAGGACAGTTTAAAACATATGCCTTCTGCACTTCCATCTGGCTCTGCTGACTGACTCTGCTTTTGAAGAACTCTCACTTTTTTTCTTTTTACAGAGATGCTGCACTGCGGCTGGACTATTGCTAAAAACCCCTCAGGACGTTTGTGAAAAATCCAGCACACTAATAAATGATGTCAGTGTGGGGATGAGGGCGACAGATACTTGTAGATACAATATAAAGACAATCATACATGGCGCTCCGGGCTTAAACAGCCTTTAGGTGGCCACATCTGCATGGCTGTTCATCATATTAATCCCACAGAGAGCTAGTGTCACAGGCATGGATAAGTCATAGCTGTTTGGCTGTTTAGTAGAAAAAGAAAATCACCATATTGGATTTTACTTTGGCTTTGATGGCATTTGAAATGAAAGAGATTTCATGGACTGTGACACCACTTTGTTGCGTGTAATCTGTCACACAGGTGTATCACTGGAAACACTATGAAAACACTTAAACGCCATGGTGTTCGGTTCATTTCTTCATCTGAGTTAAGCGGCGTGGAAAGCTCAACAGAGGAGTCGTACTGACCCTTCGAAACAGACATTCTGGCAGAAAGATCTGTGTGTACCGAGTTGCAGTAGAACACAAATGAGGAAACACTGGTGTCAGGAAGACCTTTCTCACAGCAGTGATCCTTCATGACAATCCTCCTTCATGAAAATAGACAGGAAAAGCCACAGTCATCACATGTTCTTTCTAATGCTTCATGGGAAGATATACTGCATCAGAAGAGTACTGCCAATTTAATATTGTCAGACTCATGATGGACAGTTTAAAACAAAAGGGATCATAATCAATGAAGCAGAACCAGAGATATCGTCTTTTTTATTCCACAAATACTTCTCGTCAAAACCTAGATTACCCTCAACAACTTGAGCACCAACGTTCGGTTGGAGATTCAGGTGTGCTATGCCTTGAGCTGCCAGCCTCAAGCAGAGATGAGGAGCAGGAGTAACTCCACACTCCTAGATTTCTTTTCATTTTCAAACTTTTAGCAGACGCTGACACAAGTGACATCACTTTAGGCAATTCATCAGATTTTGCGCAGCCCTCCCATCTGGAGCCACAAAAGTCTTTATACACCTTTTATTGCTCCCAAGACCTGTAAATGGACTTTGATGTGTAGAAATCGGTGGTTTCCCTTTAATAACAGCCTGATCCCAAGCAGCAACTTAAAAATGGCTCCAACAGGTTAAACAGATAATAACAAAAATCTGTCCCTCTCTGTGCATCAAAGCAGATGAAAATCTGACAGGAACAGATGTTTAATCAGCCCCAGTGAAAATTAACTGAAAATAATGTGTCCGGACAACCCCAGTGTGGCCGCCACCTAAGGTGCTCATTAAATCAGTGGTGTAAGTGAAATAATCAAACATGACTCCAATGTGACTTGACTTGGGTCTCAGGTCTTGGTGACTTCAAGAGTTTATCGCCTATGGAGAATAAAGTGATAGGAAGAATCTGCTTTTTTCTGAGATTAATTGAGGCCACAAACAGTCAAACATGTGCCTTCTTCAAAGGCATTCCACTGCATATTCCAACACCAGCCTGTTAGTGGTTGTACTAAATCTTGGCTTTTGAAATATCCCGGAGGTGGTATGCTTCAAAAGTCTTTTCTACTCACAGAGGAGAACCCACAAAGACCAACATACATCTCTTGAATCATTCAATCTCACAAAACCAGCATCATCAGTGCTCGCTGCATTGATTACATCCCATTTCCCCGTACTTTTAATCAATTACGCCTCCATTAAACAGTTTACTGTAGCTCGCGGAGCGGCTCATCAGGGCGGTTAGCTGCCATGGTTCCAGCAGTTCCGGATGGGAGGTTTTCAGCCAAGCTTGTTGGACACCACCAGAGCTGGCGGATGAGTGTGTATCACCTCAATTAAACCATGCGCTAAGTGTCTGACAACAGCTAATATTCCTCTTCCACCAGCGAACCCAATCGATGTTCTGGCATTCGTCACCCTGCTGAAAAAGCAATCATCCCGTTGTCTCGCTCCGGTTAGATGGGGAAATGGAGAGTCACTCATCTGGCTTCTGCGCCTGCTCACTGGGACGCACCAGCGCTCTTTCTCACAAAGACACATGCAAAAACAGATGGCACACAGCACACACACACACACATACTGTACATACATGCTTTCTTCACTCAGCTCACTGGCAGCATTAGTGGCATGTCGAGATGTACAACAAGCTGCATCTCAGAAGTGGCAGTGACAAGTGTAAGGCTTGTGACAAGAATCCGTCCAGCAAAAACTCACACTCTGTTCCAGTTGGAAAAGGACCATCACTCAGAGCAGAGTGATACATTACACACACACACACACACACACACAGACAAGCACACGTTTGCCAAGTCAACCCACCTCTCTGTCAAGTAACGTAGGGGAGATGGCGGTGACAATGTCCCCTCTTTCTGCATCGATGTAGAACATTTTCGAGGAAGGCTTGTCCGGCGACTGCCTGACGATGATGTAGCGCAGCGCGGCGTTATCTGTGGCGGGGTCATCTGCGTCGAACGCCGTCATTGTCATCACCGTGGTTCCTGGAGGAGACACAGAAAGACAGTGTGAACTCAAAACACACCTCTCATGTAAAATATGTGAGAGACGGAGCTAAATGCTGGTGTCACGACTAAAATATTTTTACAGGAAAAAACACAATTTTAGAGACACAGCAGGTGTGTTTTGACTCTTGAGATCGATGAGTTAACTTTAAAGCTTTAAATTACTGTGTAACCAAAACATGAGAGAAAAAAAGATATATGATGAAATCTCAGAAATGACGGGTAAAGATATCAGACTCATATACAAATTATGCTAATTTTAACATTTTCGTTCGACTATTTCAAAAGCTTTACATCATAAAGGTTATAGACGCCTGTTTTAAGATCGCAAAGAAATTCCAGTTATGACTGGGATACATGTTCATGCTAACAGAGTTTAGCCAGCCAATCAGAGTGACACTAACTTGTTGATGTGTGTTACAACACGTGTGTTTAGAGCAATCATGGCAGCAGGTGTGTGAAAAGCGCAATTTCAGACTGCTGCCCAGACAGCTCCTTAAAAAGTTAGCCTTTCCTATTAATGTGTTTTCCCCCTCATGTCAGCTCTAACAGCACGGTGCATTTTATTTGGTAATGGGAACAAAAATGGAAATCCTGCCCGCTGCAGCTGAGCTGAAATAGGAGGTAATCCTTGACACACCCTCAACCCTCAATCTCTGTCTCTCGTCAGTGATGAGATACACTCGCACAGACTCAGCGGCACACACACTCGATCCACACGTATAGAAATGTACACGCGCAAATGCACGGCTATGTGCTTCCATGCGTGTACACATACACACACACACACCCACACACATACTGTATCGACCATGTTAGGTTGTGCGTGTTTTGCGGGCAGAAGTGTGTGTAAACTGTATCTCCATCCAGTGCTTCATGTTCTTGCTGTCATCAGCTCTGGTTAAAATATCATCAGCTGAATACCTCTTCAATTTGTTGCAGTTCTGAGTTTGACTCATTGTTAGAGAGGTGCGCGACTGCATTCTGATGAGACAGTGTGTTTGGGACACAGATGGATACTCCTGATAAGTCTGGCACACACTCAAAATGTATGAATAATGATTGTGTTTGTGCGTGTGTGTGTACGGAAGTGATTTATTAAATGGTGGGGTGTCATTTCTTTTACTAAAACAGTAAAGAACCATTATTAGTAGATTTTGGCCGCGGTAATACACTGTAATACTAAAATAACACGACAAATCTGACGTTGCCATTTGGCTTCTGCTTTCAGGTTTTTAACAACAAAAGCAATCATTTTATGAAAATCCTGCCTGTCTTACCTAACATAAAGCTGATTGTATTCTTTTCTGAAATTATCAAACCCACTGAAGTTTTGTGTGTTTTCTGGCAAGAAACCCCTTGTGATTCTTATTTGACCCACATACTTAACAAAACGTCCTCCAAAGCATCAAATAGAAATAGCAGCACTGCGTAGCATGGCCCATAAACATCGATCTCTTTTCACGCTTCTCCTTAATACCCGACAGTACTTTGCCACAGTGCATTAGCCAAACTATTCAAATAAGACACAAAAGGGCTACTGGAAAATATGCAAAGTCTACATTAAATACCGGTGGCTCAGTACCAAACGTCTGTAGTCCAGCTGAAGGTAATGAGGGGCAGAGAGGTGTGGGTTTTATCCCCTTGGCATTTGCACTTCAAGGTGAACCATTAATGGTTAAGTAAACCAGTAATCCTTCCTCTGCTGAATAATTACACAGTCCCATCTCCTTCATTACCTATAATATCCACTTCACACCTCGAAAGCCACACTGTTAGAGACGACTCAGTGAGCGTGCTCACAAACACACACGGCCGCGCACACACAGCTTTGCACATCGACGCGCCAACAAATTAGAGCGTTAAAAGCGATGACTAAATTGGTTATCTCGAACAGATCTCAGTGAATTATGTTCCCATTCCGCTGGCAAACCAAGGTCTCTTGAATGCAACACAATCACATTACATGTTTTATGTGATAGCAAGAGTCAAGCCGACCCTCTCAATCCCCACTGTCTTCATCAGATACCATAATTCCACTCACAAATGAGTATCATGTAACCAATAAGCATTCGTCAAACTGGAATACAACGCAGCATTAGCATCAATCAACCTACATGATAAACATCTAGCATTCTGTAATGGGACAACGGGGCTGGGTATAACTCCTAACACTGATGTCTGTTGTGTTTAATCATAACATGATATCATGTGCTTGGCCTCGGTGAAGACTCATTGCCCTCTTTTATCAGCTTCATCCTCTGGCAGGAGCCAAGGCTCAATCAATCCTAACTGCATTGGATGGTTACATGGTGGGATGGCTGTGAATGTGCAGGACTCCCATTACCTCGCTATCACTTGGACCCATCTGCTGTGCTGCTGGATGACACCAGCTCAGACTGGACGAAGAGAAGAGTGACACAATAAAGATGGAGACTGCAGAAAGAGTCACTGTACACTGATTGTGGCATGTCTATCATGTTACTGTAGAAAGAGTCGTACATACGTGTGGCGCTCGGTCAAAATGACATAAAAGAGATAAGAAACAGATGGCCTCATGCAGGAAGCGATATACAATGGTTAAGACCGTAAGACCGTTTGGTCATCTGGAGTTGACTCCTCTTATATTTTCTCTTAAAAGAAAATGAAGAGAAATTGACGAGAATGTTGCTGCATGAGGCCCAGAGAGTGGTGCCAGGAAGTAAAACAACACCAATTCACACATGAAAAGACACAACGATTGACAGAGAAAAAGAAAGCACACACAGATACACATGTCGTGAAGTGATTTTATTACACACGCTGGTGGGACACTGTGCTGTTGCCTACAGCCAACTCCTATATCTTTCTGAAACACCGAGGGAAATCAGTGGGGGCCGGCAGATATGTGGGTGCCACCAGGGAACTGACACACTGTGAAAAGCCAAGATGAAGCAAGGGAACAGAGAAAAGATAGAAACAAAAAAAAAGGGTAAATGTGATGCTAGTATGTGTTTGAGTCTACTGTGTGTGGCGTGGGTGCACACACACGGTCTGTGTGTCAGTGTATCTGCATAAGTGTAGGTGGTTGGAATTTCATTTTAAATGATTCAACATGTACGGTGGATTTTCCAAAACCCGAAATGGGATTTATATTAATCAGACTCAAGTGACTGAAAAAAGACTGAGAGCTGACCCATTCTATTCTCAGGCGTGAATGAGATCAAAGGAAGTTCAAAGATGAATCTTATCCAATACCAATACTGTTGAGATACATGACGACGAATTACAAGCGCACAGTCAGAGGGTGCAGAATGCAGTGAGGAGGTGGTAGCAGAGATAAGTGTGCACAGGAATGAGTGAAATCCACAAGGGAGAGAGAGCAAGGGAGGCATGGAGAGAGAAACACAAAGTTTAAATAACAAAAGAATAGCCGAATGAGAGTAGGAACTGCCTCCACTGAACATTGAGTTAACCTGCAACTGATTTCACATTTGCCCATATTGACTATGGGGCCACCGTGTCAAAAAAATGTGTGTTTGGGATAATACAATATGTATTTTAGGGTGTTTATATTCAGCAGCACAAATATGGGGGCAGGAAGTAGACTTTTTTTTTTAATTTTTTTTTTTTTACAAATAGTAATCAGTAATCAGTAAGCAAAAATTAACATTGCAGCACATTAAAGACCTCTTATGAGTGATGGGTTCCTACATGAACACAATGTTTTCAGCCAAAGTCTGAGCAGTTTTCATAATGTCTAATGACAGCTGTTCGTTTTTGTCTTTTGGCTTTTTTCCCCCACTGGTTTCAAGTGGGCGGGGCTCAGTTAAAAAAAGGTGATGTCAAATATGTCCATGCACCAATCAGAGCGTAACACTGTAACATCCCATTATCCCCTTCTGTATGCATAGTCGGCGACCTGGACATACTCAGCACATGCTCAACACAAATCACAACTATTGCCAAGAAAACAATACTATTAAACTGGAAAAGTAATCAACATCTCACAAAGGTTGGATCTCCTAACAAGGCAGATATCAATGGAACAACAATCAGCTTTTCAAAAAAAAAAAAACCCAACTTGAACAGTTCAATAAAACTTACTCAACAGATCCATTCTGCCGCCGGTGAGCTAATGCCACCACACAAATAGAAAGGTACATGTAAGCATGGAACGGGGAAAAAAGAACCAATAATGCTAAACCAAACCCATCCTACAAAACTTGCCAGAAATACATTCAAACCCAAACAGATCAAGCCCTCCATTTATTTATTTATTTACTTTTTTCCCTCCATTTTTTTATTTTTTTTATTTTGTTTGTTCGTTTGTTGTTTTTATTGATTTGTTTTGTACATCAACATCATCTGTTGCCTTTGTATAAATTAATATGTATATTATATTAATATGTTCATATTGTCTATCTGGTGAATAAAAAAATTGGAAATTGGAATCAGAATCTGTTGACAGTTGTGTGGATGTTTTCTTGTTTTGCCAGCACTGTCAATAAACTTGATTAGTCCTGATGAAACAGATTGGCTGCAGTTCTAACTGTTAAACTCTTAATATTAACAGAGGATGTTTTTTTTGTTTGTTGCTTATTTAAAACCAGGATTTCAGTGGCTTTAAAATATGTATATAAGTCATTTTATTGGAGCTCTCTGTTGCATCACTCAAATCAACTCCACTGCAGATGGTCTCCATTACATCCTTAGTGTTTGTGAATACTCTGTTAATTTGAACAAATATGCAAAGATGTAACACTTGATGCCCCTGACGCTAAGTTTAGCAAACAAATACTGTGTAAATACTAAGATCAAAGATGGCTGAATTTCATTTTGCTGCTTTAGTTTCAGGGTCCTGGTCTTGTTCATGCTGGCTCACTGTAACACTGTCATGACTTACTTGGGCACGTCGTGGCAATCAGAAAACCTGATGCTGTCTGGAGTCGGTGAGATGGTACTTTTACAGTCTTTTCCCTTACATGGCTATACTTGTTTCACAACAATCACTCTTAGGTTCTATACATTTCCACTTACAAGTACATGGACATTTTAATACCTCAACGTCCATAACAGACACCTGAAGTGTTACTGTTATGCTAACACCTGCTTTTCCTACTATGAAAGGTCGACATTTCAGCTTTGAAAAAGGCCTATCTGAGAGGGGAACATCCATTTGATTGAACTGCTCATGAATAGTAGATTTACGCAGCTGTTGATGAGGGGCCATGAGTAGCGGTCAGTGTAGGTTGGTAGGTAAGTAGGTTGTAAACCTCTGGTCTAATGGCGTATTTTCATTTAAATAAATAAAATAAATATTTTCAGAAACCTTTCCAACAAACAGAAAAAAAACAGATAGAGGTGAAAACTATAACCAATTCCGATGCCAGTGGCAGACATGAAGAGGAACAGACATTTAAATAAAAGAGAATGACTAAATAATGTTTGCTCTGACAACAAAAGAAGCTTTGATGCACTTTTCATCAGAATGCATTGTTGATGAAACAGCCGTTCGAGAAGACAGTTACAGAAGCATATTGTGCTTTTCATCCTTTGCACAGCCATTTATTCCCAATCACGTCGAACATTTGTCTCCTATTCAGCTGCAAATACATGCAGTCATGTCTATTAAGTATTAAAGTGATAGCTGTGAGAGTGGTGCAGGTATATTGGTGAAGCAGCTTTCAGCAGCCAGGCTATCTATTTGACTGAATGCTGCATTGTACCTGTCTACGCTGTTTTCCTGCCTATTGTTACCACTACACTACTCTTCAGTGCTTGGATGCCTGGCCGTCTGTCTCTGTCTTTTGTTAAACTTGTAATTTCAAAGAGATGATTCTAAACATCTAATTGTCTTTAGATTAAAGCATTTCATGCTCACACTTGAAAATGGTTATGTGTATTCTGCAAAAACACTGTTAAAATCTTTCAGGCTTTTATTTTCTCGACTTTCTGCCTTTGCTTGTGCATGTTGTAGCAGGATTGCGTCAAACTACGTGGTGTTAAAGTCACAATGTAGGCATGACCACTTTTTTGCCTGAGATAAAGATTAAAGATTTAATGGCAGTGGAGAAAGGTTTTTGTGTTTCATGTCTTTGAATGTTTCCTAGAATTATAAAATGATTAAAAAAAACACAGAGGTTTGGCTGTGGTTCACATCTATCTGTTGCTGATGTGAATTCTCAAGCTCATTAAACTGATGATAGACACTAATTACCAGCTTACTCTTTCCATTGGACTTCACCTGTTTGCCTGCCTGGTTACCGACATGACTATGCCAAAGACATCTCCAGAGGGTCTCCTGTTAAGACTGTACACTTAGTAAACACTGCGGCTCCTTCTCAAGTGCCAAAAGAAGATTTGGCAATATGAGGAACAGAAAAAGAAAAGACAAATGAACACTTTATTGCAGTATAGACAAAAACAAACCACTTGTCAGGCTACATTTCCTCAACTTTAAGACTGCAACACCTATAAAACATAGGTCAGTGTTAAGTAATATTATATTTTAGTGGTTATTATCAGTAAAAGACATATGTTGGCTGAAACATTCAACAATATATCTATTACTCATTGCCTATGTTTTCATATACTTTATAAGGTGCTTCTGGATGTCAAAAATGTCTGTCACCTTTATAGAGGCCTTACATGATCAAACGTGACTTATGATGTGAAACAAGCATTGTTTGGTAAAAAAGTTTCACCACTGAACTTTTCTAAATCGATTAATTTAGATGCAGTAAAAGCAGCGGCCAAAGCCGTAGATGTGGAAAGCCGTTGCCGAGCTCTGCCGTACGGAAGCTAAATATGAGATAATGAGCCCTGAGCTGACAGTCAAGTGAATGGAAATACATCCAGCTGCCCTTTCCTGCCTCCTTCACAATGCAGTGTCTCCATTTTATCTTCTCAGCCAGTGTTTGCTCAGGCCACAGCTGGCAAAAGCTAGATAATAAACAATTTATGCTGGATACAACCCAATGTAATCCACAAAGAAGAACACAATTTTTACTCTCCTTATTAGGACAAAAATGTGATACATTGAAGGATTGAAGGATGACGTAAAACAGCTGTTATATTTCTGGCGCTATATGATAAATAGATTTGTGCTTGTGTTGGTGCTTATGCACACTTAACAGACACTGATTGGCAGAGAGGACAGAGGGACAGTCATTGCTTTCATCACAGCACGCCAATAACACATCTGCTAATGAGAATATGAATAACACACAAGCTAATGAACAGAGGAACTTGGTAAACAACTCCAGTCTAAACAATGACAATCAAAGCTGGGTAATGAAATCACACCTTAACTTGATAATTGAAAAGAATTAATGAATTGTATTATGTTATTTGAAAGGAAGAAATAGATTGGGAGAGGAGCCTGTATGAGACTGTACGGGATTTATATTCCAGGTACGTATTTGTGATACACAGGCCTACAATGTCCATATGTATGAATGAGGTCACTGGTCACTTTCTCTGACAATAGCTCAAACTAACACCTATTTTTTTCACCAGAAAGAAATATAATGTACCACAATGGACCACTTCAAATGGTTCAAATCAGGGGTACTTGACACGGCCAAGTCAAAATGACCTGCTAAAACTGGCTCCAATTCTTTCCAATCTATCTGTAGTTTTTCCAACCATAGGTGGTCTACACCCTACTCCACATTCCAACTTAACACCTAACATGAATAATATTATTAAAAAATTAGAGTTTATGCTCTTAGAAGGAGATGTCAGTAGAGATGGTTTTACTCACAATTACTGTGAGTGCAATGCAAACACTCCACAAATGGTTAAACACATTTGAAAAGTGCATGGAAATAGTTTTGGTACTTGTTTTTTGCTTACTGGTCTCCAGAAGCATTGAATGAACTGAATTTTCACCTTGCCTCCAGTAATGCCTCCAGTAATTCCATTTCTACTCCTTTAAGCTAAACAATCATTCGTTAGTCCATTTATTCTTTTAGCCAGCTTATTCCACTTCATAGTCCCAAGGTATGGGAGGTCAGCACTGTCTACACAGACAATGCCTTTAGGCAATTCAGTGTCAATCATACCAGCTGAGCTGCAAGTCTTTGAACTTTCAGAGGAAAACTGTGCAAACATAGAAACATGGAAGAACGTGATAACCCCAATAACTGAGCCATCATGCTGTTTTAAATCAGAAAAATAGTACACTATTAGATTAAATGTCAATTTGCTTTTATCTTTATTATGCTCAAGGTCTAATGTATTTTTTATCTCAGGCACCAATTCCATATGTGCGCACATGCACATACTACAAAACTATGTCATTTGGGATTTGAATCAGGGTTTTTCTCTTCGTAGCTAACTTCACTCTCTCCAGTATTTGCATATCTCTGCATGTCATCTCCTCTCCTGCTGGCATAATGAATGCTACAAGTCCCATTGTGGAGCCAAATGTCAGGCCCTGAGGCTGGCAGATAGTCCACGGAGCATAATGACCAGCTGAACCACCTCCTCTCGTGACCCCAAGAAGAGCAGAGAGGAGAGAAAAGTCAACTAGAATGAGAAGAAAATAGGATGTTAAAGTACGAAATTAAGACAAGAACAAAACTTAGAAATAGACAGAGGAGGAGAGGAGTTGAAGAACCCAATAAGTTATTGGTATTAACAGCTAAAAGAAAGACATACAGACAGAAGAAGAGGACAAACAAAGAGAGACACCTAAGGGAACCAGGAGTAAACAGCTGTTAAACAAAGGTGTGGAGGGAACAGTAGGGTTAATGCAATGTGATATTTTCAGAATACATCGAAGCTGTTGACTCAGCTGTGCATAGTACACAGTTGCAACAGTAATCAGCCAACTCAATAACAACCTAGGGTGTATTGATTAAGGGAAAACTTCAGCAGCCACACCACATGATCCCATCATCATTAAAGAAAATCTAATTACCCTGTGGCAGAGATGCCACCAGACATGTCCAAATGTTTCACGCTTTCAATGTTCTGCCAAAGCCAGCCCCCCCAGAATATATTTTCAAAAAACAAGTCATTAATCTGAGGAAGCACAGAAGTGACACACAATATTGCTTTCCTTTTCTTAAGCTTAATTAATCATCTCAGTGTGTGCACAATTAGACAGCAGATCATGTCGGATGCTGCTCAACACGCTCATCCAGCTGAAGCTACCAGAGAGAAATGTTGGATGGATCCACAAAGGCGGCCTCCACAGAGACCGCCAGAGACTCTGGAGGAGCAGGCGGTATTTCCACTGGGACAGTTGGGGAAAATGACAGACACCATCATCATCATCATCATCGGGAGGTGGGTGGATAGTAAGAGCTGGAAATGGAGTGGGAAGTCATGTGAAAAACGCAAATTATAAGAATCATTTGCAGTAATTTCCAACCCATCTCTCCATTTCCTATACCTGCTTATCCAATATGCACTGGCTGAGCAGCAGGATGCACATTCACATTATCAATTTCATAGTGCCTGAAAAAGTATTTGGTGTGTCCTATCTATGCTTTGCACCGCTGTCTGTCTCCCTCCCTGTTTGGCACTTGGCTTTAAGGGCGAGTTTTGGAGCCAAGGTTGAATCATGAGGTGAGACTTCCATCTTAACTACACTTATGGAATATGGACTTAAGGCTCAAGGCAACTCATTAAAATGCAAGACCTTTGGGAGCTATTTGAATGAAAGATCGCAACCTCTCACACTGGATTTTATGCAGGAAGTCCGCCAACTATGAAGAGACAGATCGCACAAAAGAGCCAGACAATGATAGACGTGCAGGAAGTGAGGCATGATTTCACGGAGCTTAGCAAGATTCAATAAGGTAGATTACTTCATACTTTTCATACTGTCACCCTGACTCCTTCTAAGCCACGCCTCTTGGCTTTTATCCATTATATTTTCACACTTCCTTTGGTAATTTATCATCTTAATATCTAAATAGCCACTTGGTCCTGGTACACACCATGCAATTAAGTGGACCAATCATCAATCAGCATCATTTTTCATTTTGTCACTGAATGGTTTGATGAATATGAGTATAATGTAAAACATAATGTCGACAGCGTTTTTCCACCACCACCATCTTTCAGAAGAATGGTGTTCATCTCTACAGTAACAGTTTCAGAGACTTGGAGAAACTGAAGCTGTTCTGTAGGCTGCAACTCCTGACATTAATGCCAAAATGCTGTGATTAAAAATCTATCACTATTTCACTATCTATTTTCTAAAGGAATTATGCTAGGACGTTTGCTAGAAAGAGCATGTAAAATGGTGCTGAGCCAGCTGACAACACTGTCCCCTCATTTAGCTTGTTAGTCATTTTGGTCGAGCAGCTGTTGATGAGTCACTGAGATGATACTGAGTTTAAACTGTTTCCTATAAAAGTGGTCTGATCATGAAGCATTTCAGTTACTAGTTGTTGACGGTTACATTGAATTAAATGATCAAAGCCTTCAACCAGTTAAAGTACATGAAAACAACAGACAGAGAAGAAGTAAACGAGGCGATGAGGTCTATTCACTTGGAAGCGCTCTCCATACCAATGCAACCTGAGGAGGCACATGCAGTTTAAGTTTTCCTTTGAAGATTTTAATTTGGAGGTTTGACTCAAATAAACAAACTACACGCTGCATATTTCTTTGTTTACATCCAGCATGGCAATGTCTAAGACAAACTGTTTTGAAGCACAGCATCCATTAAAATTAGGGAGTGAGATGAAAACTTCTTGAATTATACATAAATGAACTCTATGGCTGACTAAGTCTAATAATGCACCAAGTGGATTAAATAGCGTGTGTGTGTGTGCGTGTATGTGTGTGTGTGTGTCACACGCATGCATATAGGTCACACCAAAGCGTGTGACAGGTCTGTCACTGGAGCTGCCAACTTTTACTTTTGCCCCTTTGTGTACTGCTTTGCTTCTCTAAACATCAAACAGATATAATGCAGTCAAGCTGTAATGTTGAATGGGAAGACATAGCTGTAGATTATGTATATAGTCATATCAGTGCACATATCCTCTGGATATGTAAGATTAACAATAATGTTCTATGCAGTCGTTGGACTCCAGGGATGATAACCTCCTCTATAATTCTCAAAACGGCCACGGTACCTCAGCTAGGAATGTATGATTCACCGATCTATAATCTTTCTGCTCCTCCACCATTGAGGTTTCGGCTAATGACTCCACTCACACTAAATCAAGACAAAAGATACTTCCCCTTTAAGAGGACACTTCAATTAATTACCCCCGGAAAATCCCTCTAATTCTGTACCAGGGGCTCAGTGAATAAAGCTGAAAACCTATTAGTGGGCATTCATCTGATCTCACCCAGGAAAAGGAGGCAATCAGTACGGAGCAGCTAGCTACTGTACGGCAGAGCAGAGGGACGAGAAGGAGAGGATGCGGGGCTTGGAATAAGTCATAGCACCAAAGCTACTGTAAAGGTACAAGAGGTTTGTTAAATTATAGGTTGCTCCATTCTCCATTCTGCAGTGGAAGTCACGTTGACGTGCACTGATGGTCACAAACCAAAGTACTGGACGAATTCAAATCTTGACCTGATGACGGTCAAAGATGAAAAGAAAGACAAATCATCCTGAGGGGGGAATGAATGTATGTTCCAGATTTCAGGGCAATCTATCCAATAGTTGATAGATATTTAACTTGAAACCCCAAATATCAACCTTATGGTGGTGCCAAAGGAAAGGTCAGGGATCCCAAAAGACGGTATGGATTCAACCTCTGGAGACCATGAATGTCTGTACTACAGTTTAGTGCAATCTATCTAAGAGGAGAAAGAGAGAGCGCAGATGATGCATGGAGGGGATAATGTTGTCAGGTGAACCACCACTCTATATAAGAAGGTTACAGCTCTACAGGGGACGATAAGGCAAAGGAAACCAAGAGTGGAGCAGTAAGATAATGCCACCACCAGGTCCAATAGATAAAATATACTGTACAAAGAAACATGGCTCTTATTGTATTGTTTTTCACCCCAAATGCACTTCTTGCTCTGGGTAAAAATGTCTCATGTTGCACTGGGATAGTTATAATATACATATAATTCAGCAACTGATATGTATCTCAATTAAAACCTTACATGAATCTCACTGCCCTCAGAGATCTTAGTATGTATTAAAACTAAGTAATAAAGTTGAATAGAGTTTTCCACAGCCAGCAAGGATTCATGAAGAGAATAAACATTCAAGGGCATAAATGCACAAACAAAATGAAGCTGTAAAAGAACACAACTTGTATAGCACAGGGACAAAACACTGCCCACTGTCATTACCAGTCAACTTTAAAAGACAGAGACACTGTGGATGGCTTAGTGAGAGTAGGACAAAGTCACGAATTAAGTGGCTGTTTGAACAGTATTTTGTTCTCCCATTGTTCTTGATTTATACCCTGTAACAACACAATCAATGACATCAAAACAATCTAAACTTGATGAAGCCCTTTATATGGAGTACATTCCTCAAATTTGCTCTCTCCTCTGTGTGTTGTGTGTCCTTGGATCCATTTTTCATCTTCATTCTTCCGGGTACTTGTGCAGGCTAAACGTAAAAGATGGCTAGTGCTCCACTGCCATTTGTTTGTCCTTGACTTGGAGGGTTATGATCATGACCGCTCCCAGTATTCACTGAGCTTGCTACAGTACAGGATGTTGGAAGACAGCAATCCGACAGTGAATGGAGGGTGATATAGCAAGCTATTACTGTAGAAAGGAATGCTTTATACTCTCTTGTGTGAAAAACAGAGAGCATGCTTTGTAGAACCTGAAACAAAAGCTGTATTGCATTTAATTTAAAATCAGGCGAAGGGTATTCAGTACAACTATACATATACTTTTCTTACAGCCACTATTGAGTATTATGTGCCCACATTACAATGACAAAATAGCAGTAATATGTTGAAATGAATGAACCTGCATCAGAGACAAAGCGCACGGTGCAGTGTGATCTCAGAAGACTGTCCGTCCAAGAAAAACAACAGCGTCGGTCGTTTCAGCAAATGCTTAAAAGTGCAATACGTTGACATAAACATGGCTATTGAGAAACAGTACACAGCAGAGAGAGACAGAGTCTGGAAAAGAGAGAGGAGAGTAAAATAACTTAAAGAGCAACGAGGATATATGAAAGGGGCAAAATAATTACATTAACCAAAGAGGTACAAGGCTGAATTCGATTTTTATAAATGTTTTCCTTTTGAGATATTGTTGTGAAAACATAAGAACTTTCAATCACTGACAGATGGTCAAAAAGATGGCTAGAGGGCATGAGTCAGGGCAGAAATCTTTCAGTCTGACCTTTAACTTGTCAAAGATGTACCATATCGCTCTGATGGATGCTCTGATTTCTTCAAATCGAGGTATTGCTCATGGCTACAGAGTGGTGTATGATACACAATGCTTTATTTATCCCTGTGCGTCACCGAAGAACAATGCAATGAAAAAGGAGCCTTTGAAGTGTGTGGGACATGGTTGAATCAATTTCCATTTAAAACAATTTATTTAGAGCATGGCTCTAACACAACTTGGGTTCCATCAACGATGAAAGAAGAAAAATAGAGGTCTATTATCATCAAAATACTAACAATATTGTTGTGTTCATGCAGAGTAAAATAGTAAAAGTGCAAAATATTGGAGAACTGAAATAAATGTGTGGATGGTGAAACAATTTCACCATCTAGAAGAAGCCTTCCTTCTTGTTCCTCTGTTTTTGCTGCATGTGTAGGCAGTTGTTTGATAACATGTTAGCCTTAACAACTAGACCTGGTACAGTACATCCAGTCCATTATCCCTATGAATTACATTCATATTGGACGACTCTGCACCTCACAATTTACATCCCATGCCAACATCCCATGTCAACACAGTGAATGGTGTGCTCTATAGATGAATCCAGGTTGTATGTGAAAGTAAACAAGTCGCCTTTACTGAGGTGGCATTTCGCTGGTAAACACGCAAAACACTGTAGTTTATGTAAGGATTTTAAGTGCTTTTGCTAAAGAAAAAATGGCTCCCGTAGAATTTATAAAATCACCAAAGCCATAACTGTTCTGTGCTGTTATCAGCTGCTTCAATCAGCTTGGGAAAAAATGCAAAATCCACAAGCCTCTGTACCATGAAATCACAATGAAATTCCACAATTCACATGTCTCAGATATTTTATTCATTGTAATGCAAGGAGTCACTGATTGAAAGTTTGTTGCATTATAATCATAAACCTAATGCTAGCGAGTACACTGCAATTTCCTACCCATACTGTTGAGGTTGGACAAAGACAACTTCACAATAATGTTTTAAGAATGTATCACTTCCATATTCACACAACCTACCGTTGTCAGGGGTGTTGCCAACAGTTATTCTGCCACCACAGTAATGGCGGCTCTGCTAGAGTGCACAACACACAACGGTGGATTGGTTTATATTTAGCGACACTGAAGGTAAAGGTGTGGAGGTACTGGGTGTAGTGGATGGCTGCGTAAAGTGTCCGACTGTAATTGCAGGTCTGTGACAAGATCTGAACTCTGGTCTCCTGCATTAATGTCCACGCTTTTGTTAAGACTAACCATAATCTCTACCTAACTTTAACCGTGTGTTTTTATTGGCAATTACAATTGTTACAGTATTGTTGCAATATTAGGCATTACTAAGAAAACAACCACAAACAAGCAAATATGCATACACACACACACAAACTGAATTATGTATTGTAGCTTTGACTTTGCAATGCTGCTTGGGCAATCATAAAGAAAGTCAACATTATGTAAAGAAGGACTCCACAATGTGCAAAAATGAAGTGGTAGTGTGGAGCATCCTTGTCTTTATCTTGCCTGAGGATTAATGAGGAGTTAAATGAAGGTGAAACCACAAAACAACACAGACCTAATTTTGTAGGTAGGATGTAGGTGTTGTGACTGCCTGCAATTTTGATAGGAAATGTCAACGTTCCTGACACTTATGTATTTATTTATTTTCCCAAATGTATTTCCCAAATTTTGATCTCAAATCCTGAAAGAGTGATGAAGCAAACTTCATGTAAGAGGATGATTTCTTTCTTTCTCAGCTGTTTTGTTGTAGCAATACACAGCCAAGCATATTACCCGGTTACTGTAGATGTTGATATCAGATAACTCGCAAGAGAGGAGACACTGTTGGTGACACTGTTGGCAATGTAATGTACAGCATTACATTTTCACAGTCCACACTTGAGCCATGTGAAGCACAACACACTGCTGAGGAGATTTTTTTGCGCTGGGGACAAGAAACAACTGCCGTCTGGAGTTAAATAGCAGCACTGTGGGGGAGTCACAGGGATGGACAGATGGGCTGGGGAGGCTCAAGCTGACAGTGATGGGTGATGGATGCGGCACAGACATAGAGCCCACAGAGATTGAGGGGTATTTGTTGCAACAAATGGGATTGTGCACATTTTCTACTGTAATCCACGACCGAAACCGAGGAACAGGGGTCACTGTGTGTTATTTGACATCAAAGTTTTGATGCGCACATGGACAGTAGGGTCTTAGGCCCTGTTCAGACCTGGTATCAACATGTGTCCTTGGTGATCCGATCAGTGGACAGCTCCAAGTAAGCTCCACATGCGTCTCCAGTGACCGCTTGTGATCGGATCTCGCTCCATATGCAAATAAACACATACATCATATCCGTTTGCAAAGACCAAATGTATTGTTGTTTTTAATCTGAATTTGATGAATTTACTGTTTATCAGACCACTAATGAAACAAGAATTAGGTTGGGAAAACAATAACGCCGGAGCGGAGTGTTTCTGGGGGCTGTGCCTCACTGATTACTGTACAAAATATAACTTTATAACTGTATTCACTGATTCTGGTGAAACTTAATTGTGTCTTATGGAGAAAATATTTTCTGGTTTTCAGTCTGATGTCCTCCGGCTGCTCTGCCTCAACACTGATTTAGGGAGTTTACTGATGGACAGAAAGCTTTGACGTTGCTGTTGCTAAACTGTAGTTGCCGTTAGCTTATTAGCTCATTTAGTCCTGCAGCTAGCAGTCTATTAGCTATAAAGCTTAGATAAGACTTTATTAAACCTCCTCCTTCCGACAGTCCAAAGCTCCTGTGCTAGCAGTGTAAACATCAACACTCTCCCGGTGTTCTGAGCAGCGGACTCCGTAAATCGCTGTGTGTCGAGTGTACTCCATCCACCAGAATCTGTTTTGCCTGTTGTTGTAGCTTCTTCTTCTTGTTGTTTCACATGTTGAGTGAGTACATACATCCACTTACACAGAGGACGGCGGCCCTTCAATGTGTCCAGGGATGTACTCGCGTACACATTGCTACACCTCTGAATGTGGTCTGAGCGATCGGATCTCAATGCGTCTGTGTTGCATTCATACCTGGTATTAGAGGTGTCCACTTGTGATCGGATCACCCAGATCACATGTTAATACCAGGTCTGAACAGGGCCTTAGACACTGTTCTCCACATACAAAAGGATAAACTGGTAAAGGACAAAGACAGCAGCTTTACTGAAAGGTCAAATAGGGAGCAGAATTCCCTTCACATGAACTATGCTGAATCAAAAACACACAAAATATACATTAGTACTGTCAGCTGTTTTACTGGACCATGCATATTCTGCAGAATGCATGGACCTTTCATTTTCTTTGCTTCATCTGAAACACGCTGCAAGGAGGTCTTTTTTTACTTCCCTTTTCTCTTTTTATCTACTGTATCTACATATCTTTCAAGGTATTGCCAGAGTAGCTAAGCAAAAAATGTGTTCCCTGCTCTCCTGCCTTGGTTTGACATGACACTTTTTGAAATAGCTGCACTGACGCAATACCATTGGTAGGTGGGAGTCTGGTGTGCAGTGTAATGCAAAATATGCTGGAAAAACTAGAATCTGGCCACTGTGTTTCTCTCAGTTTCATCCCGTGTCACTTCTATCAATAGTGGTCCACAACATTGACTTTTTATGAAATTAAAGGCATGATTACTTTGCTCATCTCCATTACTCTCCCCTGATGTTGCCTTTCTTCCATTACAAAATGTGGTAATGTAAAGCTTTATCACTATGACATTTTCACAAATTACTGCACCACTTCTTCTCCAGAATAAATGTATATTTATATATATATATATATATATATATTGCCTTTGAAGAACACTGTGGACCCCTGTTGTTTTCATAGAACAGAAAATCTTAACAGCCTTTGTCGGAAGCTGAGGCTGTAAGATCTTCAGTGGCAGAGATAAGAACCCATTCTGATATTACAGATCTGTATCAAAAATGTTCATCTCAGAATACCTGCTGTATAACTGCGAATGTTCCACCAAAGCCAGCTAGCTCTAAAAACACAATAACCTGTTATGTGAAATGTGAAGATCCAGGCTTCTCTCCTGCACTCCCCTTTTATGCTTTCACTTCTGATGCAACCAGAGGCAAGACCAAAGTGCATGCTTAATAAGTGGCCAGTGCGCACTCACATCCATTTGCTCTCCAGCTGTGTTTGAGATATTAACTAGACATTAACGTGTGGCTCTGTGAGGGCATTCACAGTACTAAATACCAGCATTTGCGGCAGGACATTTGGAAAAAAAGGATGAGTAAAGTTTGGATTAGCACTAGTCATATTACTGTGAGCACATAGTATGGATTTTAAGTTGTTTTATTAAAGTTTCAAATTGATTTAGTCTATAAATCTATCAGTACAGTGGCTGCTAACAGCCTCGATGATGATATTACTATGCTCTTCTGAAAACTTTCAGCTTCCTGTCTTGAGTAATCGACCTAAAGGTGGTATTAGTGAGACAATCTTGCAAGTGTCATAAGCCTCCTTAGTCCAGTCAGCAGTCCAAGGTCAGCAGAGGTCCCTCCTCCTCTGGGCTGTAAGCCCTCACTGTCAGAAACAAATTGTTTGATAGGGGCTGTTTTTCCACTTAATCGCAGCCGCCACAGACACGCGCACACAATGATGGGCACACACACACCAATGAAGGACAGAAATCTCATTAAGATCAACGAGATTGCCGAGATAAAATGTCACTCAAAAATATATCAGCCATGGCGGACTGATTCTCCAGGTTCATCAAAAATACAGCACAACCTCCTCAACCCATGAGCCTTCAGACATTTCCGATTGTTTACATCCATGTCAACAAAAAGAAAAAAAAATTATAAATATAATGCATTCACAGCGGGTGGAAATATACGGATGGTGGGTGGTGGATTATTCATGACTCTGGCAGGAATGCAATGCAACAGGATAGAATAGACCTAATCTGAAATTCCATCATTACTGTAATTTCATTACAGGTTTGAGGTCATTGTTCCTCTGGGTGGAGATGAAAGTGAATGAGGCAACTCAGTGTAATCTTCTTCTCTGAGGAGGCCAGTCAACACTATGATTGGTGGGACAGGGCTGTCAAAACAGGAGAGATGAAGAGGCTTCTTGACATCACACACATACAATCCACACATACAGTTCACATACACACAGAAAGACACATACACATGCATTCAGAATTCATACAAGTCAACAAACCCTTTCACATAGTCTGCAAGCTGTGCCCTATTGTAGGATGGCACAGCACATAGCCACTAGGACTTTACTGACTGCTAGACTGGCATACTGTAGATATATTCATCAAACATGGCGGGAATGTCCAAAAAATGACTACTCAGCTTCAAATAGCCATCTGTCACGTTCACAGCTGACTAACACCTGCTTTTTTTATCAAGTAGTTTTCTCTCCCAGTGATCGCTAAGGCACATACATGTGCAAATATGCAAAACAAACTCAGTCAGTGAAGCTGGTACTTTTATGTGTGCATGTGTGAAAGAGAGAAGAGTGAGAACTAAGAGAGTTCAACAGAGGCAAAATTGCCCAAGCTTACAAAAATAAATAAGCAGTTGTTTAACGTTAAAGAGTAGTCTCAGAAATAATAATAAATGCTGCACTGCATCGAAGTTTAAAGGTAGCTGACAAATACTGCTAATTGGCATTCAACCTGATGTGAATCTTCTGTGTAACAGCTTTTATAATAGTGATTTCGTTCATTCATAGCTCTTTTTCAAGCGTGCTGTTACGTCCCCCTGTACGTCTGTGTTTGTGTCTGCACTGTAGCCACCTGTGTATGTGCTTCCTACTCTTCAACTTCCCTATGGCAAATTTTGCTAGAGGTCTCTTGAAGTCATTTCTGTGTCAGCATTATAAATACTTATGCACCATGTTGGATGTCAAGTCTGAAGTTGCTGACATTTTTTTTTTTCTTTTGCTCTGCACTAACCAGTTTCTGTCACGAGGCCTTGAGTAGAAAAGTACAGAGTTCAGCAGGAAGACACGTCCTTGAGGACACAATTATGGTGTGCTTACTAGGAAAAAGGCACAAGAGGTCAGAGGAGTTAGCAGACCTCTTTGTCAGAATCACTATAATAACATGTGCATTCATATTAATAACAATAAATTGGGTTAGGGTTAGCCTTTAACCCTTTATCAGGCACTCATTGAAATACTTACAACACAAAATTTCAACCCTAGAGTGTCATTGCAGGACACAACGAGACTTTTTTACTTTTGTGACTTTTTTACTTTTGTGACATTTTTTAAAAATATTCAAGTTTTATGTTGAAAATCAAGATCAATGAAGTTACCATATATGGTTCCTTGCCGGATAAAGAGTTAACAGAAAGAAAAGCTGTGTGAGCAAGACACGCGATGAAATAAATCATGGACAGATTATGAGACAATCAGCCTCCTGGGCATTTACAAGTGTGACACTTGAAGCAGTCAAAGGAAGAACATACAAAAGCCTCCAGTAAGAACTGCTGTGAACAACGGTCCAGTGAGACCCCCTTAAAGTTGCACACTACCATTCCGTCAAAGGGAAAGGTACTTTCTTCTACAACTCTTTCCTGTCTTTTTTCCCCAGCAAGACACTAAGAATACTTTGTCACTGAGTATCACAGATGCATTTAAACAGCTTCACTTATACAAACAGCATCAAGTACATATTTAGGACCAGCAGTGCTTTGAGCTACATGCTAACATCAGCTCATAACGGCAATGCTAACATGCTGATTGGAATTAGGTATAATGTTTAACATGTTCACCATCTAGCCTGTCAGCTTGCCGACATTTGCAAAATAGCGTTAAACACAGTACAGCGGAGGCTGATGAAAATCATTATTATCATTGTTTTTGTGTAAAAATAATGTATTTAGCCATAAAATAAGGTATTGAACAAATTGAAATTTTGACCTGATAATGGTGTTAGATTAAAAGTTAACACCAAAGGAAATACAATTAATCCTGATTGAAACATGAATACCTGAACTTTCACTGCAATACATCCAGTAGTTGTTAACATATTTCACCTCATGGTGTCGCTAGAGGAAAAGTCATTAGGATACATTGTCTGGGAACCATGAATGTCTGTACAAGATTTTTTTTTGCCAATCCATCAAGTAGATGTTGAGATATTTCCCAGGATAATTGAAAACTTTAACCTGATGGTGGTGCTAGAGGAAAAGTGAGGGGATCACCAAAGCCAGCAGGATTCATCCTCTGGGAATCATAAATGTCTGTACACAATTTCAAGGCAATCCATCCGATAGTTGAGATATTGCAATCTGGACCAAAGTGGTGGACCAACCAACAGACATTACCATCCTTAGAGCCATAATGGTGGTACGGCTAAAAACTGCCCCAAGTTTGATCAATATCTTTTTCCATGGCTGTTCATGTACATATTTGGTGACTAGCTCCCTGGTCACAGCAAATACTCCAATAGCAACCAAAACAAGCATATCTAACATTTGGAGCAATATAGTTTAAATGTTATGTTTTAGCAGTCAGACTGCATGCTCCCTCCAAGTACTTTCTGCATCAAATGCAAGTATATTATGAGATATGAGATTATATTAAATATACAGTTATTTCCCGGCACCAATAATATATCATCACCCATTTTATTGCTTAGCAAAATGCGGATATAATGTTGTTATAATGACAGCTTTTGTTGTGAGAGCACAGAGGGAGTCTAAGGTTTGAATTAAAATGTCTGATTCCCGTTGAGAGATAAAATGGATTGTGTTTCATAACACCCACCGTTAGATGAGAGATACGGCAAAAAAAGCAAGAAAAATACTATCTATGAGCTTTACCTGTCAATAATCATAAATAAAATATGCTGAGTTCATTGGAGTTGCTGTTTCAACCAATTACTGGCTCAGTCTTCTGGGAATCAATTGAAATGCCGAAATTACCTCTAGCGCTCAAAACCATAAAAGCATTCATGAAGGCAATTAAATGGTTCTCTGTTGTGTGTCTAGAACATACAGTAAATACTGCACAGTCCTTCCTCATGGGACTAAACAAACCAGTGCATTTCTTGATAAATGAATGCAGAAAAAGCAATTTTTATAAAGCTTCAGGGAAATATGACTCTGACAGCATTCTATTTTTATCAAGCGCTATATGTTTTATTTTCATCGCTAAACCATTTTTCAAGCTGTCAGAGGGAAAATAAAAATAAATGAAGAGAAGAAAAGAAACACACCCAAATCCATCTTGCCATCCCTTCTCATGGCTACACCCATCTCAGACCTCTTATTGATACAGTCATCCCTCTGTAACAGGTAATTACTGTTGTGTGAGCTTCTCTCAAACACTTGTCTTTCACATTGTCCCATTCCCATTGATTTCTGTCCAGGTTTTCATTACTCAGTGGAAAAATGTCATATGAAACACAAATTCCTTTGCTTAAAGGTGATGTACAGCATGATGTTGATGATTTGACAATTCCATTACTGTTGCTACCGCACCGCACGTTTTGACAAGATTGGTGAACACATGATCACAGCTCACCGAAGTGATGACAAGCCAATGTGATTCCTGACTGACGGATACATATCTTTGCCCTGCAGAGTTGATTACAGCAGAAAATGCACAGCAGGCCGCTGCCTTGTTCTCGTGTGTGAACTTTGTCATCTCCGTTTGTCTGACAATCCCAGATCAATACTCCATCAAAGATTTTTTTGCCTTCAGCTGATCTGTTGCTCCTCGGTGCGAAAGCACAGAAACCGAGCGGTGGACTACTTGCCGCCATCTGAAAAAAAAGACAGGACTGTAGCAGAAGACGAGAGAGGGAGGGAGAGCAGGAGTAGTCATGGGAAACTCTCAGTGTACAGCACAGCTTCATTCAAACACTGGGATGCAGCAGTAATTTGGAAGAAGTAGGAGACGGTGCAGAAGGAGAGCGACAGGCTGACCAGATGGAGGAGGCTGTCTCTTCCAATCACATTCCCATCAGTACGCTATGCCTAGATCAGTGTCTTAATGAAAGAATTGATGTGCCATACTGCTTAAAGAAAAAAGCTCTTTGTGAGGATGTTAGTGAGACAGCTTCTACTCTACTTATATCATGGATGGCTCATTTGTGTCAGAGTGATGAATATACTGTATATAATTATGGGCTCAATTGAAATCCTTTTGATTTCTACATTCAATGAAAAGACAGTCCCCATTTCCTTCTTCCTTATAGATGTCCTTCGAGTAAACAAGCTATAAATACACTGTTTTTTCATTTTCCACTGGATAAGACAATATGGTGAAAGATGAGAAAGTCAAGAGGATATCAAACGGAGATATGAGGTAATGTTAAGGAGTGAGACTCCATTTTCATGACCTAACAGTTTGGAGCACTTACCTATGGTCCGTTTCAATTTTGTAGTTATGTTGAATTAAATTATGGAGGAGGCATCTGCTCATTGATATACTCTGCTCTATGAGGCTTGATAATGGGCGGCATGGTGACGCAGTGGTTAGCACTGTCGCATGGGAGGTAAAGCTGGTTAGAGCGGGTTGGGGGTTCGATCCCCGGCTGCCCCCGTCATGTCGAAGTGTCCTTGAGCAACCCTAAGTTGCTCCTGATGGAGACCAGCACCTTGCATGGCAGCTCGGTCGCCATTGGTGTGTGAATGTGTGAGTGAATGGGTGAATGAGACTTAGCTGTAAAGCGCTTTGGGAACCGTGAAGGTTGAAAGGCGCTATATAAGTGAGATCATTTATCATTTATAACAACTGTGTAAAAATATAAGTGATGCTATGCCAAATCTCTGGTCTACATACAGTACGTATGTCGTTTTCATGTGAAAGAACATGACGAGTCTACAGCCTTGCCAGCAGCTCTGTGAGCCTATAATTAGCTCTGCACAACAATGCTTTGAGCTAAATGCTAACAACAGCATGTTAACATGCTCACAATGCTGATGTTTAGCAGGTATATTGTTTAGCATGTTCATCACCTTAGTTTAGTGTTAGTGTGCTAACATTTGTTAATTAGCAATAAACGAAAAGTACAACTGAGGCTGATGGGAATGACATTAGTTTTGCAAGTATTTAGTCATATTAGGGTTGGGCGATGCGTAAACATTTTCCAACGGGCCAATATCAGCCCAACAACCATAAATGACTCAAACCCCCCCCCCCCAAAAAAAACAACCGGCGGTGGACTCAGCCAATAGCCAATATATTTGTCCAATCGCCCAACCCTAAGTCATGTACCAAGGTATTGGACAATTGTGACCTGATGATGGCGCAAGATCTGACGTGTCAAAGCAAAATCTTGAGTGTGACGTTGTGAGTGAAGTCTGGCTTACGTCACTTCAGCATTCCTATTTGCGGTGCGAATGCAAACAGAAAAAAGCCCTTGAAGGTATGTAGTTCTCAAGGCAGCTCCCCAGTGGGCAGTTCCCCTCAGGGAGGCCCCAGAACTGTTTGGTCAAAAAAGCCAAAAGTATAGTGGCATAAACTGCTCCACCACAACCAGCGAACTGTAAATCTCATAATTCTGCTCAGAAAGTCTTTCCTCAGAAACCTTTTACTACTCAGAAAAGGCTTTTAAAGAGCTGACTTTTGAGGGATGGTTTCCGATAGTGAAGAGCTTCGATGGCTGGGATCGTTCTTCTGAAACAAAGAGGGGAGATAATCTAAATTGGAGAACCTGGAGTGCAATGGGGGCTTTGAAAGGGGCAATGGCTGTCTTTTCTTGTCAGGGAGGGGGAGAGGAAATGGGGCGATGGGGAGAGATTGGTTTGTCAGGTTGGACTCTGAGGGTTTTGAGAGTGTGTGTGAGTGAGAGGAGCCGGTCCCTGCCGAACTGGAGAGAGGGACAGATAATCAAGCCCAAGTTGATGTGGGACTTTGTGTAAGGGCAAAGGACAATAGAAACTCTTTAATAGATTAGCAGAACTCAAGTACTGGAACGGCCACCAGGGAAGCCAAGAGTTGAGCCATTGTCACACCTTGAATTCCCAATCCTCTATACACCTTCATACAAATATAGTTTTGGGGCTCCACATTCTGCTTTTAGGCAAGTCTCTCTCTCTCTGAAATTAGGAATAAATTCTCATCTACATAACACTCAAGCATGACAAGGAGAAGAAAGAGAGGGAGGGAGAAAAAGAGTGACAGAAGGCTGAGAGGCTGAGAGAGAGAGAGAGAGAGAGAGAGAGGGAGATGGATGTTGATGCTATTTAGCTCTGGAATGACGCAGGGACCCACATAATGCCCGCAAGGGAGCAAAATAATTTACTCCAAACCACAGAAATATATTCAAATAAAGTCCTATTCACATATATTCAGATCAAATCACTGTTGAAAATAAAGCCCATTTAGAATGCAATTTTTTCCTCTCACTGGTGTAATGCATATCGCTCCCTATGGTAATTCAAAAGAAGATAGCTCAGTTAAGAAGGCTCAGGAAAATCAATGATGCCTTACTGGTGAAAAGAGAACAGATGCATATAAATGAGTGAGTTTCTCACTGGATTGGAGCTTGCATTTCTATCCACTGGCCATATGGACTACAATCACGTCGCATCGATTTGTTTAGAATGCCAATTTTTACACTTTCAATCACTTATAATTCAGCGTACAATATTTAATTTGAAAATGTCACTTGCATATCATCTAATAATTTTCAGTTTAGACACTGCAACTCACAGAGACTAAGCACGAGTCACCAAGTAATTAGAGGAAAATAAAAGTTGACCAGGTGGGCTTATTACTTCACTGGACCAAATGGCATCATGTACGTACACATCCATAAGCGCAATGGGAAAAAAATATATAATTTATCCTCACACAACAATGCCCCCGAGTTAATTGGGAAACAGCCTCAGTAGATACCTTGGACATTAATTTGCCAGGCTTTCTCAGTCTGACAAGCTGATAATGAGGCATTGTGGGACAGCGGGTCACCTGGTATAGTGTTGGACAGACTGTTCTCCAGCTAACAAAGGGAGAGAGAGTGAGAGAGAAAGGTAGAGACAGAGACCATAATGGGACAAATGCACACCATCATGCTACAAATTACCTGCCAGTTTTGGTGTAATCTCTCAGTTGAATCATTATCCATCTCCTGAATCAATCTCTTTCTTGCTTTCTCTGCACCTACCGACAACTGTTGGCACCCCACCAACCCTCTGCCTCAACTTCTTCTACTAGCCTTCCCCAAAACTTACCAAAGGTACCTTTGCACTAGCAATTAGCTATTGATTTTGTTCACCTTTTATTTTGCTGAGGTTTTTCTCGGCATGCTGGCAGTAGGGGGGTTCTTCCCGGGATTGTATGTGGCAGTCGCGATGCTGCAGCAGAGGAGTAAGCACGTGCTTTAAGATCAAGGGACCACAGCAGGGGAGCAGGGATGAACAACAGGACAGGGGTAGGGGCAGAGGACATATTAATGACTGCAGTTCAGACACTGTAGGAACTGTATGCAGGGCACAGGTGCAGACAAGTGACGAATGGTTCTAGACAAGTGGTCTGCATAAAGCTGGTCTGGCCACAATATATGCTCCTAGGTTCCATCTAAGTGTCCAAACCATGTCAGTGAGCCAGCATGCACAATATCAGGACCCTGGAATTAGCTGAGCTAAAAGGAACAGAGCCATCATTTATGTCATTAATTACACTTGTGCTTGTCGTGGCAAGTCACAATGTCGGCTGTGAAAAAGGCCTATTGGACTTATTTACTCTGTCATGTTATGAAATTACATGTGACGTGATTGAAGTGAAGTTTCTATCTATGTTGCCCACCCCTAGGCTGTATTTAACCAGCCTGCATTTGTGTGTGTGTGTGTGTGTGTGTGTGTGTGTGTGTGTGTTTGTGAGTGAAAGCAGAGAGCAGAGCAGAACAGCGGACCACATCCATCCCTCTCTCCCTTCACAGCAGGAACTCAGGCCTTAATTACCTCTGATATAAACACAAATTAGTCTGGAACACAAACAGAGACTCGGCTATGAGTAATATCTTCATTTATACCCCATCATGTCCAATTACACAAGATGTATCACCTAGATGCTAGGTTTAACTTGTCTGCGTGGTGTCGGCAGATAAACATAAATTGCCAAAAACATGACAGTCTTAACACAGTAATCTTCCAGCAGCATACCATCCCATGCCTAAAATTTAGATCAAACAATTTTCTATCTGCGAATCCACCGACAATATGCATGACTCTCCATGATGTTCCTGTTTTGTTGATGTTGCCAATTGACTCTCAAAACTAATGGAGGAGCGGAACTCTGAAAAGAGAGTTACATTTATCAACAGTTTATAAATATAACATTATCACACCTACACAGAGATGAGCTATTATATTTTCTCTTGATTAACTATAGTTAGATAGTAATTTAGATAATTTGACCTTTCCTGAAGTGAAATACTTGTATGTATCTTATATGACAGTACCAGTGATTTTCCATGTCATAGCCCATTTACTCCAAATTATTCCCGCTTACGTTTAACAATGCCATAAATCTTTAAATGCATTTTCCTTCTTTTCAGACAACAATTTATTTCCATCCATCGTATGACATGAAAATGAATTGGTACTTTCTTAAATGACGTAATCAGTGAATGTCAACGTTACATCATTGACCAAAACACAGTGCAGCCTTTTCAAATCAATCTGCACCTAAACTTCATTATCGTACAAAGATAATGGAACTTGTTATCAATGTAATATCGTGGAATATGCAGTTGATTTTGATGTTAAATATAGCATGTAGAAAATCCCACCAATGTTTCTTTATTACAATGAACATATGCACTATAGTTTATTTTGAGTCGATCCCTCATACGCAGACCCGCCGTTGATACTCACTAGAGCACAAAATATGTATTAATCCGCCACAGAAAATAGGCCCCAACAATTACTCCTTCATTTGATAAAATGAACAATGGCCAGCTGTTTGGGAAATTGCTGAGCCATTGCCCCCAAGTACTGTATTTGTGACCCCTTTTTTTTTTAAAGATGGAATTCTTTAAATCAAGAGTTAAATTAATCTCTGATTAGTACAATTCGATAAATAAATAACGCTCAAGTTAAAAACTCAAACAAGATCACATACACTCAGAAACAAAAGTGTCCAATGATGTTTTTGTTTTGTCATAAGGCAAGTCAGTAGTTCAAAAAAGAACAATTGATTTTGCCTCTAAACACAGTTTGGCCTCTGCAATTTTGCAGAGCATTTGAATTTTTTTGGAAATATTTACTGTATTTGTGACCCGTTTTTTAAAGATTTAATTCTTCATTGGAAACCATTGGGCCTGGGCCTGAGTGCTACAAACACGGTGGATATTGACGGACATATTTTTGGTCAGTTCGGGGGATTTGTTGACAATAAGAAAAATATAGAGTAACACGGGACTTATCCTTCAATTAAAATCAATTGTTCACGATAGCAGTCGGAGAGAGTAAATACAGCACTGTCAACAAAACAGTGAAACACTGTCACCAATACTCTTGTCCAGACAAGGTTTGAAAAAGTTATGATGCGGTCAAAATCTGACACCCCCTAGTGAAGTGGGGCAAAAGCAAGTAAGTCAAAATCAGAAGTCATAAAAAAGTTTGTAGACAGGGCAAAGATGGAGAGAATATCAAAACAGAAAATTTGGGAGAGTTGGGAGAAAAGGGGGAGTAGGATAGCATATACAGAGCCCAAGGGAATGCAAGGCATGAAGGGAAAAGAGAATGAGAGTGATAAAGAGGGATAGAGAAAAAAATGAAGAGTGGAGGAGTAAACAGAGAGGAAGGAGAGGGCTTGCCAGGAGACTCAGGCTTTGGCTGCTTTTGTTATCTGTTTGCACAGAAATGTCAGAGCACTGTGACATTCTCCCCTACAGCTTCCCCTGCTGCCCAGCCACTACTGTGGAACACACACACCATGCTGCTACAGATCACACACACAAATTGTGGTAGAGCACATGCACACATATTCCCTAAAAAAAAGCACATCAACACACACAACATATGCACATACGGTATAAGTTCATTTATAGACCCGCACGCATGCTTTACAGGGCTGACGATACATTGGTGCTGGAGGTTGAACGCTTTATAGCACAAACATAAATAAAAAATTGTAAAAACTGAGACAAAACACAAATTAAAAAAGACTTTCTATGAAAATAAAAACACTCTCTAAGAACATGAATTCCCATAATGTGCAGTTCATGATTTCAACTGTGAAAAACACACAGTAAGTGAGACAAATTACAATGTTAAACTCTTTGATTAGTACAATTTGATAAGTGAATAATGCTCAAGTTAAAAGCTCAAACAAGATCACATACACACAGAAATAACAATGTCCAGTGATACATTTTGTTGTGGAAAGAGGCAAGTCAATAGTTCAAAGATGAACAATTGATTTTGCTGACCTCTAAACACAGTTTGGCCTCTTAGACCTTTGAGATGAGGATATCCACAGCCTACAGCATTAGCTGCAAGGAAATCTTTCTTCCACACAGGGATTTATAAGACACGTTTTTTTTTTCCTGGGAGGGTGGTGGAAGAGGAGCGCTCGTTTTTCTCTGGTGTGCAACCACCACAGGGATTTATTATTATGCACTCAATTCCTTTTGAAACAAAGCCAAGTAAAGAAATGCAAATATATTTTTGAAACATTGCTTCTTAAAGATTTCTCATAAGGTCTCTTTTCTCCTTATCTTTATGGATAGCTATGTTTTTAGCTGTCCGGCCCGCAACATTACGCTGTTGTTTCACTCTCACTGCTCTCACATTGTCGCTTTTGTCCACAGCAGGCAGCTGTTTTCAGTGAAAAACCTCCAAAAACCGGCTGTACAGCACCTGCTCAGCACCAAATAGCAGATAAACACAGTTTCTTCTAGCGACTAGCTGGTGAACAGATATTTCCCTCAGGAGTTGGTGGAGAGCATATCAGAGCTAAAAGGAGATTGAGTTCACCTGGTGGCCAGAAACACAACTCCAAATGAATGACAGTCTTGCTCTGTATCTGCTGGATGTTTTTTGCTAACAAGTTAGCCATATCAACTTGGAAATGCAACTTTGTCATCAGTTCTTTTCTTTCCAAGGCCTCTTGCTACCACTCTCATCTAATGTCAAAAACGTTGGTCGTGACAAATCCCCTGTGAGTTTTTTCTCTCTCTGTCTCTCTATCTCTGTTAACATGACTTCATTATTGCTAGCTGAAAATGCCAGTGAGAAACGTTGTTATGCGTTGTACTAAGAAAGATTTACTGATGTCATGACTAACAACCATGAACATTGTTGACAACAACGATGGAGAGACGTCTGACTATCTGTCTGGGTGGCTTTCTCAAACAAAACAGTCCTTTCAAAATCTGCTACTACTGACCAGGAAACCTATGGGGAACTGACAGGGTGTTAAATATAATTGGGATGATTGATTTATTACCAGACAGATCATTGAGGCTGAACTGACATGTTGGCCAAGTAGACTATTTAGTGCACAAATTTTCAGGCATGTGCAAGAAACACAGTCTTCAAGGCTGCATCCTTCATCTCATCTCTGAGCTCAATTGGATCTGGCATCCATGAAAACCAAAGAACCAAGGAGCTGTCAGATCACACCATACTGAAAATAAAATCAAATTTCAGTTCATTTTGTTTTGCTCACTTTGGTTTATTCAACCAGGCTATAATCCACTCAGGAAATGGCAGTTTACAGGAGGCTCAGGGTTAATAAAAACACATTTATGGAGCATCTTTGAGATATAGAAATATTAAAAATAAACAACACAGTCTCAAATAACTGCATATAAAACCATATTCAACTCTATCACGTTAAGCAAGGAGGTCTCTGGCGGATGCTATCAGAGCTAACCCAGTAATGTAAAATGAGTTTTTTAAAAATGTATTGGTGCTGAGTTTGCAGAAGTCAGAGTTAACCTTTCTACTTAACAGAGTCAGGGCTAAAAACACCCATGATGATTCAGGTGATTCGGGAGGTCTGGCCCTCACTGAGGCCAAACCAACAAGAGACTTTCCTGCTGGGGGTTTGTAATTTTTCTGATGTGCTCCCAGTGGTCTAATTTTCTCACTGGTTCTGCTAAACACACAGACACTATGTAAGCATAGTATGAGTGTGCAGGCAAGCCGAAATGCAGTCAATGACAGTAAAAGCACAAACACATTCTCCACATTAAGTCAGGAATCCACATCATCAAAACGCAACATGTAAGCATGGAATAAGCAGGCTATAACCGCTTCTTTTTCTGTGACAATTGGATTCCATCATTTCCATCATTTCAGCCCTGCAGGATCGAAACATCAAAATGCACTTTTAGTCTGACTGCGTTATTCTAACAAGATTCAACTGTGTTTGTTTGTCAGCCTATTATCTTGTTCTGTATAGGCAGTAATGACATGCTGTTGCTTACCTAATATATACCATCGCATAAGCAACGGCTGTATTAGCAATTCATAACACAAGTTCAGCATGAAGTTGACAACCGCTCAAAATGTCTCTATGGGAAGCTTTCTGTGTGTGAATGTGAGTATGCGTGTGTTCGTGTGTGTTTCCTCTGCCTGCCTGTTGACTGATCCCTCTTATCTGTGAAGCTCTGTTGGTGATTAAGGTTTTTGTCTGTTGGCTTTTTGTGCTAATGATGTGAGAACAAACACAGGAAGAAGCGTCATAGAATCTGCGATGCACAGGTTTTTATTTTACCCTTTAGTTTTACTGTCTGTGCTTTCTACTTCTAACCATCTGACAGGGACCTACATTCATTGAATGTGTTTCTCCAAACAAGCTGTACGCTGCGACATGTTTGCCCTTAAGACACTTGACAGGAAGACCTGAGGGTGTTTTCCAGTGAATCAGTGGAAGACAGTTCAAGGTGAACAGCAGGAGCACACGGGGTGAAGCAACTGATTTTTGCTAATTTCATCATCAGCACCATGTGGTGCAACTGTGACAGTTGGAAACATTGTGGGACTCAGAAGAATACATTTCAGTATGTGTGGCAGGAACTGGCAATAATAATGGCAAATCAAATCACTTCTTCCTTTCCTCTAAAAGCAGTACAGTCTATCTTAAATGTCCACAAACCATTAAAGAAACCAATTGCCATGTGTTGTTGGTGCAGAAATGTAAATCCACATCCACTGGCCAGTACAGGAAACCATTCAACAATAAATGCCAAACAGACCCTGGAAGTGAACAGCAACACACAGCTTGTCCAGGACGTGACCACCTCCGCATTTCTCACCCAGTCATCATGTCATATATAACCATTGTACGGTGGATGACAGCCATTCACACCACAGCTGTACGTAGAGAGAATATAAAAAAGTATATTTTTGAATCTTCATTTTACCTGCTTTAAAGACTGCATAGTCCAGACACACAGACACAATCAGCTTGTATAAAGGTGGCAGAGGGTTAGCAAAGTAGACCTTTCCTGAAATAGACACACTGTACATTCAAACGGCATGTATTTATATTCCAGCCCAGAGAGGCCACAACCGTCACCTTAAATAAAAGAACAGTGATAGCATTGACAACAGCTCAGAGAGCCAAAAAAAAGAAGCTACTGTGACAAAGTGACGAAGGCATCCAAGAGAGCGTTAAGATTTAGAGTAGAAGCCAGAGGTGAAGAGTCTTCTCAAAGGCTCTGCCAGCTTTGCCTCAAAATGATTCATTTTCAAACAATTGACCATGAGATGCAATGGGGAGGAAAGGCAGTGCAGAGCCTCCGACTATAGTCCGTAAAGTAACCGACTGTCAGCACGTATCGATCATCAGAATCAGATAACTGACAAAAAACTCTTAACAATTGATAATAAAAATGGTATTTTGCTTTCAAATTTCTTCAAATCTCATATAAAATCTCTTTAAGCTCCGACAGAGAGGAGAGGAAACGAGATGGGAGAAGGGAAGGAGGGGACGAAGTGAAAATTCAATGTGACATATAAAGTAAGCCAAAACATTTCAGAATAAAATGTAGTTGCGCTTATTAATGCTTAAGCTGAAAAGACATTTGACTCAAGCATGTATTTGTTGACCAATAAATGTAAAACAATGTCTTAATATTAGTATTAGTATATTAGTATAGGTAAGGTGTGAAAGACTGCCAGAAACAAGTAGCCTATATCCATTTCCAAAATATTGTCATCTTTTGGAAATATACTATTCCAGTTCAGATGTAGGCGCAGCAGAGAGGGGAAGGGTAAAAAGCGGGTGTAATAGATGTTATATGAGGGTATTTACAGCTACTGTGAGTATAGCAACTTTCAAGTTATTCTGATGTAATGCGATTTTTTTGTGTGTAGAAAAATAAGACATTCTCAGTAAAAAATAAAATGGTTGTGTTGCTTTCAGCCCTTTTATGGCAGCACTCCTACAAAGGATGAATGGAGAAGCGGAGGACAGGTACTGTAGTGGCACATATCACATATGGCACACATATTATCACACTGCCACAGTGTCTTTCCTGATGCCACTGGGGAAATTCCAAAGTCAGAAATTTTCAGTTTTCAAATGTCACAAAGTTGCTTTGACTTACACAGACTTACCTCGCATTACTATAACTACACACGATAAATTAAGAACAAATGTTCAACAAAGAAAATGCTGTTACCAGATTGTTGTGATAAAATATTTGATAACACTGGGGTTTTTCAGTGTAAATAAAGCAAAATAATGAATTAATATGAACTTGATATGAACTAATATTCATTATATACAGCTGACCAATAAGAAGGATCCTCACAGGAAGCCGTCTGGCAGCCCAACAACACGTACAAACCACTCAGCTGAGGACACAAATGTAGGCATCACCAACCGCACCTAGCTTCAGATCAGAAGACATCTCAAGAGTAGCAGTCATAGTATGTGTGTGTGTGTGTGTGTGTGTGTGATATTGCAGTCCGACTAAATCCAATAAGAGCCCATTTCTCTCCAGAGTCCTTCAATATAACAATGTCACCTACCTGTGGGGGATCCCTCGAGCACCTCTCCTGTGTAACGTGTCTCTTTGAAGATGGGCCGGTTGTCATTTTGGTCGATGACTGTGATCACTAGCATGGCCGGTCCCTCGACAAGGTTTCCAGTGAAGTCTGTGGTTGAAACTTCCAGCTGTGTGGATGGAAAGATAAATGAATTGTTTTTCACAATGAAGATGGTGTTCTAGGTGTAACTCTGTTCACAGAAATCTTCATAAAACTGTAGGTGGCTGGTTTAGATTCTGTGCTGTTCTGCATACAGCTACAATAACATCCCACCAGTCTTCCAATGAAAACACAGCCACAGTTAAAAATGGACTTTATCTTCCCTACAAACATCTCTGCATTATACCGTATCTCCCTCCACAAATGATGCTTAATAGCTGAATTTTCAACATTTGTCTTAAGACAGATAAACACACTTGCAATTAGTCTATCTTTGTTGTCAGTGGCGGCCAATTTCCCTGAATTACAATAATGAAAGTATTTGTTCCTGGACAGCTATCAAGTACCGGAGCATTTAGTATATTGTACCTTAACATTTGCAGTTAAATACCAATTTGGGTAATTTTAACACATGCAAGCCATGCAATCACTCAAACATCTATGCAGCAGAAATGAATAACAATTTGGTTTGTTCATTTTCTATTACTGTTTCTTACTTCTTAAACTTGCTAAATCATGTCCTTGCATATGTATGACTCTCCAGATTCCTTTACATATGTACAGATGCTAAGATTACTCATCTCCTCCTCCTCCTCCTTTCTACCTCCTTCACCTTGTCTGCTCCTCCAGTGAGGGATCCTCCATCAGCCCACATCACATATTTATGCATTCAGCTTCTCCCTACTCTGCAGTATTGCTAGTCATCCCCCCGGTTCACCTCCGGGACCATGCCAGTTTAACAGTGCAGTTAAAATATGCACAACATCAAGTCAGCAAACAAGCAGTTTATAATCCAGAGTGGGACAATCCTGTCCTGTTTAGTCAGCCTACCTCTTTCTCTGCTTTATTTCAATGTTTTCTATGGGTCCAACACTTTGCAGTAAGAGCCCTCATGTTGGGTTTTACCATGGAGGGTAAATATGTATGCTAAAATCTGTAAATGACTGATATTGTTATAGTGTTCATAGCAAATGTAGCTTACAAGTGCAATTCATGACTCTCATTTCTCTAACACAGTTTAAATGAACTCGGTCACATTGATACGATACCGTACAGTTTTGACTGCCTCGGCTTCAGCAATGATAATTGGAAATATCGTTGTGTGGGCAGTGATGCGCTGATTAGTGGATTTATCTCATTTTAAGTGTAAATATGTTTTTAGTGAGTGACAGCCTTTTGCAGGTCAAATCAATTGTCAATTGGCTAGACCGTACGAAGTGATGTGATAATTATAATATTTAGAGAACTGGAACAGTGTTATAGAAAATGTGCAACAGCCAGGTTAGCGGCTCTGTGAGACTGTATTTAGGCACATGTATTGAGCTAAATGCTAATGTCAGCATGCTAACATTCTTACAATGACAATGGTAACATGCTGGTGTTTAGCAGGTATAATGTTTACTATGTGCACCATCGTAGCTTAACATGTTCGCATTCGAAGATTTGTTAATTAGCGCTAAGCAGAACAGCTGAGGCTGATGGGAATGTTTCAGTTCAGTGTCATGTCAGGTACAGTATTTACTCCTTAACCAAAGTAAGTATCTACCTTGTTTACTATCTGGCAACACTTGGTAGTAGTGTTAATCTATGTTTTGCAGTGAAAGTAGTTGAGAGTAAGGTAAACTACGACATAAAATAACTACCATGTTATTTTATGTCTTGAATCACGATTACATGGCCATAGTGATGTTTGAGAGATGTGAATTTTGCACATACAACTTCAAGTAAATTCATTAGAGTCAGGAAACATGAATGGCAAGTTTATAAGTTTCAGACAAAGGAATAGAGTTTTCAGCGGGGAATGCCTTCCTCAACCCCAAACTCACCGACCTGACCGACCTCCGTCCCTCAGGCTGGTCCTCAACTTGAGCTCAAGTAACATTGTTTTCTAGACGTCTTTATTAAAGTTTCTCTTGTTCCTCGCCTAAAGTCCGTGCACAATTTAACCTTTTTATAAGCAAGCCTCTGAGTGCCTCAGTGTTAAAGTGAAGAGATATTTCTTTTTGACTTTTTATATTTTTGCACCACAAAGCCTCGCAGTTTATAGTATTTTTTCTTTTTGAAGTTAGTGTAGCCAGATAAACTTTATTCAACATTCAGCCACAACATCACAAGGACTCAACAGAAGCCCAGGCCACGACCTCGGAGGCTAGGAGACCGCATCCTTTTGGTGACCTGCGTGAACAGTCACCTGGAGCGTAAAGCTGGATTTATGGTCGCCGTACTGTCCCTAGAACAAGGGTCCATTCTCCCAAAATGACGTCATCGCTCCATGCCGAAGGCGCCGCAAGTTGTTGTGGCGCGTGGTCATGCACCTCTGAATTTTTGTAACTAGGCAACGCAACATTTCAACATGGACGCCTGTGAAACTACACCTTCCATGAGAGACCACAGGGACAGCCACATGATTCTAAACTCATGGAGAGAGATTGCTGCCAAATTGAATAGATAAAAACAGATGCATTCTTCCTCAGCAACAACAAGCTCTAGTGCAGAGTGCAGCCATATCTGTTTATGACAATCTTCTACTATGTTTTTTATTTTATGCCCCCTGGCATTTCGGAGATAACTGCAACGGATAGCCTGTTGAGCAGAAACGCCTCCGTGCAATCTCAAAGCTCACGTGACATCTACAGGGGGCTGCGTTACAGTGTCTCGCACGAGCATAAACAAGGCTTAACCTGCAGCTGGGCTCCCAATCGACTGAGCCTCACAGGCAGACAGGCCTGCACCTCCTGCTGCACTGTGCCACCGCGCAGCAAACTTGGAAAGTCAGCTGAAACGGTCTCCTCTCTGCAACGCTTCAACAAGTAGCCAAAACTAGATGATACTAGTTGATGCCAAATAAAAGAATCCCCTCTAGAGAAATCAGCGTTACGCTAGCGTTGCCGTTTTGGTTTTAATAACCAAATTGCATACTCTACCTCACTATTGCCACTGAGTTAAGTTTTATCTCATCATTTAAGATCTTTTATTCATTTGATAATCTTCTTCATGTACTCCTTATTAATGCTTCATATATTCAGTTATTAGTAGGCATTTAGCTATAAATAAATGTCCTCATTTATCAGCAAGAAGTTGTCTGTGCGTGTTCTTTGACGCAGAAGACAGAGGTCAATGTATTGAAAAGAATTCCAATTCCCTCTTATGAGATTGATCACTTTAACGATTAATTTGCCTTAATTATTTTTCTTCAGTTGAAGATGATGCTCCAGATTTTTATACGGGTGCAAAGATTTAATTTTTAAGTCGTTTATAGCGCTACACTATAAAAAAGACACCATTGTTGAGACGACCGGCTTTATCTTGTTCATTAAGAAAGGTTTTCTCAGCTGTGGTCTCTTTTGTTTACTGTAATTATACAAATGAATGTCTCAGAAAGAATGTGGTATTGATTTTATGCTGCATCCAGCACATTTGGGTGCAATGAATTAATAGAGGCTACAGGCCGGGAAAATGGACATACCTACAGTAAGCATATGAAACTGCACTTCATAGGGCTAGTGACTGGACACATAATAGCCTGTATGTTGCCAGTTCTGATTGTCAAAAGATTGAGATCACTTTTGATATAATCTAAGCGCTTATGCTACTAGAAATCCTATCTGCAGATGAGGCTATGCACGCTATGAAGTCACCGGTCTGTATCCTATGAAGATACCATATGTAATGACATTACCTCCGTTTCAATCTTAATCTGAGGCTAAGAAGATCACTTCACTTCCTTTATTAGCGCTGGAGCAGGGCTGCAGACATTCATCAGAGAGAGAGTGAGCGAGAGAGGTTCCTCCTTTATCTGAAGCATCACATTACCAGCCTTTCCTTATCCTATCAGTAATGCATGACATCACGCAACCTCTCTATCAAACGGGTCATCCCAGTCCTCTCCCTCTATCTCACTCCTTGGTCTTCCTCTTCCTTGTCCTCCTATCCGTCGGTCACCATGGAGCCTGGAGCATATAGTGTAATGGCAGTAATGGCACACATGCAGCTGAACTAAGTGTTTTAGGTGTTAGGAGCCTAATGGTTTCATATATTATCTCATCCTCCTCTCTCTTTCTCTCTTCCTTGAGAATATACCATGGGAGGCTTTTCATGAGAGGGACCATTTCCCTCTCTGTCTCCATCCTGCAGAACTGCTGACTCCCAACTAATGGTGTTCTCAACCCAACATGCATTTTCATCCAATTCACTGATCAGCTCACACACACACACACACACACACACAGGCTCACACACACAAGAGAGACATAATATATGACTGAAACAAGCATACAGGGATCTGCATGGCAAAATAATTCCTGTCCTCTGCCAACAAGCATATGTACGCATGAATTCACTCACTCGCACAGACACATGAATACATGCAAACACTCAAGCTTTTCTTCTCAGCATGTCTGAGCTGTAATGAGAACATTAGCTGTGAGCTGCCTTGCATCAGATCATTTGAATGGGGGACCGCACCAGCAACACAGCAATAACCTGTTTGGCAGACAGAGGGAATATATAATCAAACGCATATCGTCTCACCATAAAGAAACTGTTGTGATCTTTCAAACAAAGCCTGTCATGAACAGCTTTGATTTGCATTACTTTCTTTGAGCTAAACAGTATAATATGCAAATGTCTTCACCTCATATTCCATACTACAGATATAGTACACGTTCTGACCGGGTTTTGAGTATAAAGTGCATTCACAATGAAAAAGGGAAATAATGTAGTATGCTCAAAGATATTAGTATGCAGGGTAAATTGGCCTGAGTTTTGGGTGTAGTGCTGATGGAAGCTGTTACTGTACTATAATGTAATGCTCAAGGGAAAGGTAGAAGCAACTCGCAGCTAGAAAAACTAAATCGCACATGGTGGTGGTGAGACACCCTCAGGAAATTCTCTGAAATTAACAATTAAAAAAACCCAATTAATTCAACATTTTTTCTTTGTTGAATTTAAAAGAGTTGCAAAATGGAGGAGATGCTTTTCAGAAGTATTTTTGCCCACTGTAAATTCTTATTGCAATTAATGGTATTCTCAGTGCTTCTCAATACAGAAAACAGGAGTCTAACATTTGGTCCTACCAAAGAAATAATTCCTCCCACTTCACAGCTCTGGCTGTTGGCACTAGTTTCAAAGTTTGATTGATGTCTTTATGTGCATATATTTAATAATTTCCTGTTATAACAAAACAATAATTTCTTGATTAATAACTGAAAAAATAGCACACTATAAATATACATAGCATACTGTATGTGATGTGGAGATGGAACAGAGCTCTTTTTTTTCATCTTTGTCTGCTTCCTTCTTGCATTACTTTTCATTGACTAATCAAATATTTAAAACATGAGCATGATTCTACTTACAGTAGCTCAGTGTTTTGATGTCAGTGAGCCAAAAACAGAGAGAGAGAGAGAGAGAGAGAAGCGAAACTGACATTTTGTCTGAAGTATATGCAAATGGTGATAAATGGCTCTCATAGATATTATTTATACCTGGTCTCAAAACCATAATCTTTTACAAAGACCATTTTTCTTACCCTGTAGGCTTTATGTGAAAGAGTGAATCTGATTAAACAGTTGTTCATCAAATAGAATTTGGTAAAAGCAGCGTAACCCTTTCCCTCTCTCTCTATGCTCATCTTGGCACTGCTTCTACTGTAGCTGCTAGCTCTCCTCTAATAGCTCTTTTTATACTTCTCACAAGAATCCTCACTTGTCCTTAATGCTTGGATGCTTGTGCAAATCCTCACCTGTGCAGCCTACTTCTCCTCATAGAGATCTTTGCATAATGAAGGACTGCAGAGAATATGTGCATATTATTTTGTCTGTGCATGACAGACATGAAAAGGGTGAAAGAGAATGCATGTTTTTCCAGTACTGATCTCAGTTCAGGCACTGTATTGTAGGCATTAGCATGTGGGAATATGTGGAATAAGGTCTTTTGAGACCCAATCAGCCTCCAGCATATAGCATGTATAAGTTAGACCACCATCATCAGTCACTTCTACCTCTGGGGAACTGCCAACTCCTAAGAATGAAACAGTCAACGTTAGATAAGGGAGAAGTCCCAATTGAATATGAGAAAATATATAAAATGTATATTTCTTACTTGTTTGGATGCTTTCAATTTAATTAATTCTACTTTACTGACTATTTCTGCATCAATGTGCCAAGACAATTCTCCATTACATCCCTAAAATCACCCAATCATGATGACACAGGGTGTGTGTAGATTAGTGGGTGAAGTTTAAATCAGACCCGAGGCATTGCATTCCTCACACGGCTCATCACTTGCCTGTTAGCAAAATGGGGAAGCTATTTTTTCTCTATCACGGATCATAGCGAAATATTTTCTCAAGTTGAAAATTAGCATCTATGTGTGCGAGAAGGGGCAGTGATTTCATTTGGAGGGAAAATTGCTTATTAAAGGCAGGGAGAATTGGAGAAGATGGGCCCTGCTCGTGCCAGATCAGCGGCAGTCAGTCACAGGGGAGATGATAAACTCTGTGACCACTACCTCTGTGTTTATTGGCTGACCTGGCCCCACCTTCAGAGTGTAGATCTGTGACTTCAAGCCATCTTGTCTGTGAACATTACAGGTCTCAGTAAACGTACCTCTCTCCTGCAGTTTCCTCTCACTTTCCTTTTTGCCCTGAGAGGGTGTCGGAGAAGGTTGAGCAGGGCCATTTCCTCTCAGAGCTGAGATCATTATCACACTAAGACTTAGACACTTCTCCACTGAGGAAAGGTCACAGTTTGTTTTAAGTCAACTTTCTTTCTACATAAAAGGCAGCGCTTATTCGTTATTCAAGTGTTGCTCATACAATCATTTATCATGAATACACCATGGTTAATATATCCCAAATGAATGCTACATTATGAATATCTTCTATTGGTGTTGCGACAAAAGGATTTCCTCGACAATGAAAGGCTTCTAACTTGGTACCATTTACTTCTATAGTGTCAGACCTCATGTATATTATGTCCTTTTTTTAAATACTGACATACCCTTGGTGTAAGAGGACTGTGTCTCAATCCTCTTCAGCATGGAAAGGATTCAGTGCTATCATTATTCAACACATGGACAACAAAAATCGGTGCAACTTAAAAACACTCTTCTCAATTTGTCAGAGACACACACACAAATATAGACAAGGACGTGCAACTGTAACTGAACTGTTCAAGGACGAATAAGAGTAACGACACTTCTTTCTTCTGAAATCCTTTGGCTTGCTTCAATTTCAATTTATAGTAGAACCAAACATTGCGTTCCTGCCATTTCCTGTCCTCTCCTCTCATCTGTCTCCATCATTCCTCCTAGCTTTGAGTCTTGAAAGGCCTTTGTGCCCAGATGAGAAGCTAGGTTGATTACAGGGGAGGGATACACTGTAGGCAGAGATGTGAGCTGAAGCCTCAGTCAATTGGGCGCTTGGCTTATTGTAGCAGAAGTAGAGGAAAAGGAGCTGGGGCAGCTTTATCACAGCCTTAAACACAGACAAGAATGGGAAGAGTGAAAAGGGAAGTGGTGAAAAGGGGGCGAGTCATGCATATGGAAACATCTCCGTTGCCTTCCACTGCCATCGCCTCATTTCACATTCACTCAGCATTCAGCTCCTCCTGAGCCATTCAAGTAGTCCTCCCTTTGCTGGGGTGGTGAATTCAAAGGGGCTCTGCCTGCCTGCCGTTTTCTTAAGATCCCAGTGAAACTGCTGTGCAGCTCCAAGGTGAATGGTACCCAGCACCTCCCAAACACTCCTGTGGCTCAGCCTTTATCAGCAGGCTGCTCTCCAGACCGCAGAACCCCGGTCCTGCCCTAACACAGTTCAGACAGTCCCCAGGAGGGAGAGCTTTCCCTCCCTCAAACTCTCCTTAATGCTCTCCCTTGGACACAGCAAGGGGAGGCATAATCTGATCACCGTTGAACTGCTTTACTGAGCAGCTCCAGCAAAGTGAGTTTGATTGGTCAGATCAGTTTGGAATATCTAGAAACATAGGAGGGTGGGCCAGAGGCATCGAAGACTTGTACCTTCACTGTAAATCTTGATGGAAGTTGGCAGTGCCACTGACCATTAGAACTCAAACAGGGATCATGAAACACAGCATATGATTGTGGAAATAGCATTGTGTTAGGAAATTTCTTAGCACTTTCTCAGTACTAGTATATTTCATGAAGTCACAAAGACAAACATCAACAGAGAAACAGCTTAATTGCACAGTTATTGTGTTATGTTGCACCCACAGCCTATATACTTGTAAAGAAAAGCTTTTCAGTCTTCTTTTCAATTTTCATGCATCTTCTTTTACAGTACAGCAAGGTGTGATAACAACAGAGGGATGTTTTTTCCCTCACTTTCCCAAAAGAATTTCACTTTTTCCTCTATTCCTCTCAAAGCATAGACCTCAAGGCATCAGCTTCCCTTCGAAACACCCAGTGGGACACGTGGATGTTAATCCACCGGTCCTGTACACATCTGCTGCATCTACCTTCAGAACTTGAATAATTCTATACCAATGAAGTTAAGCCATGGAAGCAGGCTCTCAAGAAGGAAGCACAGCTGCCAAGTGTGTTTCATACTCTCACCAAAGCTCTTTGAGAGACATGGAAAGACCAACTGGGATTGGTTTTCTGCTGAAGGGCATTTTTTTTGCAAAGTGAAACCACAACTTTATCCCATCAAAGCCAAAACAGTTACAAGATTAGGGCTTAGCCAAAACATTTTTAGCCATGCTAGCGCCATCTCTCTAAGGATGCTCTGTTGCTGTGTCGGTAAGTTGGTCCACCACATTAGTCCAGACTGAAATATGTCACCAACTATTAGATGGATGATCCCCTGACTCAACTATTGGGTGAGTTATCATGAAATTTGTTACAGATATTCATGGTGCCCACAGGGATAAATCCTCATAACTTTGGGTATCCCCTGACTTTCCATTTAGAGTCACCAGGAGGTATGCGTTTTCACTTATCAAGTGAAATTTCTCAAGATCTACTGCACCAGATGGATTGGAAGAAAGACAATGTATCCTAATGACTTTGTTGATCTACAGACCTTTTCTATATCGCCACCAGCAGGTTGGCATTTGTGGTTTTGAGTGAAATGTCTTGACAACTATTGGATGGATTGCTATAAAATATGGTACAGACATTCATCCCACAGGATGAATCGTAATAACTTTTCCTCTAGTGTTGTCATCAAGTCAACATGCTAATTTGTCCAAAACTTTGGCTTCTGACCAAAAAGCTGCAAAACTAATGTCAATCCCATCAGCCTCAGCTGTGTGTTTGTGCATTGTTGATTAGAAAATGTTAGCATGCTAACACATTGCACTTTGCTTACATAGTGAACATTATACCTGCAAAACATCTGCATGTTAGCATTGCCATTGTGAGCATGTTAGCATGCTGATGTTACCATTTAGCACAAAGCACATTTTGAAGATTGCAGTTTGTGGTGCTGTTGAATTGTATTGCGTTATGCTCTATCTCTATTATTTTGTCCACCCCATTTATATCAGTAAGGGTAGGCTAAACAACAGACACACATTTCTGTATAATGCAATACAATTCATCAGCACTACAAACTATATCATCCAAAATGATCATAAAGTTGAATCAACACGTCTCTGAACAGAAACACTGGACATTATAATCTCCATGAGGGTAGGATTTACTGCAGCACTGTTGTATTAGACTGCATTAGTTTTACATGGACCTAATAAACTGTCAACAAGTGTATAATCATGACCTAGGCAAGACATTATTTCTGTGTAAGCATGATGGGAATGCATGTTTATATATTTACAGTCTATAATTTCCATAATATACAAACGGTGATTCAAAAAGAGGGGGTATGCAGATTACAGTCACGTGGTAAAACTGTAGTCTAAAATATAAGATACGATGATCCAAATGTGAACAAAATGGTATCTCCACCACCAAAAGACCCAAATTGCTTGACATATAATGATGCTTTTTTGTTTTTAATAAGCAAAATCTAAGTTAGGGGCGTAATGGTACATGAATTTGTCCCAAATTGTTTGGCACAGGATGTTCAGCTCAGTAAGTAATTTGTTGCGATTTGGTACACCCCATGACCTACATTCTCATCATATTAGTCTATTACAGTCTCATATGATCGCAATAAGATCCCAAGTTCTCTGGCTGGTTGCAAAGACATCATAGGCCCAACCTACACTCAAAACCTTCTTCTACCATCTTTAAATGCTAAGCCTTGGTGGTCTAATTTGTTGTTATGAAGCCAGTGTTAATGATTTTATTACTAGTCGTTATCATCACGAAAATCTCAGAGACGGCAAATTATTTTAAAAAATGTTAATGTGCTCCTCAGCAAACAACTGCTCTTGGAATATTGGATTGTGTGGATTTCTTTTTCTGTCTCTCATCCCAGAGTCACTGATCTGAAATGTTCCTCATTACATCAAAAGAAAAAGAAGCCCTTGGAATGTCAAAGGAGATATAAATAGATGGTCTTTGGAGGGAGAGAGATTGAACAAAAGATGGAAGGTGAAAAGGAGTGGGGGAGTTTAAAGTATGGAGAAGATAGAAAATGATAGAAAAGATCTCTCATTCAGCCGGCCGTCTGGCAAGATAAAAAATAATCCTGCTTCTGAAAGGCGTTGAAAGAGTCACAAAGGCTCTCCCTTGTGTATCACGGAACAAAATAGCCCCCCTCCCCTCCTAAGGTATAATTCAATCTCCTTTTGTCTGGCACTGAAGGAACTGTTTGGAGGGCCGGTGGAATACCACGAGTGGTGCACTCAGGGCTGAACTACTCCATCAACAGTACAGCTGTGTGCAATACTGTGCAGGTATTTCATTGGTCTCTTTGAATAAAAAGACTGTTATATCTGTTTTTCAAGAACATGTTGGAAAAGCTGACATGATTAGCATCTTCTGAGCGTCTACAGGAAGGTGGTTCTGTCACATCAAATGAAGAAAAACATACAGCAACTCGTCGTTTCACATAATTTACGGCATCCTTTATTTTACAAGTCTACTGTAGGTCGCAGTGCACATTACATGATTGTCAAGAGTTGTGATGTATTTTATTTGCACCTTGAAATGATTTCAAAATGAAAGTACTTGTTTCAATCAATTAAATAATGACTGAATGTAAAATCTTAAGTTAAGCTTCAACAATAGACATTTACATGTATACTCGAGGTGTCCCAAGCCCGGTTCAGGGCTGGAACAGGCATATTTTGGACCATATCTTGGGAAATAAACCCGATCAAAATGATAAACCTTTCTTCACTGTACTCTTCTGTGTTTTGTCCACCTCGGCCAGCTAGTGTTTCAAAGCTGCTCTCCTTTATGGCAACATTTTGCTTGCATACGTCACATCAGTTTCAGGAGTCTCCCAGTTTATCTTTCCTTCATAACAATCAACTGTCTAAGCTGATAGTTTGGAACCAGGATCTTCAGTATTTAGAACAAGTAGCTTGTGAAAAGTGTGTCAGGTTCAGTAGTCCACAGGTGTTATTGCAAATGTGCCAGATACATATTTAATCAAGATTGCATCTTCTGCTGCTATATAATTATTTTTACTCTGTATACCGAGCATCTTTGGAACAAAAAGTGGTTTTGGGATGAATTTAGTTGTATTTTAGTTCTGTAGCTTGAGTGTGCACTGGGCAACTGTGTCAGTTAGGTAAATATAAGTGAGGTAAATATTGGGTTGAACTCGGTAGCTGCAGATACCCAATATTAAAGGATTGGGATCTCCAAAATGACTTGACATCCATCATTTATGCCAGCCTCCTCACTGAAAACAGTTTGCTCAACAATGTCTCAAAGGTTACACCCTATTGTGACAATATATGTCTCTCTGAAGAATGCTGTGTTATACATGACTATAAAAGGCTGTTTATTTTGATAGTTTGAGGAGAGACTGGGATGAAACTTTGGATGCAACATCCTGTGTGTTTAGTGATCCTACAAACAAATGACTTTCAGCTGACACGGGAGGGAGTAAATAATAAATGTGTTTTCATTTTTAGATTGCCATATCATTCCCAGCAATGACTTTGTCTCTTCTTACTTATTGTATTTACTTTTCAACTTCCCTCAGGATAGATTTTAATAATCTAGTGACCCATTTCAGTCCATTTCCTGTCTTTTGTGGTCAATGTCAGCCCTTTCAGTAGATAATACTGGGAGTGTTACTGTATCAGTCTTGACTGCTGAAAGTGGAGCTGCCCTGGTACTAAGGCAGAGTGCATTAGGGGTTGTGCCATGTGCCTCAGCAGGCGGCGGACAGGCTGAATTAGCAGCGGTAATGCCTGAGGCTAAGCAACAGGGCGCTGTTTAATCAGGTTATCTGGGAGTAGGGGCACAGCAGTGTGTCTGCAGGGGTATAAGGGGGTTTCTGGAAGGACAGCAGGATAGTGACACAACTCTCAGACTTCAATGATTCTGACCGGAAGGAAGGCTTAAAAACAGGAAAATAAAATGGTAAAACTTTGAGGAAAATCTCTCTGAACTGAATTGTAAAAAGAGCTTCTAAGAACGTGTCTATAGTGTCATTCCATTTATTTGAAGTTTGCTTACATTTGAATTAAAAAAACGAAGTAGTTGTTTGAGAAACCAAACAACAGATGCAAAACTGAATGTTTACTGTGTGTCTGACGGAGGTAGAGAGTGTTGCAAACATAGTTCAGGAGACAGTTATGCATGTGAAATAACAAATTATCAACCACAGGCATTATCAGTGGACAATTCGCTGTGTGACCCTGTGGCATGAAAGTCTTGTGGTTATATTTCTTAAAGGTAAGAGCAATTATGGTGGCTCGAACCTTTCTTTGGCTCTGGGAGTAGGTGGTGGTGGTGTTGATGGTGTGTGTGTGTGTGTGTGTGTCCTTTATCTCTGTCCCACATACAGGGACTAAGTGCACATCAGGGCTGTTTCCCTGTGTGCAGGGCAGCGTATCCTGCTCTCCAAAGCCCAGGAAATTACAGTCCAGCCAAGCAGAAAACAGGAGTGGGATTTGGACAACAGGCTTCACCTGTCTCAGGCCTCAAGCCCCTAAAGTTACACCTACTGTAAATGAGGGAGTCATTTGATTGCTATACGAAACCGTGGTGTATGTCTGTTGAAGTGTTGTTGCAGGTGTGTATTTGTGCATTATTGTACAGTACATGCAATATGTATTGTTTATTTTTATAAATCATAATTTAGCTTTAAATTTCTTTTATTATCATTATTTTATTCTTATTATTATTATCCCTCTTTGCTCTCCTATCTCATCTGCCTTTTCTTACTTCCCTATGGTCCACTGTTCTTTCTTCTCTGGTCCTCTGAATACACTCTGTTCTCTTTCTTCGAACTGTCTGGAGGCACACTGCCTCCAAATTATTCATTAGATTTGGCTGTTTTGTCAGCAAAAAGAAAAACTTTAGTTAAACAGTATGGACCATACTCAGTCAGCCCTTCAGAGCCACAGTACTGTCAGTGGAGGGGTCATGTGAATGGTGCCTTCAGATATATACCTTTCTAGTCCCATGTCTTCCATAGGACCAGCAAACAGCAATTCTTATTATAAGTAATTCATAAGAAATATGCAAATTGCTAAAGCTATTAAATCAATCAAATTAGGCAGGATGTGAGATTGTGGAGCAGGAGATTTAACACATTTGAACATTTTTCAAAGGTTTAAGGTCAGATCATTTCAGTTGCCAGTTGGCTTTATTCTCATTCTATTTTCCTGACTTGACAGCTCCTGACTAGGGCCTAACTTTGCACAGAGTATCCATAAAGATATAAATAAAGATGAGCAAGCGATATTAGATATCTAGATAGAGATGCGCACAGAGATATACATCCAGGGTCAAATGTTTGGGTTTTCACCTACAGTCCCTGTTCTTCCACCTCAGCAACATGACGGATTAATCAAAAAATCCTCTCTCTCTGACACCTAAGCAGAAAGAAACAGCCACAGTGGAGCGGCTATAAGCCAAAAGGACAGATAGAAAGGGGAGCAGTGACTGTAAAATTTGATTAAACAACAAAACTGTGTCCATGAGATCTGTGCCTTGTGCTGAAAGGTATGAGGATGAAATCCTGCAAAGTCACCAAATTAGCAAATTGTGGGAATTATGTGTTCTGTATGTCTGCAAAAATGAAAAGCCTGAAGCAATTTAATGCTTACACTGTTGGGAATTCTAATACATATCTGCGAGAACCTGCCCTGAAATGCTGTAACTAGCACCTTTGTACTCTATGTGTACTGTGTGTAAAGAGGGGATTACTATATATTATCTGTTATTTTGAGACAGAATGTATGGAGCAACAGAGGAGCATACTAGTAGTGAGAAAGTGAATTTCAGGGGTTTTAGGAACTGAGATGGCCAGCAAGCTGCCAACAGATCCCTTCTTCCCCATTCACACTATAAACTCATGTACTCCACACTAGTGTTCAGCATATTAGTAACAATGAGTAGCTTATTAGTGGTGAAACAGTCAGCTTTCCAATGCACATAAATGAATGACCGTTTTCTTGCCATGCGCCATAATGTGCTTGGGTCATGTCAAGGTGTGTCTGCTGCGCTTGTAATGCAGTCTCTCTGGTCAAACGTTATTCATGCAAATATTATTCACGTATGTTTGAATAGATTGCAGTGTGCATGTGCAAAGATGTCTCTGGAAAGTGTTTGCACGCCACAGCTGGCAGCAGCTGTCTATCTTTGACCTGCTCTAATGGTGGAAGTCATGGGTCACTAACAGGCGGACCGCGGCCCGAGTCCGGACCCAGACGCCGTCCTATACGGACCCAGACCTATAATCAATAAATTATTAAGGGATTTTAAATTTTGATGGGGCGCTTCTATTTTAACCGGCGCAGCTTGTCTAGTCTGCACGGCACTGGTTTAGCGGCTCAAGAAACTCACAGACCAATTGCATACGAGTTACGCCAGCCCACGTGACCCTACTCAGCCAATCAAATCTGTGCATTCCAGGCGATAAACATTGCGACTCTGAATACAGACAGACGAGAGAGGTGAGAGGCGAGTGACAGATGACAAGACGAGTGAACGACACAGGGAGAGAAGACACATTATTTATTGTGAAACAGTTAACAAAGAAAAAGGGAAACTCAAGCTGCTGCTACACTTTATTTTGTTTTTCTAAAATTAAGCACTTTATTTTAAGATAAACAATTTTTTATTACTTTACTACTTTATTTATTTATTTTCTCTATTTCATTTTTAAATGCAGCCCTTCTTTTAGTTAATGAAAGAAGAACATTATACATATCTACAGTATTATATATCTCTATAGTTCAATGTTAAGTGACAATACTAATATTGTTTTTGACAAAAGTGTTTTTGAATTGTACTTTCTTTATTTGATTTGACAGTCAGTTGTTGATTACATGCAGACGTTGATACAACTGCTAGGCTACTTCAATATATATCACACTAAACCACAACGCACGATAGACATTATGATGTTGCGGACCTTTGCTTGAGGACATTTTCTCTAACTGGACCTCTTCGAACTTTAGTTGAATACCCCTGGTGCAAGTTATTTCTTTGCACCATTCTGTTGCTGTTTGTGATCCACCGAGTGGATCCAACTTTTTCACAGCTTGCAATACTAATACAATGAAATTTGGGTGTATCACTACTGGAAAACTACTTGCCATGGTGGTGACAGTCACTTCAGCTTTGATTGATATGCACAATTCTGTACATTTAAAATCCTGCATGCATAAGTAAACTATCACTATTCTAACCCTTTTAGCCTCAAGTTGCTTTCTACAAAATAAAAACTAAAAATAACCTTAAAATTGATGAGAATCAGAAGCCACATCCAGTCATTTCCACAGACTGATCTGTCAAAGGATGCCACCGTTTGATGTCTGCTCTGTCAAAAATAGGTAAATATAGGTAAAAATGTTTTTTTCTTTATTTTTCCAGTTTGACAACCTAACAAAACTGTTTTGAGGGGACAGCTTTGCGCAGTTTTTGAAAGCTGAGATATTTAAAAAATCTAAAATTCAAAACAGCTGTCAATTCACAGCTTGGCCTTTGTAGAGTTGAGATAGGTCCATATGGTTTCTTAGCGAGCCCTTCCTTTGTCACTGTGAACTGTGGCTTGACAGACAGAGCAGAGTATGGGCCTTTTAGATCTGCTGTCAAAGGACATCACAAGTGTGGATGCTACTTTCTATTGCAAGGCACAAGCTGCCAACACTGAGCTGCTTCATAGCCCAGCCCAAAGAAGGCTAACCAAAAACCTAACCAACACCAAACATTGGGATTAACAGATTTTTAAAGTCAAATTCTTTTATTTCAAAGAATAAACCACAGTATCGAAACTTGTAATTCCAATAACTAGGCTGCAACCACAGAAGGTTTTTTATTAACATAACAAACTATTCAGGCAATTAAGAGCTGACTGCATGTGGCAATCAGAGAGAACCAGAGACATTTAACTCAAAAATAATGTCCACTGCACTATTTGTGGTTGTAAGCTTTTTCTCTACCTCAAATTTCAGCATCTCCAAGGTAAGCACGCACAAAGGACTCACAACACTTATAGTTGCAATGACCTGCATTACTGAGGGTCATCCCTCTACCTGTGTAAACAAGACTGTTATTTATCACTTCACGTTCTATCCTTCCTCTGCTCTAAGCCAATTAGAGTTTTTCCCCGCCACTCTCGACCCGACCCGAGCTTGTCATAGCCGCAGCGATAAGCCCCGCACCCCCTCTCCCCTCCTCTCCATTTTCCATCTCATTAACATTCATTTTCACCCTAATTGAGCTTAATAAGAAAATAATGTTTGACATTAAATCCTTGTGAACATGTGGCCCAACTGATCACTGTGTCTGTTTGTTCTTCCACAGCAAATGTTTACTTTGTCAGGGGTTTGTTTGTTTGCCTTGCTTGTGGTTCCTGTAATAGCCTATTTAGAATTCCCACTTTCCATCTGTCTGGAGCTGACCCCTTGCTGTTGTTATGCTGAAGTTAGACTGTGCTTTTGTGTGTGTCCCAACTTTTGCTTAGTTAGTGTCTGCATCCATATATTTCAAGCTGAGCCTCCAAAACTCTGACCACTGCATTTAGATACCAAGCCAGTCAACTTTATTGATTTCATTTCTTCAAAGCCAGTGGGGATATTATTTTGATATACAATGACCTTGTGGGGAGGGTGGAGGCTAGCATTTCTTTTCCAATATCAATCAATCATCATCATACCATAAAAAAGGGAGGAGAAGGAAAGGAGGGAATGGAAGGAAGTGGTGGGTCTGTTCAATACAACCTTGGTTGTCTGTATAGCAGAACACTGATACATTGCTGTATATTGACAAAAACATTTAAGGAGTCCACACCTTTAAACATATAGGGAGGTGGGCAAGGCATGGTGGGGGGGTCTGTGTTGACTAATGGCCCGCTTTAGAGACATGAGATTGACATATAACCCTGAACGTGAGGAGCCGCATACAGATGCAATCTCTATCCAAAACAACATCCCTTGTATATCTTAAAGAGGTGCCTCCAGAGGAAACATGTCGGCTCTATTTTGTCTCTGGATGGATAATAGACTTGACATTCACTGACATTTGCCTTCAAATGTGACTTCAAAAACATCATGGATTGGAGATTCATATCACGGTCCTCTTACATGTTTGTGTCTCAGTGTGACCAACATGTGTGACATGCCAGAAATCAGCCTCTCAGACTTTAATACATATTTACTGACGAATGGTATATCTAACCTTCCAAATGTTTTTTTTGTGTTTGTTTTTTTTGCCTCTTGGGGTCAGCAGAAGAAAATAAACTGTAAAAACACTGACTACTGAATCTTAGGAAGTTGCTGTGACTCCAGTATGTTCACCAGCTAGTCGCCAACAAATGCTGCTCGATGAGAGAGGAGAGACTGAATCAAACCGGAAAAAAATGAAACAATTAGTAAGATGACACTAAAACGCTCCACAGAACTGCAGAGACAGATGATGAATCTCTGTGGGTTTTTATTACGAGTGGCTCCCTTGACATACAAGTCATGTCCGTCTAATGTTAATATATAATAAAAAAAATACTGCTTATAGCAGTTTTAACAGATACATCTAGCATTTTAAAAAGGCTTTGCCATATAATCGTGAAAGACCCTGAGCTCCCTGTTTCACTTTGCCTATGAAATGCCTTTAGAGTAATGGTGATTTTATTCTCTTAATATTTCATGTTTCATCCCCACACAAGCCATTAGCTACAGTGGGAAAGGAGACACCATTAATGAATGTGACTGGGACAGCCTGGGTGGATCACTGGGCCCTATAAAAGCGATACAGTCTACATTCTGCACATGGTGTTGGACCATCGATAAAAAGGCAAAGCTGCATTTGATAGGAGACCCTTGTTCTGAGTTATGGCTGGGACACAGACTCACTATCTCCTTATGATAAGAGGAGACAGAGCAAGATGTTAAGCAGGCCTGGTTGGGGAAAAGGATGAGGAAGGGAGGAAGAAGAGCAGTGGGAGAATGTGAAGCCTGCGTGTACAACATGTACAACATGTGTGTGCAAGTGCATATGCACACAGTAGGTGCCGAAAGTAGCATACCATCTTGCCCTCAGGTATTACCACTATCAGGTTGGAAATCATGATCATTAGTGATGGCATAATTGGTGTTAGAAGCTAATTCATTCCAGACCATGGAAAAAATGGCATATTAGACTGGTTCAGTTTTTTCACTATAATGGAATTATTTAGCCATTGACTGAAGCCTTCAATTAAATCTCTGAGCTTTTATGGTCAGACTGTGAAGGCAAAATCACTCAGAGGGGGATCTTGGAAGGCAGACTAATTTCAATCTAGGGTCGGCAGGCAGACTCATAATCAAGTCAAATAAATCCAGAATTTAATATAGTTAACTTAATGTTATTTTAAAAGTCAGATTTGCATGTCCCTTTTGATTATATAGCAGGTCTAGGTGCTGTATAACTACTGTGAAAAAAATGCGCACAGCTCATATTCAGACATTGTGCCTTTAAACGAGCCGTCAGGACTTCCGTATGGTTGTGATGTCACAGCTATACAGTCTCCGCACTCAGCCACGCCCCCAGCAGGTCATCAGCTCCAGGCGCAGCACCACCCACCAAATACAGGGACGCTCATCCATCCACTCAGTCTGAGTTATTGGAGGGCTCTGCTCAGAACTACTCTTCAGGTTTTTGGAGATTTTCAGTTTGTCTAAAACGACTTGTTTCAGACAAATAAGGACCTTTCTGAACTGTGAATCATGCAAAGCTACTCTAGTGGAGTCCCAGGACAAAAATATAGAGCTGAAATGAGCATAAAATGGGACCTTTAAGTTATGTGCATGGTGAACTGTTGTTGTGATGATGTTGAATATATTAAATCTCTTTGCTCTCACTCGTGGCTGGCTACCTTTGTGACTGACAGTTTCAATAAAGTCTGTTTGTGTGTCTGTTCAAAGCAGAGCCGTCACATGAGGAGCGAGCGAGAGTGTTTCCATCATTCTTGTGCTGTAGTGTCACATATTGAAATCAACAGCAAAATGCAAGTGCGGGACAGCCCTTTTCGAAATAGCTGACTCCAATAAATAACAGGCTCCAGCACAATCGCCCATGTAAAAAAAAGAAGCAGCATCTGAGGCAGCAAAGAAGCCAAACGGGAGAGAGACAAGTCACTCAAAGATGATGGTTAACGCTGATTCAGAAGCCTTCACACTCAGTGAAGGTAGATAAGGGATTCAAAGTTGAACAGATAATGTAATAAAATCTGTAGCTAGCTGTGCAGGTCATGAGCTTCTGTATCATGATAAGTGAGTGACAATCCAACAGTTTAAAATTAGAGCAATTAATGAATAATGTTCTGATATTGAGTAAATCTTCTTTGTCTCAAGCTTTCCAGATGTCTCCTATCTTTCCGTACTCCTGCCACCATTTTTCTTCTTCTTTCTCTTCCTGCATTTGACTCAGTTCATTCATTGTGTCATTCAATATCTTTGTGCTGAGCTAAACTTTTCCATACTGAGTAAAATCTTCCCCAGACCCTCATTCCCTGCACTTCTTCTTCTTCACTGTCCTCTTTTCCAGTTCTCTCTTTGTCTTCTTCCCCAGAGTTTTATGTACCAACTTTAGTGACATCCAAGAAGGACCCAAAAAATGTTATTTTACTGAGCTGTCACTACACTTTGAGGATATTAGAAAAACTGTGAGATAAGCGCGGTTGCTTTGAAGGTGTGTGCTTGAGCGGCTATCTCTACGTGTGTGTCTATAATCTCTGTTTTGTAAATTATAGTAGAAATGCTGACAGAGTGAAAAAGAGTATCTGCCTTAAGTCTAAAATGAATATACTGCAAGTACTTGAAAGAGGCACACACTTTACAGCTCAGTTGAAATAAGTGAATTCAGAAAGATCTGTCTAAAGAATATAAACACGGTTCTGTCTTTCCAAACGCTCCTCTTGATGGACCAACAAGGAACCATGCTACAGAACCATAGTCCACACACAGCACACGGCATAAGAACTAGGCCTTTTTTGTGTAACCTGTAACCACACAAACTAGTGTAGTTAGTTAATGATGTGCTCCTCAGCCTTGGAAGTAATGCCTGGTTACTGCTGGAAGTGGTAGCTAGACAAGCTTACGGTAGCACAGATAGTTTAAGCCATTCCTTTTGCTCATGCGTTTTTGGTTTTGGAAAGGCTAGTCAAAAGTCATATTTACCACGTTTAGCTCATACTCATGGCTCATTGCCGTGCTGTAAGGGTTAATGTGGCAGTGTTATGGGCACAGTGTGCTGTCAGTAGAGGGCATGACAGTGAGAAATACTGCTTCTATTACTGGATCATCAGTTCTTTCCATATTCAGAGATGCTCAGTCAAAGATGCTTGTAAACAACCTGAATCCGACCACAATCACTGGAACCCAACGTCCTGGTTTCGCCTTGCATGTAATAGTGCGCAATGATACCAGAGCGGGGAAAGAAATTTGGTGAATATGTGTTTGCTCCTCTCAGCCTTCCTCTCTGTTCCTCTGTTGCCTGCTCACATCTGTTGGTATTTACAGAGTGAATTATTTCTGAGTTTCTACAAAAGCCAGTTAGCTTATCAACAGCTTGCATCCAGCACTCACGTCTGGTTTCAGAAAACAGGATAAGATCAATTGACTGACTTAAAAAGTAGAATTTCTCTCTTCCCCTCTCTCCCTTTCTGTTCTAGCAGAAATGGTTTCGTCAGGCAGACAACCCAGAGGGCACCAAACCCAGCAGGCACCTCAAACAGGCTCTAATGTTCTTTTATCACGGAGGAAACTTCCAACTTCTAACTGATAGCATCAATTCAGCCTTGACAAAATACAAAGCCGATCCGTTCCCGAATACCAATGTACTGGACGTATAGTCGGGTTATAAAATCAAAGTTCTCTTTCACAAACCCCCCTAACTAACTGTTCAGTTTTTTCCCATATGACAGTATGCAGAACATATGCTGAAGTTGAAAGAGATTCATCAAAGTAAATTCAGTTTAAACTACAGATTCTCATGACTAACTTGAAAAGGAAGTAATCGGTGAATTACATGAACAATAAATGTGTCCAGGAACCAGAGAGGGAGAGACTGACCAGGTGGACAGAAAGGAGAGAAAACAACATATACACACAAACACAATAAGCACCAGATCTAACAAAGGCAGCCACACACACACACACACACACACACACACACACACTGACCAGGTAGGAGTCAATGGCCTCCCGGTCCAGTGAGCGGCTGACTGACACGTCTCCTGTGTCTATGTCAATGGTGAAGAGACCTTTGGGATCCTGGTCAGCACCGGGGCCTGTCAGTCGGAAGATATGGTTCCCTGACTTCTCTGTTGAAATCACCTGTAGACACACACACACACACACACACATCAACAACTCAAACAATTGTAAGCTTTTTTCCCATTTAATTCTGAGTCAGCCTATTTCCTGAAGCAAAGAATTAGTGAATTACTGCTTCTATCTTTTTTACTCTTTCGAAGCACGGCATACTGAAGAATGTTTTTTTATTAGAATTTGTTGATATACATTTGAGCAAAAAAGGAGCTTACTGCGCCTTGAATGGTGATGCAAATCCCTGATAGCTAGCAATTAAAAATTCATTTCAGACAAGACTTTGATTTGATTTCATCAGCTGGCAAATTCAACTCATGTAAAATAAGAAAGTTAGCATCATCTCTCTGGGCATTGGAGTCCTGCTGTGACCACTTGTTCATGCATGGTAGAATTACTTTCAGATAAGGAAAGTGGAACAGTGACACTTTTTTTAAAAAACGATTCCTTCCTTTATAATTAAGTATGAATGTTGTGTGGATTAACGTATTTGTCATTAGGCCACGTGAGGAAGATTTAGAGCCAAACACTGTGAAATGGCCTCATGCAGTCGTGATGTTTTTGAGGGGTGCTGCCAAGTTAGTTGGCTAACAATCCTATTCTCTCCGACAGGAAAGATCTGACCCAGGGACTGTTTGGATAGATATACTCACATGAGACTGCCGATCCAGCAGCATCCACAGATACCCCAGCAACAGGAACGGGCAGGTAAAAAAAAAAAAAAAAAAGGAAACACAGAGAAAAGCATGTTAGATTGACACAGCACAGCAAAAGCAGCAACAAGAGCCACAGACCTTATAGATCTTTGCAGATCTGAGTTCAGGACAGATGTTAGGGGGGGTAACATGATAAAAATAATGAACCAAGATTGCCAAAACTTCATGTGTGGACAAACTTTACAAAGTTTTGTACTTTATAGCAGAATGCCTACAGACAGATACACTGGAGTCATATCATCAGTCACCGAGGTGCACCACAGAACTCAGAACGCCATCAAACTGTATCACCCCTGACCCTTCTGCAGGAAGGACACTGAGAACTGATCATCAGACATACAGTCATCTGTACTCACTTTTTAATGTGCAATACCAATATAATAAAAACAATGATCCCCGCCTCAAGCATCCAGTTCTTTTGATTTGTTTTTTTGCTTTTAAAAGGCTCAAATTGCTTTTCTATTTTTATTTATTTAGTTTACTGATGTATCTTTCTTTTATTATTATTCAATTAGGCACTCGCAGTGTTAGCATTTACTCTTCATATACTTTTCATTACAGCACCTCCAAAGCTCACTAATTACCAAGTCATATTTAGTTTGTTTAACCCTGACAATAACAGAGTGTTTTATTTCTCTACCTTTGGAAAGAGCCATGCGACCTGTTTCCCCGTCTTTCCCCTCTTTATGCTATGCTAAGCTAACTGGTTGCTGGCTTCGGCTACATATTTACTGTACAGACACGACAGTGGTATCAATTTTCTCATCTAACTCTCGGCAAAAAAAAGTGAATATGTCAATTTCTTTAAAACGGAAACAAAATCACAAAAATTAAGCATCATGTCCAGTGCAGACAGTAAGTTAATGTG